>NC_132906.1:88038301-88663301 GCF_047675955.1 Chlorocebus sabaeus
AAATGGTGTTAATAATTCAACACATATTTTTTGACTTTGTTTTGCTCAAAGATGTCAACTCTAGATAGGGGGAAGAGCTGCTTCTCTGTCTTCCAAAAGCCCTCAAGTATTTCAGGCTCGCCACCTCCCATAGGAATTTCCTATGTTGACTAAGCATGTTCCTTCCACCTTCCAATTCAAAAGTAAGTATTCTGTGCTGCCAGAGCACAAGTCATAAAGGTGACTGTGTTGCGTCCTCATCTTCCTCTTTGTTCCTTCCATTTTCCTCCCAATTCACTTCCCTGCCTCTGGCCTGAGCCCCTCTCATCCACTCTCATCTTCTGCCCCAGTGATCTTTCAAAAATGTAAGGTTACTATATCACAATATGCTTTCATGGCCTGCAGAGGCCCTGAAACTTCCATCCATTTAACCCACTGTTCAGTGCTGTGACCACCCGGCCTCTCTTCTTCCTCTGGGTCCATCTCCCACTGTCCACCTTGCATGGCCCCGACCCCTGTGCTCCACACTTCAGCCACATCAAGCCCTTCATCGTGAGTGAGCACATCAGGCTGTTTTCTGCTTTTATGCATTTTCAAACACTTTTCTCTGTTCGACATGTTCTTTCATGCTCAGTCAACATAGGAAATTCCTACTGAGGCTTCAAAAACTTCCCTCTCAGTGAAGGCATCTCTGCTTTTCAAGAAAAACTGACCTTTTCCATTTCAATCTCCACCATGTTTTGTCTTCACTTGTACTGTGGCGTGGCCATGGGTTTACACACCTGTCACTCCTTGTAGCTATAAGATATCAGAGAACAATTATGGTTTTATGTTTCATTGCATCCTTTTGCCTGGTACATCGTAGGTGTGTTTATTCAGTGAATGAATGAACCAACTAATCGACTACAGAAAGAAGTAGAGCCTCAAATCTGCATTAGAATTATTTGATCACATGAAAAAGGCACTAACAATGATTCTAGACTTTGGCTCAAAGTTTTCATTTGGTTTCCATTAAGGCCAGAGGCACCAGCTGGGACAATCCAAGGAAAAACTGCAATGGTCATTAATCTCCCTGAGAAATTCTAACTTTTCCTGCCAAATGTTTTACTAAGTCTTATGACTATTCACCAGTCTAGCCCATTAAAAATCGTAAAAACTCTTAGGAACTGCATACTGCACCAACTTGTCCTAAAGCACTGAAGTTACCAACTGAGAGCTAGTCAAAAGTCTCCCATTAAACAAAGTAACACACGAATATAAGAAAAATTATAAAGTAAGGCCAGGAATTGATCTGAACAAAAATATATATTTGTCTCAGAACTCAAGGAGCTTCTTTAAGAAATACTACTCACAGGGTTCCATCAGCTCTCTTTGCTGACGCATTTGCTTTTGCCAGTGTTGGCACCATATGCAGTTAAAATGCATATCTAGGAATTAGCATGGCAGGGAGAGAGTGGGGAAAACATAAGTTCCTAGCTGTATGCTTCAATTGATGCAGTCTTACAGAAGTTACATTTGAAGGGAAGGAAAAGTATGTAATCACTCCCCCATGATGGACAGTTCGTTGTTCCGACATGACACGTCCATAGGAAATAGAAAGGTACATGACTTGAGACTCACTACCTGTCCACAATCTATGAGCCTAACATTCTATAGCAATTCATTTGGTTTAATAAACCACAGAAATTTATTCAAACTTCTAAGGAGATGCCAAGGAAAATGAGATGATTTGACTGGAATAACACATTCCAACTGCACTGCAATGTAGAGAGGTGTTATTCTACTTTCCATTGTGCACAATGCATTCCACAAAGTATGGTCCACTTGTATTTAATGCTGTTGCCACAGCCTTTACAGAAGTTTTCTCTTTGAAGGTCCAGTTTTTTTCAAAGGGACAGTAAGCAGTCAAACCCTAGTTTTATCTGATTAGTTTCTTTGGGAAGGCTAGGGCTAGAATATCAATGTTTATCAAATATTTCTATACTTCAAAATAGGTTTTCATTCTAGTGGGAAACAATTCTACAAAACTGGATGTGTGCATTGCATTGTTCTTTTCTACTTTGTGTGTTGCTTGTTTTTCAGGATGCATTCTAAAAGATAGCATATTTAATTAAAATCTAGGAATGAAAACAATCATAATTTTAAAAATTAATCCCTCAGCATGATCTAGAAGCATGTCAATACCTTGGCCGTGGCAGGGACCCATCCAAGGTGCTCCATTCCGTGGCTTGAACTCTGCAGTAACCCTCAGTACATGAAAAAGATGTTGTGGAAAAAAAGGTCTTTTGTCTCAAGACAAGTGTCATGAAATGTATTCACCGAGGGGGATAAAAGTATCCCCTTTCTTAATTTACTTTTGGACAAGCAGATAAAATTAATGAGGAGTATTTAATGGAAGATACCTACTGGACTTTTTTAAACATATAAATTATATTATTAAAAGTGAAAAGTTGAAGTACTTCTCTTTTTGTCTTCATTATTCAAATGTGCATTTAATATAAAAAACAAGGTTTTTTGAAATTATAATTAGCAATTAACTGCTGACAAATCTAAATAAAACTTGCCAAAGTGAAGGATTCCAGAGTCACACAGATTTAAAGTTAGATCCTGTAATCCCAGCACTTGGAGGCTGAGGAGAGAGGATAGCTTGAGCCCAGGAGTTCAAGACCAGCCTGGGCAACATAAAGAAACCCAGTCTGTACAAAACATAGAAAAGTTAGTCAGGCATACTGGTGCAGGCTTGTAGTCCGAACTATTCCAGAGGCTGGGGTGGGAAGATCATTTGAGCCCAGGGAGGTCGAGGCTGCAGTGAGCCATGAACGCACCATTGCACTCCAGTCTGAGTGACAGAGCAAAACCCTGCCTCAAAATAATAATAATAATAGTAATAATAATAATAATACAATAAGTTTAAAAAGTATAATTCCTTTACTATCAAGAATATATAAAATAATCTGTAGCCTACAATTTACATTTCAGGGATGTTTACTCCTGGTTTTTCCATGTGCTTTTCATCAATAATATATGAGTCAAATCAATCTTCAATATTCAGGAGAGAATTATCTTTTATCTAAATGCTTGTCATAGAACTAAAATGTAAAATAAATGAACTCAAATCTGTTTTTTTCCTGCTAGGAGATTTATAATATGAAAAGTAAGTAAGTTGCAAACTAAGATTTTATTATGCCCATTCAAAGCAAAGCCTCACACCAAATGAAGAAAGGATTTTTAATCTATAAGCCAAAAACTAGACAAACCTCAACATGTCCCAGCCAGGAAACAGTTAGCTTATAATGAGGGATTTTAAACCTTTTAAAAATGAATTTGTATTTGCCCTCGTTCCTTCATAAGAAACATATACCAAAGAAAGGCTCTATTGATTGGAGAGTTGCTGATGTTATTCCCTGGATCAGATAAGTTCATGTAGAAATAAAACAAAGGAACAAAATCAATATGCTATCATTGTGGAATTTTAGGTATGAGATAGTAACTGAAATTAGAATTCAATCAGGATAAGCTTTTCAAGGGAAATTTAGCACAAGATCTTTAAATGGCCCAAGTAATAAGACACTCAGTCAATTTGCTTTTCTTTGTTGCCTTTCTTTCTTTCAGTCTACTTGTTTTTTAACCAAGATAAGGGAAAGAGCAACAACTGCTCAAGAGTAAGAGAAGAGAAAGCTTTAACGGTGCTGAGAAAGTGAAAAAAAAAAACAATTCAAAGTTTTGGTAAGAATTGAGTTTAACACATAGATTTCTCACGACTATAACTTGTAAATCAAAATTTAATCCTTCACCCAATATGAACATAAAACAAGAGATATACCTAAATGTAGGTGGAACATAAGAAGAGATTGCTTCTGGCCAAAGGGGAATTTGGCAACTTCTTTAAGCAGTAGGAATCTGAGACATACTACATGGGTGGGGGGGAAAAAAAGGAGATTGTTCTTGTCCAGTCAAAACTAGGAAGTGTACCTGGTTCTTAACATGTTGCCTATACCGTAAGGAAAGCTGCCTAAGGATGTGATAATAACTGAGAAAATGGACTACATCGTACTAATCAACCAATTAGCAAACAAAGCATGAAGTTCACTGATTTGTTCACATTGTGAAAAATGAACCCCAGAAGGAAGGATGGCCTCCAATTGGCCAAAAGGCCTAGGGCCATAGGTGCACAAAGATATTAGCCATGGACCAGGTGGGACAATAGGATTAAATCCATCCCATAACTATTTGTAAAGCAAAAACCCAAAACAATTTCTGCTGCAACCACACAGCAGAAATGCAATCCCCAGGTTTGTACCCTGAGTGTGCAGCTTCCACCTATAGCCACAGGGGAGGGGTGAGAATAAAAAGGTGGCCTCACACATGAGCACGGGGCAGCTAGGAGAGATGTCCCCTTCATATGATTGTATTTTCCTTCCGGAACTTGCCTGTTTCTTTCTGTGAACGCATTGCAGGGCCCTTCACTCGAGACGGAGGCCTTTTCCAGGATTTCAAGACAGGGAGGCTCTGAATCTGCCATGATGTGTATATCTAACCTCAGCCATGCATAAGAAACGGCAAAGCCAGAGCCTCTACATGAAATACTAAGTGTAAGAATTTAGTGGAATATTTAGTAGAACAACTAGGTAAGCAGATAAATAGAACCTTTTAGTAAATTATGCACATATTCTTCTCTGATAAAACTATAAAATATACTAGAAAATAATCCTAGTCCCTGCTTCAGCATAAAGGTATAATGTCTATATCATTTGGGCCCCTTTTTCCCCCACCTTTTTTTTTTTTTTTTTTTGAGATGGAGTTTCTCTCTTGTCGCCCAGCCTGGAGTGCAGTGGTGTGATCTCGGCTCTCTGCAACCACCATCTCCCGGATTCAAGCGATTCTCCTGCCTCAGCCTCCTAAGTAGCTGGGATTACAGCCACGTGCCACAGCATCCGGCTAATTTTTTTTGTATTTTTAGTAGAGTTGGGGTTTCACCATGTTGGTCAGGCTGATCTTGAACTCCTGACCTCAGGTGATCCACCCGCCTCAGCCTCCCAATGTGCTGAGATTACAGGCATGAGCCACCGCGCCTGGTCCCCCTCTTTTTTTTTTAATGTTTCTTTAGCATAAGATGGGTCTATTATCAAACATAAAGAAAACTTGCTATTTCATTTACAGTGTATGCCAGTTACTCATATTAAACGTAAATCTCTTAGAATACGAAATGTGCAATCTGAATAGCATTCTTGTCACCTATGAATTAACTGCAAATTTAAAACTATGTGCTATTGTGGTGTGACACAAGAAACTATTTAGTATGCTTCCCAAGTATTTTTTTGAGTCCTTAGAGTAAAAAATCATTTCACTGAGCACAAAACATTTGCAGTGGAGACTACATAATCATAATTTTTCATGCAAAATACTTTAAACAGATTTTTACAAAAACAAAGTGATTAAAAGACTGCCATTGTGGTGAAAGAAGAAAAATATGTTATAAATTTAGGAATTTAGTTAAGATCATAATATATGTAAATCCAAGACCTCAAAATGAAAATATAGCTGTGATTCAGTGAAGCCAAGGCTTTGAATTGTGTCAAATTGATGCTCCTGAAAATGCAAACTCATTTTTCCCACAGAGCAATCTGAGAGGAATTATGACCATCACCATCTCCCACCGATACCTACTCACTAAAGACACCGAAGCTTTTACGCATGCCTCATAATTCACTTTCTCCTCAAGCTGCTCTTGAATGTAACATTGGTTGGCATTACTAAATCTATCAGGAATTCACTTTAGAATAGTTTAGTTACTAGCAAGTCCTACATCAGTAGGCATTCTTCCATCCAGACCAGATCCCAGGCGATGCTGACATGAGTCCCAGCAAGCCTTCTCTACGTCAGTGTTCTCAAAGCATGGCCAGGCCAGCAGCCACAGCCCGGGAACTTGATAGAGATGCAAATTCTCAGCTCCAAATCTACTGGGTAAAAATTTCTTGAGATGGGACCTGGCAGTCTGTGTTCTAACATGCCCTCCATAAGATTTTGATATGATAGATCTGAGAGTCACCTCTCTACACCATGGAACAACCTCCATAAGTACCGATGACGAAGGCAGGGTAAAGAAGATTAGGCTAGAGAAGGAACCTTAAGTTCAGTTAAAAAATATAACAGCCATGGTATAAAACTGTATGGAGTATTTTTCCACAATAAAACTAAAAATAGAATCCCGACATGGTCTAGCAATCTCACTTCTGGGTGTATATCCAAATGATTTGAAATCAGCATATTGAAGAGGTATTTGCACCATCATGTTCATTGCAGCACTGTTCACAATAGCCAAGTTAGAGAGTCAACCTAAGTGTTCATCAATGGATAAATGGTTAAAGAAAATGTGGAATACCAACACAATGGAATACAATCCAGCCTTTAAAGAGAAGGAAATTCTGTCATTTGTGACAAAATGCGTGAACTTGGAGGACAGTATGCTATGTGAAACAAGCCAGGCACAGAAAGAAAAATCCCACATGTTCTCACTTCCTTGTGGAATCTCCAACAATCAAGCTCATAGAAGCAGAGAGGAGAATAGTTGTTATCTATCGTGAGGAGGAATGAGATGTTGGACAAAGGGTACATGCATAATTTCAGTTACACTTGAGAATAAGTTTTTTGAGATCGTTTGCACAGCCCGGGGATGATAGTTAATAATAGCATACTGTATATTTCAAAATCGCCGAGAGAATAAATTTCAAATGTTCTCACCCTAAAAAAATGATAAACATTTGAGGTGATGAGTATGTTAATTAGCTTGATTTAATCACTCCACTTTGTATACACATATCATAACATCTCTTCATACCCCATAAATACATACCATTATAATTTGTCAATTTACAATCAAATGTTTAAAACATAAAATGGTTTCAAGGTGGTGGCAGCTCTTTCAAGCTGAATTCTCTCGTTATAGAAAAGAACTAGTATAATGTCCTGGTTAACCCAAAGCACACCCCAGCTGCTATCATCACAGCCTATGTAAACCTTCTGCCCTTCATTTTTCTGTCTCATTCAGAAAAAAATAGTCTTGTGGGGGTCATGTACTGCTTACCTTTTTCTCTTCCTTCTCCAGTCACATGAGCTGAGAAAGCTTCCAATTTTTTTCTTTTTTTACTTGTTTTGTTTTATTTTATTTAGCCTATCTTTCTCTCTGGGCAAAATCTGGTTTTCTCAGCTTCTCTTCCTTTACCGACATCAGTCAATCTCTGCAACTCTTTATCCAATTTCCACTTTGACTATGGCAAACAAATTCCCCTCAGATCCTTTGCCCTCACTGTTTTTTTTTTTTTTTTTTTTTTTTTTTAACGTGGAACATTCCAGAAGCCAGAACTTGTGAGGCCACTCCCTTCCGGTCATGCAAACTTCAACCTCAATATCCCCTCCTCTACAAAACCACCCCAAGACCACACAGCAAACCTTAGCCTTATCCATTCATGCTTCACCATTTCACTCTGTTAATTTATTACCCCTCTGAAACATTCTCCTTTTCCTTACTTCTTTCTTTCTTTGAGCTCTCTGGGTACAGATGTGAACTTCATCAGAGCAAGGACCTTGTCAGTCTTGTTCCCATGGTATACTCAATACCAATGCCTGGCACCAAAGAGTAGACACTCTTCAAATATGTGTTCAGTAAATGAATGAATACAGTGCCATTATTTCATGTTTTTCTAATAACTAGAATTATTTTGATTGAAAGTAACAAATTATTTCAACCTAGGTTAGTCAAACAGAATATTTGTGAAAGAATACAAAAATATCTCTCAGAAATCCAGGAGACTTCGAGACTTCAGAATCATTGGGATAGAATGTGGGATGCAAGCGCGGGCTCTGCCCTTCTTCACCTTTGCGGTGTTTTTGCCTTTTCGCTCTCGTCAGGCTGCCCTACCTCACTTCCCCGGTCCACATGGCAGAAGATATGGTGCTGATACTGTTGAAGTTGTGCCGATTGCCACTTGAGCCTGGCAGAGAAAGAATGGATTCTCATTCTCACTCCCAGCTCCACAATTTCCAGGGAAGCATTCCATTTGATCCAACTATGTCCGGTTCCCAATCATAGCGGAAGGGTGCAAGTGAAGGCAGAGGCTTTACCGTGGTACTATCATGAAAGTTTATTAGTACCCGTTCAGATTTCATAGGATAAAAAGGGCAGTTCTTCAAAAAAAAAAAAAAAAAAAGGGAAGACAATTTTCAAGAAAAGAAAGGTGCTGAGTAGACTAAACATTGGTTCTCACTCCAGTTGAGTAGTATTAATTATGGCTGACCATTGGGATACCCGTCGACAAACTAAAGGGCAACATAGTATTTGGTAAGTGCTGTCAACTTTACAGCCAATCTTCTGGGGTTCAAATCCCAACCCTGCCACCTAAAAACTGTGTGGCCTGAATCAAGAATCATTTCCTAGCTGTGCCTCAGTTGGTCCTCTGTGAAATGGGGACAACACAAGTCTACTATGATGATTCATGCATGAAGAGAAGTTGCAACGGTGCCTGATATACAGTAAGTGTTCAACTTGTGTCAATTGTATTATTTTTACGGACTCTGTGTTTGAATGAGTTAACGTAGCGTTCAAAAGAGCCTAAGAAAGGAAGTTTTGACATTACAGAGTGCGACGAAACAGTGGTTACAGGCACAAACTAACAAACCATCTGCAAATGTATACTGTCAAAAGAAATGTTAGGCACACTTCAGTTTTTTCAGAAACATTTCCACACATTAGTAGAAATACTGTCATCGTGATATAAAAATGGCAGTCATTTGAATATGTGAGTGTGGGTTTGTAACACAAGAAAGAAAAATAATTTTTTTCTATAAATGGACATGTGATGGGATCAGCTGTCACCAACTTCACTGCTCATTCTCCCCTCCTTACCCCACAGACAATGCTCTAGGTGTATCTCTTCCTCACATCACCCCTTCTCATCGACAGGCTTGGTCATCCTCTGTGGAAACACTGAATCGTGAGAGCTGCTCCAGGCAAAAGGATTCAGAGATGTATTTCAAGAGTCAGGCTGTGCACGGGGGCTCAGGCCTGTAATCCCAGCACTTTGGGAGGCTGAGGCTGGCAGATCACTTCAGGTCAGGAGTTCAAGACCAGCATGGTCACCATGGCAAAAACCCATCTCTACTAAAAGTACAAAAATTAGTCGGGTGTGGTGACACACACCTGTAATCCCAGCTACTGGGGAGGCTGAGGCACAAATTCACTTGAGGCCGAGAGGCAGAGGCTGCAGTGAGCCAAGATGGCACCACTGCACTCCAGCCTGAGCAACAGAGACTCTGTCTCAAAAAACCACAACACTTTTTTTTTTAAAGCCTGTTTCTCCATGGCTAGGTCTAAATGACAGTGGCCTGGGGAAACAGGAAAAAAAAAAAAAAAAGAACAAGCAAGTGGTCAGAGATGAGGCAGCAGGGTCACCTTGAAGCTGAGCTGAAGCAGTTCCTCCAGAAGGTCCAGTGGAAACACGGAGCTACAGAGCCGGCTGTCCTCCTGTTTCCCTCCGGGGGCCCAACTGCCCCAGAGACACAGGGGCAGTGCCGTTTGTAGTAGCATGGTCAGCCCACGGGAACTCCACCCGCAACTCCTCTGTCCACACGTACTTCCTGGCTGAATACTTGGGTTGACCATCTGTCCACTGGACACTTGCATGCCTAAGAGCTTTGGCACCTCGGAGAGCAAGGACAGCCTTTCCCCTGAACAAAGTGTCCTTACAAAAGCAATTCACAGGCCAGGCATGGTGGCTCACGCCTGTAATCCCAGCACTTTGGGAGGCTGAGGCAGGTGGATTAACTGAGGTCAGGAGTTTGAGACCAGCCTGGCCAACATGATGAAACCCCATCTCTATTAAAAATACAAAAATTAGCCAGGCACGGTGGCATGTGCCTGTAATCCCAGTTGATCTGGAGGCTGAGGCAGAAGAATCGCTTGAACCCAGGAGGCGGAGGTTGCAGCAAGCAGAGATTGTACCACTGCACTCCAGCCTGGAGGACAGAGGGAGACTCCGTCTCAAAAAAAAAAAAAAAAAAAAAAAAAAAGCAATTCATGAGTCTGAAGTGTGCACTAGCTATAGATGAAAGGACATCTCCCGTAACCACATTAGCTTGCATTTTCAGAAACAAAGATTTCATGGAGATCACAGTCTGTGAATGAGGGGATGGCTGGAAAGACTGTCTAATGCTCAGTGGTTGACAAACACTATTGGTAATTTGTAGCCACACCAGCTATCTGTGCGATTGAGTGCTATTGCAGCTTTACTATCACAAGGAGAAAATCATCCAAAGGTAGCTAAGCAGAAATAACAAAACACTGCTAGTTTTCGGTTGTCATTTCCCCCCTTCCATTCCCTAATTTATCAATCTTTACATTCCTTGTAACTTTCTATTAATGTTTCTTGACTGTTTTTCTACTGGCAAATCTTTCACCTGTTTCTTACAATCAAAACACAGCAGCAGTCCAGCACATGTTGAATGGTTAAACACCACAATCTTCTCCACATTCACACGAAGTTTCTATTTAAAATGTTAGTTTGAATTCCTTTATTCTCAGTTACTTGGACTGCCCTTTTTTCTTCTAGATCTCAAAATCTCTCAAAACAATTTCTGATAGCAAATATTTTCTGGCCAAAGAGAAACACATAATTTTTTAAACTTCAATCATTCTTAATTATTATTGTAAATGTAAACATGCCCATATAAATAAACCACATGTGTGGATGTAACATTATTTGGTAAGTTGCTACTTTCTGAAGGAACAGGACTTTCTCATTAACCTGTAATAATTTAGCAAAATAATGTGTGAAATCAGAACGAATACGATTACAAGATATTATTGTCATTTTATTATTTTAATATATTTAAGATATATTAAGATATATTATAAGATATAAATATATATTATATTTAAGATATATTATAGTAATATATTTAAGATATATAAATATATGTAAATATATAAATTATTTAAGATATATTGTCATTTTATTTTTAATAATTATTTTTAATTGAAAGTAAGTTCTAGCATTTTATATCAGTTACAAGGCACTACTTTTTTAGTAGTCCAATTTGTGACCAGGAGGACATTCATCTCACTCTTTCAAAGCCATCTAAGACCAAAGATGCTGGAGTTAAGGCAAATCAATCCTATTCCATCTTCTGGTCCCTCCTCCTGAAATCGAGGCTGCTGCTGTTGGCTCTTGAGTTCCCATTTGCCATCTCTGTTATTGGGTTGCTCAGTGCTCAACAACTTGTATTTTGATACATTTTACTTAATCTTGGTATTTTGCTAATAGTCACCCACTGCTTCTCTGAAGCATGCGGCTCCCTTCAGCCCTGCTATGCTTCAACCTCGCTACGCTTCAACCTCAGCCGCTGCAAAATATTTATTAGAAATGTACAAAGAACTGCTAAGGAGGGGATTGATCTAAAATTACCTTCAAAGACCCTTTGAAAGCTAAGATTTTTATGACCCTATGACTACACAAGTAGTCAAGATTAAACCCATCCAGTGGTAGGCAACAAGAATTAGACTGTGCTCAGTTCCCACTCCACGTGAAGTTGCAGGCACCCAACAGGAATGCGCCCTGAAAAGCATGGTCGAAGTCATTCAGCAAAGTACCAGTGGCATGTGTAACCCATAGGGAAAACCCAGGCATCAAAGTCACATTTGTGGTAACTCTAGAGATTAACTCTGTCATCACTTCTTGTTCAAATATAAATAAAAACAGGAAACACGGTCATTATTTGATCATCGTCATAAATAAAAACAGGAAACATGGTCAGTATTTGATCATCATCAGATTTGCATTAGAGAGTCCTAGGGAAGACAACGTTTATTTTATGTCTTATTCCAAGTCAGTGTTTTCACATGGTTAGAGATACAGGATTACCTCAGTCTCGAAAACATACAACTGACCAGGAATGACTAAAACATTTTCCAATTTAAATGTTGAACAAACATGTATGAATAACCTCAAAAATAATACTTTAAAAATTGAGGGTGCCTGCTGGTTGGACACATGGAAAAAAATGTTGACATTAACAACACTGCCAAGGACTTGCTACCCAATAGAAAATTTGAATTCCTAATAGCAATGCAGTTAGGGGAGATGGAGCTGTGCCATTAAAGATACTTTTTCCATGTAGTTGTATTTTAAGATTCTCCAGAGTGCTTGTGCCCACAACTCATGTTTTAAAACATAGCAAGGTTATCATGCTACATACCAAAATAGTGAGGCATCTTCTACCCAGGGCCTTGGGATAGGTTTTTACGGCATGGTACCATATCTCTTCAATGAACAGAAATTCATTTAATTTTCTCATCAAATTCCTGAATGTCTACAAAATCCAGGGTAAGGGGGAGCCTTTATGTTTTCCTATCCTAGGGACGGAAACAGATATTTCATGCAAATGGAAACCCTGAAAGCAAGAAGGAGTAGCTATTCTTCTATCAGACAAAACAGACTTTAAAGCAACAATGGTTAAAAAAGACAAAGAGGAACATTATATAATGATGAAAGGATTAGTCCAACAGGAAAATATCACAATCCTAAATATATACGCGCCTAACACTGGAGCTCCCAAATTTATAAAATGTTTTCCTATCCTACAAACCTAAGCATGAATTTTATCTAGAGCAAAATTCCACCCTCCTTCACCCCAAAGGTTTAAACAAATATGTGAGGTTTATTCACGAATCTCCAACTGAAAACATAAGGCATAATAACCACTTCTAGGCAGCCAACTGATGAAACTAGTCTATAGTTTATTTGGATTGCTCTTATCCTGCTTAAATAGGATTCAAGATGTCAGCCCCTTCTTGCCTCCTAACCCAGAATGCTGAATAGCAGTTTCAGCCACAGTCACATCAGTTTAGTGTAAAACAACCCAGAGCCTAAGAATTGTACACAATCCAACTACCTCAGCCGTTAACTAAAATTGTCTCTCAGATATGCAGAACCATTGACCAAGATAACATATTTTACTGTTTACCAGAGTAACAGCTGCCATAATGAAGACACAGGCTAGTTTGTGACACATTGGACACAACCTCAGTCAGGGTGGAGCAGAGCTGGGTGGGTGCAATTACCCCACCCACGTTGCTCCGGCTTCCTCACCAAATCACACATGGTGGTTAAAGTGCAGATTCTACTTGTGAAACTAAATATATTTCACATTTGCTGTGATTAGCCAGCATATCACATTATTTCAAGTGATTACAGCTATTGGCAAGCAAAGGATTTTATTTTTTGAACATTTTCATCCATTTTTAGGCCACAGAAACAGAATTTTCTAGAAATTATTGTCTTAGAATATATTCTTAAAGAAGCACCTATCTGAAGGAGCCATTTCTACCCAACCGATTTGATGACTGGATTAACTTTTTTACATGTAACAACATTAAAACAATGTTCATCATGCCTTGAAAAATATAATAAAAAGTCATAAATTCAAACACACAGAAATATTTTCTAATATCCTTTTTCAATTTAGCAGCCACTCTTGTGTTTTCTCCAAACCAATTTTGCTTCAGATATTTCAAAGAAAAATAAAATGCCTTCAAATCTTCAGAAAATAACTCAGATGCTTTTATTTAAAATGAGCTTTGCCATCAGGGAACTGTTAGGCTATAGGAAGCTGTCGTCACATAGAAACTCTAATCACCTTGCTACCCACTTCACATGAGTTCATAATAGTTAGATACTTGTGACCTTCCAAAATTAGTTTATTTGGGATTACAGCTTGATTCCCCAAAGATTTGGATATTTATCGAGGAATTACTACTGACTTAAATAAGTTCACAGCAGATACTGAGAGTACTGTGTCCGCTGTGCACACAAATACAAAAAAGCCAACATCCCTATAAATGTGTGATTCATTTTAACCTGATTAGCAACGGTTTTCAAAATGGCTCCATTAATCCTCACACAACCACCCCCCACCTCAACCCAGAATCAACAAAATCTTCAGCTTATTTAAGCTTGAAACTTGAGAAAATAATCTTACACTTTATTGGAACCCCAAATGCAGCTGTAGGTATCCCTCTGAGACCTTCACAGGGTTAGTAGACACCTCAGTAAAAGAGTTTTATTAGCATTTAATTTATTTAATTTTGGAGGGATTAAATGAAATGTTAGTATAACTGACTACAATCCACATTCCACAATCAACAACCCAATACCATTGCTTCTTCCAAGAAAATGACCGTGTATTTTGAGAATGGCTTTATATAGTCAGCGTGTTTTACAGGTTTCTCTGGAAAGGGAAAAGAAAGATGATGAATAATACAAGGTTTTTCAGCTGACTACTTAAGAAGGAAGCAGTCATACGCCAAACCCTAGTGAGTCATGTCAACCTGTTTGAAGACAAATCTATGCCTTCGATTCTCACTCCTATCTGAACAATAAATTACTATTCTGTATTTATTACACACGCTTCTGTTCGTTGATGGACGACATGAAGGGGGCTAAATTGGAATGCATTGTAGAAAAACTTTCAGATCATAACTGAATATTTAAGCAGCTTTTCCTATTTCACTGACACAGTAAGAAAAGCACTCACCTTTGCCATTATGCCCTTTAGGCTCAATTTTTACCTGAACAAAATCACCCAAACCTACATAGATGGAATCTCACACTCACACAAATAATGTCACTGAAATGCATTTTTCACCGATTTTCTCCTTCTGTGCCTATTTTATGTACCGATGTATAGTGGACACAGTATTTCCAGAGATTATTTTCCAGCCAGAAAATTAATTGTGAATCATAAAAGGGCAAAAAAAACCCAAAAATCACTGCTCCAAACAAAGAAAATTACCTGCTGGTTTCATACAAATCAGGGCTGGCACTGGAAGCACAGGATGCTGGCTTTTCTGTGCAGCATCCATTTAAGCTGGCATCTGATGACAGTGAGCACGCTGCCAATATCAGCCGCATGCCAACCCTATCACTAGTCGGACTGGCAGCACCGAAATAAAACAAAGACCAGATTACCGGCCTTGAAAATATCAAGAGGGAGGAACTGCTGCTTAAGAGGTATTTAAATAATCTTCCTACGTTGCTTAACAAGATTACCTCTAAAAGCCCCCTGGGAAACCAACTCCTTCCTCCCTGCTGTTTCGTACCCTCCTGGTTAGAAGGCTTTGCATGGAACTCTTAGCGTACCTCTCCACCAAGTATGGAAGTTAAGCCACACCTGAGTGGCTTGCCACTGTGAATGAGGTGGTTGTCAGCTGAAATCCACACTGAGAGATTACAGTTCAGTACTCCTCCCTCCAGGCCCAACAGGAGAAACTGAGCTGTCTCTACACATTCAGGGCTGAGTTTGTGTCCTTCCTATTGACCTAACGTTTTACTTTCATGAGTATGTACATCTACCCAGTAAACCTAGGAAGCAAGCTAAGGACTCTTTTTCCCACTCATACATATATGAGAAAAAGGGGTGGGGACTGCAAGGAGCCAGGTTTTCTGGTGAGTTCTCTTCCCACGTAGCACCCATTACCGCCTCAAAAGCTCACATTGGGCACTTTTGAAGGCTTCTTTCCTTAAAGCTGTGAACGTGATCAATTTATACAATGTCTCAATGGCTAGGATGTGAGATACTCATACATTCAAGTCCCATTCACCACTGGGATGCATGGCACTTACTACTTCAAGCTGCAAATATCAACTAGATGAGCTGCTGGTGGATCCCCCTCCATGCTGGCAGAGAACTCTTCCCCCTTCACCACCTGCCTCCGACGAGCAGCAGCGTGAAGTCTAGACTACCTCTCCACATCCTGCTAACTCGATTCAGCAGTTTAGGCCCGTAATACATACTCTTTTCAATGCCTACCATTCTTCTCAATGACTTCCCAGAAAGAATTTTAGACAACAGAGAATCTAGGCCATTATGGAAATAGCTGTATTACCTAAAAGTTTCCTCTCCTAAAGAATAACTTAAGTTTCTCAACATGTTCTACAGAACGCTGTAAAGGATTACTTTTAGGATGACAATGCATAGCTATTAAGAGCGAGTATGGAGAAGTTCAGGTCATTTTCTAGATATGTAGCCTATAAAATTTAATTTATTAGATTGAACACCTCCCTAAAAAACATAGGACATAGATTTTTTAAGTGCAGAAATAAAGATCAATTCTACTGTAGATTCTACTGTAGAATATTGAATTTCTAAGTTTAATGTTAATCCTAAATAGCTTAGAAACATTGTTTATCTTCAATTATTGTAATATTCTCATTCAATTAAAAAAATTAGGTGCTGTAATTCAGACTTTTAATTAAGTGAATTAGCTTTTGACATTTTCTTGGAAAAAGATGTTCCCAATGTGCCTTTTCCCCTTTATTTGCAGTTAAACATTCCTTAGTACTTTTAAAATACTTTGGTAAGAAATACGCAGCTTATAGCTAGGTGCCAGCTTTGTTCAGACTTTGGGGGAGGGCGGCCGCTAACCTCAGGCTTTGCAGCAAGAGGTGGAAACTTGCACTGAATCTGAATGACTTTTTTATAGTGAAAGATGCAAATACTACAAAATACCTGTGGTGATTCTTGAGACAAACTCTACTGATATTCCTATACCTCTACTGTTTTGTTTACTGAGGCAGCACAGACCCTGGCCACATCTAAGTATGTCTTGACTCTGCTTTCGTGCCTCACCTGTAGATGTTCTGTTGCCACATTCCTGTTGCTCCAAGTTGTCAGAGGAAAGGTTAACTGTGCCGCAGAACAAAGAACTCTTTACATTTGTCTCAAGTTAGATGAAGAAGCCCTGTGAACTGAGGATTAACTACAGGAGAAGCACCATCCTTGCCGCACGTGTTATATGTCTCATATCACACTATTTCTAATAATTGTTAGAGTACAATCAGCTGCCATCAATGGTGCAGAGATCATTGACAATCTCTTCCCACTGCCTCTGTTATTCAAGAGTTTGTTTTCATGGTGGAGATAATGACTCTCATCCTTGCAGCTAATCAAATGTAAGACTTTATATTTTAGCAAAAAAAAAAAAAAAAAAAATCATAATGTAGCTTTTTTTCTTTTGTAGTAAGTATCTAGTCTGGTATTCCTCTAATTAAGAAGTCAGACTTTTAAAATGTTCTCTATTTGTTGCCTAGGTACAAAAGCATCAACACAATTAAGATGGTTAGCGAGGTGAGGCCTTGAAATCAACATCTCCGCCTCCTTGCATAAACCCTTCAATGAGACTCCCCTTCCACTTGGGCAACTTGATGTGGTTCAAGAGCACGGAGAATTGATCTTTTAAGACTCATAAAATATTTGCTTCTTCAAAAAGAATAAAGGAACTAAAACAAGTGATTGTGGTATATGTGTATTTGTGCCTATTTGAAATCAAGTTCTTTGATATGCAATACCGATCCTATCATCAGGGAAAAGAAAAAAAAAAACATTTTAAAGAACTCTTTAAAAAAAGGTTCCACTTCATTTCATAAAACCTGAAAACTGTAGACATATATCTAGTTATTCATCTTTGAAGTCACCTGCTCCGTCAAACATTCTTAGCTGTATATCTGGGGTTTCAAATGTTTGCTTTTGTAATAAAACAATTCTAACCTTATGAGACTGTCAACTCTACAGAATAAGATCAGCTAACTAAAAGCTTTTGCTTTGGTTTTTCAACAAAGCAATAGAAAAAAATGAAAAGGAAGATGAGGACAAGAATAACATGGTATTCAAACAACTTGAATGAATATGGGAAAAGAAAATTGCACCACTGAAGCCACTAAATAATGGTCTGTGATCTTATCAATTTTCATAAATTAAGCAGGTTGAAACTGGCCAGTGTTTAGCTAGCAAATTTTAGTAACTAAAAAGAGACTGATGAAAAGCAAATACAGTCAACTTGATTTTATCTGTGGGCAGATTTACCAACTTGTGGGTTAGCAGTGCCATCTGATCTTTTACCCACCGTCAGCTTTTGTGTGGTTCTGAAATCCCAGGCCACCTGGGGCTACTAGAAAACCCTACCTCTGTCCCCACACTGGGCAACACTGGCTATTCATACCAACTGAAAACCACAGGACCAGTCACCACAGTGAAAAGAATGAAGTCATTTTCCCCAATTCATCATCAAGGACATGATTCCCTGCATCTTAACAGATGACGCTCCTCTTTTTAAAAATGCCATTGCTCACACACTTAGTGTCAGGCGTTTCGCCGAGGACATAGGCATGCAGGGACCTTGTCCTACTGACCTTCACTTTATCGCACTTCACAGACACTGCATTTTTACAAATAGAAGTTTTGTGGCAGTCCGGCGTCCATCACGTCTATTGGTGCCATTTTTCCAAAGGGATGTGCTCGCTTTGTTCTTCTGAGTCACATTTTGGTAATTCTCACAATACTTTGGACTTTTTCATTATTATGATATCTGGCACAGTGATCTGTGATCAGTGTTCTTGGATGTTCCTATTGTAATCATTTTGGAGTACCATGAACCACACCCATATAAGACAGTAAACTTCATTAATAAATGTGTGTGTTCTGACTGCTCCAACAACCGGCTGTTCTTGTCTCCTCCTCCCATCTCCTCAGGCCTCCCTGTTCCCTGAGAAAAAATAATATTGAAACTAGAGAATTAATAGCCCTACAATGACCTCTAAGTGTTCAGGTGGAAGAAAGGGTTGTACATCTCTCACTTTAAATCGAAAGCTAGGTACAGTTAAGCTTACTGAGGAAAATATATCAAAAGCCAGGTGGAATGAAAGCCGGCCCTCTTGTGCCAAACAGTTAGCCAGGTTGCGAATGCAAAGAAAAAGTTCTTGAAGGAAATTAAAAGTGTCATGCCAGGGAGCACATGAATGATAAGAAAGTGAAACAGCATGATTGCTGATATGAAGACAGTTTGAGTGATCTAGATAAAAGATCATATCAGCCAACATTCCCTTAAGCCAAAGCCCAGTCCAGAGCAAGGCTCTAACCTTCTTCAATTCTAAGCAGGCTTAGAAAGAAGAAGCAGCTGCAGGAAAAAAGTTTGAAGCTGGCAGAGGTAGGTTAATAGGCTCTAAGAAAAGAAGCCAGCCGGGCATGGTGGCTCACACCTATAATCCCAGTGCTTTGGGAGGCCAAGGTGAGTGGCTCACCTGAGGTCAGGAGTTCAAGACCAGCCTGATCAACACAGTAATACCCTATCTCTACTAAAAATACAAAAAAAAAAAAAAAAAAAAAAAACATTAGCTGGGTGTGGTGGCAGATGCCTGTAATCCCAGCTACTTGGGAGTCTGAGGCAGGAGAATCACTTGAACCTAGGAGGCAGAGGTTGCAGTGAGCCGAGACTGAGCCACTGTACTCCAGCCTGGGCAACAAGAGTGCAACTCCATCTCAAGAAAGAAAAGAGGCCATCTCCACAACATATAACTGCAAGGTAAAGCAGCCAAATGCCAAGGTAGAAGCTACAGCAAGTTATCCAAATCCAGCTAAGATCACTGATGAAGGTGGCCACCCTAAACAACAGATTTTCAATGTAGATGAAATAACCTAATATTGGAAGAAAATGCCATCTAGCACTGTCGTAGCTGGAGAGCAGAAATCAGTGCCTGGCTTCAAAGTTTCAAAGGACAGGCTGACCCTCTTGTTGGGAGCTAACACAGCCGGTGACTTGAAGTTAAAGCCAACACTCACTGAACATGTCAAAAATCTTAGGACCCTTTAGAATTATGCTAAATCTACTCCCTGTGTGCTCTAGAAGTGAAACAACAAAGCCTGGATGACAGCATATCTGTTTACAGTATGTTTTACTGAATATTTTAAGCCTACTGTTGAGACATACTGCTACGAAACAGATTTCTTTTAAAATATCACTGCTCATTGACAATGCACCTAGTCACCCAAGAGCTCTGATGGAGATGTACATGGAGATTAATGTTGTTTTCATACCTGCTAAGAAAACATCCTTTCTGCGGCCCAGAGATCAAGGAATAATTTCACCTTTCAAGTCTTCCTATTTAAGAAACATGTTTCATAAGACGTTAGCTGCCATAGATAGTGATTCCTCTGAT
Organism: Chlorocebus sabaeus; assembly: GCF_047675955.1. NCBI lineage: Eukaryota > Metazoa > Chordata > Mammalia > Primates > Cercopithecidae > Chlorocebus > Chlorocebus sabaeus. The sequence continues at coordinate 88,058,323 of NC_132906.1, forward strand.
GGAGCTGGGCAAAGTACATTGAAAGCCTTCTGGAAAGGATTCACCTTTCTAGATGTTCTTAAGAATATTCATGATTTATGGGAGAAGGTGAAAATATCAACATTAACAGGATTTTGAGAGTTTATTCCAACTCATGGATGCCTTTCAGGAGTTCAAGACTGCAGTGGAGCAAGTCACTGCCGATGTGGTACAAATAGCAAGAAAAGTAGAAGCAGAAGTGAAGCCTGAAGATGCAATTAAACTGCTGTAATCTCATGATCAAATATAAATGGATGAGATGTTGCTCCTTATGGATGTGCAAAGAAAGGGATTTCTTGAGATAGAATCTACTCCTGGTCAAAATGCTGTAGACATTGTTGAAATGACAACCAAGAATTTCTATTACACAAGTGTATAATAGTTAATAAAGCAACAGCAGGATTTGAGAGGACTGACTCCAATTTCGAAAGAAGTTCTATGTGCCTAAAATGCTATCAACCAGTATCGTACACTAAGATAAATTTTTTTGTGAAATGAAGAGTCAATGTATGCAGCAAACTTTGTTATTTTCTTACTTTAAGAAACTGCCACAGCCACCCCAACCTTCAGCACACACCACATCAGTCAGCAGTCATCACATTGAAGCAAGACCCTCCACCAGCCAAAAGATTATGACTTATTGAAGACTTAGATGATTATTAGCATTGTTTAGCAATATTGTTTAGTTAAGGTATATACATTGGGTTTTTTAGACATCATGCTATTGCACACTTATTGGACTCCTGTATAGTATAAACAAACTTTTCCACACACTAGGAAACCAAAAAAAGTTGTGTGACTCATTTTATTGCAATATTCCCTTTATTGCAGTGGTCTTGAACTGAACCCACAGTACCTCCAAGATTTGCCTCTATTATCTCATTTAATTCTCACAACAACACTATAAGGAAGAAACTAATATAATTTTCATTTTGGAGTGGGAGAAAGTAATCTCAAGTAAATTAAAGTTACACAAATAATGGATAGAAAAGGTACAGTTTGAATCTGTATTTCCCATACTCCAATAAACATTTGTAATTTTGGTCTATCCAGGACTTATTTGCCTTTTCTTCTGGTATCCCCACTTTCTGTGGAAAATTATATCTTCCGCCTTCCACATGATAGAGCCAGTGGTCCCAGAGGTGTCTTGTAACCCAAGCTGCAAGAGCCGTGTTCTCCTGGGAATTTGAATGCTGAGCAAAGACCATGGGGTAAGGAAGAAGCTGGAGCTTTGTCATCCAGTGGTAGCATCAACAGAGCCAAAGAACCCCTGTGGTGAGATTTCCAAGCTGCTCTGGCTGGCTTCCCATGGCCTGGTTGGTCAGTCCTTCCTTTGACTCCAAGAGTCACACAACATCTTTCCACTAGATGCTCTTTCTGGTGTTATTCAGAGCAAAGGATAACTCCTGAAGGCTTTGCTGTAATGCTGCCTCATATTATGCATACGAGGTACCTGGTACCCAGCAATAAGGAAGAAGTGGTCCAGTTCCTCAAGGAATTCAAAATCTAGGAGAGACACACATATATGTGTTTAGCCAAAGCTCCCTCAGAAGCATTAAAATATAGTATCATAACGTACATAAGTGAACAACTCAGGAAATTTCAGAAATATTGTAACACACATGAGTGAACAACCCAAGAAATTTCAGAAATAACTCAGCAAATTTCAGAACTATCATAACATACATGAGTGAATAACTCAGGAAATTTCAGAAAGTTGGTGACTCATAGATCCAATCATTTTGTTCTCTGTGATTCTTGAGAATCACAGAGACTCTGGCTATAAGACCTTATCTCTTTGGAGAAGCAACCAAATGTACTCACTGACTTATTTATATTTTCATTCTTCCGATAGTCATGTATTGAGCAACTATTGTATTTAAGTACCCTATAAACTGGCATTGAAAAATAAATTAATAAAGAAACAACTCAACAAACCTGTTAACTGGTCTCAAAGAAAGGCATGTGTGTATCAAATACTTCCAATGGTGTCTTCCATGTCTGGCTTCTTCATCTAAGAAAGCTTGCCCTACAGAGGAGAGAGGGCAGATTCCACAAGTCAGGCACACCTGAGTTTCAGTGCGGCACTGACATCAGCTCTGAGTGTTTGGACAAGCAACTTAAAATCTCTGTCTCAGGTTCCACATTTGTAAAGTGGACATCATAATTCTTGCCTCATGTACTTGCGGGAAGAATCACTGAGAAAACCATGTAGGTTAGCACAGCTCTCGCTGAGCTGGAAGCAAGGAGTTGGCAGGGCTGCATTCCTTTCTGGAGGGCCGGGGGAAGAATTTGTTTTCCCACCTGTCGTGTTTGCGGATCCTTGCTTCAAGGCCCCTTCCATCCTTAGGGCAGCATGGCCAGTCGCATCTTCCCATCTCCTTGTTGTGATTCTTGGCTCCATTGGTGCTACCACCAGATGACTAAGCTCCAGCCTCCTTCTGCTTCTTTCTTCCTACTCCCTCGTTCACTGATAAGGACCTTGCAGTTACATTGGGCCCACTTGAATAATCTAAGATATGCTAGGATAAGATTATCCTCCTGATCAGCCCATTAACATGCTTAATTTCATCTACAGTCTACACGTCCCCTGGCCCTGTAACCTGACATATTTACACATTCCAGGAAGCACAGCCTGAGCATCTTTGGGGAGTATTCTAACTACCCCAGTTACAAAAAGTAGAAGCTATCAATAAGCCAGAGCATACTGCAAGAACGATATTCCCCACCGCAAGATCACCTGTTTATGAGTTATCGATACCTGAGAAGTCTTCTGAGGCATTTGATTGTACGCAGGCCTGTGTACACACACACACACACACACACACACACGTGTGGACATTGCACTCTAAGTAAATTACAGACTCCAGAAAGCTACTAGAACCTATTTCCTACGACATTACTTAATTTGCATTTCCATTTCCATTTTGAAAGCCTATTCTTTCTCTGTGCACATATGAAATTAGAATCATACAACTTGTCTTCTCTTTTTTTATTCATCACTTTTGCCTAATCCACTTTCTTGCCTCTTAGATATCTACCAGAACTAGAGTTATCATACTCCACCATTCCCTAAGATACACTGGGAAATCAATGAAGTGACTAATACCAGAAACAAAAATATTTCTTTAAAATGAGCTTGACAGTTTGCCTGTGTACTGATAAGAGCGCTTAGGAAATTAATTAACAGGACGTTTTCTTAACTCTCAAATTGCAGGTTGCAATAGAAAACAGTGAGTGATCTTCAGAATACTGTGCTTAATAGGAATGTAGTGCATGAGAGAGATACATAAGGGAAACAGAAGCCACCAGAACACCCCTCTTTCATCCTTTTAAGTTACACTTTAAAATCATGATATTGCTAGGTATAATTCATGCCAGAGCTTTGCAAGAAAAATAAAGCTCCTCCCTGAAAATTATAGCAGGTCTATAATTAATTTGTCCTTGAAATGAAAATTACTTCTCCACATTTAAGAAAAATATAAAGTTCCAAACTTTTTGGTTAAAAATTGCAATCAAGTTCTTACTTCCACAATAAGACTGTATATGGTATGAATGCATCTGCAGGTTAACAAGAAAAGAAAGCCATTAGAATACATTCATCTCAATTTCTATTTCAATGTTTTTCTCAACTGTTTTGTCATTATCGCCACTCCCCCTCCCCAAGGAGCCATTTCAGATATTTTTTTCCTAATCATTTTCCACCATGAAATGTTAATGCCACAGATATGCTGTGTATTTATTTACTGTATGTATATCTGTGCTTTCTACATCAACAGACGATTTTCCCCTCCCAAGAACTGATACTATCTTGTTGAGAATGTGCGCTGATTTGATGCCTATCTATACTCATTAGCTAATTACCCCCCAACACACACACACATGTGTTTATTGAGCCCTTACTATGTGCCAGGCACACAATAGTGAACAAAGACCTCATTCTCATTTTAGTAAGACACACACAGAGCAAGCAAACCAATAAATACATAACACATCCCGGTATTGATTTTAAGAAAAAAAAACATAAAGTGCATGAAAATGTTTCTGTGGACAGACTCTTATATTTTAAAAAAACCACAGTATGTTGCCTGCAGCACTCTTTTGCTATAAAGCCTAAGGAAACTGTGGATTCTTGAAAGTGGCAGGAGAAACTGAAACGAACAGTGGAGTTCCTCAGAGCCGCCTCATTTCACCACAGCGCTGTGTTTGCAATGTTGCGATCTACACAGTGCACTGCTGCGATGGATTTTGTCTCAGGGTCAGAGAGCCCCTCCTCCAGGCTCTCTCAAGGGAAGCCTAGAAACCTGGAGGAAAGATAGTTAACGCTCAGGACAGGGGAGATAAACAAGGTTCAATCTGGTGAAACTGGTCAGATTCCACTTCTTTCAGTTCCAAGTATTAGCAATGAAATCTATAATCTAGAATTCCTTCTGAAAATATTTGGGAACGGTCACGTACACAGCCTGATGCAAAGAATAAGCGTACTTATTGAACTGCCCCTGCCGTGTTCCAATGGTTCTGTAATTATAAAATAGAATGTATGTTCCCCTAATAAAGTGCAGAATGTTGAGAGAAGTAGAAAAAATGAGTGACTCAGTCTCATTCCCCTAACAGAAGCCAATTTAACATTTCATTTGAAGCCTGGGAGAAAGGAAGACATCAGGAAACAGAAAGCAGGAGGTAGGGAGGGTAGGGAGGATCCAGAAGTCATGGAGGCCGAGCAGCCACAGATTTGCTGGCAGCGCTGGGGGGGAAAGGAAGGCGGTCAGGGTCCCTTAGTGGGTCTGAGTCATGAGCCTGGCAGGACACTGATGGTCACTGGGTCACTACATCAGCTGAGATTTTTTTCTGTCTTTGTGACATTAAACACCCATTAACAGAGATATCCTGGCTCTGTCTCTCTTTCTTAGACGTGAAAGTGATTGTTCAGCCTGATTTGTCAAATACTTCAACTTCCAAATGAACCCCATTTCATTCAATGATTTGACTCAAGATATTCAACGTAAGTTCTGGTGATTTTCCTTCATCACATGTCCCTCTGTCTTTCTTGAGAATAACTTACTTTCTTTGACATGGCCAAGTACTACCCGCAGGACCATTCTCCCTATCTTGGAGTGTGGCCAGCTGGTTGGGTTGACCAGTGAGCCAAGTAGGAGAGCCAGGACTAGGTCTAAATGGAAAGGCCTAGAAATGAGACGACTTGACCTAAGGCTACTGGGCATGCCACAAAGGTCCATAGAGTCCAGCCCAGACAAAGCTAGAAGGGTGATCTGCTGCAGTTTAGCTGGAAGGAGGCACAGAGCTGAAGCCAAATGACAAAGAGGCAGCCTAGGGGGCTTCCTTAGAGCCTGGACTCTGGTTCCCTGCCACGGGATGAATGCAGCTTCTCCTGCTTACTGGCTGCAGGAATCTGGACCACTTACCTGACTTTTATGTGCCTCACTTTTCTCTTTTATATGTGAATAATTGTGGTGTTTATCTAGTGGTGTTGCTAAGTAATAAATAATATTGATTAATCTTTAGTAAAATACTTGGAACGATGCCTGGTACGTAATAAATACCATGCATAAGTGTATATTAAATGAAGTAAGTGATTAAATCAGATGAGCAAAAGTCTGAAAGAATGATCTCTAGGGCAACGGAGCCCCAGAGAATGCGCCTCTTATGGCAAATCCCCTGGTTAAATTCTTGGGTGGAAAATAACTGTTAAGAGGACCTGGGCAGGTCAGATTTGAGCAGATATGTAAAATCAAACAAACAGAAAAGTGTGTACAAATTGGGAGCTTATTTTAGAGACCACATGCTCGTTGTAATTTCCGTCATGGAGTGGAAGGCACACTATGTTAACAGGGACACTGTGAATATGTTATGTTCAATATAGTGTCCCTATTAACGTATGTCTCTTCCACCCCATGATGAAAATTACAATTACAGTGGCACCATGTGAATTTAACATCGTGTCAGTGTATTTAATCCAGTTCGCCAGGTGATCAGCTTCTTGGAATATGGCCATTGTCAGTGGAGCCCGTCACTAACGCTTCTGAGAGTAGTTGACCTGCCAACGAATGTTCCTACTGTGGTGTTAGAGCAATCATTTTTACTAATAACAATAACTGCAGCAATAAAACACTCCATCACATCCAGGCGTGGTGGCTCAGGCCAGTAATCCCAGTACTTTGGAAGGCTGAGGCAGGAGGATTGCTTGAGGCCAGGAATTTATGATTGATTGAGGCCTGGGCAACATAGCAAGACCCCATTTGTATTTTTTTTTTTTAAAATCTCCACCTCACTGTGCACATTAGTGCACGTAGTGAGCAAAACCCACATCTTATAGGTCTGTTTCTCTCATCCGTGCTATTGTGAGAGAGAGAAAGATTTTCATTCATGGTTCCTCACTGTCATGGGCCCAACGCTCAGGCTGTGTCCTGAGAAATGATGTTGGTGGAGCACCTCTCTCATCAGGGATCTGCAGTCTATTCAGGGACCCCAGTTTGCCTCCACAGAGACTTTTCTTTAGTGGCTCTGAGATTACATATAAATCCTTTTTTTTCCTCATTTTATCCATTTTCCTTCTTTACCATATGTTTTCTGTTACTATGTCCCTATAGAAAATGGATTTACTATATTCTAGGCACCATGGTAGTTTTGCATGCATTAGTAATGTGCAAGACAGACATGCCCCTGCCTGCATGAAATATATACCCTACATGCTTAGAGGTGCACTAGTGAAGGTTTTCCAGAGAATAGGAAGCAATAGGATGGAGAGAGTGAGTGAGAGAAATAGATATTAAGAAATTGACTTATACGATTCTGGAGACTGGTAAGTCTACAATCTGTAGGGTAAGTTGGCAGGCTGAAGACCCAGAGAAGAGGATGTTGATGTTGCCGTTGGAGTTTCAAAACAATCTGGAGACAGAATTCCCTCTTCCTCAGGGGAGGCCAGCCTATTTTGTTTGAAGACATTCAGCAGATTGGATGAGGCACACACACATACACATTGGGGAGGGTAAGCTGCTTTACTCAAAGTTTACTGATTTCTGTGTAAATCTCATCTGAAAAATACCTTCACAGCAACACCTAGACTGGTGTTTAACCAAGTGCTTTTAACCAAGTTGACACTTTAGATAAACCACCACAAGTGGCAAGCAGGCATTTTCCATTCAGAGTGAAGGGTCTACTGAAAGAACCACACAGAGCTGTCCAAGCACAGAAGAGAAGCCCCTATCTCAGATTTTGGTGTTCATGGGAGGTTTCCAGAGGCATGATAGCTGATCTAGGGGCTCTGTTGGAGCAAAGAAATATGTGCTGTAGTCCCGAGGTAAGCAGCCTGATGCAGTTGAAACAGTGAGGTGCGCAAGAAGCAGGGCAAGGACTAGCTCCTACAAGGGTCTGTGGACCATGTTGAGAAGTCTGGATATTTATCCCAAAGGCAAGGGGGAGTCATTGAAGGGCTAATGAGTGACATGGTGAAAATTAGATATAATGACTCTCTTCGTATTGTGGAGAATTGAATTTGGGAAGGTAAGCAGGGAGTCTCTCTAGGAGTGCGTTGAAATCACTAAGGTGAGTCCCTGTGGTGACCCTGTGTGTGAGCATTCTCCATATCAGAATGCAGCAAGCCTGATTTTCTTTAAAAGGCAAGAGAGTAAGTATTTTAGGCTCTGTGAGCCACATGTTCTCTATCACCAAAATTCAGCTCAGTGCTTGTAGCAATAAAACAGCAATAGGGCCAGGCGCAGTGGCTCACGCCTGTAAACCCAGCACTTTGAAAGACCGAAGTGGGTGGATCACTTGAGGCTAGGAGTTTAAGACCATCCTGGCCAACATGGCAAAACCCCATTTCTACTAAAAATACAAAAATTATCCTGGTGAGGTGGCAGGCACCTGTAATCTCAACCACTAGGGAGGCTGAGGCAGGACAATCACTTGAACCTGGGAGGCAGAGGTTGCAATAAGCCGAGGCTAGCCTGGGCAACAGAGTGAGAAGAAATAAAGAAAGAAGAAAGGAGGGAAGGAAGGAAGGAAGGAAGGAAGGAAGGAAGGAAGGAAGGAAGGAAGGAAGGAAAGAGAGAAAGAAAGAAAAAAGAAAGAAGAAGAAGAAAGGAAGGAAGGAAGGAGAAGGGGAAGGGGAAGGAGAAGGGGAAGGGGAAGAAGAAGGGGAAGGGAAGGGAAGGGAGGGAGGGAAGGGAGGGAAGAGGGGGGGAAAGGAAGGAAAGGAAGGAAAAGAAGGAAAGAAAGGAAAGAAAAGAAGGAAGGAAAGAAAGAACGAAAGAAAGAAAGAGAAAGAAAGAAAAAAGAAAGAAAGGAAGAAGAAGAAGAAAAGGAAGGAAGGAAGGAAGGAAGGAAGGAGAAGGGGAAAGGGAAGGGGAAGGGGAAGGGAAGGGAGGGAGGGAAGGGAGGGAAGAGGGGGAAAGGAAGGAAAAGAAGGAAAGAAAGGAAAGAAAAGAAGGAAGGAAGGAAGGGAAAGAAAGAAAGAAAGAAGAAAGAAAGAAAGAAAGAAAGAAAGAAAGAAAGAAAGAAAGAAAGAAAGAAAGAAAGAAAGAAAGAAAGAAAGAAAGAAAGAAAAAGAAAGAAAGAAAGGAAGGAAGGAAGGAAGGAAGGAAGGAAGGAAGGAAGGAAGGGAGAGAAAGAAAGAAAGAAAACAGCAATAGGCGATACATAAGCAAATGGATGCGGCCATGTTACAGTGAGACTTTATTCACAAAAACAGGTGCCAAGCAGGTCAGATCTGATCTTTAGGTCAGGGTTTACTGACAGCTCATCTAGGGGAATAAAAACTCAGGAACGGATTCAAGAATTGTTTAGGAGAGAAAACCAACAGGAAGTGGTGAGCATCACTATATGAGAGAAGGGGAGGTGAGAAGGATGAAGAATGACACATTCAGGGACACAGCCAAGTGAAGATGTTCAGCTCACCCTCAAGCACAAGAGCCTGGAACTCAGACAAAAAGTCTGGACTGAAGGTTTAGAGCTGGGGGTTGTTTGCCTACAGATATTCATGAAGCAAATGAATTGTCCTTGGAGAAAGGATAGCTGGGTAATGGAAGAACCCTCAAAAAAATAGTTAATAACTCCCAGCATTCCAGAGATGAACAATGGAAGTGGAACTAATGAAAGGGACTGAAAAAGAGTGCCCAGAGAGTGAAGAAGAAAAACGAAACCTTGGTATCCAGAAGACAGAAAAAGAGAGTGGTATTTTAGGTGAGGAAGGAGAGGAAAAGAAAGAATCAGTACATTGGTGTTTGGTGGTCTGCCAGGGCAGCCACGATGAGAGGAAGTCACCTCTGATCCCTTTGAAGGGCTTTCTCTGCCACCTTCGTCAGCACCAATGTCCACTTTCTTTGCCGTTGATCATTATACTACACGTCATGGCATTCCTTCTTTTGCTTCTAGTCCATGCAGATTCTTAGCTGTACTGCCAATGTGAAAAGATAGTGTGGAAAAACCCTAATCAGATGTTAATTTTACTCCAAGTATTATTTTTAGAATCTCCCATTAAGGTTTTACTCATACAATTGCCAAATTACCAAATGAAAACATATGCATATAACATACACATGTTATATACATATAACACTGTATATGTTGATTATATATAAGCGCTTAGGAAACGGAAGTTTTGTTGAAAAATAATATATTTTCATTATTATTATTATGTATTTTAGATGTGGAATGTGTGTGTGGAATGTGTGTGTGTGCATGCGTGTTCATATTGTGATTTGTTAGCATTAAATAAACACAAAGAATAATTATTCTACCTTAATTAATAGGGGGAGGATAAAAATCTGATGAGGAAATTTTATTTTTAAATATCTACCATTAAGGGAAAACTGTCAAAATTTTTTAAGCTCCTATTTTCAGCTTCCCTTGCTTGCTCTGAAGTATCCGGTACAAACAATATACTTTTTCTTCACACCTTCCTGGAAGCTTGAGGGGGTGGAGATAGAAACAAATCTATGAGGAGAGAGCAAATATGTTCAAATCTCTTTTCTTTCACAGTCTTGACTTAAAGTAGCCTTCACTTCACATCGGCTCCAAGAAGACAACAGTCCACGCTGCAAATACAGCCAACACTGTTGACATTAATTGGCTCTTCCCCGAGCCAGAGAAGAAAAGGAAGAACAACTTGAGAGTAACTTTAACTTCTCGTAAATTCAAAACAACTTTTGAGGTTTCCAAACTTTCAAGTGATTTTAAAAGCATTCACTTTACTTTTTCATCAGTTACTTTCAGGAAGAAATACATATTTCCTACTAAACTAAAAGCAGCTCATTGATTATAATTTAAAATGGCAGATTAAAAATTAATATTTAGTAAACAGAAAAGTCCAGAAAATATCTTCCCATTGATTCAATAGTATTTAGAATTAGACATATATAAATCAACTTTAAAACTTTTCATCTAATCTCTTTAGAAAATAAAATAGAGCTCAGCACCACATTGTATATAATATCTTTGAAGAATATGTAATTTTATAACTGTAGCTTGTCTATAAATTCATCTTAAAATAAATTATAATAATGAAATTTTTTCAATGTTATATGTAAGTTAGAAGCTTTTTCCACTGGTCTCAAAATAAGAGTTTACAATTATTGTAATAATAAAAATTAGATAAGAAATGAAATGAAGAGCTTGAATTTTATTATGTATAAATCAATTTCTTTCTTTATTAGAATTCTTTCACAAAAGGTATTAGGTAATTGCCCTGTTGTATTATAATACATGCACATAAAATATCTCAGCAATGAAAGTTAATTGAAGCTCCCTCCTCATCACTGTAAATGTCTCTAAACTGCTTTGACTGGGCCAAATTAAAACAAAAGATATTCTTTAATAAATGCTCAGAGAAAATTGGTAACAGAGCATGACTAACCTCATAAATGATGTTCCCAGATATATTTAAAGTTTCATGTTAAATATTCCTCATTTATTTTTTAGACTTGTTTTATATAAAGCATAATGCATACAAAGAGAACAAATAAATTTATGAGTCACATTATATTTTCTTAATATAAAAATCCAAGAGAGAAATAAAAATTACTAAGTACATTTTGAACAGTTTGATTTTGCCGTGTATCATTTTTTCTTTTTCTTTACGATTTTATTCTAAAATGATGCAACTAATCAGTTATATAAAAATGACTTTTTCTAATACATCAACAGTTTACCATATTTTCCTTCTTGTTATTTAATAATGGAAACTTCTATTTAATTTTTTAGTTATTTGCCTGCATTTAATTAGCCTTTCAAAAGTAACTCAGTTTAATGATATGGCTTTTATTTAAGAACAAACAAAATATTAATTGCCTCCACACTGCATGTTAATGTATCATATGGGGATGTATATACTTCATGGAAAAAATTTGATGTTGTATGCCTCTTGAGAGCAGGAAGGGGAATTCAACTAATAATATATCTTTGGAAATTTTTGTTTTTTTAGAGATGAGATCACAATATATTGCCCAGACTGGGGTGTGGCAGCTATTTACAGATACAATCATATCTCACTGCACCCTCCAACTTCTTGGCTTGAGGGATCCTCCTACCTTAGCCTCCCTAGTAGCTGGGACTACAGGCACATGCCACCTCACTCAGCCTTGGAATTTTTCTTTTTTTTAACGCATATCTTCTTTGCTTGTTGTAAAGTCATTAGATATGATTCCAGGAAAGCAATTATGAAAAGAAAATCACAAAGAAATAGTCATACGTTGTCACATATAGCATAAGAATCTGAGAAAATAGACTATGTCTTTAAAAGTTCTAATCCAAACCTCAAAGAATTGACAGAAATAAACAATACAATTAAGTACCTGGGGGAGGTGGAGGAAGAACCTTGACTAGATTGTCATATGAATGGTTAAAATAAAAAGTTACTGAAAATATTTTTAGAATCATATTATTAATAAAACCACTCGCCCCACTCCCCCACCTTTCTTTGATTTGAAATCCAGTCTTATTTTAAATCCTGGTAAGGCAAGAAATATTAAATTTAACAAGAAAATAGAACAAGTTCTTATCAACAAAAAGAAGACAGCATTCAGACAGGACACTGTAGTCCACAGAGAGATGTTTCTCTGGTGATTTACATTGTTAAATTTGAAGAGCATATATTTTGAAGCACCTTTGTTGTCAAGGTTTATTTACGAAGATGTGACTTGCTTCTCAATGGAACTTCAAGCACTTTTTTAAAAGCTTAATCCACCAGGGCCAGGAAGTGGAATCTTGATTGGAAGGCTCTGTCAAAGCTGGTTTGAGTGATGGTTGCACTTTTCATCAGCATAATCCATAATCCTCCCGCCCATTGGCTGCTATAATTCATTGTCACAACCACACACACATCTTCTCAAAGAAAAGATGCTCCTGCATCCAATACCGAGGCCATTTGCAAGCTCCCACCATTGATATATAGACTGATATTCACAAATTATCTAGTCAGAGCCTTCCTAAGGAGCACCTGTATACTGTAACTCACTGCCGAATTTACAGCTTGTCAGGAAAGCGCATGCCCTCACTGCACTGTGTCAATCATGGCCCGAAATCTTTTACTCAAAACCTTCTAGCTATTTCTCACACCACTCGAGGAAGTTTGACATCTCATAAAATTCAAAAATGAATTTGTGTCATAAAGGAAAACGAGACTGAAAGGATTCCTGATTAAATGAAGATAAGATCCATCATGTTTCTATATAAGTTCATTTGCTTATTTAGAATGCCAGTATTAATCAACTGTTTTTGATCAGAGGTCTTTTGTTTTCCTTATTTAATCTATTTTATTTTTTTATCTGTAAGATATAAGGAACTATGGTGAATCACAAGTTAAAATTCTATTGGATGTGATGAGTTATAATTACCAATAATGATAGAACAAGTGATATGCATGTGAGTGTGTGCACACGTGTATGTGTGTACCTAAAGTGAGAGCAGATACATCCTGCTATATGCTTATCTCAGAAGAACTGGAAAGAGTAAAAGTGTTTTCTGTCCCTACCAAAATCAGTATCACTGACATTAGAATCACTAGCATTATACCCTCGGGCTTTCTAACAGAAAATGCTGCCATATTTTATTTTGCTAAGTGTCACACTGGTGGATGATTAGCAGCAAGAGGGGATCGTCAAATAAAAGAATGAGACAGGAGAAAAGCTATGTACACATCAGCACTATAATCCGTATTGACAGAGCGGGTGATGCAGCCAGGAGTCAAGGAGATGATGGCTGCTCCGGGCACCATCAAGGTGAAGACCCAGCAGCCAGACCTCAAGGTTTACTGGAGTCAGGGCCAGGCATGAGAGCAGGAATCATTGGGTTGCAGGGCACAGGAGCGGTGAAGAGAGTGTACAGAAGAGAGCCAGGCAGAAAACGGGGCCACACCACCCATCTGCTTCCATGCTGCCTGCCTAAGGGTAGTATTTCAGCTGAATCTCCTCCGCAGATGTGGGCAAAGGAGCTCCAGGGCATGTCCTCATTGTAAGTTGAGAAACTCATCGCACCAGGCAGCAGGATTTAGTAACTGACTTAAAGGGATAACCTGAGTCCTTAAAATGAAGGTGTCTCTCAGCACAGGACTCCTGCATGGCAGTGAAGATGCAATGAGATTTTTAAAGGATGTCTGAAAGCTGAGTTCACTGGAGGAGGATTTGCAGCTATTATTCCCCAGAGTCCAGGCAGCCTAGAGCCCCATCGCCCAATCCTCCTAAGCTGGCCTGGCAGGCACAATAGCACCTTGGTGACGCATTAGGCTGCAGGGCTGGAGGGTTAGTGGGCACCCTTGTTGATGCTCCTTAGAGGAAGGAAGCAACAAAAACCTCCCGCAGCCCAGTGTTCCTTTCCCGGTTGAAGGAGGAAGAACCTCTAATACTCCTGATCTTGGGCTGAGCACTTTGATTTCAGGAACTGTCCACTGCCAAAGGGAAAAAATAAAATCTTTAAGCCTTTGAAAAACAAAAATGTGTAATTAAAAGACCGCATCAAGGTAGTCACCTTTTCTGCTGAGACGTGCATTTAACTCTCTGCTGAGGGAGTGCTGCAACCCAGGCCTCCCACCAGGATCCTTGTTCCCTTTATTTTTATCTCACATCCGAGTGAAATGCTTTCATTCCAGGTGGAATGAGGAATTCCAAACCTTCTCTTCATGGGTTTGTGTGATCTGTTTACAAATACATTTAAATGTAGTTTGCCGTAAAGCAAATGGTTCAACACATGTTCTCTCTAAATATATTAATACAAAGAGCATGGTTAACTAGGTATTAAAAAGAGCAAAACTTAGTAATTGTGGTTAGAAAACCTGGACACAATTTTTAAAAGCTACATTGGGAATACAGCATTCTCATTTCTTTGAAAAGAGGTGTCATTTTAAAATAATGTTTGAGAGAGAGAATGTATCATCATAATTGAACATAAGCTGTTACTAGTTAATGGGAGATAAGAAAAAGGCAGATAAGGACAGTGTAGATGCAAACCACATGCACTGAAACCAGAGGGCTGACTCCAATCCCAGGTGCACATGTTACGCTTATGAGCCGTGCAACCTTGAGTAATGCCTGAGATTCCCTCTATGCCTGAGATTCCTCATCTGCAAAGTCATAAGAGCAGAAGACTCCTAGGTTTGTCTTGAAGGTTCGATAATGTGATCTATGCACAACACTTACCTTGCACATATGAAGTCTGATGTAAACCAGTATTACAGAAATCAGTGTGATCCCTGGACATCTTTCAGGGAATGCTTTTAGGGGAGCCAGGAGATAAAACTGTCTTCATAATAATACTAATATATCATTTATCTTTTTCATTGTGCTGTGGTTTGGATCTGCCCCACCCAAATCTCACATTGAATTGTAATCCCCATTGTTGGAGGTGGGGTCTGGTAGAGGTGACTGGATCATGGGGGACAATTTCTAATGGTTTAGCACCATCCTCCTAGTGCTATTCTCATGACAGAGTTCTCACAAGGTGTGGTTGTTTATAAGTGTGTAGCACTTCCCTTCTCTCTCTCTTCCTCCCACTGCAGCTATGTAAGGAATACCAGCTTGCCCTTTGCCTTCTGCTATGATTAAAGTCAAGCAGATGCTGCCCATGCTTCCTGTACAGCCCGCAGAACTGGGATCCAGTTAAACCTCTTTACTTTATAAATTTCTTTATAGCAATGCAAGCACAGACTAATACACATTGTGTTGGTATTTGCTCTGATGAACCAAAAACAATGATGGATAAAACTGCTAACATCTTGGCCTGAATTAAGCCAGTGGGACCTACCTATAGCTAGAGTGCTAGCAGACATGGCTTTCCTCACCAGCACGCATTGGCAATAAAAGAAAAACACCAGTTTCATTTTAACATAGCCTTAATCGAGTAGCACAACTATTAATTTTCTACATCTCGACCCTTGGTTCTGCCTTTTTTAATATTCCATATGGCAAAATGAGAAGTGTGCACACAGTACTTTTGTTGCACATCCAAACACAATGGTTGTCTCAAGAAAAAGCAGCGTACTAACTTAGTATTCTTTGTGGAAAATAACTTTTACTTTTAAATTGGGTCAAAGATTCATTCACAGTACAAGATAGACCAGTGGATTTTGATGTAACTCCCCCAAAAGTCCTTTCGTATAGTTTCAGATTCCACATTGTAACTAATCTTTATAACAACCACTTGTTGAGTTTTGATGTAGTATCAAAGTGGACAATCCCTAACTGCCAGGAAAGGCATTGTAATCCTCCTTCCCAACACACATTTGTGAGGCTGGATTTTCTTCATTCACTTTAACCAAAGCAACACACTGCAACAAATTGAAGAAGCACATATGGGAATTCAGCAGCCTTTTAATGAAGCCCAACATCACAAAGTTGTGCAGAAATGTAAAAAACACCATTCTTCTTATGAATTTTTTGTTTTAGGAAGTAGTTTTTTCATTAAGATTAGATTATTATACCCTTAAAAATATCATATTACTTGAATCATGGGGAAAGTATAAACAGTGACAATGTATGTGCGGCTAATGTTGAAGGAGGAATCACAGATATAATGCCAAACTGTCAAAACAAAACACATTTTTCACAAATTATGAATTTTTGTTATTGGCATCAATACAAGGTCATCCCTTAGTTTCATTTGTTACTGAATTTTTTTTATGCTTTCTGATCTCTAAACACAAAAGAGGTCCCTCATAAATGGACTGAAGTGCCCTGATTTGCTGGTTTCAGAATTGGTGTCAGAAGGTGTGAGAGGGCAGGGGACACGTCCTGACAATCCTAAAGTCGTGCGCTCCTCTTTGGAGCTGTGGGCTTTCATTTCCGAGGGCTCTTTTTCACTGAAGCTGAAAGGTTTCATGCCCATTCCCCCATATTATGGGCTGAATTATGTCCCCTCAAAATGTACATGTTGAAGTCCTAACCTCACAGAACCTGTGAATGTGACTATATTTGAACACAAGATATTTATGGAGATAATTAAGTTAAAATGAGGGCATATGCATGGACCCTAATCCAATGTGACTGCTGCTCTTATAAGAAGAGCAGGTAAGGACAGAGACACACACAGAAGAGACCCTGTGAAAACTCTAGAAGAGGCCACTCACAAACCAAGGAGACAGACCTCAGGAGAAACAACCCCACTGACACGCAAAGATGATGAAGAAGTCAATTTCTATCATCAAAGCCACCAAGTCTGTAGTGTTCATTATGCTAGCCCTTAGAAAACTAATCCACCCCCTTTTTCTTGCTCCCCACACCTGAGTCCCTTTGCCCGTCCAGCACCACATCCTGAGGAGTCTGGGGAATGTGGTGTTTCCACAGTTAGAAATTTATCTCAATGTATAGTTTGGTCCCTGATTTGAAAATAGAATTTAATCATACCAAAATAATGATAATAAGCATGCAAACACTCCAAATAGTCTGTTATTCATAATATATGTTGGATCCACTGTCAACTTTTCTTATTCAACTTAACCCGACTTTTCCAAAGGATTGGAAATGGCTGAAATTCAAATGTGCATATATAATCTTCTGAATGGTAAAGATGGAAATTAGAGGCCATGGAGCAGATAATGAAAGATGATAGCAGATGGTGAGTATAAGGAGAGTTACAGGAACTGGGCACAAAATTAGGGCTCTGAGGTATTCCTGAAACAGAAATAAATGCAGATATTACAAAATCTATCAGAACTCAACAGATTGCCGTGACCTCATAGAGATTATAAAGTGTTGAAATACTGAAATTTAAAATTTCAGTTCGTAAATTATTACCACTGAATGGATAACCTTCAATTTAATATGTTTTTGTGTTTTCTTGGGATAAATAAATCCGACAAGCGCAAACATTTCATAACTGACCACAAAGACCTTAGCGTCACTCTGAGGTTTTAGGCAGAGAATACCACAGATCAAGATGCATCAAAAGATAGCTCACTATATCCCAAACACAGATGTGTTTGCTTGTCCAAACAGGGCCACATTTTCCTTAATTTTAGTTCTTTTGAGATTGTTTCCAAATCACTTCTTATATGGATATTAAAAACAAAATTAATGTGACATCGATTTTGACCTACAGTCCTGCTTCCCCGAACATCACCTCTCAATTTACAGTAACTCCATCTCCTCAGCTTCCTTGGAATCACCACTGACTACACAATTCCTTTCCTATTTTACAGCCAAAACCAAATGAAATTCTGTTGAATTCACTTTGAAAATATATCCAAATGCGACCATTTGTCTTCTCTCTCATTGCCGCAATCCTTGGGTGCCATAGTCTCTGACCAGGATTGGTGCAATGGCCTTCAACTAATGTCTCCCTGCCTTCAGTCATTGTCTCCTCACCCTCTGTTCTCCATGAAGCAGCCAGAGAGAGCCTCATAAAACACGTCAGATCCTGTAATTCAGGGGTCCCTAAACCCTGGGTCACGGTCCATGTCCAGTTAGGAATCTGGCTGCACAGCAGGAGGTAAGCAGCCAGGGAGCCAACTAAGCTTTATCTGTATTTACAGCCCCTCCCCATGGCTTGAATTTACCACCTGAGCTCCGTCTGCTGTCAGATCAGCATGGCATTAGATTCTCATAGGAGCTTAAACCCTAGTGGGAACTGTGGATCTAGGTTGGAATCTAGGATCTAGGTTGCATGCTCCTTATGAGAATCTCATGCCTGATGATCTGTCACTGTCTCCCATCACTCCTAGATGGGACCATCTAGTTGCAGGAAAACAAGTTTGGGGCTCCCACTGATTTTACATTATGGTGAGTTATATAATTATTTCATTATATATTGCAGTGTAACAATAATAGAAATAAAGTGCACAATAAACATAATGCACTTGAATCCTCCAGAAACCATCCGCCCCCACAACTGGGTCAGTGGAAAAACTGTCTTCCACGAAACTGGCACCTGGTGCCAAAAAGGGATTGGTGACCGCTGCTGTAATTCCTCTGCTTAAAACCATCCAGGGGTTTCTCATTTAATTCAGAGAATACTCCAAATTCTTTTCAATGACCTGCAAAGCCCTACCCAGTCTATCCCCATTATCTTGCTACCACCTCTTCTTAATTATCACCCTCCTTACCCAACTCCACAGCATCAGCCAACTTGCTTGTCCTACTGTGATCGGGCATACTTCGACCTTTGCTCTTTCTTGCATGTTCCCTTTGCCTGGAATGCTCTTTACACTCACTCCAAATCTACACCACTCGTTCCCTCACCTCCATCAAGTCTTAGCTTCAATGACACTCCTTCAGTGAGCCCCTTCATGACTCCTGCTTAATAACAGAATCTCACCTTCACCGCATATTCCCGTTACCCTTACACTGTTGTTAGCACTTAACAACACCTACCAGAGTACATAGTTTTTAACATACTAAATAGAAATAACAATTTCTAACATGCTGTGTATTCTAGTTATTTATTATTTATAATCTATCTCACCCACTAGAATAGGAGTTGCAAAGGTAGGAATGTTTATCTATTTGTCAATTCATCTCCAGAGTATAAAATAGTGACTACACATAAAAGGAGCTAGATCAAAACTTGTTGAATGTGGCCTGGCACAGTGGCTGACACCTGTAGTCCCAGCACTTTGAGAGGCTGAGGTAGGAGGATCTCTCAAGCCCAGGAATTTGAGATCAGCCTGAGCAACATGGCAAAGCCCCGTGTCTAAAAAATCATACAAAAAATTAGCTGGGCATGGTGGTGCATATATCTGTGGTCCTAGCTACTTGGGAGGCTGAAGTGGGAGGATCACCTGACCCAGGAAGTTCGAGGCTGCAGTGAGCCATAATGGTGTCACTACACTCCAGTCTGGGCTGCAGAGTGCGATGCTGTCTCAAAAACAAACAAACAAACAACAACAACAACAACAACAACAAAAACAGTTGAATTTGTTAAACCTTTCTACAAACTTCCCAGATTCCATTTTTTAGCATAGGCGAAGTTCCTGAAGAGTAGGAATCAAATATTTCATTTGTTTTCTTTCCATAGTGCTTTTTCCATAGTGCTTTCCGAACAATAGGAAACTCCAAACAGCCAGACATATCAATGGAAACTCCAGTGCTCATTCAATTATTCAGATGTTTGGTGTGTCTCAAATAATAGTGGCACAAAATATGATTTTCAGATACAGTGGGATCTTGGGCAAAAGTATTTCCTGAATCATTTCTTTGCTTCTTCTCCAAACACTCAGAACCATCATATTTGCATCTGGATACACAAAGACCAGTACATTGTCGCTCACACACCTGCCTTCTTCCAAGAACCTGCAAGTGACTCAGTTCTTGGCAACACCTTTTCCTCAACTTTTCTGCTCAGGGCAATTGTGCTCAGTAAGGTTCGTTGGAGGAAAGCTGTCTTTTTAGAGTAGATGTCTTAAGATGTAAATTACTAGTGAGATTAACCCTCCTAGGACCATTGCATTTCAAAAAGAGAATTTACAAACCCAGTTAAATGTCCACTACTGTGGCATACTGAAAACAAATTATGGACCTTTTTTCTCCCCCATTTCTGACCTATTCAGTATGCAGAACAGACTTTCTAACAGAACATCTATTCCTGTAAGAGTGCAGTCCCCTGGAATACACACGGTCAAGCTTCCAGATAATTAGAAATTTACTCACTCATTGATACCATCACTGAACACAGTTACAATGAGAAAAGTGTCTCGTGTTAATATTTGAGCCTGTTTTGGTGACGTGTATGTCCATTGTCAAAACATCTCGAAAGAAAAAATACATTCTGTCAGTTTGATGTTTGGTTGACACATAAATATGAAAGAGGAGAGAGAAAGGGAAGGAGAGAGAAATCTGAAACGCAGTGATGTTTGGTGTTATGTAAGTGAAACAGATTGGGGGTGAAGTATTAAATTATTCATTCTTCATTCCTTTATCATGACATTGCATAAACAAAAGTACATTTGTGTGGCTCTTTTAAAAGTTTTATAAGCATTTCTTATTGGCATGAGTTTTTTGCATTCTTAATAGTGACAAAGGGGAACAACAGAAAGACTCCCATCTAAATATGCCTACGTGTGTGTTTTGAGCTAAACTGTATCCACTCTCTTCTAAAATTTATATACTGAAGTCCTACTTTTCAGTACTCCAGAATGTGACTGTATTTGGAGACAGAGCATCTTAAGAGGTAAAGTATAATGAGATCTGCAGGGTAGCCCTAATCTACTATGACTGATGTCCTTAAAACAAGAAGCAATTTTGACACGAAAAAGACACCAGACATGTGCACACACAGAGGGAAGACGATGTAAGAACACAACCACAAGACGGC
Source organism: Chlorocebus sabaeus (assembly GCF_047675955.1). Taxonomy (NCBI): domain Eukaryota; kingdom Metazoa; phylum Chordata; class Mammalia; order Primates; family Cercopithecidae; genus Chlorocebus; species Chlorocebus sabaeus. The sequence continues at coordinate 88,079,095 of NC_132906.1, forward strand.
CATCTGCAAGCCACGGAGAGTGGTCTTGGAGCAAACTCACCCTAATGATCCAGAGGGTGAAGGCTTTGAAGACTGAGTGGGTGGCGGGGGCGGATGATGAGAACTTAGTTAATGGGTACATTGTACGTAATTTGGGTAATTGATACCCTAAAAGCACTGACTTGGCCACCATGCAATCTATGCATATAGCAAAATTGCACTTGTACCCCATATACTTATACAAATTTCAAAAAAGAAGAAACCCACCCTGCTAACAGCTTGAGTTTGACTTCTAGCCTCCAAAACTGTGAGAAAACTTCTATTGTTTAAGACACCTAGTCTCTGGTATTTTGTTATGGCAGCCACAGCAAACTAACTGCATAGTTATTTTGAAAGCACTCAGAGAAAAACAATGCCTAACTAATGGAAGAATAATAATACAAATGGTAACTGACTTTCATCCAAAAAAAAAAAAAAAAAAGAAAGAAAGAAAGCCAGAAGATAATGAAATGGCATCTTTAAGGTATTGGGGAAAACTTATCAATTCAGAATTCTATATCCAGAAAAAAAAAATCCTTTAAAATGAGGATAAAATAAACACATTTTCAGATAAACATAATCTGGCAAAATGTATCACCAAGAAACCTGAATTGCTAAAGGAAGTCTTTCAGGCTTAGGGGAAACTTGAATCTGCACTAAAAAATGAAGACAGCAAAAGATGTAAATACCATGGGTAAATATAAAAGACTACTTTTTTCTCTTAGTTGTTTCCACAGACAATTGGTTTTTTAAGCCCCCACTCCTTGTAGAACAACTGATTGTTAAAAGCAAAAATATTAACATTGCACTGTGCACTTTTAATGTATTTCAGTGCAAGACATATGACAACAGAATAAACAACAAAAGGAACTATGGTATAAACAAATAATACTCTATAGTTGTAAAAAATTTACATTTTTTTGTGAAATGTTACAATATTAACTCTAGGTAGACTGTATTAAATATAAATATTATAATCCCAAGAGCAAGCACTAAAAAATAACATTAAAAGACATAGCTTAAAAATTAATAGAGAAATTAACAATTATGCTAAAAAATATTCAGTTAACCCAAAAGAAAGCAGGAAGAAGAAACAGGAAAACCAAAAACGGGTACAAAAATTAGAAAGCACATCACAACATAGACATAAATCCAACTATATGAATAGTTACATTAAATGTAAAGGAACTAAACACTCAACTGAAAGGCAAAGATTTGCAGACTGTGGAGGAGGGAGGTGGAATGCACAAAAACCAATCATTTTCTATCTGTAAGAGACACGCTTTAACATGAAGACACAGGTTAAAAGTGAAATCATGGGACTAATACACCATGCAGACACTAATCCTAGAAAGTTTCTGTGAAGTAGGAGTTGAGGCACTGTTTATCTATAAATTTATGGAGTTTTTCCTGTCTCATTTTTTTGGAAAGATTTGTTTTTTCCATTTTCTGCAGTAGTTGCCTGTGAAGGCAAGAGACAGATATGAATAAGGGAACTTTCTTGGTTGAAGAAAGCATTCTATATCTTGATCAGGTGTAGGTTAGGAGGGTGAATATATTTGTAAAACTAACCAAATCACACATTCAAGATTTGTTCATTTCGCTGTATGTAATTATTTCTCGGTTTAAAAAAGAGGAAGGCTCTTAAAGACATATTAACTAACAGCAATGGATAGAGTTTATTTAGATCCTGAGTTAATTTTTTTAAAACCTTATATATTGGTATATATAAAAATGGAAATAGTCTTAAATATTTGATGACATTAAGAAATTGTTATTTGCTCTAGCTGCATAATAATGCTTTGTTTTTTATTTTATTATCTTTTAGAGAAACATTTTAAAGATTGAAGGATGAAATGAGCTAATGTTTGGGACTGGCTTCTAAGTAGCATGAGGAGAGTTAGTAGTGGATGGGATATATATGAAACCAGACTAAGCAAGAGTTGATGACTGTTGAAGTTGAGAGATGGATACACTGGAGCTGGATACATTGTTTTCTTTTTAGAATTCTTTCTAATAAAACATTTTAAAAAGGTAAAAAATCTTTCTGCCTTTGTACATAACTTTTTTCTAACTAAAAGACCTTTTCAGCCATTCTCTCATTTAAAGTTTGACACACCATTTCTCTCACCTTATGCTCTGTCTCAAATGGCACTTCTTCCTGCCTCCTTTATTCTGTCGTGTACTCATTCTTCCTCTAGCATAATTAGCATCTGTTTCCCAAAGGTTCTTATTATTCTACATTAATGGGACCATGTTTCCCTTCAAATCCGTGCTCTTTTCAAAGTGACAGAGCAACAACCCCAAAGGGATTTTTGAGTCCAGAAAAAAAAACTGAGTGAATTTTAATATTAATATTAATGTATTTCCGTATGTATCACCAAGAAAAACCTTCTTCTAATTAATATCAAGTATCATTTACATGTTTGATGTCAACAATGTTTAAGAACTAATCCATGAGATTCAAACTCATAGTTAGCTGGTAGTTCAAAAATTTTGACAATTTAACCACCCACTTTATGGGAAATACACACACACAGTGGTTAATAAACACTAACAGTGTGAATGGTGGAATTACATGGAACTTCCAATGGCTTCTTCACATCCTTTCTGTATCTGAATATTTGCAACTATTATTACTTTTACAATCAAAATAACTTATTTTTTAAAGTCAACTGGATAAGTATCTTTTAATCAGATGATGCCAAGGATAATATTCTATTCATTAGTCTTAGATAAGGAAGAGACTGAAATACAGTTAAAACAAATCCATCAGATGGAATGACTAATCTTTGCATCATTAATGCTGAGCCACTATCACTATATGCCTCCTACACGATGTAGTATGGGATACACACCATCATCTATGAAACACTCTTGCCAAAATGATCAGCGTGAATGCAATCAAACTCGTAGACCTACTTCCAATCGATTGAATATATGGGGGACAGAAAAGCAAGTGTTTAACAAGTTAAACATTACCATGAAGAATTGATCATCCAAATCCAGAAGGAGGATACAGGTAATCTTTTAGATCTCTTCATCATATCAATGTCAAAGGGGAAAAAGGAGGCACAGAAGAATCCACTTCCAATGTGATATAAAACCTGTAAAAGACATTTCAAGAGCAAATTAGGGAAAGGTGGTTATGGATTGAATATTAAATACTCTAAGAAATTAGTGTTAATTCCACATTGTGGATTATGACTACGAGGTACATATTCTTGTTTCTCTGCAATACACCTGAAATATTCAGGGGTAAATGCCAAGCTGTCGATAACTTAACTTACAAAGCAAAACAATTGGTCAAAAATTATGTTACCTGTGGAGGGTCTTGACTACAAGTTGTTCAGCTTCTTGGCATTTTGAACAAAGAATTGGACCAAATGCACAAACAAAGCAATGAAAGAATGAAGCGATAAAAGCAGAGCTTTATTGAAACAAAAGTATACTCCACAGAATGGGAGCGAGTTCAATCAGGCGGGTCAAGAGTGCTGCTTAAGCAATTTTCTAGGGTTTAAATACCCCCTAGAGGTTTCCCATTGGTTACCTGGCTATACCCTATGTAAATGAACGAGTGGCCTGAGACCACTCTGACTGGTTGCAGGAGGAGACCAATGAGAAGTACTTTCCATTTTTCCTCTGCCACACAGTGGAAAGTAGGGGGATGACTGCAAAGGGAGTAGCATCTGATCCTCTGATCCATACTTAGGCATGGAGGAGGGCGGTTTCTTTGGATTCAGTTCTAGAAAGTCAGCGTGAATCAGCCTTATAGACCCTACCTCCAGACCCTATTCTCCTGTCTCAATTAGATCTAGGTAGTAGTATTATAGTAGGCTGAAAAATGGTTGGTGCCCCAAAATATATCCACATGCCATTCCTGGGACCTGTGAATGTTACCTTATGTACCCAAAAAAAGAGGTCTTTGAAGATGTGATTAGTTTAAGGATCTTGACATGGGAGATTATCCTGGATTATCTGGTCAGCCCTAAATGCAATCACATGTATCCTTATAGGACAGGCGGAGGGATATTAAACACACACAGTGGAGAAAGTGATGGGAAAATAGAGAAGAGAGAGTTGAAGATACTGGTCTTGAAAACTGGAGTGGTACACCTATTCAACACAGTGTTGGAAGTTCTGGCCAGGGCAATTAGGGAAGAGACAGAAATAAAGGGTATTCAATTAGGAAAAGAGGAAGTCAGATTGTACCTGTTCACAGATGACATGATTGCATATTTAGAAAACCCCAGTATCTCAGCCCAAAATCTCCTTAAGCTGATAAGCAACTTCAGCAAAGTCTCAGGATACAAAATCAGTGTGCAAAAATCACAAGCATTCCTATATACCAATAACAGACAGACAGCCAAATCATGAGTGAACTCACATTCACAATTGCTTCAAAGAAAACAAAATACTAGGAATCCAACTTATAAGGAATGTGAAGGACCTTTCCAAAGAGAACTACAAACCACTGCTCAATGAAATAAAAGAGAACACAAACAAATGGAAGAACATTCCATGCTCATGGATAGGAAGAATCAATATCATGAAAATGACCCAAGGTAATTTATAGATTCAATGCCATCCCCATCAAGCTACCAATGACTTTCTTCACATAATTGGAAAAAACTACTTTAAAGTTCATATGGAACCAAAAAAGAGCCCACGTTGCCAAGACAATCATAAGCAAAAAGAACAAAACTGGAGGCATCATGCTACATGACTTCAAACTACACTACAAGGAAGGCTACAGTAACCAAAACAGCATAGTACTGGTACCAAAACAGATATGTAGACCAATAGAACAGAACAGAGGCCTCGGAAATAACACCACACATCTACAACCATCTGATCTTTGACAAATCTGACAAAACCAAGAAATGGGGGAAGGATTCCCTATTTAATAAATGCTGCTGGGAAAACTGGCTAGCCATATATAGAAAGCTGAAACTGGATCCATTCCTTATACCTTATACAAAAATTAATTCAAGATGGATTAGAGACTTAAATGTTAGACCTAAAACCATAAAAACCCTAGAGGAAAACTGAGGCAATACCATTCAGGACAGAGGCATGGGCAAGGACTTCATGACTAAAATGCCAAAAGCAACAGCAAGAAAAGCCAAAGTAGACAAATGGGATCTAATTAAACTAAAGAGCTTCTGCACAGCAAAAGAAACTACCATCAGAGTGAACTGGCAACATACAGAATGGGAGAAAATTTTTGCCATCTACCCATCTGACAAAGGGCTAATATCCAGAATCTACAAAGAACTCAAACAAATTTACAAGAAAAAAAACAAACAACCCCATCAAAAAATGGACAAATGATATGAACAGACGCTTCTCAAAGAAGACATCTATGCAGCCAACAGACAAATGAAAAAATGCTCAGCATCAAAAAAAATGCTCATTCTCTGGTAATCAGAGAAATGCAAATCAAAACCACAATGAGATACCATCTCATACCAGTCAGAATGGCAATCATTAAAAAGTCAGGAAACAACAGATGCTGGAGAAGATGTGGAGAAATAGGAATGTTTTTACACTGTTGATCGGAGTATAAATTAGTTCAACCATTGTGGGAGACAGTGTGGTGATCCGTCAAGGATCTAGAACTAGAAATACCATTTAACCCAGCAATACCTGGGTGTATAATCCAGCAAACTCAAAGGATTATAAATCATGCACACATATGTTTATTGTGGCACTATTCACAATAGCAAAGACTTGGAACCAAATGTCCATCAATGATAGACTTGATTAAGAAAATGTGGCACATATACACCATGGAATACTATGCAGCCATAAAAAATGATGAATTCATGTCCTTTGCAGGGACATGAATGAAGCTGGAAACCATCATTCCCAGCAAATTATCACAAGGACAGAAAACCAAACACCGCATGTTCTCACTCATAGGTGGGAATTGAACAATGAAATCACTTGGACACAGGTCTGGGAACATCACACACCAGGGCCTGTCATGGGGTAGGAGGCTGGGGGAGGGCTAGCATTAGAAATATCTAATGTAAATGATGAGTTGATGGGTGCAGCACACCAGCATGCCTCATGTATACCTATGTATCAAGCCTGCACGTTGTGCACATGTACCCTAGAACTTAAAGTATAATAAAATGAAATAAAACAAAGAAAGAAAATCAGAGTGGTGTGGTCGCAAGCCGAGTAGTACCACCAACCACCTGAAAATGGAAGAAGCTAGAAACAAATTATCTCCAAGGGTCTTAGCAGCAAGTGCAGTCCTGGTAACATACTGACTTCAGCCAAGTCCAGAACAGTAAAAGAATAAACCGCTGCTGTTTTAGGCCACCATGTTTTTGGTGATTTGTTACAACATCTAGAGGAAACTAACACATGTTTTTCTGGGAATTTACTGTAATTTTCTCTCCTTCTGAATGCAACAAAATTCTTATAATAAAAGAGTTTAGTCTGTCAATTTTTTAAAGATCCGGATCCAAATGCATGTTTTAAGGAAAAATAGTATTTTTAAAAATTATTTCAAAGAAAAGATGATACACACAAACACAAAAAAACAGGCATTAATATCAGATCATTGCCTATGTTATTCTGTATTAATGACACACCAAAATTTTAAAATTATTTTCTTTTTTTTTTCCTACTTTTAAAACATCCTTCTTATTTGACAATTATTGAATTACTTTACAGGCAACGTGTAAGCTAGTAAACCACAAACTATATTATGGAGATAAAATTGTAGGAACTAATCTCTCAAGAACCAATGGCAAGTGATATAAAATATAGCACTTGTAGGCTTTCTGATATTTTTCATATTGTGGTTTCCAAGTCATTCTTAATTTTGTAAACTATTTTCTTGTGAATTTTCTCTCCTCCAAAAAAATACAACATAAGTTATCCAAATTTACTGCCATAATCAGAGTCTATTTTGGCAAAGAAAGTTATTGGCAACAAAAAAGGGTGGTGGTTCAGAGGAGTGTGGAAACCCTTTCAAGTGATCTCTCATATTTTGTATGATCTTGTTTTTCCTTCTCATCACAAGATATTTTGGCTTGGAATTAACAACCTAGCAAGAGCAGATGAACTGCTACATCATCACACACTTAAAGAAGACAGCACAAAATATGTCTAATTTATAATGAATTTTCAAAGTAATTTCCTTTTTAATGGTACTGGATTTTGCAGTGTAGATAGACTGGTAAATGGTTGGCACAGATACACAAGGGTAATCCAATAGAAATTTAGGAGCAGCTTGAAAATAAAAATTATTCACTCACCCTTTTTAAGCCAACTTTTTTTCTGAGAAAGAGCACATATTTTAATGTTTGTGTATGAAAGAGAATTATAGGTAGGGAAATGGGAATGAAGGAGCTGGAAGTGGAGTGAAGTTGTGGAAATATTTAAAGACAGTGGATAATCCAAAATATAACTGAATTTGGAATGGAAATTCACTCTTACATTTTAATGTGCATGTGTCTGAGGTTCTTGTGATTCGTAACATTTGAACAGAATTACAGATCTCTGTTTCAAGGACCACTAAGTCTTGAGTAGCTGGAAAAGTGACCTCCTGTCTCCATTTTCCTATGTACTGAACTTCTCTCTGCTTTCCATCCTACATTAGGAATAGTTAGCACATCTCTCAGCTTGCCACCGAGTAAACCCCTTCTCCCTAGAGGATTGCTACCCTTACCCTTCCCTTCATGCCTGGGCACGATGGATGGGGAGAAAGTTATGTTGCTGGATATGGCTAACACATTGATGAGTCCATGGCAACAGTTCTGCTTGATTTGGTAAGGAGTGCAGTTAGGAACCACTCCTATGCAAGACAAACTCTATGTCAAACCATACAGTGGACCCGCGTATGAAAATCATCGTTTCTAAATCATCTTGGAACCGCCTTATACAAAGAAAATATTGCAAAATGCTAGAAGTGAAATCTTCAAGTCCGTTTCAATTCTGCTGCCGTGTCCGAATACTTTCTATAAATAGCCCCAGTCTCAGGTTATGAGGAAGTTAAAGAAACTATGAGAAACACATGATACAATGTTACTGCATGACATACAGGGTTATGACTTGTTTACAGTGGGAGCACTCAGTGTTATAAAAGATTAAAATTCTCCATTAATTAACACCTGGGTTAAGTGTGAATAGAATCAAATTTCTAAAATAACATTTTTAGAATTTAGCAAAATTGTTCCAGAGTTTATTTAGAAGGGTATATTTTCAAATGCTCAGAAAACTTTTAAGGAACAAAGAGAACAGCAACATTTTAAATAATAATTAAACTGGCAGGGTGATGATGCAGAGAAACCGTGCTGGAAGAAAATAGAGCTCACATTAGAAACAACTACATAGGTAGATATAGCACATAACAAAGAAAGGCCTGCGAATGAATGGGAGGAAAGACATTTATTATTAACAGTGTTGGCAGAACTCACTGGCCATTTGAAAAATAAATAAATAAATCTGTATTTTTACCACGCTTCTAACACTAACATCAAGTCCAAATGGAACAAGCACTTAAAGGTAAAACATTAAGATAATGGGGAAAAAATCACTTACATATTTGTATAATTTTAGCCACAGTGCATGTTTTCTGGCTGGGCATGGTGGGTCATGCCTATAATTCCAGCATTTTGGGAGGCTGAAGTGGGAAGCTTGCTTGAAGCCCAAGAGTTCAAGACCAGCAACACATTAAAACAAAAAGTTATTAGCTGAGTGGTGGTGTACACCTGTAGTCCCAGCTACTCAGGAGGCTGAGGAGGGAGGATCACTTGAGCTCCACAGGTTGAGGCTGCAGTGATCATGCCACTGCACTTTAACCTGGGTAACAGAGCAAGACACTGTTTCAAAAGAAAAAATACAACAACAGCTTTTCTCAGCTCAAAGCAAAAGTTGTAAAGTAAAAGGTAAATGTACACATAGAAAGAGAAAAATATAATTATTGTACATAAAGATATGTAATATATAGACATATAATATTATAAATAGAAAATTAATACCTACATCAGAAAATAAGTAAACTTTAAGAAGTAAAAGAAAAAACTAAATAAATATTCATAGCCTATATGACAATAGGCAAATCTCCTTGATACAATGACATTTTCTTCTCAGTCAACAAGGAAAGATATCAGATTCATTTTTAATTGGGCAAGGAGTGTTAGGATTCATTTTGCGGAGGACACAAGACGAGTGGCCATTAATCATTGGAAACGCTGATCAAACTCACAAATAATTAAATTTGGATAACAATAAAACATCATTTTTCAACTATCAAATTGGTAGTGGTCAAAAGGTTAATAATACCCAGTATTGGCAAGAACATGGGAAAACAAGTTCTGTCATGTGCTGTGAGTGGGAGTGTAAAATTGGGCTAATTTTTTGGAAGGAAAAATGGAAACATCTATTAAAATGTTTAATATTCATATTCTTTAACAATTTCACATCTAAGAACTTTTCCACACACAAATATGCAAAGAAATGTGAATAACATTTTTTTGCCTCATGGTTTATAATGATGAAAAAATTAGGAACTGATAGCTGGGCCCAGTGGCTCACACCTATAATCCTAGCATTTTGGGAGGCCTAGGCGGGGCGGATCCCCTGAGGTCAGGAGTTCGAGACCAGCCTGGACAACACGATCAAATCCTGTCTCTACTAAAAACACAAAAATTAACTGGGTGTGGTGACCCGCGTCTGTAATCCCAGCTACTTGGGAGGCTGAGACAGGAGAATCACTTGAACTCGGGAAGTGGAGGTTGCCATGAGCCGAGATCACACCACTGCACTCCAGCTTGGGCAACAAGGTGAGACTCCATCTCAAAAAAAAAAAAAAAAAATGAATCAATTAAAGTTTTATCAACGAAGAAAAATTAAAATTAAATATGTTGACATGGAAAGACATTCAAGACATTATTATTAAGTCTACAAAAGATAGTTGCCAAACTAGATATATGATACTATTTTTGTTAAGAAACTATTTATATGCCTAGGTATATATGTCCATGCAGCATACATGCACACATATCTGAAGGAAAATTCATCACTCTTTACAGTGATGACTTCTGAATATGAAAAGTATGAGGAAATTTCAGGAGGAGCTAAGGCATAGAAATAGGCGGTGTGAACTGGAAGAACCAATCCAGGATGGTAAAAACAGTTAGAGGCACCAACCTAGTATAAGTAAATAAAAACAACAAATAAAAGAGACCTAAGTAACAGCGTGCCATCTCCTCTCCCTGTACCACCCCCAGCCCTCACCACATGCCACCCCTTCTCCGTGCAGCTCTATCCTGGCCTTCCCTGAAAGGCTTCCCTGTAGACCTCTGTTGGCTTCAGTCAATGGGGCACTGGCAGGGAGCTGGACAGCAAGAAGAGAGGGGTCAGGGTCTTTCTTCCCTTCTTCCTTACTGTCTTGGCGCTGTGTCTTGTAAAAATCAGGTTTAGTAAGGAAAGATTTTATTCTAAAGAAGTATTGCGGGGTGGGGAGACTATCGCACTGAGAGAAAGCTCTGATGATAATGTCTGCCAAGTATCTCCGGAGTTGGGCAAAAGGAGATTTTCTTGTATAGGGAGGAGGAAACAAGGCTAGAAAAAAACAAACACAGGAGAGTGGGATGAAGGGGTCACGTGACGGGCAGTGACTCACGGATGCTCTCCTCGAAGGCCAGCCTTGTCCCTGGAGGGGCTGAAGACTGGCTCAGACAGAGGGTGGGCCGATGTTCAGGGACCTGGGGGAAGGGAAAAGCTTAACCAAAGTTTGATTAACAAACGTTTTATTCTCATTGATCAGTGAGGGCAAGTAGTTCGGCTAATCATTTATGAGGCCAACAATGGGAATTTGGGGGGTCTGTGTCTGGCCTTGTCACAGGCAAACACGGTGGTGGCTGGGGGCGGGAGGGACTCCCTTGATTCTTATCTAGGTCATGTGGGGAAGAGTAGTTCCTTGCAGTAAGCAGTTTCCCAGAATGCGAAGGGTAGAAGATTTCTTAACGTTTCCTGTTTTCCAGAATCCCAGGGCTTGGGTAAAGTTGAGGTTTGTCAGCCTCCAGCAATGTGGGCCTTTCTCTGCAACTACAGAGGGCTTAGGGCTGTCCTCAGGCTTCCTGCTGTGAACCATTTCCTCACCTGCCTCCTCAGCCCTAGAGCTCAGGACGCCACCGGCTATTGATGGTCTCTGGGGATCTCAACACCCTCTGTTGGTTCCTTAACTCACACTCCTACCACCTGCTCTCCGTTTAAATGATTAAAGCCTCATCATCAGTTCTGAGCTCAACTGTATGTCCTGCTGTGGCCCTGGTGGCTTGTAACAACTAGTTAAAAAATTAATGTTACTCTTCATTTTGTGACATCAAGTTTCTTTTTAAGGCAGCCACAGGTTACCAGCTAAATAAGGTAGATGTCGAGGTGCCAATACAGCGAAGAGACTGAACCTGAAGTTAGCTTGTTTCATTTATTCTGGAAAATCACCAAAATGTATATCACGGTTAATACATTGTCAAAGGGTCCTAATCTTGTTCTGTTTGAAAACAATACCTAAGCTTGATTTTATCATTGTCAAAAAGCTTTTATGAGGCACTGATAGGAGACACTAACTTGGAAACATCGGGCCAGGAAGGCCTTGAGTCTCTTAGTCCAGGGATCCCAGGGTTTTGTTGCGGTGGTGGTGGTTCAGTGTGGCACCTGCTATCCCACTGCAGGCCCAAGCTGAGCTGAAAGAAGGAAGAAACTTGGGCCACACTGCATTGCTTACTGTGCTTCCCTCTGCCCGCTTTTTCTCCTGCTGCAAACAGGAAGAGACCTTTCTTTTATTTCTCTTACATCCTGCCTTCTTCTTGTCTCCAGAGAAGCCTTCATGGCTTTTCTAAACAGCAAAGGGAGCGTTCTATCAAGCAGGGTCTCCAAGCCCAGTTGTTAATATGGCAAAAGTGGAAATAAATGAATATGGAAAATCCATTCTTAAGACAATAGCTGACTTTACCAGGCTATTGTTTTGCCAAACAGTTCAATTTTAGACTCAAGAGCTGAGTATCTTCTTAGCCTTTCCTTCTGCAGCCGTTTGGTGGCTAATGTCAGTTGCCATCTGAGCAGAAGATATTTTGGGTGAGATGAACGCAGGTCCTATATTCATTCACTAGGGCAATAGTGAGAGGAGAGCTGTTAAATGATTTGTTATATATCCCACATCACAGCACAGCATCTTGATTAAAACACCCAGGCAGCGATTGCAGTGCGAGTCTTCGGGAGCACACGGGCACTTCACTCACCACATGGAGACTTGTGAGATGCAAAAAGCCAGAAGCCCATCCCCACGTGGAAGGAGGTGCACCTTTTGCTGTAACCCTTCAAGCTGTGGAGGTGAAGGACTCGTGCACAATGGAACTCCAATCCTATTTACATAGCCATCAATTACACTTACAGAACTATTCCAGATAAGGTTTGTGTGGCATTTTTGTATTGACACAGCAGTCATAAACCAACAAGAATTATCAATACTTAGTAGATATGAAAACAGTTAGACAACAAAGCCCCCAGAAACCTAGCATTATATTGCAAGATCCTTCAGGAAGCCTGACTGTGAGACTGATTTGTGGGCTCTGACTACAGCCTCAGAGGCGCAGGGCAGACTGTATTCAAAATCCCTCTTGGAAAGCTTTTGCACTCAAAGGGAGCCCAAGAGTAACACTTCTCCACTGATCTATGTATAGTTTAGGCAGCAGAGACTAGGAACATAAATAATAGCAATGGAAATTCAGCTTATTAAGTTTTACAGTTGTGGCAAAGAGTTTCTGAGTCTTAGACTGGAGTTTCACAAATGAAAACAAGGCAGAAAATATTGTCTCCATTGACACAAAGAAGAAAGCAGTCTGCCAGAAAACAGAGAAGCATGTGCCAGGGGTACTGTTTGTCCAAGCACTTGCTTGAAACTCATTTGATGCTAAACAGTGGTCAAATGACAACATCCAATTCCAAAACTTACTGCTGCCCAAAGTACCCTCAGTACGTGACCTTCCCAAGCCTCTCTTACTTGTTAGAAACCAAGAGCTATTTTATCAAGTTGAATTCATCAAAAAAATTTTATCGGGTTCATTTTGAGTGACACCCTTTCAGTTCTGCAAATATAATGAAGCAGAACCAAAAAACGGTATTGTGTGAATTGTTAAGGTCAGGAACTGTGGATCTGTAGGCAACCTTACCATCAGAAGAGCAGCTTCCCAGTGGTTCTCCTTGGCAGAGGTTGGATGTGGAAACATAACACACAGGACCCATCATCTTACTTAAGCTGCAAGGCATTCTGGTTGTCTAATGCAGTAAACAAACCACTGAAAAATAGTTGGTCAGGGTTCAAGACCAGCCTTGGCAACATAGCAAGACCCTGTCTCTAGAAAAAAAAAATTATCTGGGCATGATGGTGTGCACCTCAAATCTCAACTACTCGGAAGGCTGAAGCAGGTGGATTGCTTGAGACCAAGGGTTCAAAGTAACAGTGAACTATGATCATACCACTGCACTCCCAGGCAACAGAGTAAGACCCTGTCTCAAAAAACAAAAAAAAGTAAAATAGTTACTAAAACAATAATTTTAGTTTGCTTTTCAATCTAAGGGTTGACTGGGCTCAGCCAGGTAGTTCCTGAATTCTTGCCCCAGGTCTTCTAACTACAGTCAAAACAGTCAGAAGATGCCTGGGGCTTCTTCACTCACACCACTGACAGAAAACTCAAACAGTCAGGGACTGGCTCTCCCTCTCAGGCATGTGCTCTGCTCGCCTGAAGCCCTCAGGGGTGTAAGCCTTCCTCCTACGTGAGTGTCCCCAGACAATCTGGCAGATGCTTCAGGTTCTTTTCTAACCTGCCTTCTGGGAGTCAAGGGCATCACTTCCACCAAACTCTATCATGGGAGGCATTAAAAAAGCCCACTCAGTTTCAAGGAAGGAGTCTTAGCTGCCGCCCCATGGTGGCAGGCATTTCAGAAAATGTACAGACCTGTTTTTAAACCATCTCATGGGGGTTGACACCACTACTATTGTCTTTGTGAAAACCCATGAGAAACAGAACAACACTGCATAGTCTAGAAGGAAAGATATTTTTCAAATACCAAGATGGGGGTTCTCGAAAGCCAGGCACCAATAGAAGTGCCTCAAAACCAAAAAGAGAGCAGGAATCCACATCAGGACACAATCCCAGCCCATCCTATCTGACAGCTGCTTCAGAACCCAAGTGATGAGAAGTTTCTAGTTTAATACAAGATTCATAGGGCAATTATGCCATAAATTATGGATAATTTTCTTCAAGTATTTGCACATGATTTCGCTCTTAAAAACCTCTATGTATTTCTGTATAATTCAACTCAGAGCATGAATTAAATTCTTCTCAACTCATCCTTTTTTCTTATAAACCTCAACTTTAAAAAACCTCATTTGATATTACAGTAAAAAGTTAGTTCAACTTCCATCACCATTCTAGGGTCCATATTAAAAATACAAAGTAGAACCATAGAGAATGGGTTTAATTTGGGACTGTCTCCATTAGTAAATGTCACCTCCTTTACCGGCACATAGAATTTCAAGGAGGAAGAAACTCAATCAAACCTATGTATACATATTTTTAAAAGGTTATAATGAGTATCCAAGGCATCAACACTACCATGAAGTCATTAATTTCTTTCAGCTATCTAATGTCAGCTATTACCTTCAAAAGATTCAGATCTATAAATAACTCCAAAATGGAGAAAACTGAATTATAATTTACAGCTGTACTATTATTACTGTATAATTAGAAATTGGGTAAAACAATTGCCCTTAACCAACTTTTGAATAAATCAATCAGAGGGATTTGATAACTGTAGATACTTATTTCATGTAAAACTAGGATTAATAATTAAAGATTGACAAAAACTTATGTAAAAGGTTGAGGCTAGGTGAATGTTTTTCATTACAAGATAATTTTTTGCTATATTAAACAATTAACTTGTCCAATGCATCCATTAACCATTACTGTCTAATTTTATAAGTGGAAGAAGAAAAGTATTCATATGTCTTAACATCTACCTGGCCAGAGAATGTCATTCTTTCAGCAAATATTAAAATGTATTTGATTTCTGGTCTCATATTAGACCATATCTTAATACAAATGCATGAAGAGCATATCATTTGAAAATTGTTCTGATGTGTTGAACTTAATGATCTAATCACACTTTTGTCATTATGATGAAGAACTAACACTTGTCAGGTAATAGAATTAAATTTAAATAGAAATGCTCATATATTTAATGGCTAATTTGGAAGAATAAGCTTTTTAAATTCAAAATTCACTTAACAAAAAACTATTGAGTAATTAAGTTCATGATTGCACTTTAATCTGAGAAACACGTGAGAGTTTGAAACATTGAAAGCGTTAGGAGTGCATACTCAAAAAAGCCATCTGTTCTAATACAACTGCCCACTCTTTGGTTGGTTTCAATCCTAATTTTTCTCCTATTTCATAGTATTTTGTAATCCCCTCTTTTCTTAGGGACACATGTGTGCAGCTCCTGGTTTCACTGTAGGAGCTTTGTCTCATCCGCCTCATGCAATTTCTCACATATTAAGTCAGCCCACAGTCACCTCCTTCCTCATCCAATATGAGAGGCAGAGATTATTAATATGCTGGGTCTATCTGCTTCATAGCATGGGATAGAAGTCCATGGAAAGTAATGCTCTGTTATGCCTCCGTATCACAAAGGCTCACAGCTAAGGTAAGATGGGAGCTAGCGGAAGCAGTTGTGTAATGGAGCTGACTCACACCAGTGGCTCACAAGAGCTGGCTGCTAGACTCTCAGGAATCCTGTAAGCCGGCTGTTAAGGTATTGCTAGCTTAAAATAGGTCATGATGGGAACATTTACACCACGAAAATCAGCAAACCCTACAAACCAGAGCTTTTATGGCGGGGAGGACAGGGAAATTCATTGCTGAACATTGACCAGCACACCACTCTGTTGAAGAAAAGAGTGTTTACTATGTAATATGCTACTTTCATAAAAAGATAATTGCACTTAATTCTCACAGCAAAGCTGCAAAATAGGCATTATCATTACTTGCTTTTGCAGAGAAGAAAACTGAGGCTCAGAAAAGTAACTCGCTGGAATTTGAACCACATCCAAAAGGTTTTAAAATCTAAAGCAGTCATCTTTTTTACCTCACTAACCTCTCCCGTCTGCTTCTTTCTTTCCCGTAGGATTTTAGGATTGGGTGATATCTTAAATATTCTCTAGTCCTGTCAGCTTGTCGCTGAGATCTGCAGTATAATAAACCCCTAAAATGATTGTCCTGCCGATGTCTGAACACTTCCAGTGTCAGGAAGCTCATGACCTCAGACCATTCTGTTTGAAAGCTCTTACTCTTAGGAAACGCTTCTTATTTTGAATGGAAAACTCCATTTTTGCCTTCAACTGTTGGTTCTTGTTCTACCCACAGAAAATTTGAGAATGGTAGAAGCTTTTTAGGTTTCTATGAACTTAGCATGCCAGGAGACCTAGAAAATGGAGCGGAAATCAATGCGTTTGTCTCTGTTTTGCATTTTTTTTTCTTTACATGCATCCATCCACCCATCCTGCAAGCATTTGTTGATCAGCTTATCAGTGATCTCTGCTGGACTACATGTTGGATGCTTAAAGATGAGTGCAATAGTTGCTGACCTTAAGAAGCTCAGCTGCTAGACCCTCGCCACTCAAAGTGCGGTCCTCAGACCAGCAGCACGTCACCATTTCCTTGGAAATGCAGAAGCCTAGATTCCTCTCAGAACCCAGAACTACCAAATCAAAGTCTGTACTTTAACAGGGTCCCACACAGGATTCCTTTGCCCCCTACATGTTGAGAAGTCCTGGTCTCAACTGAAATGAATATTTTACTTCTCTACAGCAATGCACTTCCATTATTCACCATAGTTTATGTTTTAATGAAATATTTTCCTTAGTATCTATGAAGCACCCACATAGCTCTTTGGAGATGCTGGTCTTTATCTATATAGTTCTTTCTGTTTTATAGGGTTTTTATCAAAGGTAACAAAGTTGTGTCAAAAATGTTTCATCTAGCTGGGCACGGCGGCTCACACCTGTAGTCCCAGCACTTTGGGAGGCTGAGGCAGGCAGATCACTTGAGGTCAGGAGCTCAAGACCAGTTTGGCCAACATGGTAAAACCCCGTCTCTACTAAAAATACAAAAATTAACCGGGCATGGTGGCAGGCACCGGTAATCCCAGCTATTCGGGAGACTGAAGCAGGATAATTGCTTGAACCTCGGAGGTGGAGTTTGCAGTGAGCCAAGATCACCCCACTGCACTGCAGCCTGGGAGACCAAGAAAGAAAGGAAGAAGGGAAGAAAGGAAGAAAGGAAGAAAGAAAGGAAGGAAGGAAGGAAGGAAGGAAGGAAGGAAGGAAGGAAGGAAGGAAGGAAGGAAGGAAAGAAAGAAAAGGAAGGAAGGAAGGAAGGAAGGAAGGAAGGAAGGAAAGAAAGAAAAGGAAGGAAGGAAGGAAGGAAGGAAGGAAGGAAGGAAGGAAGGAAGGAAGGAAGGAAGGAAAGAAAAAGAAAGAAAGAAAGAAAGAAAGAAAGAAAGAAAGAAAGAAAGAAAGAAAGAAAGAAAGAGAGAGAAAGAAAGAAAATTTCATCTTAAGCTGATTTTCAGAGTTCACACACACTTTTTAATGACTATAATAAAAGCCCCCAAAGTGCCATGATTTCAATATATTATGCATGAGTCATGTCATAGTTTTAAAACTGTATTTGGTTGCATGTTTCTGTTTCTCTGCCGTCTGTATTCAGAGTTCACACATTCAGTTTTTCTTTGAGAAAGTCCTGCAGGGAAGGACACTGCAGACAGAGAAGGTCCATTCTTCATCATAGATAATATCAGCATTTGCTTAAGGGTACCACAGCAAGATCCATCCAGATTCAAGAGAGATCTATTTTCTTTTCTTCTTCTCCTGAGTTACTAGACATATTTATCTCCTCTTTGAAGAAACGGCCTTTGACCTAGGAGCTCATCCCTTAACAGGTCAGAAGTCTTTTCAGTCTACACTTAATCCCAAAACAAGAAAAGAGAAATGAAAAAGCAACCACAATACATACACATTGCAAAGCAAGACAGGGTTTGAGATGGTATTTTAATCATGGAGCCTATGGGGATATTTTAAATGTATAGGTTGGATTGAAAACTTAAAACATCAAAGTTCTCATCCCTTGGTGTATACACACTGCTGTTATAACAAAGTACATCTGCTTCCAAACCTCTACAACATACATATGTGATATGTACCAATAATACTAACAATATACCACTGCACTTTCTTCCAAGATATTTTTGTTGCCAGAGTACACTATTTTTTTCTCTGATACACAGTAATTTAATTACTCCCAAAAAGTGAGAACAATATTGCAACACAACATTTATCACAAAGAATCCTCGGAAAACAAGTAATTCTAAATGGCTAGAGTTTTAGCCCTATTTATATCCCAAACAACTTTTTTGTTTTTATTCTCTTCATGATACAGTTTGGATCTGTGTCGCCTCCCAAATCTCATGCATAATTGTAATCCCGTGTTGGTGGTGGGGCCTGATGGGAAGTGACTGGATCATAGAGGTGGTTTCTCCTGAATGGCTTAGCATCATCCCCCCTGGTACTGACCTCACCATAATGAGTGGGTTCTCATGAGATCTCATTCCTCTCTGCCTCCTGCTCTCACTGTGTGATGTACCTGATCCCCCTTCACCTTCCACCATGATTGTAAACTTCCTGAGGCCTCCCTAGAAACCGAGTGGAGACCAGCACTATGCTTTCTATAAAGCTGAAGGACCATGAGCCAAGTAAAGCTATTTTCTTTGTAAATTACCCAATCTTGGGTATTTCTTTATAGCAGTGCAAGAACAGACTAATACAGAAAATTGGTACTGAGGAGTGAGGCATTGCTGTAAAGATACCTGAAAGTGTGGAAGCAACTTTGGAACTGGGCAATGGACAGAGGTTGGAAGAGTTTGGAGGGCTCAGAAGAAGACAGAAAGATGAGGAAAAGTTTGGAACTTCCTGGAGACTGATTAAATGGTCTTGACCAAAATAATGATAGTGATACGAACAATGAAGTCCAGGCTGATAAGATTTCAGATGGAAATAAGAAACTGGTTGGGAACCGGAGCAAAACCACACATATTATACCTTAGCAAAGAGCTTGGTTGGATTTTGTCCCTTCCTTAGGAATATGTGAAAGATTAAACTTGAGAGTGATGACCTAGTGTATCTAGCAGGAGAAATTTCTAAGCAGCAAAGTGTTCAAGATGTGGCATGGCTGCTTCTAACAACCTATGCTCAGATGTGGGAGCAAAGAAATAAGTCAGAACTTATATTTAAAAGGGAAGCAGTGTGTAAAAGTTTGGAAAATTTGCAGCCTGGCATGTGGTAGAAAAGAAAAGCCCATTTTCAGGAGAAGAATTCAACTACTTGCTAGAGAAATTTGCATAAGCAAACAGAAGGCAAGTGTTGTTAGCCAAGACAATGGGTAAAAGGCCTCAAAACCATTTCAGAGATTTCCCAGACAGCCCCTCCCATCACAGGCCTGGAGGCCTAGGAGGACAGAGTGGTTTCATGGGCCAGGCCCAGGGCCCCACTGCCCTGTGCAGTTTTGGGACCCTGCTCCCTGCATCTCTGGTTGCTCTGGATCCAACTGTAGCTCAAAGGGGCCCAGATATAGCCTTGGCTGCTGCTTCAGAGGGTGCAAGCTGTAAATTAGGTGGTTTCTGTGTGGTGTTAAGCCTGCAGGTGCACAGAGTGCAAGAGTGAATAAGACTTGGGAGCCTCTGCTTGTTTTTCAGAGTATGTATGGAAAAGCCTGGGTGCAAGCAGAAGACTGCTGCACTAGTGGAGCCCTCATGGAGAACCTCTACTACAGTAGTGCAGAGGGGAAATGTGGCCCCACACAGAATCCCCACTCAGGCACTGTCTAGTGGAGCTGTGAGAATCGAGCCATCATCCTCTAGACCCCAGAATGGTAGATCCACCACCAGCTTTCACCTGCACATGGAAAAGCTGGAGGTATTCAACTACAACCTGTGAGAGTGGCTGCAGGGGCTGAACATCGCAAAGCCACAGGGGCAGAGCTGCCCAAGGCCTTGGGAATCCACCAACACTATCATGACCCAGGGCAGCAGTTTACCCTGTATATGGGACATGGAGTCAAAGGAGATTTTTTTGGAGCTTTGCGATTTAATAACTGCCCTGCTGGGTTTTGGACTGACATTGGTCCTGTAGCCCCTTTCTTTTGGCCAATTTCTCCTTTTGGGAATAGTAATGTTTACCCAATTCTTGTACCTCCATTGTCTCTTGAAAGTAACTAAGATTTTTTTTTTTTTAATTTTACAGGCTCATGGGTGGAAGGGACTTACCTTGTCTCAGATGAGACTTTAGACTTTGAACTTTCGAGTTAATTCTAGAATGAGCTAAAACTTCGGGGGATTATTGGGAAGGCATCACTATTTTCAAATGTGAGAAGGACATGACATTTGGGAGGGGCCCGAGGTTTGGATATGTGTCTCCACCCAAATTTCATATTGAAATTTAATCCCCAATATTAGAGGTGGGACCTGCTGGGAGGTGATTGGATCTTGGGGGCCATTTCTTATTAATGGTTCAGCACCATCCCCCTTGGTACTGTCCTAACAGTAGTGAGTGAATTCTCTTCAGATCTGCTTATTTAAAAGCACCTCCCCACTTGCTCTCTTGCTCCCCCATCTACCATGATTTTAAGCTCCCTGAGCCCTCCCCAGAAGCCAAGCAGATGAAGAGCACCACATTTCCTGTACAGCCTGCAGAACTCTGAGCCAATTAAACCTCTTTTCTTTATAAAATACCCAGTCTTAGACATTTCTTTATAGCAATGCAAGAATGGCCTGATACACCTGGTGTCTCTTCCTCTCCTCATAAGGACACCAGTCATGGGGGGTCCACCCTAATGGCTTCATTTTAATGTAATCGCATTCGTGAAGACCTTATCTCCAAATAAGGTTACACTCTGGGATGCTGGGGTTAGGACTTCAACATACGGATTTGGGGGAACACAGTTTAGCTCATAACCTACGTGTCAGGCACTCCCAGATGCTTCACCAGTAGTAACTAGTTTACCCTCCCAATGACCTTTTGAGTCAGATGAAGTGTGCCTCAGATCTTAGAGAAAAAGGAGCTGAGAGGCCCAGAGAGGCTCAGAAACCAGCACCAAGTCACAAAACTAAATAGCAATTGGCAGGGCCGGATGTCAGCCCTGGTACTGCAGCTCTCAATCTCAGTGCTATGCTGACCTTGCCTTTTATTCGGAGCCTCAGCACATTGATAAATGATCATGCTGGGTTAGTGCTGAGAACGACTCTATTTGCTCCTATATTAGATGACTCCAGAATGCTACGCTTTTTGTGGCCTCCTGCCAGTTTTTATTGTTTTCCTATCTCCTCCCTCAATATAGCTCACTCTCGTATTGTCCATATGGGAGCCAGTCCAGGGCTGTGCTGGAGCCAACCTCTTGGGCTCCTGAATGCCCATTGCGTGCCTCTTCCAATGCCCCACATTCACCACTTGCCTGAAATGCATCATGGTAGATGGTGGGAGGAGTTACACAATGGAAACTGGCAAAGACTATGAATCAGAACTTCTTTTGTTACGTTTTGAGGAGTTAGTTTTTCAGCACATCATTTCCTATGCCCGGCACCTTTTCACTTTCCTCTTGAAATTTACCCACAAAAAATATGATCTCTAAGAGATTCATATGATGAATTCTTATCTTAAAAGTGTATTTACTTTAATGAGCAAACTTTGCAACAACTTCTTTTTTCTCTTTAGAGATTTTTTCTTACATCATCTGTTATCAAAATATACAAATATTCATGATGCTGATGATCAAATTTTACACTATTTGTTTATTCAATCCTGTGCCTAATAGCATTATAGCCAAGAAAACCAAAATGCCACTAACATTAGTTTTTCATATAAAAATTCACACGTTACACAGATGCATTTCCATTAGTGCAAAAACATGGGAAATGTAAAATTCAATAAATAATTTTCACTTACTGTTAAATTACATGGCAGAATACCTACATCTATAGTACTAAGTCAGTGATCGTAGTAAGAATTTTATTTTATTTATTTATTTATTTATTTATTTTACAGACGAGGTCTTGCTCTGTTTTCCAGGCTGAAGCGCAGTGGCTTGATCTCGGCTCACTACAACCTCCATCTCTCAGGCTTAAGTTATTCTCCTCCTCAATCTCCCAAGTAGCTGGGATTACAGGTGCCTGCCACCACACCCGGCTCATTTTTTGTATTTTTAGTAAAGACAGTGCTTCACCATGTTGGCCAGGCTGGTCGCAAACTCCTGACCTCAAGTGACCTGCCTACCTTGGCCTCCCAAGGATTATAGATGTGAGCCACCACACCCAGCCCATAGTAAAAATTGATACAAATTTTATATCACAAATTATAAGCATAGTGACTATCTTCCTTCAGTCTTTTATTGTATATATTGGCTCCTCTATTAATAAGCTGTGGTTGGCATTCTTTTGAGTAAATATGCATTACTAGAGAAATAAATAATACCTGCCGTATAGGAGCCTCAATGGTCCCTTTTAGTATTCATGGGCTATGGTTTTTATCTCTTTTTTTAGATCTAGAGTCCCTCTTTATCTTCCTATCACAGGAAGTCCTTGCTCCTCTCTCACCTCACGTTTCCTCGGGGCTGTTCAGCTGGCATGCCCCTCCAGGGGGATGAAGCAGCAGAGAATGGTCTAGCCTAGAATGGTACCTCACTCCAGCCACTGATTCCGTGCAAACTGTGGTCAAACTTGCCACTTCCACCAGCTCTGCACTGTTCGTCCACATACTTTGTCAACACGGGCTGGCTTCAAAGTTATAGTGTTTAATTCAGGCATCCCTGCACTAACAACGCCTAGGAAAGAAAACTGATCTCAAACATCTGATTTGCTAACAAAAACGGACAGAATTTCCAACACTTAACTTGAACCGGAGCACATTCATTTGGAACCCTACCATGTGGTTAGGTCATTCCATTTTGGTGAAGGAGGGTAGGCAAGAAACAAAAAACTGCTTTTTATCTCTGCCAAAAATACTAACTCACACAGTTTATGGAAGACCTACTGTGTGCTAGATCCTGTGACAAGTGCTTTGTCACACCATCTCAAGTGGTACTCCATACAGCCTCATGAGGCCAATATGACATGTCCATCCCATGGATGAAGAAGAAACTGAAGCTCAAACAAATTACTTATTTGTTCAAATTCACCTCCCTAGTGAGCGGCAAGGCCAGGATTCAAACCCAAGATTATCCCATTCCAGAGTCTGACCTCTCTCCCTCCACCATGCAAGCTGCTATTATGAATTCAGCAGTGGAATTTTAGAACTCGAGGGGGCTTTAAAGGTCATGAAGCACAAGATATTGGGTGTCCAGGGAAATCACAAGTATAGAGGTTAAAAATCCCTGTGGACATTAGGAAACTAATCTCTTTCCTTGCACCTTTGAACAGACAGGGAGTTCCTGCTCTGTCATTTCCCACCCCCTGTGAATCTCTGCTCTGTATGACTTTTACTCATTTGTAAACAAAATTCATTCTTACCCCCAACCTGCTTCATGGGTGGTGCTGATGAAGTACAGAATGTCTGTAAAACTCTTTGAGCACATCAAAGACGGCACTGTATAAATACTATATTATTATATGCATTCCCATAGGAAGCATCTCCAGGATCCTTTGATCCATAAATATTTCATTGACTCAGACCAGCCAAAGCCTTTTCAGACTCTGCGGCATCATAAGGTAATTGACCACAGAAAGAGTTCAGAAAGTGGTGCACTCGGCCTCTGCGCCAGAGCTCCCATCTCAACACTTTAATTTTGACTTGATCGTTTTAAAAACAATTGTATGTCTTTTTTTACATTTTAAAGTTTAGAGAAAGCATGTACCTGCACGTAATTTCTGGTTCCACGTTATAATAAGAGAATACACTGAGCGTAAATACTGACACATTAAAAAAAGAAAGAAAAAAAAAACCACTGCTCACTTTTTAAAGAGTAAGAAACCTTACAACATTCAGGTATCTTTCCTCAAAGATAATTCATAATACTCTTAGATCTATGTTTTTCTTCTTTTATGACATTTCAATTTAACTTCATTGCATTTCTAAGAGAGGCAACATGCGTATTTTTCACATCATTTGCAGAAGGAATAAATTTAAATATACAATTTCTCAATGAGTCAAATGTATTGTTACCATCTCTGTATCATAATTGGGATGTCTGAATTTATTAGAAGACATATAAAATATGTTATATTTAAGCCAAATTAACTTTATTTATTATAATTCCAGAAAAACTCCCTATTTTCAAACCCAAAGAATCTTTGGAAAAACTGTTGATGATTTTTTTTAAAGATGAATATTCTTAAGCAACAACTAAAGTTTAATGAACATATTTGAATGTAAATTATTTGTGAAAATTGCTAAATATTAAAGAAAAATTTTACAATTTTCAAGTAATAATATAATTATGGGTCAGAAATATTTTAATAAATACAATCTTCTGCAATCCTAGGGAAAAAGAAAAGGATTATAACTAAAAGCTATAATTAGTTGGTTTAATTGTCTAATCGCTACCATTTTTCTGGCTTCTTCTCTACTGACTCAAAAGAACAAAAAAGCAAAACAAAGCAAAAAAGAAATGAGGAGGATGAGTTCTCATTCATTACCCTTTACCTAAAGGTTACATCAGTGGGAGTAAGAATTCCCACTCAGCTTTGTAGCAGATGTGGACTGACGCTTATAAAGAAATATTAATCATCACGATCATTAAAAAAGGAAAAGAAAAAAGCCTCATATAACAAGCAGATATTTGCTTATGGCATTCTATTAGACCAACATGACCACTGAAAATACAAAATTACTTTTATCTTCCTATCTTATTCTTGGCACACTTGCTCCCAGCCCTAGTGTCTTCCACTATATTCCAGCAATACCTACTCTTTGTTCCCCAGCCAGGATCCCCTATTCACAAGAACTTCGTAGTACTTCTACTCATGCATGTACCTGCAAATTTGTGACTACCAAAAGGATCATGATCAAATCCACAATAACATTTGAGGACACAGAATTTTTCCTTTAATTCACAGGACACTCAGAAGTGAATGTATGTGTTTAATGGTATCCTGTGGTCATGTGAAATATTGTTTCATCTGAGATGCAGAGACACTGTTTTGTGTTCTCACCACTCCCTCCTTGAACCATGGCCAGCATAAAGAATAGTCATATGATCACCAAGACTTGTTCAGGATACACCAGACGCATCAAATTCGTCATTTTATTCGCCCCTAAAATACATCCACTTACTCATTGGCAAATAATTATTGAGCATCTACTGAGTGTTGACAATGTTCATGATGATGAATATGGAATACAGAGAACATGAAGCTACCTTCCTGGAGGAGGACAGAGGGTTCGCAAGTAAACAAATCATCGGTAATATAAATTCAGAGAGTTGTATCATGTATGAAAAAATTAAAACATGGTTAAAGATGTACAGTATCAGGCAGGGGGGCTGAGGAAGTTATCAAGAAAGGAGTCTCTGAGGACGTGACATCTAAGCAGTGACTTGAATGAGGAGAAGGAGCAGACCATTCGAAAATCTGTAGGAGGAGCATTTCATGGTCAGAAATAGTGAGAGTCGGGCCGAGCGCGGTGCTTCATGCCTGTAATCCCAGCACTTTGGGATGCTGAGGTGGGCAGATCACGAAGTCAAGAGATGGAGACCATCCTGGCCAACATGGTGAAACCCCATCTCTACTAAAAATACAAAAAAGAAAAAAATAGCAGGTGTGGTGGTGCATGCCTGTAATCCCACCTACTCAGGAGGCTGAGGCAGGAGCATCACTCGAACCCAGGAAGTGGAGGTTGCAATGAGCCGAGATCGTGCCACTGCACTCCACCTGGCGACAGAGCAAGACTCTGTCTCAAAAAAAAAAAAAAAAAAAAGGAAAAAAAGAAATAGTGAGAGGAGCCCCATTAAGACTCTAAGAGCATGAGGATAAAGGGAAAGGATGAGGGAGGAGAGGAAGACCAGGATTAGATCGTATAGGGGCATCAAGGTGTGGGTTTTAACTTAAAGGAAAGGGAAATCCTTTAGTTGTATGCATGAGGTGATGTGATGTATTTTACATTTTTGGAAGATAATTATCTGTCGATAATATTAATAGATCACCCAAGAACAGGGATTGGTGCAAGAAGACTAGGAGACCCAGAGAGAGATGATGGAAGCTGGAGTACAGAGGTTGCAGTGGAAATTGGGAGCAATATTAATCTGAGTTCTCTGAAAAACAGATTCCAAAATGGGATTAACTAGGCAAGAATTTTATTATGGGAGACGACTGCATGGAAGGCAATGGGGAGGGAGCTGGAAAGTGCTGGGACATGCAATTCTGACCCAACAAAGGGCTGGGCAGAAGCATCCTAGACTGCCCTGGTAAAACTGCCTTTTGACCACCTAAGGTGGCTCAAAAAAGCCTGCAAGGAGTCTCTGAGTCCAGTATGCCAACAAGGAATCTCATGTGTCCCCGGAATGGGCAGCTCCCGTGCTCTGCAGCACTCAACCGTTAGCATGGAGCTGACCTTGAGGGGCAAGTCCTTGATCTTAGTGCAAATACAGCAATGACTTGAGAAGCCTAGCTTGCTTGGGCCCTTGCTCAGTGAGACCCCCTGAAGTGGGAGGTCTCTGAGACACAGATTTAAGGCCACTGGGGGAGCATTGATCAGAGTCAGCATACACAGAGAGAGGGAGAAGGCAAAGCTTCAGATCATGTTGTGTGGTGGAGAAGGGAAAGTATGCATGACAGCCATGACTCTTGAAACTGACTAAAGCGTGATACATTCGTGTGTGGATGATGTCACAGCGGTGAAAAGGAGAAAGCTTTCCATAGACTGGCAAGGAAAGATATATTAAATGAGAAAAACAAGGTCTAACCTCTAAACAGAATACTATTCAGAAATGAAAAGAACAAACTGCTGATTCATGCAATGACCTGGACGAATAGCTAACAATTTAGGCTAAGTGAAAGAAGCCAGAACCAGAAGGCTGTACACTGCTTGACTGCATCTGTGTCACCTCCTGTGTAAGGCAAAGCCATCGAGATGGAAATCAGATGAGGGCTTGCCAGGAGCTGGGATAGAGGGAACAGTACTGACTTCTAAGGGAGGCACGAAGAAACGTTCTGAAAGAGTGGTGGGTTCATTCTATGTCTTGATGTTGGTGCTGTTTACATGATTGTATGCATTTGTTGAAACTCATAGTACCAGACACATTTTCAGGGTCAGGGTTAGGGTTCAATAACACGACTGAATATAAATTTCCCCTCAAGAAACCCAACTTCAAAAAAAGTACAAAAGAGCATTTTTAGTTTGTTACCCTTGAAGTAAAAAAGGAGAATAAAAGAATTTATATTTGCATGTTTTTATAATTGTAAAAAAAAAGACTGTAGAACAATAGGTAAATAAATCACAGTGGTTATCTCTTAGGAGGTGGAACTTTGGGCAAGCAATAAAGATGTGGGGAAAAAATTTCTACTATTTATGAAATAAATTTTAAATAAATACAAATATTTTGAAATAAAAGAGAGAGAGAGAAGACTCAAGAGAATGCAAACATTTTGACTAAGAATTGAGTGAATAATAGCCATACGATGAGTGAAGATGGGGGAGCCCAGGAAGGGGTAAATTGTGGGCATAAGGTGGGAGGGAGTAAGAACCGAGGGTCCCGTGTTGCATGCCAGCAGTTAGAGATGCCTATGGGCCTGCAGATGGAGCTGATGAACAGGCTGGGTTTTGTACCAGTCTCAGGGTCAGGGACAGTTCCCGGGCTGGAAATCAATGTCATCAGTGTGCTGTTGGTGTTCTTAGCCATGGTTCAGGATGAATGAACACTTACAGGCAGAGTGGAGAGAAGGAAGAAGAGCCTCAAGGCCGCACCCCATCAAGAACTGATGGAGAGAAAGAGGAGTCCCCAAAGAGGATGAAGAAATGGCCAGAGATGTAGGGGACAATGTGGGCAGAGGAGTGTCCCAGAAGTCAAGTGCAGACCATGTTTGAAGGAGGAAAATCTCGGCCAGGTGTAGTAGCTCCTGCCTGTAATCCCAGCACTTTAGGAGGTCAAGGCAGGCAGATCACCTGAGGTCAGGAGTTTGGGACCAGCTTGGCCAACATGGTGAGACCCTGTCTCCACTAAAAATACAAAAATTAGCCAGGCGTGGTGGCACACACCTGTAATCCCAGCTATTCAGGAGGCTGAGGCAGAAGAATCCCTTGAACCCAGGAGGCAGAGGTTGCAGTGAGTACAGATCGTGTCAGAGGGAGACTCTGCCTCCAAAAAAACAAACAAACATTAAAAAAAGTTAAAAAAAAAAGAAATGAAGGAAGAAAATCTAGTCTATGATTTCAGAGGCTTCCAAAATATCAAATCAGAGGAAAACTGAGAAATGGTGGCTAGATTTGCATGATGTTTACGGGTGATTTTGACAAGAGCTGCCTTAGAGAAGGGGGCAGGGAAAAATCTTGGTTAGAATAAATTTATTAAAGGAAAAAAAGGAGCTGGGGACGGGTGACAGTGAGCAGACTCCACGTGACAATCTCTGTGGCAGAATACTTTAGGTGAAGAAAGAAAGAGCCGTTTGACTGACATCACGTTTGTTTACCAATAGGAGTAAGACAGTAGAGGGGGATGAGAATTTGCAAACAATCTGAAATTATCAATTTGAGTAGAGTTGTTTTCAAGATATCGCTTCATAAAATTGCATCTGAAATGCATGTGCACCCTACATATTGCAATGAAAGAAATACTCTTCTATGGGTTTAATTATAGATCTGTTATGTCCTAAAACAGTATCACCTCAAGCTCTTCCAAAATTAATGATTTTGTACAGAAACAGGTATTAATTTTCAAATTCTCTATGTAACTAAGGTCATCATTGCAATTTCAATAACATAATTTTCATTTGCTTTTAATACACTTCAACATTTTTCATTCTTTGAAATGAGAGAACCTTTTAAAGTACACCCTCCAATGTACTCCATGGCCACATCAGAGCTACAATGGCTGTGAAAATCCTTTACCTAAAACTAACGGTATTCTTTTTAGTGTGGCTTTTATACCAGTCATAAAAAATTATTCTTTCAAGGAAGGAACACAGGAAATGTAAAAATAAGTAAAACACAATATCCTCCCATAGGAAATTGATCATCTAAAATGGGAGTTGCCATATACACATAAATCGCTACAATATGTTATGTGTTAAAAGACGTACAAACCGCTATAGGGACTTGGGGGAAGAGGGGATCGGTTTCCACCCAGTGTGATGGAGGAAGACTTGGCTGTGAAGGTCCCAGAGGAAGCAGAGGGCACTGTCAAGCCAGGGAACCTGAGGAAGGGTTATTTACGGAGGCACGTCTGTAAACAGAGTTTTGGGTGTTAGGAAGCCAACTGCAACTCAGCAACCTGGAGTCGTCACAGCCAAAGCTCAAAGTGACAAGTGTCACCAAGAGCAGTTCCCAGTCACAGGGAGGCAAACAGAGATAGGCGAAAGAAGCCTGGAAGGGAAGCAGCAAGCTTTAGTCAAGGGAGGCAGCCAATAGGAAGTGACCTCACAGCAGGCGCTGAGGACTAAATTCCCTAACTTCTCCCTGTTCCCTTCCTCTGAGCCCCTGCCAGGGCTCCCCACTGACATCCCCAACTGAAAGCCACAGGCCTGGGAGCCTGTCCATGATGCTCAGCATCCAGAGGCACATGCCTGAGATTTGAAAAATGAATCCTTAGAGGTTATGTGTGATCCTCCAGGTAGAAGGCATAGCAAGGCCAAATGTCAAAAACCATGAACAAGAATCATGGTGTGCCTTCCACCTTGAATACACATACAGTCAAAGTTAAGAATAAGATGTGAGATCAAGCTTAGAGGACCTGGGCAGGGCAATGAATACTGTGCTCGGGGTTTGCGTTTGACTTCGTAGAAAGCAAGGACTCATTGTAAGTAGCCAGTATTCCAGAGCAGCACAGAGAAAAGCAGGGAGGCAGGAAATTCGAGGCAGGGAAAATAGGGAGAATCTGCAGGATTAAAGACCCAGCCAGCCGTGTTTCTATGTCTAGTGTTCTCCATAGGATAATCAAATTAAAATCCTTTTTAGCTAGGCAAGAATCTAAATGAATTTCCCAGAAAATGAGAGATTTAGCGACTATCAGAACGCTTCCGATACTGTGAACATGAGGCACAAGAAGTATTTTCAGGAAAGTAAATGATGGCACTCTTGGAAATGGAATAACTCAGTTCAGAACTTGACCAGACTTTGAAGCTACATTTTCACTGTGAAAATGGTGTGACCACTGTGGAAGATAGTTTGACAGTTATCCAAAAAGGTGAGCATCAAATTTTCATGTGACCCAGCAATTCCCCTCAGTATAGCCAAAAGAATGGAAAGCAGGGACTCCAACAGATATATGCACACCGGTGTTCACTGCCGCATTACTCACAATAGTCGAAAGGCAGAAGCAGCCCAAGTATCCATCAACAGATCAATGGACATACAGTGTATCCTCTATACACGATGGAATATTATTCAGCCAGACAAAGAAATTAAAATTTTGAAATACGAGAGTGCCTTGTGCGGTGGCTCACTCGTGTCATCCCAGTACTTTGGGAGGCTGAGGCGGGCGGATCACGAGGTCAGGAGATCGAGACCATCCTGGCTAACACAGTGAAACCCTGTCACTACTAAAAACACGAAAAATTAGCCGGGCGTGGTGGCGGGCGCCTATAGTCCCAGCTACTCAGGAGGCTGAGGCAGGAGAATGCCGTGAACCCAGGAGGCGGAGCTTGCAGTGAGCCGAGATTGTGCCACTGCACTCCAGCCTGGGCAACAGAGAGAGACTCTGTCTCAAAATAAATAAATAAATAAATAAATAAATAAATAAGAAACAGGAGAGTGCCCTGATCCCTCTTGCAGGACATGTGACAGGGGTGTGGCTTGCCTGTTGTGTCACTGCTGCTGCTCATACCCTGACAGAATGGGGAGCACACTGACGGGCAGGTGCAGGAGCCGGGGCAGGTGCTTTGTGCTCTGGCCCTGCAGTCGTATCTAAGGGTGGACGCCTGCAACCCCTGTGTTACAATGCTTTCAGCCTTGCCATCCGCAGACAGCTTACGTTTACCAGATCAGTGGACCCTCTGCCTTTTCACAAGGGCAGACGGCCAGTGTGACATCTTTCTGTATCCTGAGCTCTTGCCCAGTATCCTAGAAGAATTGGGTCACACATGGGCTTGAAGGATGAATATAGGGTTTTAATGAGTGGTGGAGGTGGCTCTCAGCAGGATGGATGGGGAGCCGGAAGGGAGGACGGAGCGGGAAGATGATCTTCCCCCGGAGTTTGGCTGTCAAGCAGCCGATCTCTCCAACTGCCCCCAGATGAAGTCCTCTCGGTGTTCAGAAGTTCCTCTTCTCTCTTTCTCTGCCACATCATTCTGCCATTCGTCTGCTTGTCTCATCTCCTCCTCTGCTCATCTGCTTCTGGAGCCTGGGGTTCAGGGTTTATATGGGTACAGGATAGGGAGGCGTCGCGGGCCAAAAAGCAACTTTTTGGGCACAAACACCGAAATGCTGGTCCCACTTAGGTCCATGGGTCTCCAGGCTTGAGGGTGAGGCCTTTGCCAGGGAACCTCCCTCTTCTACACAGTATTTCCCTGTCTCCTGTCTGTATCATTTTGACATATGCTACAATGTGAATAGATCTTAAAAACATTATGCTAAGTGAAAGAAGCCAAACACAGAAGAAAAAATGTTGTGTGGTTCCACTTACACAAGATACCTTGACTGGATAAATTCCTAAAGACAGAAAGTAGACAAGAAGTTAGCAGCCGCCGGGGTGTGGGGGAAGTTACTGATTAATGGGCACAGAGTTTGTGTTTGAAATGATGACAAGTTTTAGATATAGATAGTGGTGAGGGTTCTGAAACATTGGGAATGTATTTAATGCCAATGAATTGCACAGATCCAAATAATTAAAATCATAACTATTATGTCATTTATAGTTTACTACAATGGTTTTAAAACGTCAACTACTGATACACACCACAGAAAGTATGTGATGTGCATCAAAAAGAAAGATTTCCTGTGTTAAATAATGTGTATCCAATTTTACAGCATTTTTCAAATTACCATTCTCTACCAGTGAAGTCTGTAGCAGGTCCAGGCATACAGTATGCACACTGTACATTCTAGAAATCTATTAATAATCCTACTGTATAGCAAGCCTGCATGCACACACACGCCACATACCATATACACACCACCACCCCCCACCACCACACACACACACACACACACACACCCGGTGGGGGAAAACTGCTTTCTTTGCCTATTCTAAAGCTATTCTAAGAGACCAATTCACACAGCAGTAAAGGCCTAGTTGTACAAACTGTGGTAATTTTACAAACCATACACTGTCTGGGCTTCCGCTAAGGAAATGCTGTGATTTTCATGTTACACAAGAAAACCAAAGAGGGATCATTCTAATGCAAATTGGCCATTTCAAGCCATTCACCAATAGAAGGCTTCTTGAATAGTGCAAAAGTTGAGTTGCTAATATGGCTTGTTTAGTTGCTTTTAGTTGTTTCTTTTTTCCTTTTTGGTTTGTTTTACTTTAATCAGAGTAAAGAATAACAGAGAAAAAAGAAGGAAAGAACTAATGGTGTAGTTCAGAAGTCTTAGAAGTATCTGTTTTACATTACAAGGCACTGGAAGGCACATTTCCAAGATGAGGAGTGGAACTGAGAGAAAGAATTTAATATTGGGAGAAATCACTGTTCCTTGAATCAGAAGACTGAAAATTTACCTCCCAATAAACACAGACATAACTTAATTGAATAGTCACTGTCAGCCCTCTGGGCCCAAGCTAAGCCATCATATCCCTTGTGACCTGCTTGTATACATCCAGATGGCCTGAAGTAACTGAAGAATCACAAAAGAAGTGAAATTTAAATGGCCTGTTCCTGCCTTAGTTGATGACATTCCACCACAAAAGAAGTGAAAATGGCCGGTCCCTGCCTTAACTGATGACATTACCTTGGGAAATTCCTTCTCCTGGCTCATTCTGGCTCAAAAGCTCCCCCACTGAGCACCTTGTGACCCCCACCCCTGGCAGCAGCCAGAGAACAACCCCCACTTTGACCGTAATTTTCTTTTACCTACCCAAATCCTATAAAACGGCCCCACCCTATCTCCCTTCCCTGACTCTCTTTTCGGACTCAGCCCGCCTGCACCCAGGTGATTAAAAAGCTTTATTGCTCACACAAAACCTGTTTGGTGGTCTCCTCACAGGGACGCGCGTAAAATAGTCATGACTTAGCCCGCATATTTTAAATATTTTCTTAGTCTTACACAAGATTTATTTTCAAATACATAAAGAAGAAATTTAGAACTTGCATATTGAAGACAAAAAATAAAATATTGATGACATCTTTATATCCAAGGAAGACCATGTCTTTCTATTAATAAATCGTTTTACTTAAAAAGTGATTTCAAAGCATTTATTTTATTATCTGTTGAAAAGCAAAAATAACTTTCATGTTTTACAGCTGCCTGAACAATGGCAAAGTTTGTTTACACCAAATAAGTCACTAGTCTTCATGAGAAATGAGTGACACTTTCAAAAAGGGATAGACTAATACATTTCCAATTTTCTTTTTAAACAATGGTGTTTTAAAAGGTAAAGTTTCCCAATATTTATAAACATAAAATATTTTTCTAAACATATTATATTTCACTTCTATTCACCATAAAACAAATCTAAAAATATTAATATTGGTCCTATAGACTGGTATTTATAACAATAAAATTTTCTGTCTCATCGTAAAAAAAAAATCGAGATTAAATTTTTTTTTTAAAAGTATCATCTTGTTATCCAAACCCATCCTTTATTCCATAATAAAGTTTTGTAACTGCCTGGGTTTTAAAATGGTCATTGACAAGGAAGAGTCTCAGGTTCATGAGTGAATTTCCTTCATTTAGATGGAGTTTGTCCTCCATTTACTCAGTGATGAGCAGTCTCCTGTCTTTAGAAGAAACAACAAGCACCTTTTTTTCTGTGACGTGAGAGCAAGTTTATTAGGTAAATAAAGGAATAAAGAACCCACTGGGCACTTTTAAGTCTTGCCTGAATTCAAGGACCTCAGTGGAAAGAACCATTGAGATCTCCGGCTGTGATATGACTTCTGCCTGCTCTCCAGGAGATCTCCAGTTCTCCCAGACTCTTGCACTGGACCAGACAAGAGTAGCAGGTGAATTCTTATTCTTGAATCCCTCAGTTCCTGTGTTTTGAGGTAAGTCTGAAGCTAGGACATCCTGAATGATGTCAAATGTGTTAGTCTAAATAGTAATTATTTTAATGTTGAACTTCAGAATTCCACTCTGCATTCCTTCCCCATCTCCTTTTTTGAATCATTCTTTCTTTTTTTTCTTTTTGTGAGACAGAGTCTCACTCTGTCACCCAGGATGGAGTGCAGTGGTACCATCATAGCTCACTGCAGCCTCAGCCTCCCACACTCAAGTGATCCTCCCACCTCAGCCTCCTGAGTAGCTGGGACTACAGGTGCATGGCACCACACATGGCTGATTGTTTTATCTTTCATAGAGATGGGGTCACATGTTTTTGTCCAGCCTGGTCTAAAACTCCTGGGCTCGAGTCATCCTCCCACCTCAGCCTCCCAAAGTGCTGGGATTATAGGCGTGAGCCACTGTGCCTGGCCAACACTTTCTGATTCTTAAATGATAAAATAAACTTCCTAAATGGCGTATTATCATTATAGAAAAGACTATCTTTGCCATCAAATGAGACTGATGTGATCTATGAGGCACAATGACAGGAAAGATGACTCTAGGAGATGTCCTAGGGAAACCTGAAATGCAATCTCTGAGGAGTAATTCTTTGACCTTTTGAATACAACGAAATCCAAAAATTTGCAACAAAAATATGTACAGATCTGTCTTTTTGCATGAGCACTTTGTTTCTTACATTTTCCTAATTCGTCAAATAAAATTAAACTTCAGGGGCAATTATTAAAATACATAAGATCATCTCCTTACCCAATAAAACATTTAAAAGTTTACGTTCTCATCACAATGAACTGTGTAATGATATAACCACCACCTTCTGGAAAAAAACATGATTTTTACCCTGAAAACCATCAATGACTATAATTTAAGATGAGATTACCTATAGCCTTCTGTAATAACTACTAGCAGATTAAAATCTAACATGTTTTTGTTATTTTTCTTATCAACTAGCTATTTTATAGGTATTGATTTTACTTTTTTGAGCTCTGAATGAAATGTGGTAAGCCACCTCACCTCCATATTTCCATTTTTTAAATGTACACATTATTTCTATTCGGAAGTCAGTAACTTTTTTTAAATTGGCAAGGTGAGAAGAGTTATTAGTATCAACTTTGTGATTCTTCCTAAATATGTACACTAATTGCATTCATTTATTACTTAAGGATTTCTGTCAACTTTAGTGATAAATAGATAAATAAATTTTGGAGTTACAGACTTTTTTATCTTGTATGTTTACCTCCCATATTTTAACACAGGATAGATGGAATTCTAAATTTGCATGTATGTTTTCTTAATATAATTGGAAGTGTTACTTCTCAACCAACCTACTAGTTGTGCAGTCAAAATTATCTATTAGGTTGCTGCAAAAGTAATTGCGGTTTTTGTCATTTAAAGTAATGGCGATTACTTTTGCAACAGCCTAATAAAATCATTTTATAATTCAAAAAATCTATAATACTTATATGTTTATTATATATAGGAAATGTAATTAGTCATGTTCATATCTTACTGAAAGCTAGGATATTTTGAATATCCTTCTAAAATACCATCTAATGCCCATTTAAGTCTTTTCTATTTATGAGTAATACCAATAAACATCACCATAAAAGGTTATCAAAGGATTTATACCCATTTTCTTTTATTATCTGACTTATTTTATATAGCTAATTTTAGTAAAAATGTCAAAGTCAAAATGAATACAAAGACACAATAAGAAAAATTCATTTCATTTTTCTGTATTATGAAGAATCACTCCGTTTTTTATACATCTCTGCAATTCAGCTGAAATAACGTCCTCTATTTACCTTCAGCTTAAGTTGACTACTCCCTAAAGGGCATTTTTGGATTCTGAAACATAAACTCACCTAACTTAATCCATGCTGATAAAAGCTCACATCCACAACCACAGTGTCTGTCAATAAACTAATTGTCTTCAAAATAATTCAAAAGAAGAAATCGTCAAAAGAAAACTGTTTTTTTTTCAATTTAGTTACTATAATCTCTCATCCACTCCTCCTTTTTTCTCACTGAAACATCCAGTCACCATTATTTTAAAGCATATTCTTCAGCCTTAGTCTGTATCCCAGCACTTTTCAAAGAGGAATTCTGTAGCTCTGTCCCAGGGCTCGGCAGGCATAGCGGATTTAGTCTCGTCTCGGTGGGATAGTCTTTAACTGAGCTGGTGGCATTCTGAGGTTTTGCATAAGACTTTAAATTCAAGTTGGCAAGAAATGTTCACTCTAAACTGATATTTGAATCAGACTTTCCAAAATTATTATTCTCTTAAAAAATAACTTTACAAAATAAGAAATGCACACAAAACATAGAATCTTCACTCTTTATTGTCAATATTTAGAACAACCTTTTGCCAAAAACTATGTCAAGTACAGGAAAACTTATTAGCGAGAGGGCTATTTACCCTTAGACGACATTTGAAACTTGAATACCTACAATGTTGACCAAAGGGTTATTTAAAATGCAGAGGGTGAGAAAGATAAATAGAACATGGCAGAACTGAGGAAATTCAGCAGTGTGTGCTTGTCTTCATTTATTAAAATTTTGGTGCTGTGAAGTTATATCTTTTAAATTCATTAAATGTTGTCTATGGTCTGTCTGTGTGGCCTGACATCCAAAATAAAACCAGGAGGGCTGCATAGAGTTCATATGTTCAGTGAACCAGCGGGGCAAGACTTTATCACTTTTTTCATTCAGTAAGTTTGGTATCAAGAAAAAAGTAGAGATTAACAATAAAGAAGAAACACACAAGTAATTGACCATGGTACCCACGCACAGATTCAAGATTTCTGCTCCTGGACTGATGTATACAGGAGGCCAGTATCTGAAGATGACTAAGTTCTTCTAGGTCTATTCCATTGCTATTTGCATGTTGAAATCTGAGATGCCTAGAGAGGAGAGGCTCTGCTTCATGTTTCTACGAACTGTAAATCATATCTGTGTGTTCAATCCTCCATGGATTTTCTTCTCTCTCACATATATGGTTCATTCTCTCCTTCAAGTATAGCTTCTACTCTCTAATTATATTTAAGCTCATGTCATTTCATTCATTGAAAACAAAAACAAGAAAAAGCCAAAACGTTTTTTAAAATTCCTATGGACTATAACAGAGACCAATAAAATTGAAGGCTTGGAATAGGGAGATGGAGCAGCCGAGCAACACGTGTAGGAAGGTGGTTTTCCACCCTATGTCCTTTAGTACCTTCTGAACCGTGTGAATGTACTGCCTATTCAAGAACTTAGTATTTTTATGTGCAGATTCTTGGACCCCACCCTAGATCTATTAAAACAGAATCTCCAAGGTGGGGCCCTGGAGTCTGCATTTTAACAAGCTCTCGGCGTGAATCTGACGCATACATAGGGAAGCAAAAAGATGCTGCAGAATATAAACACAGATGGCCCAGGACTGACAGGGCCCCATGTGTCAGCGAATACAAAGAATGCTGAAAAACCACCTGCTGCACAAGGGGCCTCCCTCACCAGCCTGCTCTGATGCCTGAGATTCTGTAGTTAGACATTCTGTCTTCAGTATGTTCTTGTACAAGTGTGATGCTGAAGGATTGAAGAGAGAAATCTTGCCTTCATCAAACTCACCCTTCAATCTGCTTTTCCAGAGCTGTCTAATCAGTGCAAAACCTTCTAAAACACAGGCTATTCACACTTCGATGACTTCACCATCCGCATGTGATGGCACGATTTCGATCTGTGTCCCCACCGCAATCTCAGGTCAAATTGTGATACCCAGTGTTGGAGGAGGGGCCTGGTTGGAGGTGATTGGATCATGGGGGCAGTTTCTCGTGAATGATTTAGTACCATTCCACTTGTGCATTCTCATGATAGAGTTCTCACGAGATCTACTTGTTTAAAAAGTGTGTGGCCCCTCCCTGCTCTCTTTCTTGCTCCCGCACCAGCCATGTGAAGTGTCTGCTTCTCCTTTGCCTTCCACCATGATTGGAAGCTTCCTGAGGCCTCCCCAGAAGCAGATGTCGCTATGCTTCTGGTATAGCCTGTGAAACCATGAGCCAATTAAACCTCTTTTCTTTATAAAGTACTCAGTCTCAGGTATTCTTTACAGCAGTGCGAGAACAGACTAATACACAGGCCCACTGCAATCTGTTCTGATACTGATACCTATCTGAAGTGATTTTTGTGAAAGTCACCGTGATTCTTCAGTAGTCACATGCAATAGCCTTTTGTCATTCCTGGGTCTACTAGCTTCATCCTTCTTCAAACTCTGTTTTCCCAGGAAGTGTGTCATATTCTGCTGTCCTGATTCTCCTCTTTCTTTAATGTGTCCTTCTTTATGCTCTCAGAACTCTCTGCCTCACTCCCTACAAGTTGTTCTTGGGACCTCCTCTCTCTACCCCATACAATCATCTCCGAGATAAGTGTTTCTCACTCTGTGGTCTCTCTGCTGAGATACAGACCTGCTTCCCCTGCTCCCCTGAGCATTTCCCCTGGAAGTCCTTTGTATCTACAGCTATAAAACTGAATGAACTCTGACCTACAATTTCAGTTCCTACATTGTCCCAGGCAGTAGATTCCATCTTTTCATTTGTTGTTTGGTCCATCCCCTCTCCCTCTCATCCTGACTCCAGATCTTTATAATTCTGTGTGTTTATCCTCAGCAAAGTCTTTCCAATAATGATCTCCTTTCTATTCCTGCTTTCCATGGCAAGTTCAGCCATGTTACCACTAGACTGGATTGCTATAATAATTGCCTTTTAATTCGTCTGTCTCCACTGTTTCCTAACACTATTTTGCTGAAAACAGCAAAACATGAAACATTATATTTATTTGGGTGCTCTTTGCCTTGTGTTTGTTGTTGTTAGTGAACGTTTTAGAGCACCAATCAGATGCCAGGCACTTGTCTAAATATTTTACAAAATGAAATCATGTTATATTCATGACAACCTTATTTTAGGGATGAAGAAACTGAAATACCTAAAAGTTAAATGACTTTATTCAGGTCACATTACTATTCTGAGGTGGATCAAAGATTCAAAGCTAGGCAGGCTGAGTCCAGACCCGTGTTCTCCATAACCCTGTTATGTTAACTCTCAGCATTAGTTTAATATTCATCAGCACAGATTCATCCAATCACGTTATGATCAGAAACATTTTAATGTATCTTCATTGAATCTTGACATTTTTACAAATCTGTAATGTGAAACTTAAAGCTGGAATTTGATTTTCTTTATATTTAATTCTATAGCCATTATTCTCCCATTAGTCTCTTCTACACAAACTAAACAGTCTTAACAATAAACAATACAGATTATTTTCTGATTCCAGGATGATAATTTAGTCACTTTCTTCACTGGTTTGAGCTTTCCTCAATACCTGTCAAAATTTTAGCAGAAGTTGGTCTAACGGCCTAAAATTAAGAAGTGTTGGAAGAAGCAAAATTCAAATCAAATGCAGCAGAGACTACACTTGTCCTCTCACCTGAAACAACTAGTAACCAGAAACATACCCAGGAAACAACGACATTTAAGACAGTGGCCATTAAACAACAAAGGAGAGTGATGACAGAGGACACAAATGAAGGGAGGGAGCTCATCTTCTAGACAAAGTTTCTAGACTGAGTATGAGGAGCTGCCAGCCCAGGCTGAGCCTGGAAGACTCTATGGGTTGAACGGACAAAACTGGAGTCTGCAGATACCATGGGAGCCAGAGCTTGTAGGGTAGAGCATCACTGATCTATAGGGCAATTTCAAGACTCCTAATAAAGTAAGACTGGAGTCCTCATAAAAAGAGGAAAGAGAGAAGAAAATGAAAACAATAATAACAAAGAAATAACAGCCCCAAACCTTTTAAATTTGATAAAAACTATATACTTATACATCTAAGAAGTTCAGCAAGCCACAAGGCCTAAAAAAAAAAAAATCATGAAGAAAACTATACAAAGATGTGTCAAAATCAAATTGCCCAATACTAGTGAAAAAGAAAAATTCTGAAAAGCTTCCAGAGAAAAGGGACACATTGTGACATTGTGTCCAGAGGAACAAAGAGGAGGAAGACAGTAGATTTCTCACTGGAAATAATGTCAGTCAGAACACAATGGAACAGTGTCTTTAAAGTAATG
Source organism: Chlorocebus sabaeus (assembly GCF_047675955.1). Taxonomy (NCBI): domain Eukaryota; kingdom Metazoa; phylum Chordata; class Mammalia; order Primates; family Cercopithecidae; genus Chlorocebus; species Chlorocebus sabaeus. The sequence continues at coordinate 88,119,651 of NC_132906.1, forward strand.
AAAAAAAAAAAACTACGTAAATTGCAAAAGATAATAAACTAGAGCAAAAAGAATAACAATGTATTAAGGGGTTTGTAATATATGTAGAAGTAAATTGTGCTATAATGATAGAACAAAGATCAGGGTGAGATAAATGGAAGGAGATGGTTACAAGGTTCTTATACTATACCTGAAGATTGTGATAAGTTAAAGATACTCACAAACAATAAATTAACCACAAAAAAATCACAACAGAGAGTTATAGCTTATAAACTAAAAAGGAGATAAAACAGATACATCAAAAACACAAAATGGATGCAAACTAAGGCAGGAAATGAGAGGAAACAAAAACCGATGAGACAAATAGAAAGCAAAACTAAGATAATAGATTTAAATCCAATCATAACAGTAACTACATTAAATATAAATGGGCTGGCTGGGTGCAGTGGCTCACACCTGTAATCCCAGCACTTTGGGAAGCTGAGGTAGGCAGATCACTTAAGGTCAAGAGTTCAAGACCAGCCTTGCCAATATGGTGAAACGCTGTCTCTATTAAAAATACAAAAATTAGCCAGGTGTGATGGTGCACATCTGTAGTCACAGCTACTCAGGAGGCTGAGGCATGAAAATTGCTTGAACCTGGGAGGCAGAGGTTGCAGTGAGCCAAGATCACACCACTGCACTCCAGCCTGGATGACAAAGCAAGGCTCTGTCTCAAAAAAAAAAAAGTATATACATATACTTTTATATATATATACACACACACAGAGTATATATAAATATATATACACACACAGTATATATAAATATAAACATACACACACACATATATACACACACACACATAGTGTCTACAGGTCAATTAAAAGAGTAATTGTTGAATTGGATTTAAAAAGGCAGGATCCAACTATAAGCTGCCTTCAAAAAAACCCACTTTAAATATAAAACACAAGTAGGTTAAAATAAAAAGATAGAAAAAGGTATGCTATACTAACACTATCAAAAGAAAGCTAAATTAACTATATTAATATTGGACAAAGCAAAGAAAATTATTAGAAATTTAAGTCATTTTATATTTGATGAAAACCATAAACTCACACATTCAGGAAGATGAACAAACAAAAGGAACATGAAGAATGCCACAATTAGAAAGATCACATTCAAATTGTCCAAAACCCAGAAGAAGAGCAGTTCTTAATTCCACATCAAAATCAGCGAAAGCATGCATCTGTAAAAACACATTTTTAAGCAGAAATGTGGAGCTACAGAGGCATACCAAGGACACACAGAGCTACCAATGGTCCAGTGCCGAAACAAACAGGAAGAGAAGGCCTGGGACAGGACCAGTAACCATGTGACAAGCCACAGAGCTACATCTTTAACCCTGAATCTATTGTGTGACTATTGAAAAATTCTGTGCAAAGAAGCATGAACAAATGTTAAAGGAAAAACTTTTTTTTTTTTTTTGAGATGGAGTCTCGCTCTGTCGCCCAGGCTGGAGTGCGGTGGCGCAATCTCGGCTCACTGCAAGCTCCGCCTCCCGGGTTCACACCATTCTCTTGCCTCAGCCTCCCAAGTAGCTGGGACTACAGGCGCCTGCCACCACGCCCGGCTAATTTTTTTTTTTTTTTTTTTTTTTAATAGAGACGAGGTTTCACCGCATTAGCCAGGATGGTCTCGATCTCCTGACCTCGTGATCTACCCGCCTTGGCCTCCCAAAGTGCTGGGATTACGGGTGTGAGCCACCGCGCCCGGCCTGGAAAAACATTTGTCTGAAAGTAGGTGTATTTGGAATGGTAGAAGGTGATGCAGGAATAAGATCATAAAACAAGAGGTCGTAGTAGCTGGGGATGAGGAGAAAATGTATAAAAGCCAGAGAGGAATGTGTTCCAGGAAAAACGCTATTACAATAACACAGATATGATGAGCCTTATGGCTACTAAATTATTGTCTACGTTTTAGTGGCACAGTGACCATCTGGAGAGCAAGAAACATCTTTTTGTCTTCTATCTCCAGCATCAGCACAAAGCTTTCCATAAATGCTTTTAGGACAAATGAATAAATTAATCTGATCACAGATTCATATTTTTATGTGCTTTTTTAAGATCAGAGACACTATTATTTATAATTCTAGAACTTTCTCATATACCAGTTTCTGGGGAAAAGATATACCCAATATAATGTTAGTTATATCCTTTCTCAAATGTTGCTCAAATGGGTTGAATATAAAATTACAACAAAATCATAAATTAGCATGACTCAAGAATAAAGCAATTGGGTTCTGTCCTGTCTTTCAAAAACAGTCTCATAATTGTATTGTTTCCATGAGAAATAGTCTTACTTCCCTAGTTAACAAGAAAATACACACACCTTAGAGAGAGCAAACAGCAGAAGAGAAAGAGAAAACTTTTTTAGTAATTATAATTTCAGACTAAAAATTAATCAGTGCTAACATTCCCATCCTTTTCATTGTATTTCCTTTCATCTCTACTAACATTGAATATCATTTTAAAAAATGAAGCTTCAATAGATCATAGGGTCTAGATTTAAAACCCAGTTTTGTGAGTTAATAATTAGGTGGTCTTGGTTACTCTCTTAGGCTCAGTTTCCATGACTGTAAAGTGGGAGTGTACTGGACATAAGTTGTACCCGACTCCAAACATTCTCAGCCTCACCTCTTACTCCAGCCATGGCTGAAGAGAACAGTTTGGCCCAGGTCTCATCAGCTCTAAGGAGGGACAGGTGACAGCATCTCATTCCAGGCCTGTGCCAAGGGGTCTCCAGCTCCTCGGTGTGGTGCCCACAGGAAAACACAGGTTCAAAGGGGATGAGTGGGGCTGTTAGCATCCCTTCGCCTTGCCTGACAGGAGTATACAAGGCTACAAACATTTCTCCCACGTCCAGTCTAGGAGACAGTTCCTGGATCTATTTCTGAAGCCTTTTCAAAAGGCCCCTTGTCCAGAGTGGACAACTTCGAACTGCACCCTCGCACTGGTTTTCCCTCCACTCCTGTTTCACTTCCAATCCTTTTCTCTCTCTCTGATGGTTTATTTGCCACGGGCTTTGCTTTTGAAATCACCTGAGCTAAGGCAGGCAATAAGAATGCTGGTAGCCCCACAGGGTAGGAAAGGGATAAAATGAGATGATTTACGTAAATAGAGTGCTTAGGATTTTAGAGGCATTGCATTAAGTGCTTTGCATAACCTAACACTTTAAGCCCCGTAGGGTGGGTACTACTACCATCTCTGTGTTACAGAGAAGAAAACTGAGGCACAGAGAGGGAAGGCACATTGGACAGGATCACACAGCTACTCAGTGACCTCTGAGCCACAGTGCGTCCTATACTCTCAACAACTAAAGCACACAGTAGGTGCCTTCATCTTTTTAAGGTGCTATTTCAAACTTAACACTGGCTTTGAAGGTTGGAAAACTACAAGGAACAAGGAGGAATAAAGTGTAGTCGGCATCATAAATCTGCCTCTGTGATCAGCTGTTATTCAAGTTGGTTCTGATCTCTAAGAGATGAGACATAAAGACGGGCTACGTTCTGTACACACAGACGGGACCCCACTGGCATATAAAAATTGCAGAAGACGAAATTGATTTAGATGCTAAGTTTTCCTGTTTAAATTCCACTTATCCTATTGACTTTAAACATAGCCTTTTGCTTTAAATGTAGATTTTTCCCATTATCTATTCCCTGAGGGCAAGTCCCGTTAACAGACATCTATCTAGCTCATGCATACTGAAGCTTGATGTCCAAAATCCCCTTATCAAATGAGATTACAGTCTTTTTTTCCAATTTAAAAGCAACCGATATCCAGGTACAAGAAATAAAGATAGAGCCAGCCAACCGAAACTCGTGGCGGCCGCAGATCCTCGCTGTGTAAGCAAGATACTGTTCTGACGTGAATGAAGATAAGAAAAGCTTCTGAGGTGGGAAGACTGCAGCCCCACTGGCCTTCCCTTCAGAAACTCTCAGCCCAGTGGTCCCTCAGGAGCCCCAAGTACCTACAACTGGCTGTTAACCAACCCCAGGAGGAAGAAAAAGAGGCGCTGGGAGTGAATCCATTTTAATATCAGTCTTCTTTCAGTCTCAGAATCAAAACACCAAGCTGTCACTTTAGAACGAATAGGACTTGTGAAGCTGAGCTCCAGAGTTTGCCGAATCTGAGACCATGCTCAGGTCTAGCCAGGGCTGGCAGACACACATTTAACTTTCTGGGATCTATATGAGCTCTAATTTAAGGGAAAAAAAACAAGTTACATTAAAAAAGAAATACATTGCATTTCCTCCTAAGAGAAGCCCATCAGAATGACAAAAATTTGATTTCATCATAGGCCTTTAAAGTTATCACCCAAGACCATAAAAATGTAACACTGGGCAAAGAAAAACAGACTCACGGAGAAGATGTAGTCAGCTGTGAGTTTAAAGGAGTTCTCAAGTAAAAATGCTGCTTTTGATTTGTACAAGGAGAGGTCCTATAAAATAGTTGGCATTCAGAGACAAGGAAAATAGCAAGGGTTTTTGTAACTATAAATAAGGATTATTTTATTTTTTAGAAGGCTGTTGGTCTCATACATCTTGTGGATAGAACAGACTATTTTGGCCTTTCCCGGCCACCTCCCAGCCCTGACTTCAGAAGAAGCTTGAAGACACTGGGAAATTTCTGAGCAACATACTGAGCCATACAAATCCGTCCACTAAACTCAATACAAGCGCTGTTTCTTGAAGACTGTGCCATTCCTTGAAAACTGCACCAATTTTATTGAGGGAAAAAAATCCTCTAAATATTATAAGAATAGCTGAGAATGTAGATTAATCCACCCGAATAAAGAACTACTGCCCTGTCAGCAGGAAAAGCAATTTTCTAAATAAAGCCCAATGAATCTGGTCATGACCTGGACATTACTTTTCAGTTCATTTTCATAGAAAGATGATCAAAATTTCAACTTAAATGTTATTTGCAGCTGCTATTGCTTGCCGTTTCCTGAAATCTGGAATTCCACTTTTTTGGAAAAGATAATTTTTGAGGGATCATTTTTCAGAAGTTTATGGTATATCCCCCTTGGAAATTTCTTTGTGACACCAATAAAATATTACCAGGTAACTCAGAAGTGACACCATCAATGTATGTCTATCGCTGGAAGAAATATATACATTAAAGCTTAAAAATATAACTAAAAATTTTCAAACATTAAAAATAAATTTGATTGTAAACACATTCTAATTTATCTCAAGCTTGAGAAACATTTTGTAGGATCTATTTATGCAACAAATACATTCATACTAACCATGGCTACCATTGAAAATCTGAGAAAACCTTTGCTATGATACTTACAAACTCTACTTTTTGCAAAATAAACCAAACCAAACCAAAATTTCTTATAATTTGCTTAATTCTTTACTTACAGCTGAAAGAAGGAAGTATGTTAACTAAAACACTTTTAGTGGACCCACCTAATAATTTTCACCACATAGTTGCTATTTTAGTTTAATTCATGGGGAAAATCAACTTAGAGTAGAAGGTTAGTCACTTATGAGGTCTGAACTGTTCCAACATCATTAGCGTGTCATTAATGTCAAGTAAAACAATTACTTTGAATACATGTTCTAAACCTTATTTACACTATATGAAGGCAATGAAATTTGCATTCAGCTTGCTTTCCAGGTAGTTCTGTGAACAGGTAAAATGCAATAGAATGCAATGACCTTATTTTATAAAATAAGCTTAATTGATAACCAGAGACTCTGTGTTAGCCCCAACTTAAGAAGTTACTTTGTAAAATTAAAATATATACAATATGTTTTAAAATAATGAATTAAGTTTCACACACAAAAAGAGTATTGCAGACCGTATTACTTTTGTCAAGAAAAATGGATAATTATGAGCATTCTATAGAAATATGCATGACATCTGCTCCAATCAAACCTCTTAAATCCACTTTGCAGTGGCATGTAAAAATGAAGCCTAGCATGAACTGCAGCTCTGCACACCAGGAATGGCAACCAAGAAGTAAGCCAACAAAAATATCAAGTTGCCCAAGAATCTTAATTCTTATATCTTCCTTATAAATGTCTCTCATTTGATTAAAAAGATTAAAATTTCAAATATTTTTGTTTTATCTAAACTCCAGCTTTAAGAAATACTAAAAATAAGATAAGAGTATCAAAAATGTTCACATATGGTCCGGGCACAGTGTAATCCAGCACTTTGGGAGGCCGAGGTGGGCAGATCACTTGAGGTCAGTAGTTCAAGACTAGCCTGGCCAACATGGTGAAACCCCGTCTCTGCTAAAAATACAAAAATTAGCCAGGTGTGGTGGTGGGTGCCTGTAGTCTCAGCTACCAGAGAGGCTGAAGCAGGAGAATCACTTGAACCTGGGAGGCGGAGGTTGTGTGAGCAGAGATCGCACCACTGCACTCCAGCCTGGGCGACAGAGCAAGACTCCATGTCCAAACAAACAAAAAAACAATTCAGATCTAAATTCTGAGTTCATTTGAAAACATAAGCTAATTATTGACTTAGGAAAGTTCATACCCAGATTTTATAAGTTGTTGTTTTATGTCTTTTGTTGAAAGGCAATTAAATCTCACATACAAGTAGTGAAAGGGTAAGCTGAAGCGAAATCAAAATTGTGAAAAATAACACAGAGTTTGATAAAAGTGATGAATAGGTCAGTTTCATTGAAACCATACTGATAGCAGCATTTGGTTCAAATCTAGTTTTTTTCATACCTAATTTTTAAAAAATGTTAACTTCATCTTAGCATGTCTAACATCAAATGCCTTTTGACAACTGTGCAGGAGTTTGCACCATTTCTTTAAAAATTCAGAAGTGGAGAATGTTAACTTTATATTTAAAATGCTTAAACTTAAAAGTTGGCCAATAAATAAATAGCATAATATCAAATAAGAAATAAAAGGGTCATATTTTATTTTAACTTCAAAGTCCCTTGTAGTTCCCTGGGACATGAAAAAATTTTAGTCTGAATCTCAAGTATTCTTTTTAAAATTAATTATTTAAGGTTTTTCAACAATCTATAGTAGTAAAGAGTCAAAGAGGAATATGGTTTTTAGCCTTTAAGAACTCTTACTCTAGAAAAAAATCCAGTCCCACTTCCCACAAATGCCAACACTGCAGCTGTAACAGAGCTTGTCAGGTAAAATTAATAGTGTCATTGTATTATTTTCTCATTGGAATGGGCACCAACAAGCAAAATAAGAGCCTAAAAAACAATAATAATATAAATCTGGTACTATTGATTGATTCTGGCTTCTATTAATTTTTATGGGTCAGAGCAAGAAACAAGCGCACGTTTAGTTTCTGACAAAAATACACTTTTTATTCCTTTTTCTATTATTCATCAAATTAAAGGACCAGACTTGATATCTGTGAAGAGTTAAGCCAATCAATTTCTTGGAAATAGACAGGAGATGTTTATTTTTAAGAGCTATTTACCAAGCTAAAATTTTTGAGAACTGATGATACCTTTCTTTTTGGATTATTTATTTTTGAATCATGTGAAGGATTTCAACATGTAATACTGTTAATGTCAATTAATTAAATAATTTCAAGTAAGTCGTTCTTATTTTTAAAGTTCCCTAAAGGAGTATTATTTCCCTCTAGTAATTGTGAAATGTTTGGATAAACACTTGCTGTGTGAATTTGAGTGTCTTTTTCTTTCACTGCCTTAACAGTATTTCAAGTAATTAGTCCACATGACTAATTACAAGCATACAGATACTGTTGTTATTAAACTTGTTCACACAGATTAAAATGAGAATGGACCTTAGCGTTGTGCAGTGTACAACTTACCCAAGGGTATGTGGCAGACCTGTTTAGTGGTATAGGTAGTCATTGTACAATTGTTATTTTAAGCAAAATCATTATGCTATGACTAAGTCCCTTTTTGCCAGGTCCATACTTTAGATAGGTTACCTATATTGTTACATGCCACAAAAGAGACCACAGGGCTCATAACAACAGAGGCAGAATAAACGCCTCAGTAAGATTCCAAGGGCATTAGTCATTTGACAGCTTCTTCTTGTTCACAACAAAGCAAGGGCAAACTCAATCTTTCTGATGCACTGAAGGACAGGCGCAGACAAAAGGCTGATACTACAGGCTGATATTTAAGAACAAATGACAACTCTTAAAAAGTGCTCTAGCTCTGAAAGGCTCCGGAAAATATGAAAGTAATTTCCAAAGCCCATTCCTTGATGTTTCTTTTTTAAAAGAAACATCATCTCTGGAGCCTTTGATTAAAGAAGGGTGTAATCACTCTTTTTAATTCACTCTGATTTCACCTCAAAAGGGACGCCCAAGTTCACTTTATCCCAGGTTGGCTCTTACTTCAAACCAAAGATTTTTTTTGAAAAAGTTACCGCAGTGTGAAGGCTCTTCCCAAATGCTTGAAACTTCAGGGATATTTACACATACTAAACTATACTTTTTTAAAAAAAGAAAGTGATGGTCCTTATCTGCCAGAGACTAAGTCAGAAGAATTTTAGTTTAAATACTGTAGCATAGATCATGCGCAGCTCTGATGGGCATGTGAAATAACCCAGGCACAGAATATGTATACTTCAAAACTATCCCTGTTGTTTATCTGCATTCGCTAATATCTCTATGGTAAGCACGCCCTGCTTTCTAAAATAATAAGGAACATTGCCTTTAAAAAAAAAAAAAAAAAAAAAAAAAGAATATATCATATATTGTGTTTGGAGACTAAAATCTGAGAAACAGCATCCATTTCAGGTCCAAAGAGGAGAGATCCTGCTTCATACGGTGTAACTACAAGAAGAAGAAGAAGAAAAAAAAATACCTCAGAAACCATTGTGTTAATTGATAAGTGCACGGCTCAATAAAAGAATGGGAAAGGGTTGAGAAGCAAGGGCAGCCAGGGCAGTGAACACGCAAAAGCTGGTGAGCCTGTCCAACTAATCTGCCTCGTTTGTTTTCACAGCTTTGCCCGGAACATTTGCAGGGATGGCCCGACACTCCCCGCAGAGCCTGAGAGCGGGTGGCGAGCCAAGATACCAGCAGCACAATGCTTCACCTGCGCTGCCAGATACTCAGGCAGAAAAAACACACAACAGTTTGTCAGAACAGCCATCAGCGCGGCGCGCTCGCTTTTCCCGCAGCCCCCGGTCCTGGCTGCCAATGTACACGGCCAGGTTTATCTAAGGGCTGGAGAGCTCCTCTTTTACATTCCCGGCGAGGTGGGGATGACATGGCACAGGAAGGGACCGGGAGCGCTCCCCGGGGAGCCCAGGCGCTACCTGGAAAAGGCTTGCCAGACACATTAACCCAGGTTCCCACAGCCCTCAGCCTTAGTCAGCACCTGCACAGTGAAATGACTCAGACACAAGGAAACCATCAGGATCAAGAGGGGCTCTGAGCTTCACGGGGAAGCTGGGTTTTTTAACCCCCTTTCCCCTACAATTGCCTGACTCATATGATTTAAAAAAAAAAAAAAAAAAAAAGCATGCAATAAACCTAAGGCAGAAACGTCTGCCTTTGTCTTCCCTTTGTTATCGTGCAAAGCAAGCATCAGGGTTGCCTTTGTTGGCTTTCCAATCCCTCGCCAGCAGAAGCCCATGTGATAAGAACTTTTTGATTAAGCTCTAAATCTTTGGCACATATCTGCAATGCCTAATTATGAAAGATCTAATAATATGTTCCTTGTGTTTCTCTGACAACCACATACATCTCCATTCAGCATCCCTGACGCTATTGGAAGTCGAGAAAGATACTGACACCACAAATGATTGCACAGAGAGGAGGGGGCATTCCTTAAACCTACACAGAACGGAGGCTGATGTCTTCATTAGACACATACCTAGCAGAAGACAAAACAAGCTATACACAAGAACAGTTCGTTTAAAGTCAATTTTTGTCAGGAAAAAAAAAAATTGCGTTGCTTGGCAATTAAAACAAGTAGAATAAGATACTTTTTAATTAACATCTTCAAGTGGTAGAGGATGTTCAAATGGTGCTACTGTAGAACTTTCTGCCTCATCCTCTGTCTTTTTTAGATTATATATTTCTAAAAATACATTAGGTGACAGTTTAACTGGCAGGAGAAAGTATATTGGTTTTCTATACATATGGAAATAAGCTCTCTCAGGCAATAACTGGAACAATGGTGACAAAATCTATATCAAAGGCAGTGGAAGCTGGGCAACGCTCCCTTCCTGTGATTGGTGTGTGAGCCCTGACTTAATGAGCTCCTACTGGAGGTGCTACCTTGAACAAACAGTGCTTGGTCACCTCCACGCCCCACCCCACAGGCTGCCTGAAAAGTACATAAAGGGGGGCTTCTTAGAAGTGAGATTTACCAACTACATTTGACACTTGATCAAAGCACATGCATTTGCCTCCCTGAAACAGAAGTGAAAAGTACCAAAAAGCTGTCACCATACCAGGGGGCTTCAGTCTCAGCCTTCTGGGAAGACAATCAGGCAATTCTGTTCCCTGACATGCTTTAAAATATACTTTTTAGAAAATAATCATGGATTCTTACACAGAATCAATAGGGTGCCCACGAAACCGTTTTAGTCACACTCTCTGATTCACATGACTGACGAATGGGATCAATTATGGCAAGTAAATGGGTGGAAAGGGGGTTCTCTCACCATTGAGCTGAGACCTCGCTGGCAGCTTCTCACCTGGGAAACTCACAACCACCTTCACTTACATCCCAAAAGATATGCAATACAGATTATTTCTGAATTTTTAGAACAAAAGATTAAACAATAGATAGAAGAAGTCATCAGGCTCCATTTTCCAGATGGCAAGGTCATTCTGCAACTGCTTTTCCTGGCTCACCACAAACCTCATGGTTGTATCTCTTTGTCTTTTGGACTCGGATTCTTCACACGCCTGAATCCTATGATCCTGTTGTTGCCCCTTTTCTAGCCTTTCACTAACTTAGCTCATTGAGACCTGATGATATCACATTGGTAGATTTCTTATTATTTTTCCTGGATTGAACAAATAGTTATATGTTATTTATATGTTGTCATCAGGCCTGAACTTTTCTTGAAAAAATTAGACGTCTCATTTTTCTCTAGATATGTTAACTGTTTCTAGCAAAAAGCAACCTTTAAATCCCGAAAATTTTTCCAAAGTTAATGCATCACCAGGAAGTGAAAAAGTTTCCCTTTTCCCCGGTGATCACAGTCAATTAATTGCAGACTCCTGGCATCCACTGGCCCACCCAGTGTTTGTACGGTCCCACGCAAGCAGAGCAGAAATCACTATCGCTGATCAAGGAGAGATGAACCCCATCACTAAACAGTTTTCAGAGATTTAGCAAATCATTAGCAATCTCCTCAGCAGTGCAGCTAATCTCATCATTCGAATGTCTTGGTTGTTCTGTTTTTCTCTGCCAGATAACACTTTATCAGACTGAAATGGAACTTCCCTCTGATCAGGAATAGGGCATTCAACAAACTATACATATACCTTTGATAGCTTCCTTTTTGGAAAGTGAGGGAGTTTAATTGATAAAGTACCAAAAAATGAAACTGGAGTCCTAAAGTCTAGACACAGTTTTAGCAGCCAAATTGTAAACCAATGGGCTTAGTTTTGACAATCATGTTAAACACAGAGAACTAGAAAAATTTGCTCTCATCGTCTTTCCTTAACCAAGCATGTAAAGCAAGAAAAAAAAAAGAAAGAAAGAAATACAAATAGAAAATGCTTACCAGCAGTCTGGAAAGCACTTTTGAAACAATGTCTAAAAAAATCAAAATGTTTAATTAAATTTACATTTATTTAAAATAAACAATCACTCTATGCATAAAATTTTAATTCTTGTGTTTGGGTTTTTCTCATCTTAAATTAGTTCTTATTTTTAGAAGATGCATATATTATATATTCTGTATAATATATAATATATTTTATATACTATATATTATTTATATATGTAAATAATGAATATATATAAAGAACATATATAAAAGAATATTCTTTAAGATTTAAAGAATATATATTTTATTTATATATATAGATTTATATTTTTATATATATATAAAGTTCCCTAAAGGAGTAATATATATATCTATATATTCTTTAAGATCTCCTATCTTTCGCTCTCTTTTTTCTAATCTCTCTTTTTAACAAAGCAAAATACAGGTTGAATATCCCTAATTCAAAAATTTGAAAATAAATATGCTTCAAAATTCAACCTTTTCTGAGCACCAGTACTCAAAGGAAAAGTTCACTGAAACATTTCAGATTTCAGATTTTCAGAGTAGGGTTGATCAGCTAAGTATAATGCAAACATTCTAAAAGTCCAGAAAATCCAAATTCTGAAACACTTCTGATGCCTTTTGGTTAAGGGATACACAACCTGTATATATAAGAGAATGAAGAGAACACTCATAGACGTTACAAGCACCTGACTACTAAAAAGACTAAGGCCAGGGCTTATAACTACACTGGTGAAAAAAGTCACAGAAAAAATTAATAACCACTTTGGAAGACAGTTTGGTGGTTTCTTACCAAACAAAGCATACTCTTACTGTAAGAACCAGTAATCGTGCACCTTAGTATTGACTGAAATGAGTTGAACTTATGTCCACACAAAACCTGAACATGAATGTTTTTAACAGTTCTATTTATAATTGCCCAAAGTGGAAGCGACCAAGACACTGTACAGTGGAGGAATGAATAAGCGAGCTGTAGTACATCCATACAATGGATAAAAACAAATGAGTTGTCAAGGCATGCAAAGACATGAAGATACTTTGAATGCATATTGCTGAGCAAAAGGAGCCAATCTGAAAAGTCTACATACTGTATATGATCCCGACTACATGATATTCTGGAAAAAGCAAAAAACTCTTGAGACAGTTAAAAAAAAATCATTTTCCCAGGGTTTAGAAAGATAAGATGAAGAATGAATAGGTAAAGTAGAGGGGACTTTTTAGGAAAGTGAAACTATTCTCTGTGATACGGTACTGGTAGATACGTGACATTATATATTTGTCAAAACCATGGAATGTACACCACAAAGCCACAAAGCAAGTCCACTAATGTAAACCACGTATTTTAGCTAATGATAATGTATCACTATTGGCTCATCAATTGTAACAAACAACACACATTAATACAAGATGTTAATAATGGGGAAAATTGGAGTTGGGGGAGTGAGGGTGAACGTGGGAACCCTGCACTTTCCACTCAACTTTTCCATAAACCCAAAACCGCTCTACACATAAAGTCTACTAATATTTTTTAAATAATAGTCTTAAAAATGCATACTAATAATGGGTTAAAATGTCATTGAAAGTGTCTATGAGTGTCATTCCACAAATATGTCTTCAACAGCTTAGCATTTTTTTTTATATTTTTTGTTCTGATTGGATATCAGAGTAATCACTAATTATTTTCCTTCAATAAATTATGTAATGATTAGCATTAGGGAGATAAGTGATTCAGACCTTAAAACTTATTTACATTTATAGTCTATAGAAAGGAACACATGTTTCAATATCCTACCTGCCTTTACCAGTCTAACGCCAGCAAAATGAGATTTCTTCCACTTGCCCCTACTAAATCAGTTCAGCTTTGACAGTTGATTACTTTGTAGACACAACCTTACCAAGAATGCTCTTAACCCCATCATTCTATTCAATGATGAATTATCCATCTCTCCAAGGTTGACCCCTCATTACCTTTAATCAGTATGTCCTGCACTGTCCAATCTGCTGCTAGAGCATTAATAACAACCTAGAGCAGGAACTTCCAGTGGCTTTTACACGGAGACCTGGGTCTGGCAGAGGGGCCCCAGGGGTTGCCACTTTGTATGTGTTTGCCACTCCCAGCCACCATCCCAAGTTGGAAAGGTGCTCAGAACATATCCTACTTTCTATATTTTTCCATATTGAAGTTCCAAGTAAAATTTCTTCTGTTAAAAAAAAAAAGACTTTGCTGCCAAAATGCTTTTTTGAAAAACCACTGATTTAGACCATATCATCTGCTTTATTTTAATAAAATTAACTGAATTCTTTTTAATTTGATGTTGAAACTGCTCATTCTGCTAGTAAGGGAAATTGCCTCTAAAACAAATACACCGATAGCTAAAATTATAGCAAGTAGCTACCACCCAGCAAAAATGTAATGAGCAGATCGAAGCAGCAGATACTGACCTAGAAGAAGATGGAAGAGGTGGGAACCTGGAGCTTGGGAAGACAGGAGGATTTCCATGTTATTTAAGATTAACTGGTGGCAGGGAAAAACATTTGTGCTGTGGTTAAATATGTCTTCCAAAAAGCATATGTTGGAAACTTAATCCCCAATACAACAGTGTTGGGAGGTAGGGCCTAATAAGAGACGGTTAAGTTGTAAAGGCAGAATGAGTGGATAAATGCTGTTATCTCAAAGGGGGTTTGTTACTGAGGGAGTAGGACTTTTTAAAACAGGGAAGTTCAGTCCCCTTTCACACACACACACTCTCTCCCTCTCTCCCCAACCTTTCCTTTCCACTATGGATGACTCAGCCAGAAGGCCCTCAGCAGATGCCAATACCTCCACCTTGGACTTCCCAGGCTCCAGAACCAGAAGAAATAAATTTCTGTTCATTACAAATTACCCAGTCCCGGGCATTCTGTTACAGCAGCAAGAATAAACCAAGACACTGTGAATAAAGGGAACCTGTTAATATATTTATCCAATTCACTGAAAAGATTTTGCTGGACAGAATGACAATCTTCATCCCCTGGGAACACTTATATCCGTTACTTTTATAGATACAACCTGGGTATGTTGCCTGAAGGCATGAGGCCCCTTCAGCCTTCTGGTAGCAAATATAGTGCTTCAAACCTGCATCCCACATAACAGAAGAAGTGAAACACTTGCCTGTGGGTGTGGGCACAGGCACCCCTAACAGAGACCACCTTTCTAGTTTATTTGGAAAATAAATGTGTTTTGTTTACTTTCCCTTTATTTCTTTGTTTTTCATCAGTTGTGAGTCAGTCCAATGCTCCTTGGTCTGGCTCCCCTGCAAAACTGCTGGCCACGCCTTCCTTCTTTCCACAAAACTAACACAAGGCTCTTCTGTGCACTAGAAAAGGCTTTTGTCGAAGACCTGGGATAACAGCAGGTAATTACTGCACAGGCAGGGAAAGACATATGATTGAAGGCACACTAAAAAGGTATGTACCATCCCCCACCCCCAGCACTGCCTCACTGGCCAACTGCTCAGCTGCCACCACCTCCCTGTAGTTCCGGGTCTCCTTTGCCATCCCTTGCTCTCTTACCTCCTTTCTAAGCCTGAGCTTCCTTCACAAAGTGACTGCAGCAGGCTCAAAAATTCTAGGCACTTGATTCCATGTGCATAAAAGCTCTGCATCCTTACTATTCCTACTGGGGCCATTTGTTCCTGCAAAATTTAGGGCTAATAGTTCCTTATCATAGGTTGTTGTAAGAAGTAAGTACTTTTTTAAAAAAATTTAGTGCTAACACTGAGTATTTTATAACTTTTTGAGCACAGTGTTTGCCACTCAATACCCGATAGCAATTGATACTACAATTATCTTTCTCATCCAGGAGGCTGTGATAGACATGACTGTACACAGCAACATTCACTTTTTCTGAATGTTATACGCCCACAGGCCTGTGTTTCACTCTTTCTTTTATGTGGGATGCAGGCTTGAGCCACTGTATTTGCTGTCAGAAGGCTGAAGGGGCCTCATGTCTTCAGGCAGTATACCCAGGTTGTATCAATAAAAGTAACTGACGTAAGTGTTCCCAGGGGATGAAGATTGTCACTCTGTCCTGCGAAATCTTTTCATTGAGTTGGATAAATA
The DNA here is from genome assembly GCF_047675955.1 of Chlorocebus sabaeus. Classification (NCBI taxonomy): domain Eukaryota; kingdom Metazoa; phylum Chordata; class Mammalia; order Primates; family Cercopithecidae; genus Chlorocebus; species Chlorocebus sabaeus. The sequence goes on from NC_132906.1 coordinate 88,135,453, forward strand.
TATTAACAGGTTCCCTTTGTTCACAGTGTCTTAGTTTATTTTTGCTGCTGTAACAGTCACATATGATCTCACTTTTCTGTGCTTTGCTGTTAGGCAGGGCCATGAGTCTAGACCACGAGTCTGTCACATGGACAGAGACAGCAAGTGATATGCAGCGCCTCCAGCCAAAGCCCAGAAGAGCCGGTGTGACTCCTTCACACTCTCTGCTCCCTGCCATGACTTAGGGGCCTTGTGCTACCTTGGTGGCCCCTAAAATTGAGTCACCCTGGACTTCTGAGTCACCCTGGGAGGACAGCTACCCTGGTGCATCTTCTAGAACTGCACCAAGTGGAGAGTGAGGGAAAAACGCACAGTATCATGTACACATCTGAGATGTTGGTGATTCTTGTTGCTGATACATGACCTAACCTAACCTGACTAGCAGGGACATCAGGGATGGGTTTTTGTGATAGACTGAATTGTGTCCCTTCCGAAATTCACACGCTGAAGCCACAATCCCCAAAGTGACTATTAGGATGTTAGGATGTTGGGCTTTTTTTTTTTTTCTTGAGATGGAGTTTTGTTCTTGTTGCCCAGGTTAGAGTACAGTGGCACAACCTAGGCTCACTGCAACCTCTCCTTCCTCGGTTCAAGTGATTCTTCTGCCTCAGCCTCCCAAGTAACTGGGATTACAGGCATCCACCACTATGCCCAGCTAAGTTTTTGTATTTTTAGTAGAGATGGGGTTTCACCATGTTGGCCAGGCTGGTCTCGAACTCCTGACCTCAGGTGATCCACCCACCTCAGTCTCCCAAAGTGCTGGGATTACAGGTGTGAGCCACTGCACCCAGCCAATACTGGGCTTTTAAGAAGGTGATTAAGTTAACAAGAGGCCTTTAGATTGGGGCCTAATTCAGCAGGACTGGTGTTCTTCTACAAAAAGAAAGAGACTCCAGGAATTCCCATAGACACAGGTCCTGTGAGGACCCAGGGAGAAGGCGGCCATCTGCACGCTGAAGAGAGAGGCCTCAGGAGAAACCAACCCTGCCAGCATCCTCATCTCAGACTTCCAGCCTCCAGAACTGTGGGAAACAAATTTCTGGTATTTAAGTCACCTAGTCTGTGGTATTTTGTTCTGGCAGCATGGGCAGACTGACACAGCTTTCCGAAGGCTGATAGTACCAGGCACCAGTCCGAGATGGACTAAAGCCCAGGAAAGAAAAATTTAGAGACCAAAAAGAGAAGCACTTTTCACATTGATAATATTGCAGGGCCGAGAGTCTGACTAACAATAAACAAGGGAGATTTTTGTAAAATGCGGGACCCCCACCTGCCCCAGTCACTGGGCCACCCCACTCTACCTTTGGTCACCGCCTCTGCAGTTTGATTCAGCCTCTGACCCGACCACACTGGGTAAACCTCCCTCCAGTCAAGACTCATCCTCCCATGGGAAAGAATGTAAAGAGAGTAGGGAAAAGCAGCTACAAACAAAGATATTTTTATTTGGAAGAAGACAAAAGAGCTATGACTAATACTTTCTAGGATGTCTTGCCTCTTTAACCCTCTCCCTGTTTATTATTTGTGCTAATCCCGTCTGCTCCCCTGCAGTTATCCCCAGCCAGGACAGACCTCTGTGTCTTGTATGAGAGACCTTGGAGCAAAGAAGGAGGGAGGGTGTCTCCTGCTCTGCTGCAGACTTGGAGAGAGAAGAATACAGAGAAGAAGGCAGTTAAGGAGTGAAGGATAGTCACATCCCTGAGGCCCTGGGGAGAAACAGATGAACAGAATTGGCCTCGGAGTTTTGAGAATGAGGACAGCCAGCTTGCATTGGGTTATAGACCTGAAGTCTGACGGGAAATTACCTTGGAAGCAGAGAGTAAAAGAGGACAATCTCAGAAGTGATGATCTAAACGTTATACCTTTAGCAGATCTTGATAATAAATTGTCAGAGGGAATTTAGTATAAAGTCAGAGAAAAGCTAAAATTCTCAAGGAATTTGACATCATGTTAAAATGTACAGAGACCTGGAAAAATACTGAATTTTCTAATAAGGGTCTTCGAATAAGATAGGATTTGTGGAAAAAGAGATCTCTGAATCAGCTGAAAAATAACTGATCTATCAGGCAGGTTTGCAGCAACAAAAGGCTCCATAACATAAGATCCATCTGAAGCATACACAATGGAGAGGTCATTCGGAAGGTGTAGGCAGCATTTGGGGAAACATCCAGGGGTACTCAAACACCCAGGGATTAGCAAAGTCAGGGGAAGAGGTCACCACCCTATCCCTGAAGGGACGAGGAGGGATACGGTTGGGCTTTCTGTCCCCACCCGAATCTCATCTTGTAGCTCCCATAATTCCAATGTGTTATGGGAGGGACCCGGTGGGAGATAACTGAATCACAGGGGGTTGGTCTCGCCTATGCTGTTCTCGTGATAGTGAATAAGTCTCAGGAGATCTGATGGTTTTAAAACTGGGGGTCTCCCAGCACAAGTGCTCTCTCTTTGCCTGCAACCATCCGTGTGTAAGATGTGACTTGTTCGTCCTTGCCTTTCACCTTCCACCATGATTGTGAGGCCTCCCCAGCCATGTGGAGCTGTAAATCCAATAAACCTCTTCTTTTGTAAATTGTCCAGTCTTGGGTATGCCTTTATCAGCAGCATGAAAATGGACTAATACAAGGGGAGAGTGTGGTCTTAGCAGAGTTTGGCAAGAGCTGGACCAGGAAGATGGCTGGGGTTGAAGCTGGAGTGAGCAGAGCAAAAGGCAGCATCCACCAGAACCCTGGAGGCAATGAGGAAGCAAATGGAGTGAGACCCCCTCCTTCCTGCTCCTCCCATCCTCCAAAACCACCCAGTGTTCCCCAGTGGTCAAAACCACTGGGAGCCAGAGGGCAAGAGAGCCTGGTGCTTCGGTCCACAGAGTCAGCCTCACAGAGCACAGGGCAGGGCAGGAGACCCAAAGAAGAGCAAGCACATCTCATCTTAAAACGTCAAGGGGCTTGGACTAGACAGACCCATATACCCTGACTTCACCAACAAAGAAAACGTGTTATCTCATGGTTAAGGTCCCAAGATAGGCCTGATTCCTCCAGGAGCTCAACAAAATCCACAGGAAACCATGCTCCTTCTCTCTCTCGCTGCACCTGGTGGCCTTTTCCTCAGGCCAGCTGTGCTCCCCAGGACTTTGAGGTGGCCCTGCAGGTGGGGGATCTCCACCCAGTTCAGGGAATAACTACGGGTGTACTGTCTGTAGTGAATGTGGAAACAATAATAAAACCAGCTGAAACTCTGCTTTTGGTTATCCCCATGTGTCTGCAAGCTGAACAGTATCAGTGACAATAATACCCTCCCAGACACAAACTTCCGTTCCGTAAATTCTAAGCAATTACTTAGTAGTGTCAAGTTTTAGTAATATACATCAGCTTCAAATTAGCACATTTTATTACTTATCCTTTAATAAATAAAATTTCAGAGAAATCCTGGTTATGCTTGGCCCCTGGTATACCTGCAATCAGTACCACATGGCAGTTTCAACAGTGACTTCCTAAAAATTTGGAATTCTTTGAGTTCACTTCAGCCACAGCTCATGTCCCCAGTTCCTGAGGGAGGAAATATTCCAGCATTTAAACAGTGGCTTTGAAATAAGCTGTAAAAGCGTAGCAACTGTGTAGATGACACAGTTAGAGATGCTTCAATTCTCTCAGTCTACTTGGAGATCTAGAGAAAGTTTAAAATCTATGACAGTGAAACAGTACAAACTAAAAGTGTAATATTTTTCCTTGGTAAGTGCAAACTTTAGTTCATACATGAACTATGTTACTGATATTGAATACATTCTTTAAAATAAAAACTCCATTTTTTAAATCGTTAGTTGCCTCAAAACTAAAGAACAAATCAAAAAAATATGATTGTAAGTGATTATCATTATAGCAGAAAAATACGTGTCCAGTGTATGTATGTGGGGGCAGGGAGGGGATGTTAAAATGGCCATGCCCCTCATGCCAAATACATCTGCTGTGCAGGGCTCAGCCAGTCAGGATGGACCCTCCACACTCCACAAGCTGCTGTAGGGTAGGCCGTATCCTCAGGAGGCCCTTCGTATCAGCAAAGTCTCTGAGAACTCCTGACCGACTTCCCTTGAGTGTCCTCCACTGAAGTTTGGCCTCACAGGTAAGGTAAGCAGCCCACCTGATTATCCCCAGGTGGGGACAAGCCCCATATCCCATGTCCCCACAGAATGGGGTGCTGCTTGCTGGTGAGGAGCTACTGGGGTGCAAGGGTATACCGCTGTTTAAACATGTATTTTAAATTTTATCTGATTTGCAGTTTATTATTTGCATATATTACTTTAAGTGACACACTGGTCCCAACCTGGATCTAGCCTCAGAGAGGGAGTATAGGTGACAAAGGATCTCTCCGCTGGTGCCCAGAATTCAGCCTGGTCCTGGAGCCACAGGGCCCAGGAGCACGTGCAGATGCACACAGGAGGCAGCCGCCCCCTGCTTGCCACCTTCTGATCGGTGGTGTGGGGGACGCAGCTCTGTTCCATCATAGGTGTTCGCTTTATAACAGGTAACGGAAGATAAAAGTTAAGAGGATGAAAGGACTTCACCAGGTCCCCTGTGAAACACCACAAATAACTCCCAGAAACAGGACTCTAGGATTTGGGAAAGGAGGGCTGTGAGGTAGCAGTGCCCCCTCTGTGGGGAAACAAGTTTGCCAAGCCGAATCTTTGCTATTCATGAGACCTCCTTCATCTCCCCAGGCTCATGAGGAGAACTCAGGGTACGGAGTAAAAGTACATCATATTTTTCATATCCGTTAGGAATAGAAAATCCTCCATCACAAGTAAGGTAAGCGGCCCACGTGAGTGTCCCCAGGTGGGACGATTAATCTGAGTGACTGTCTTAGCTTGTTTTCACACTGCTGATAAAGACATGCCTGAGACTGGGAAGAAAAAGAGGTTGAATTGGACTTATAGTTCCACATGGCTGGGGAGGCCTCAGAATCATGGTGGGAGGCGAAAGGCACTTCTTCCATGGCAGCAACAAGAGAAAATGAGAAAGATGCAAAAGCGGAAACCTGTGATGAAATCATCAGATCTCATGAGACTTATTCACTATCCACTATCACAAGAACAGTATGGGGGAAACTGCCCCCATGATTCGAATTACCTCCCACCAGGTCCCTCCCACAACATGTGGGAATTATTTCAGTACAATTCAAGATGAGATTTGGGTGGGGACACGGCCAAACCATATCAACCATATCAGTGCCCTTAGGCAGGAAAGCCTTCATCCTTTATCTCTGGTAGCAGACGAGCTTTTTTTTTTTTTTTTTTTTTTGAGACAGGGTCTCACTCTGTTGCCCAGGTTAGAGTGCAGTGGCATGATATCAACTTATTACAACCTCTGCCTCCCAGGCATAAGTGATTCTCCTGCCTCAGCCTCCTGAGTAGCTGGGATTATAGGAGCCCGCCACTACCACCTAGCTAATTTTTGTACTTTTACTAGAGGGGTTTCACCATGTTGGCCAGGCTCATCTCAAACTCCTGACTTCAAATAATCCACCTGCTTCAGCCTCCTGAAGTGCTGGGATTACAGGCGTGAGCTACAGCACCCGGCGAGGTATGGTTTTTGATTCGAACACTGAACGAGGCGCATCACTACCAATTGACAGTAATGCATTCACAGGGCAACTACGACTAAGGAAATGAGTACATCTGTCTGAATCTAAAATAGAAGGAAAAAAGAATTGAATTTTGGACAGTTTTAGAGTTAAAAAAAAGTACTTGAACTATGTGATTCTTTGAAAAATGCAGTTTAATGTAATTTATTTCATCTTATCTAGTGTATCTCTTTATCATCAAAAAGATAGATGCTTAGGAAAACTTTGGACACATGTATCAGTTTGGAACAGACTGCATGATTAACAAGAACATCCATAATCAGGTTCCGACATGCAGAGGTCAGTGGCTACTGGTCTTGGTTCAGCATCTGGGCTAGTGCCTCCCTAACTCCCTAGAACTTTTCCTAATGACTGTTGCATCAGAATCACGAGACAGCTGCTCCACCTCCAGTCATCAAGTTCAAACGCCAACTAAGAAGGAAGATGAAGGATGAAGGGCTTTCTCAAGGCTGTGCCTCACTGAGGGAGACTAGAATTGCAAATATTTAGCTTTCTGCATTCTATGGGCCTTATTTCCTAAGTTGAGAAAAACAAAAACCAACCAACAAACAAAAAAAACAATAAAAAAACAAATTCACATTTCTCCCCTTTCACTCCAACTCTTTCATACCTGGATAATTGACTTAATGGGTTCACTAGCAGAAACCAGAATAATTTTGAACCATGAGCTGACTCAGTAACTTTTACATTTGGACCCCTTAGGCTTTGAGAAATGAGTAGCCAGGAGTCAGGATGGGAGTCGATCCCTTGAGTCCACAGGATGTTTCAGACGTGGTCCTGTCATCCGATGGCAAAGCCTGGATTTTGGAAGCCTGGTTTGGGGTTCTGGGTTCTGGTTTCATTTTGCACTAACTGAATTCTACTCTAAGCCTCTGTTTGCTCTGAATAATTGAGGAACAACAGTCATCATTATCCTATTGGAATATTGGGAGGTTTAGATAAAATATTCCACAATGGTTGTGAAAACCTAAAAACATTAGAGCAATATAAGTTACTATCATATCCTCCATGTTAAATTAGTCCAAAAACAAGAATAAAAAATGTAGACGTAGGTAGGAGTATGTGGCTAGCTCATTGCTTCTCCTAGAGGCCTGTCTCAGTCAATCTCAATTTCCTTAAAAACAAAACAAAACAAAACAAAACAAAACAAACACCAGTGCACAAATCCTCCCCTTTCTCTTCAAGTGCGCTTGTCACTTCCTGGACCTGCCCTCTTCTGCTCTTCTCTCTGAGTTATCTCTCCTTCCCTGCTTGGGTCTGCCCCCAGGAAAATTTACCCTGCAGATGTAAAGCTTTGTTTTCATAAACAAAACCACTGACTCCACATGGCTAGAAACAGCCTATACTTTTGAGCACTGAGATGTGCCATCTTTCATGTCTGAACAGGTTTAGTGGCACAATCAGTATTCGGTGCATCCAGAAATACACTCGCATATAGTAAGATAACTGCATTTCCATCAGAATATCATGACTATTAGGTGAGATAAATATACTGTCAAATGTAATGACATCCTCCTCCCAGCTCTGTCATAAAGAAGTATTGAGAACACATAATTGCCCTCAAAAGATGTCTATTTTATGATAATCATTACCTAAATATTACACACCAGAGACTTGTACTATTAAAGAGGGCTGGAATTACTTATGAAATAATAGCTTTTTACTTAAGCTCTTTGGACCTAATTCATAAAAATTAATTCATGGTTTATAAGAATGTTCCCTATTCTTTAATACAATACTTCTGTAATTCATTAAATTCTTTAATCCCATCACCCTGATCACGTACATTTCAATTTTAGTCCTTCAGAAGGAAAAATAGACTAACTCCTAGTGAGGAGAAGAAACACTGGTGTCAGCACCCAGGACCCACATCTCAAAAAATCATGAAGAAATGTAGAGAGTGTGGAGAAAACAAAGGTGAAACAGTCAACCCAAATAATGCTGCTTCTCAAATATATTTGTGATTATTTGAGGGTAAACCTAAGCTAAGAAAATGCTAATTTTTGATTAATTTATTTGAGAATATGTGGATGCCTTCTGAGGTTGGAAGTATTATTTCTAGTTTTCCTGGTACAATCCCAGGTTTTCCTAGAATGACATCCCCATGAAGTTTTCAGTGTCTTTAAAATGCTGTCCAGAAGTAGCGTCAGCCCTTGGGGCCCACAGCAGATCGTGGGTCTGTGTATGGCAGTAACTTTGCTCAAGAGTCTTCAGGGAAACAATATTATAAAATGTCATTTATTATTTCTCACAATCATAATGGAGTAATTGTTTGCTCTATGTATTGATTCACATCTGTGTCCACCTCTGGACTGTCGTACCCACAAGGGCAGCAGGCTTCGTCTGTTGGGTTGACCTCTATATCCTCTGAGCTAAGCACAGTGTTTTCCACATGATGCTATTCCAGTCAATATTTTTAAACTGAAAGCCAACATATTTTACTAACTTCATGGTTGTCCAATGAGGATCATTACTATTAATTCAAGTCACAATATGTCTATTGATTTTTCTACTAAAAATAAAGGCTTTTAAATATGAGGAAAATAATCTCTTGTATACATTCACATTAACCCTATGAGGAAGTAGGATAAATTGTATTTTCTATGTGTTATAAATAAGGCACTGAGATGCCAGGAAGTGAACATAAACAATCACACAGGAAGGTGGAAAAGTAACTTAGTATCAGCACATGTGGGTTCTCTTTCCAACTTTCACCATTTACTTTGAGCAAGTCACTTAATGTTGGTGACTTTGTTAGAGACATTATCAAGAACAAGATGACTTCCAAGTCCCTTTCTAATTAAACTACCCTCTTCTATAGAGCACTGTCCTAAGAGATATTCAGAGAAAGAAAAAAATCAAAGTGTGCCTGGTGTCTGCAGGACATTGCATTTGGGCCTCATGGAGTAGAAACTGATTGTAGGACTGTAAGCACATGGAGAGTTATTTTCTCACAAAACCCAAGTCCTGGGGCAGAAACCCAGCTGGCCCAATTGCTCACCCATGAGCCAGGCATTTACTGCCATGTCCTTAGACGGAGACTCTTATCCTCTTGGTTAAAAGTGGCCACTCCACTTCCAAGCTTCAGTAATAAGTTATGGGTGGAAAGGGAAACTAGAAAAGGCTCTTCCTGGTTGAGTTTTCTACTTTAGTCAATATCACAAAAGCTTTTCTGAAAACTGTACCCCAAAAACTTCCACTTGAATCTAATTGGCCTAAACTGGTTATCTGGTCACCTGTGGCTAAAGGGAGTATGAATTTGTAAGTGTGTCATAGTGGACATAGTAGCCTCTTGAACAAAAGCGTGGTTTTCTACCAAAGGAAAAAGGGTAGAATAGATGTCAGCTGGGCAGCCAACAGTTTACCACAAACCGTAGAGTTATGGAGTTCTTTTAGTGAAGAATTTTTCAAATTTACTTTGAGAGTCCATATCTATGTGCCCCAAGGATCCATACAAAAACAGTTCACAGACGGATTACTGGTAATAAGGAAATCTGGAAACAATTTAACAGGCCAGAAGTGCCCTGACAATTTCTTTTTACAAGAAAAAAACTGCAGTATACTTCATGAAAAAAAGATGCAAAATATTAGCCAATCAAATACAATAATATGTAAAAAAGAATATTACCACAAAGAAGTGGGTTTGTTGCAGGAATACAAGTTTGGTTTAATATTTTAAAAAATCAATCCAACTGAAAAGAACCAAAAACGAAAAAGAAAGAAAATCAATCAATGTAATTTACCATATTAACCATCTAAAGAAGACAACCACATGATCACATCAGTTGATAGAGGAAAATACAGAGCTCTCCATGGAAAATACACGATTTGTGGGATGCAGAACCCAGGACCTAGAGGGCTGACTTTGCGACTTTTTGTGTTTGAGATTCTGCAGGCTTGACTGTGAGATTTGAGCATTGTCAGATTTTGATATTCATGGGGGCCCTGAAACCAACAGCCCCAAAATACTGAGGGACAACTGTTCATGACAAAACTCCACATCCATTTACAATTTAAAAAGAAAAGAAAAAAAAAAGGCTCCTAGCAGACTAGAAATAGAAAGGGATGTCTGATAAAGGACACCTACCTAAAACAAACAAACAAAAAAAACACACCAATAAATCAAAAAGAATGAAACGTTAGCTAATATTGCACTTCATGAGGAAGACTGAATACTTCCCCCCTAAAGAACAGCCACAGGGCAAGGATGTAGCAAGGATGTCTCTCAATGCTCTTCAGTATCACACTGAAAGTCTTACACAGCCCAAAGCGGTAAGGAAAAGAAATATAAGGCACACAGAGTGAAAAGGACAAAGTAAAATTATACTTATTTGCAGATGATGTGATTTGAAGCTGGGAATATTTTCTCCAAAATGGACAGGTACAATATATAAAAATATATTCTTAAGGAAAAATGGGATCTTTACTCCCCTGGAAGTCATCTTTTAGAATTTATTTTAAGTCTTTCTTATGTTATTATATGAAGGTCTGTATCTTATGTAAATGACAATATGGTATCCCAATATACATTTTTTTGTATATTGTGCAATAATAGATATTTGGATTGATTCTAATTTTTGTACCACTACAGTTACTGCAAGTTATATATTCTCTTTTATGCAGTTGCACAAGAGTTTCTATAGAACCATCCCTAGAATTAGAATAGACAAAATAGTTATGAACGTTTTTAATTGTATTAGATTATTCTTCAAATTACTCTTTTAACCTCTTGTACTAATTTGCATACCTGCCAAGAGTATATGAGAGTGTCTGTTTCCCCAAACCCACAATAAAGAATGATCAAACTTATAGATTAATATTTACCTTTTCATCTAAAAAAAAGTCATTTGTATTGACTTAGATTTTGTGAGGTTTGGCATATTTACGTTGTGTATTTTTATTTCTTTTTTTTTTTTTTTTTTTTTTTTTTTTTGAGACGGAGTCTTGCTCTGTCGCCCGGGCTGGAGTGCAGTGGCCGGATCTCAGCTCACTGCAAGCTCCGCCTCCCGGGTTTACGCCATTCTCCTGCCTCAGCCTCCCGAGTAGCGAGGACTACAGGCGCCCGCCACCTCGCCCAGCTAGTTTTTTGTGTTTTTAGTAGAGACGGGGTTTCACCGTGTTAGCCAGGATGGTCTCGATCTCCTGACCTCGTGATCCACCCGTCTCGGCCTCCCAAAGTGCTGGGATTACAGGCTTGAGCCACCGCGCCCGGCCTGTATTTTTATTTCTTGTTTTCTATGCCTGCTCATATCACTTGCCCATTCTTCTGTTGGAGGTTTTATCACAGAGTTTTAAAACCTCTTTGCATATCATAAATAGTAATTGTTCCGTATCATGTTTCAATGTTGGTTTCTAGTTTACCTTTTGTATTTTGACACTGTGGTGGTTTTGTAATGGAATTTAAATTTTTGGTTGAGTCTAATCGATCACATGTTTTATGACTTCCAATTTTGACGTCTTGTTTAAATTGTCTTTTCCTTACTCAGATATGTTTTCCAAAAACAACTGTGAACACACCTCACAGTTAATGTTAATGATCTGCACGATCTTTGCACGAGCACACCTGGAAAACCCTCTGTTTCCCTGACATTAGTACAATTATCTCCAGGACCTGGAGGACAGAATCAGCAAACTGAGTTGGTTAGCTTCATATATTTTTTTGTTTTCAGTTTAAAGTGCTGGCTTGCATGTTATTTTTACCACAAGGGCTTTCTACTCCTCCCAGGGAGTCTAGACTTGACCCTGGCTCAGTTGAAGACCCCCAGAGTAGATGAGAAAGTGGATATTTCCACAATTTAAGCTAACAGAACTATTAGACTCTAATATCAACAGATCAAGTAAGCAGAGGGCATTCTTACTGTACTCGTACACTATCTCACATATGATCTTTGTCTCTGCTCCACAAAGCCCATTAAATAGACTTTTTACCAGTTGGAGACCATTTCATCTCTTGGTATAGAATTCCACAGCCTCTGAAGCAGCCAAGGATAGCAAGTGCAAAAACGCAACTTCATTTACGTATGGCTATAGGTTGTGTGTCTTGTGTGTGTGTACATATGTGTATGTATGTATGGTACCTACCTATGTGTGTTTGTGTATTATTAGCCCTTCTCTTCTTTTCAGTGAGCTTTTAATTGTGAAAAGATCCTTGATAAGGTCTTTGTTCATCAGAGAACGGAATAATTTGGACAGGAATAATTGAATCATAGACCACCATCACACAAAACTTCCGTTATGTACCACAGGGAAATTTTGTTTTTTATTTCTTCGTAGCAGCATAATCACAGTCCAGCTTCTCAAAAGTCAACCTGCAGCTGCTTGTACTCAGGCATAGCACTGGGAGTCTATCTCAGCCACCATGGCTTTAAAGAACCCTACAGGAAAGGAACTTAAAGTTCACGGGTCAAAGTGTCCAGATTCTAAACAAAGTTAAGGTTTTCTTTCTGCTTCAGCCTAGCAGGGCTGTATTTCCCATGAGAGGTTTGTTTTTTTAACAATGGTCTTCGTAACTGATCATCTAATAAAGAATTAGTAACATCTCCCCAGGAAGCGTTAAATTAGTGCAAATGATTGTGTCCTAAATGGGTGGACCACATAACGAACTTCTCCCCCTTCTCCCGTTCTTCAAGAAGGAACACAGTAGGATTCAGGGAAAAAATAATAATTTGTGATGAGCATTTACCACATGAAAACACTTTACAGTTGTTATTTTTAAAGTCGCAAGCTTTCAAGAGGAAAGACGTGTTTTTCTTAGGAAAGATTAACAGTAAGATGCTAGGCCTATGATGGCCAAAGAGAACATTCTCTGGGATTACATCATTGCTTCTTCATATTTAGGGATGCAGGGAACTTCCCAGAATTTATTTGGAAAAGAGTGTAAAAGCTAAGAAATTAAAGTTGTTTGAGGTATATTAGAAAATCATTTATTTAAAGGAGGGAAACCACTGTAAATGAATGATATTGTTATTTTGATCCTTAGGAAGAAAAGTAGTTATCAACAACAAAGAAATATGAATTTTTAAAAAGGCTGTATGCCTAATTAGTTTGAACCTAATTTAGTTTGCAGCTTAAAACTAAAGCTATTAGTGAATTTAATGGTGGTTCTACCCACTGACGAATGGCTGGGAAAGTCAAACACATTCCATTAGCTATGATAACTCTGGGTTAGAACCTTGGGTTAACGAGAATAATTTTAGTTTATCCTTTATTTATTCAGAATCTATATAGTAATCCTGTATATATTCACATGGTTTAACATGTAATTAAAACAAGTACATATTAATCCTCTTATACTAAATGTTCTTCCATAAATAGGCAATGATAGCAGATTGAAATGTACATGAGCAAGATCTGAATATCTTTCAAAGAGTTAAGCCAATGGCAGATGACAACCTTGCAACATGGTGAGGAAAAGTCCTTTCCACTTTCTGTGACTATCGGTGCATGTCACATTAGAGATTATTTTATTTAAGAAGTTTCTTGCATGTTGCCAGGATTGTCTGAATTCTAAGGCATTTATCTCACTAAATGCTGTGACTGTCTTTGGGCAGGGCAGCAAATGGACTGGTCAGTAGAAAATAATGCAGATACAGTAAGGGTCCCTGGCTGTCTCTTCCAGTTGACATCCAAAACCAAAGTTATTTTCCTTCCAAGGCATAGGATTCTGAAGCTCAAAGGTGGGTGTGTATGACAACCATTCATCAGAGACCTCTTTTCTACTCTGTACCAAAACGTGTAGTGTGTCATCTCCCGAGGGGTCACCTGGAGACCTAGGTTCTTCAGGCCCCTCCCAGACAGGTGAAGGTCAACAACAAGGACAATTTCTGAAAAAGGGGGGACTGCTCCCTCAGATTTTCCCCACGTACACATTCCTGCTATCAGCAGTGGCGACTCACCCTGCAGAGCCTGCCCCACAAACTCATGCACACACAGCCGGTTTTGTTTTGTTTTGCTTTGTTTTGTTTTTTGAGACGGAGTCTCACTCTGTCACCCAGGCTGGAGGGCAGTGGCCGGATCTCAGCTCACTGCAAGCTCCGCCTCCCGGGTTCACGCCATTCTCCTGCCTCAGCCTCCCGAGTAGCTGGGACTACAGGCGCCGCCACCACGCCCGGCTATTTATTTTATTTTTATTTTTAGTAGAGACGGGGTTTCTCCGTGTTAGCCAGGATGGTCTCGATCTCCTGACCTCGTGATCTGCCCGCCTCAGCCTCCCAAAGTGCTGGGATTACAGGCGTGAGCCATTGCGCCCGGCCCCGCACAGCCAGTTTTTACGTGGAAAATCAGTGTTCGTGATCCAGTTGCAGCAAAAACGAAAAAGATCTTTGGTATTTTCTCAAGCCACCAATTGAGAGTCAACTCAATATAGAGAAAAAGAAAAAGAAAACCTGAAAAGAGAGCATGTTGGCTCTTAGAGGAAGAATTCCGGATGACAGAAGCGCCGCTAAGAATGCGCTTTGAAGGGAAATAGCTGTGGGAAGAGTCTCTCTCTAAGTCAGGCTGAAGATTTGCCAATCCTCAGGCTTACAGGAAAGGAAACTCAGCACCGCTGAGAGCTGAGGACTCAAAGCAACTTTTGTTTCTTATCCAATAACGCCCCTAATGTGGTCTTAAGGTTGTCAATTATGGCTTGTTGCAGGTACAATTTCAGAATGTTACTATTGTGCATAAATGAAATAACAGAACTGGTTAATAACAAAAGCACATGCTTTTTGGTAACTGATAAAATCATACAAAACACTTTAAAAATTGAAACATATTCCTTGCCTACTTCTACTTACAATTCCAGAAATACTCTCTTTATTAATACCAAAAGATAAGAAATCAACTTTCATCTTAATGATTTTAAGTATAATTAATGATTTTAAAGTATAATTCTTAAAGGGCCAATATCTGTGTTCAGGAAAAGATGGTAATAGCCATAAATATATTTGTTATTCTTACCGTAAAAAAAATTAGTTCTGATTGTGATCACAACTATTCTAACTTGTGATTTTTAAAAGACATTTTAAAGCTATACTTCATTGTTAAACATATCAAATTTGTATCTGTTTCATAGTATATATTAATTTAATTGATGAAAAATCTTTCACAACATTATCTCAGCTACATAAATGATAGAAAAATGGAAGCAAGCTGCCTCAAACAACGTAAGTGTACTAAAAAACAAAATTTCCCACCAGATTCTCAAATATCTCCTGCCATGAAAGGACAGTTAGTTGTGTTAGTCTGAAGATTCTATGGGGCCAGGATCAATAAGCCACAAGCACTGCAGGAAGCCAGTAGATTTCCAGATCTTTCTTCTTGGTCATTCCTGACTCACCCTCCCTGGAGCTGCCCTTTTGTTTCTCACCCTCAAATCACAGCCTCTTATTATTGTCCTCTTTTTCCTTAAAAAAGTAAATCAAGATCTTATTATATACCTGTGAAACTCATTTGACAAAAAGAAAAAAAAAATGGAGAAGGTCATCTATTCTCCCACATGCCATGAAGAATCGCCATATGCATTAGAAATGGCCAGAGTCAGGGTGCGAACAGCAGGTGGACATAGATTTCCCATCCAATGGGCTTGGAAAAACCACAGGCTGCTTTCCATATAATCTGCACCAGCACCAACACTGCTAGCTTGTCGTGCGTTTTGGTGCTAGAAAATCATACAGTGGCACCCACACCTGCCAGTGAGGTATCCTTTTCTCTAGTCTGCCTATTTTTGAGGTGTTATATTTCTTGACACTACCAAATCAATAAACCTAATTTACAGCAACATACCACATTACAGCATTTTCTATCACACTTCCAAGAAGCAGCAGTCTAAAATCTTGACAATTTAAACCACATACCAACTCCTGACATTTAGATCTTTTCTTGTAAAAAATATAATACATTTTTTATGTAGAATACAACTTCTGTCTTCCCTGCTTCTGGCAATAGCAACATCACATCAAACAGTCCTTTAGATTTAAAATGCTGTAGCTCACACCTTCCTTAGGTCCCTTCTTCTTCTGTGTACCTCTTTCTTACCAGGCACCAAGTTTGATGACTTCTTCATAACATCTTCCATTCCGTTTCCAGTGGCTTTATCTTTCTCCAGTGATCAGTCATTTCAGACCCAGATTATCCATCTTTTTCTTATTTTCCTTACTACCTCTCATCTTCACCAACTCTAATTCTTTCTACTTAAATAGCACCTGATTGGTCTTCAAAAATCGTAATTTTTCATCTCACTCACCCAAAGCTTTCAAAGGTTGATTCCCACTGCTTCAAACTGGCTTTCCCATTCCTCCAGCCTCTCTAGTCCAGCTTTTCAAGAGGCTCTCTCACCTCTCTACAGGTGCAGTGAGAGACTGGACTGCTCATACACCCTCAAACACACCGCACAGAGGCCTCACACCACGCTTTCTTCATATACCGCTCTGATGGGAAGATGCTTCCCATCCCTCTGTACTTATCAAAGTCATACGAGTCCTCCCAGGCTCATCTCAAATGCAGCCTCCTCCATAAAGCTCCCACATATTCCTGCCTGCAAGGATTCCTCTCTCCTCTGAATGTCTCTGTCTACTTTCTCTCTGGATTTAATCTGTGCATTCTGATGCATCCTTTGTATATGTTTATTATCCATTCATATACATACACAGATACAGAAGCATAAGAATCTGTATAAATAGGTACACATATTTTCTTTATGTAATTGCTATCATAATAAATATTGTTATGTGACTTGCCTCTTTCTACACTACCATATATGTTGGAGATCTGATCCTATGACACCTGGAGGATAGTGGGTATTTATTTCTTTTCTGTACATCTCTATTTTTCAATTTTTCTTGCATTTTACATTTTAATCTATTTATTTAGTTAGTTAGTTAGTTATTTTGAGATCAGGTTATGAAACTGGCTAATTTTTGTATTTTGAGTAGAGGCAAGGTTGCCAAAACTGGTCTTGAACTCCTGGGCTCAAGAGATCCATCCACCCTCAGCCTCCCAAAGTGCTGGGACTATAGGCATGAGCCACTGCGCCTGGCCCAAATTTTCAACAATAATCACATATGTACTTCGTAATGGTGCATGCAAAAAATGTCATTCGCAGACCATAAAAACAAGCAGATAGAGAAGATGTCAACATAAGGGATCATGTTCTCAACTTTCTATCTAGTAGGGAAAAAAAGATCATTTTTAACAATTATAAAAATAGATAGCGGAGAGCACAAATAGCTTATCCACAACAATAATCACAATTTTGTTCAAAATATACTTAAGGGCCTACTAGGCTCAAAGGACTCTGATGCTCAAGTGCAAAAATGAATTAGCACCAATCCCCCCATCAGAGTGGCAGTTTATACAAGTTTGCAGTAGGGCTCTTATGCATATTGTGTTTCTTTCCTTGAAGCTCCCTTTACAAAGAAAAGACGTCTTTTCAAAGAAATTCGTTTGACAGCAAGGCCAACCTATTAACCATAATGTTATAGACAAGAGTCTATTGTTATGCAACGTATTTAATTGCTTGATTTTAATATTTAAAAAATGCTATTTTAGGTGCTTTTGAACTTTCAAAGCACTTTCATAACTATTACCCCATGTTACACTCTCAATAGCCCCTGTGATAAGTTAGGCGTCCTCCTTCTGTAGACAGGAAACAGACCCAGGTGGCTACGTGCCCTTGCCTTAACTCACCCAGCTAGCAAGGCAGCAAAGGAGATGTCCCAGCTTCTAATTGTATGCCTTTCCCCCGAACCAAGCCAAGGAATGAAACTTATTTTTTGACAAGAAACATTTAGTCCCGGTCCCAGCATGAATTTTAACAGTAGAACTATGTGATAAATAAGTTGCATGGTGAGAGCCTGGTGTACAGTGAACTCTGTTTTATGGCCAAGGCCATGTGGCACACACCGAGCATTCCAGTCCATCTTTTCCGTGACTAACCTGACCTGGGTAACTATGAACCAGGAAAGAGATTTGTTAAGCACATTCCACTTGACAAGCACAAATAAATTTATTCAATTGCCTATATTCTAAAACTATCCAAGTAACAACACCATCACCTAAATAAAAGACATCAGGTTGGTAACAAACCTGTAAGTTCAGGCACACGTAATGTTCAAAATAAATACTGATTTTCCTATCTGATCAAATGCTGAGATTGAGTGGGGGTAGGGGACACGCACACAAAAAGGACCATCTGTTACTTATTTAAGCCATCCTTAGACAAGAATATATTACTTTTCAGAGAGAAAAATATTGTTCTTTCCAGAGGAATAGGAATGTGATATAAACAATGAGATGAGATAAAGCTGTTTATATCAAAGGGTGAATCAGATTATAACACTGAAAAATAGTACACATTTCCTGTTATTGCTGCTATAAGTAAAACAGTATTTGAAAGACAAATTACCATGTTACTATTCTTGAAAATCCCAGGCTCTCCTATAAGTAATGACATTTTGGTACACATGAGACTAACCAAGTACAGACATATCTCTATCTACATAATTTAAGGAGGGAAAAAATCAATCTTTTCTCCTTCAAGAAAGAGAATACTTTTTTCTTTAAAACTTAAAGAACCAAGAAAAGTTTATATTTAAGACAAACAAAAACTGCAAATAGCGCAGGGCAGATATGAGTGGCAAGCATGCTCCCTGTGGGACTGAAGTGCAGGCTAGTTCTAGAGACAATGTTCTGGGTCATAAATAGCAGACAGGAAACAGACGGTCCCCAGACTTGAAGTGCTTGCAGCAGCTCACAAGCCCCGAGGGACCTCTGCAACCACAGCTTCAGTGACATGGAGGGCAAGGAGGAGTCACAGCCTCACCTGCGCCAGGTGGCAAAGCACCTTTCTAGTGTGAATCTCACACACACACACACATATACACACACACACAGCTGGCCTTCCTCACCCATCCTGCCACCAGTTCTCGCATGTGGACCTGTGTACCCATGGAAGCCATCCTGGCTCCCAGCGTGAACAGACACCAGGCACTATCTCAGCAAGGGTCAGGAGCAGGTCCCTGCTCACCTGACCTCACCTCTTAGCAACTCTCACTTTCCAAATGACAGAGGCAATGGCAGCTACGAGCCTGGGGCATCTGCTCTTCTCTAAATCCAGCGAGAAGCTGATCAAACTCCCCTTCTCACCTGCTGCCTACCAGGATAACATGTGTGTCCCCACACTCAGAATGACAAGCAAGCAGCCAAAACCACCTTGAATGAAGGCAAACACAGAGCCTACCCACTAACCACTGTCCCCATGTGCCCTAGGCAGAGGGGCTTCCCAGGACAGAGGGACTTCCACGCCTAACACAGGAAAGTCCCAGGCAAACCAGGGCTGTTAGTCACCCTTTGAATGTGTTCTCTGGGCCTCATTTCCTTATGTCTGCTCACCTGTAGGCCCCGCCCCAAGAGGCTGCTTTGGGAAGCCCTGGGCCGTCAGGGTCTGATCCGCTTTTCTTTGAAAGTCCTTCACCCCTGAAGAGCGGTCTTAATGGTTACAGTTGCTTTGCATACATCTTAAATAAGAAAAGTCCATTCATGTGCTCTAGAAAGGAAGCAATAATTCTCTTTTCTGGCTGGATTTTAGTTTCTGGGTTTTTTTTTTTTTTTTTTTCCTTTGGAGACAGGGTCTCACTGTGTCTCCCAGGCTGGAGTACAGTGGTGCAATCATAGCTTACTGAAGCTTCTCCCTCTCGAGTTCAAGCAATCCTCTAGCCTCAGTTGACCAAGTAGCTGGGATTACAGGCACACGTCCCCACAGCAAGCTAATTTTTACGTTTTTGTAAAGACAGGGTCTCACTCTGCTGCCCGGGCTGGTCTTGAACTCATGGGCTCAAGTGGTTCTGCCATGTCAGCCTCACCAGTGCTGGGATTACAGGCGTGAGGCACCATGCCTGGCCTAGGAACAGATATGAATCAGTGCTTCTCATTTGGCCACGTCTGGAGACCCTGCTGGTTGTCACCGTAGGAGAAGCGGTGCTCACGACATGTCCTGGGTAGAGCCAGGGTGCCGCTGTGCCTGGCACAGTGCCTGAAGCAGCCCCCACAGCAGAGCGTTACCTGGCCCAGAACGTCCATCGCGCTGAGGTTGAGAGACCCTGGTCTAGGTTAACCCTGGGACGGGATCACCAACAAGTTAAGGAGGAGTCAGCTGAGAGCCTCATTCGGTGACCAGCGGTCTCCCTAAGCGTCCCTCAGCGGACACACTTTCCCAGCACCTCTGTGTGGCAGGGCAGGCCGGCTGTCCCAAAATGAGCTATGAGGGTGAGGCTTCTTGGACTTCCCTCCTCCTTCTCCATTCTTCCCTCCCAGCAGGCCGGACCCCAGCGCTCGCCTCTTCCTGCCAGGACGCTATGGGTTTGGGTGAATCCCCGTGCACGGATAGCAGAGGTGCTCTCCCTTTCCGCCTGGTATTGCTTTCCCAGGGAGACGTGAAGAGGAGAGGAGGGCCCGAGTTCAAGCACGGAGGGGATTCAGAGGGCAGCCATTCACCGAGGCCCCTCCAGCCCCAGCGCTGGGAGCCAGTCCCGGGGGTGCCGCCTTTCATAAGGGATTCCCGATTCCGCTCCCTCCAGGCGCAGGGAGGTGAGCAGGAGACACGCAGCCTTCCCCTTCCCAGTTTTCTTTGTGTGACCTCTGTCTCCCTCTCTTCAGGAACTAACAAAAGGCAAATGAATTCATTAAGGAGATCAACACCTGCCATTTGCCTTTCTTTTTTCTTTTTTCTTTTTTTTTTTGAGACGGAGTCTCGCGCTGTCTCCCAGGCTGGAGTGCGGCGGCGCGATCTCGGCTCACTGCAAGCTCCGCCTCCCGGGTTCCCGCCATTCTCCTGCCTCAGCCTCCCGAGTAGCTGGGACCACAGGCGCCGCCACCAGGCCCGGCTCATTTTTTGTATTTTTAGTAGAGACGGGGTTTCACCGTATTAGCCAGGATGGTCTCGATCTCCTGACCTCGTGATCTACCCGCCTCGGCCTCCCAAAGTGCTGGGATTACAAGCATGAGCCACCGCGCCCAGTCACATTTGCTTTTCTTTCTTTCTTTCTTTTTTCCAATTTTTTTTTTTTTTCAGATGGGGTCTCACTCTGTCAACTAGGCTGGAGTGCAGTGGCCCGATATCAGCTCAGTGCAACCTCTGCCTCCCAGGTTCAAGTGATTCTCCTGTCTCAGCCTCCTAAGTAGCTGGAATTACAGGCATGAGCCACCAAACCCGGCTAATTTTTGTAGAGAGGGGTTTAGCCACGTTCGCCAGGCTGGTCTCGAACTCCTGGCCTCAAGTGATCCACCCACCTCAGCCTCCCAAAGTGCTGGGATTACAAATACCAGTCCCTGTGCCCGGCTGCATGTGCCTTTATTTAAGGCCATTATTTAGGACTCAAGAGAGAGACGTCATGAGAAAAGGTGAGGGAATTATGCGTGAGAGTGGAGAAGAGGGTAGGCAAGGTTTGGAGATGTGGCTTTGGTCATTAGTCACCAGCCTGAGCAGCACATCAGTGCTTTCAAGTTAAAGGTAGGAAATGGAAGATAATGTATCCTGTTGAATCTATAGGGATAATTAAGAGATAATTAAAAATATAATGACCCAAATTGGGACTGAGGAAACACGTTGGCATTAACCTCCTTGCCTGGAGAGAAGGTGCCGGGAGAGCTCGCGGTCAGGTTCGCCACTTATTTAAGACTCCACCTCCACTTGTTCCTAACCCACTGAGAAATCGGCTCATTATTGACTCAGAGGGATGAGCACCAGGTCCTGACTCACCCATAACTACTTCCGCAGAAATCCTCCAGCCCTGTTAGAAATGCCTCAGCCAAGGGGACTCATCTCCTCAAACCTGGGGGACCAAGACCTATGAGAGGTCACAGCCTGAGGTGATGGAAGCGCCATGTGCACAAGGTTGATTTGATGGCTCTAATCCTTATAATATAAAAGCTTGCTTCTTAGCATAGTTCTTGCAGTGTTAATTTTAGAGACATATAACGGAGAGGAGTAGGGAAATGAAGACCTGTCTGGTCCTCCCCCACTTCCCTAATCCATCTGTCTCCCTTGCTATGTCTCTAAACTTTCTCCAGCCAGGACATCAGAGGTACCCAGACACTGTTATGAAACTCCACATGTGTCCCTGGTGGACGCTGCTGGACCCAGCACGCACACCTCTCTGCTGAGAGTCACCCTGGATGAACCACCGTTGGCCAGCGGGGAGCATGTTGCAGCTTTCCCACGCAGTGGATGAGAACCAAGGTTACGACCATTGTGTGGGAGGCTTCTGTGTAGCAATTGCTGGAATCACTGTGAGTAGTCCGTGTCACATGCGTCTCCTCTGATCTTTCAACGTCTCTTCTTCCCTCTCCACTCCCACTGTCTAACTTTATTCCTCTTTTTTTCTACCCCTTTCGGGAGACAGTGTGGCAAAGACAGTGTGGGAAAGAAGACGCATTCTGAAGTCACCCCATTTGTGTTAAATGATCACTTTAACTACTGCTACAGAAGGAATGTTTATGTCCCCCACCCAAATTCATATGCTAAGACCTAATAGCCAATAAGATAGTATGAATAGATGGGGCCTTTGGGAGGTGAGTGGCTCATGAGGGCAGAGCCCTCAAAATCACGTAAGTGCCCTAATAAAAGGGGCCCCAGAGAGATCCCTTGAACTGTCCACCATGTGAAGTGGAGAACACAGCGAGAAGGCCACCTGCAAGTCAGAACGTGGGCCCTCGTCAGAACCCAATTGTGCTGGCACCCTGATCCTGGACTTCCAGTCTCCAGAATGACGACAAATAAGTTTGTTTTTCCTGAGCCATCCACTTCAAAGTATTCTATCATAGCTCTCCAAATAGACTAAGACATCTACTTAACCTTGGTCAAATGTTTAACCTTGGAGTCCACACCTGTGAAATGGTGACGGTAACACTGTGTATTTCCTACATTATGATCAGGATTAATAAATGTAATTAATCAGAAATTAGTAATTTCTCATTATTCATTCTAGGGTGCTTGATACTTGATTGAGGCTTATTTAATATTTGGATCTCTTTTAAGTTTTTATTTTTGCTCTTTCTTTCTGCTTTTCCTCTTCCCCTTTTCCTATTGAAATAGAATGCAGAGGACAAAGCAAGCAAACAAAAAAACTTCTGGAAGAATCACAGAGTTTTAGACCTAGAAAAAAACTGAAAAATCATCCATTCACTCTCCTCATTTTACAGATGAGGGCATCAAGCCTCAAAGAAATGAAACTTGCCCAAGACCACACAGCAAGTGAGTGGGGGACTCATGACCCAAGACACTTCTTCCAGGCTTCATTCTACCACATCACGCTGCAGAAAACCCAGCAGATGGGAAGAGATGAGGCATGTGGTTGCCATTTCTGTATTACATCCAATTCATATTTCATTTAGAAAATGTATTTCTAGAACTTGTTAAAAAACCTGAATGATTTTGATTGAAGTTTTTCAAAACTAGGATTACTATGCTTCTAATGGATATCAAGTTCAAATTTTTAACATATTTTGCGTTAGTTTGCCACTCCCCTCAAACTATCCAAAGTATTGAATGCCCAGGTTTCCTGTTTGGGAAAGCCCAAGGATCTGTGCACACTCTGGGCTATTCTTGCCCAGCTCCCGACTGGCGCACTGGACTGGCCTAATGCTGCTCTCTGCTGCTGCCCAGCTCTTCTGCTCCACCCGCGACACTGTACCCAGTTAATCATTAGGGCCCTTGTCTCGGTATAATTCCATAATAAAATTCGATCAAATAATCCATGCTAACAAAAGTCTAGAATGGAAGGTGCCTGCTATGGTTTGAATGTTTGTCCCCTCCCAGATTCATGTTGAAATTTAAGCTGTATTAGAAAGTGGGACTTTTAAGAGGTGATAAGGCCATGCAGGGCTCCCCCTCATGGTTGGGATTTGTGCTGGTATAAAAGGGTGAGTTTAGTTCCCCAGCCCCTCTCTCACCTTCTCACCTTCTGCCATGTGATGACGCAGCAAGAAGGCCCTTGCCAGATGGTGACACCTTACTATTGGCCTTCCCAGCTTTTGGACTATAAACCAATACATTTCTGCTCACTGTAAATTGCCTGGTTTCAGATATTCTGTTATAGCAGCACACAGCAGACTAAGACACTGTTCAACTCACTCCTCACAATCCTGTGTTGTCCTAGGAAAAATTATGTAATTTAACAATGACTCTTTAGAGACAACATCCCTCCTGTATCTCTCAGAAAGAGGCTTTCTCAGTAGAAGAAGAGGAGGAGGATATTGGGTGGGGGAGAGGGCTGGGAGTACTTTGTTTTTTCCCATTGGTATGGCCATGAGGTCCCTCTGTTTGCAGCACCTCGGCCTCTGCCTGCCTACTCCTGAGTTGGGCCCTGTGGTCATGAATTCTTTCGTCAAATACCTATTCCTAAAAACAAGCATGCATGACTAACTATGAGACAATTGCAATGACGCAAGTATATGTGACTTATCTCATCTACCCAGTGTGACAGCTTGACACTCAAGGGTGAGATTTTCACCATCGATTCCCAGAACAAAGAATTTAGAATAATGACCATTTATGTATGGGTGGCCCTGTGATGTCTCTGACAACACCCCTTGTTTGACCAAATTCTCAGACTCAAAAAGACAACATTGGCTCTGCGTGCTTTCTGGCCTCAGAGAACCTGCAATACCAAAGTTTCACATTTTGGGGACTACCTCCTCATCCATGTAAGTACAGTTCTGAAAATTATTGTAAAATGTGTTATACAAAGAATGGGGTAATTTATTGCTATAAATTATCAAACAAGCTAATCAAATTATGCATTCACTCATTCATTTTTTGCAATCATTCATAACACAGATGTACAAAGGAATATCTATGGATTTTTGGGGTTGCAAAAAACAGAATCTTAGCTCCACCACTTACCAGTTTAATAATCTGGCCCTAGGAAAGTTACTTAACAATCTGATCCTCAGTACCTATCATCACTTGGAAAAAAATGGGAAAATAATACCAACCTCATAGCTTGGTTGTAAAGATTCAGTAAAATAATGCATGCATGTGCCTAAAACAAAACAGTCACAGAATGGAGGTAGGAGCCATACCGTAGATTCCAACATAATGGTGTCAATCAGCAAAGTTCATCAGATCAAGGCACAGACTGCCAATTATGCATCATGCTGGCATTTGATGTCTAGAAATCTATCTTCCTCTTACATGAAGCTTTCCTCTTAATCTGTACTTTGCTCATGTTCAACATTTTGGCATTTTTCTAAGTTCCCCAACCTTAGGACTCTTCTGTTTTCCCACTTAATGTTGGACTAATGAACCATTGCTGGGGCCAATGTCCCATTGTCTTTCTCAAAGTGAGTCCCATGAGCCTAAGCTCCTAGGAAAAAAGTTGGTTTTGGCTGCAAAGGGTGTATGACAGCAGCTGAACCAGGCAGTGCAATATTCATGGGGCTTTTTACTTAGTGGAACTTGAGAGTAAATTTAAAAGACAATTTACTTCTACCTTTCTCATTTTCAAGAACAAATGAGGCCCAGAAAGGTAGGGGATTTGCCAGAATGAGACAGCTCTTAAGTGGCTAGATCTATCCCTACTCGTGACTCAGATTAAACAGTTGCTTAGGAGACCCCAAAATCATCTCTGCATTTCAGAAGATTAAGTGCTTGTATAGACAATATCACATATTACACTACAGCAATTTAATGATTTCCTGATGATATATGATAGGCCCCAGATTATCACTAAAAGGTGTTTTAAATTTTGACAACTGACACAATTTGGGAGCCAACAGCAACTCTTGGAATTAGAGTCTAGTTAGCACATGCCTGGCTGGAAGCCACAAGGTGACATACTCCAGTGGCTTCTAAACTGTCTGTGTCACTAGCAGTCCCCATGATTGCATGGCTCAGAGATTGAATGAGGAGGTATCAAAGAGTTTGCCCCACGTCCATCTGTACCCTGAAATCCAATATCTTCTTTTATGAAATAATATGGTTAAAAATAAATTCAAATAGAACAAAAGGGTAGCAGATTAGTCAAGATTCTTCAGAAAAATAGAACCAATAGGATGTATATGTATATATCTATATCTGCAGAGAGATGTATTTTAAAGAATTGGCTCATGGGATTGTGGGGGCTGGAAATCTGAAATCTGTAGAGCAAGCCAGCAGGCTGGAAATTCAGGTAAGCATTGATGTTGCAGTCCTGAGTCCAAATCTGAAGGGCAGCCAGCAGGCTGGGAACTCACGCAGGGTTTTTATGCTGCAGTCTTAAGGCAAAATTCCTGGTCTCCAGGAAACCTCAGTGTTTGCTCCTAAGGTCTT
Organism: Chlorocebus sabaeus; assembly: GCF_047675955.1. NCBI lineage: Eukaryota > Metazoa > Chordata > Mammalia > Primates > Cercopithecidae > Chlorocebus > Chlorocebus sabaeus. Next base: position 88,161,407 of record NC_132906.1, read on the forward strand.
CAACTGATAGGAAGGGGCCTAGCTTGTAAAGGGTAATCTGCTTTTCTCAAAGCCAGCTGAATGTGATTGTTAATCACATCTAAAAACTACATTCACAGCAATATCTAGACTAGAGTTTGACCAAACAGCTGGGCACCATAGCCTACCCATAATTTTAGTTGACACATGAAATCAGCCATCACAGAGTAAATAACGAGAAAGGGACCATATCCCACTCCACACCCTTCCTTCCTTTCCCCAGAGGTAAGCTCTTTAAGTGGTCAAACCCATCTTTTCAGGGAAGGGCATTGGTTCTATTTGCATCCGAATGTTTATGTGTGTAAAAAAGCACCAGACTTTCTCTATTCTTCACATCTCTGCAGTCTTTACTCTGTGCCAGGCCTTCTGTTCAGCACTTTACATGGATTTCCTCCTGTCAGTCCTTTCAGCCACCCAGACATGCAGTTACTATTCTGTCCCCCCTTTTACAGATGGGTCAACGGTGAGCAATATTAATATCCTTTCTGTTGGACAAATCTGATGACAAGAAAGGTTCAATCTGCTTTGGAAAAAAAACCAAAATAATTTGAACCATTTTCATTGGGAAATTGGAGGCAAAAACAAGTTCAGAAAAGTTTCAAAGGCGTGCTTGATGCCAAATATGATTTAAAGCCCTGTGTTCTAGAACCCTTGAGTGACACCGGAGGGACGTATGCCAGGCCGTGTTTTTATTCAGCTCCCCATATTGACAGCAATTTTCCTTGTTTTAAATTATTTATTATTTTGTGTTCCCAATTAAGCTATAATGTGACAGGCAAGCTATTTTACAAGGCAATAAAGAAAATAATCATGCTCCCCGGCGAGTAAACTGCAAGGCCAAAAGGTGAGTTGTTTATATCAGAGAGAGAACCATATTACCACATTGAAAAACAGTAGGCTTGGCTGGTTATTGCCACTACAAGTAAAAATGGCTATAGAACAGAACAAGAGAAACTGGTTCCCAGCCTCCTTAAAAGCACTTATTTTTAGAATAATGACAAAACTGTCTGTGTTTGCATAAGGAGCAAAAATGATTGATAGACAGCCTGGAGGGAGCCAAGTCTTACCCCCAAATTAGGACCACAGGGACAAGGAGGTGCTGAAAGGGTCAGGAGCAGAGAGATCTCCCGGGGTGGATGAATGGCAGAAAAATCTAACAGTAGGTTAACTTGACTTGAGGGTCCCATCTTCTGAACATGCTGAACACACCATATCTTAAATTCAAATTAGCCCGTCTATGGAAAACGAAAATGATTTTATGAGTCCTGCCTTGTCATTATGGTGGTTTATGGGAAGCCCAGATGGCTACATATGGCCACCAGACGGGAGCTGGTCTTCAAAACAAAAACAAAATAAACCAAAAAGCCCTCACCCTCAAGTAAAGCCAGAAGAACTCACCTGCTGAGAGGCGCCATGCATTTCAGCTGGAAGTAGCTGGTGACAAGTGAGCCCAGGGGTGAGAGGGGGAAGGAGCTAAGGGAGTGTGTCATCAGAGCTGTTTTCATCTCCCCCTGGTGGGTGGCACGGGGCTGTTTGTGGGCTGTGGGTTCGTGTATCTGGGATGTTACAGCAAGTGGCGAGGAAAGAAGAATGAAGACAAAGAGTATGGAGTTTCCATTGATTTAGCCAAGTCCGTAACAGAAGAAAAGTGCCTTCCTTCAGAACTTCCAATACAACGTGTGAGAATGGACCTGTTACAACGTGTATTACTCGCAGGGTGCCCCCGCTGCCAAGAATAGGGCCAGCCTGAGAAGGCACTCTGAACCAAGAATCAGCAAGTGACTGAATCTGTGAGACTCGTATCGATCAGCCTCAAAAGAAATGAGTCCTACCTTCTTGGTCTCTTAAGAAATTCATTATCTTGAAAAGCAATTCAAAAAGCTTTCCCTAATACACATTAGATAAACAATGAGATATCCTCCTAGCTTTCTCTCGGGAAACTCTGACTTTATATGTTTTCAATTTATTCTCCTCTTTTTTTTTTTTTTTTTTTTTGTTCATTCCTTCCCTACTTTTAGGCTTTGTTGTTCAAAAGTTAGCTCATAGAATTTTTTTAAATCTTTGTATTCATGTATCCCCAACTAGAGCATGATCTTTTTTTGGCTGGCGGATCCTCCCCAGAATGTTTGCATGTATTAGGGCTCCGTTGAATAGATGTTGGTCATGAGAAAGGATGACCAGCTAAAGCAGCTAATGACTTAGACAGATACTGTCAAATTGCAAGGAATAGAGGTGTGCTCAAGATACCTTGGTTGGCGAGGTTTATTGTTACACAAACGCACTGGGTGGTAGCCAGTCAAGCAAGATGGTGGCCCTCAGTTCCTTCCCTTTCTTTGTGTACATGCTGTGCCCCATGACCAGAGGTAGGGCCTTTTTTCTCCTCCCTTGTATTTCGGCTGGTCTCCTACCTTGCTTTCAACAGTGAAATGTAGCAGTAGTGAAGTTGGACCCGTTCCAAGCCTAGACTTCAAGCCTTCTGTGTCCTACTTAGAAGCCAGTCACCATGCAAGAAGCCTGACTGCCCAGAAACCAGCAAGCTGTGAGGAGTCCAAGCTGGTTACACAAAGAGGGGGACGCTGAGGTGCCAGACATGTGAGTAAGGCCTGCTTGAACCTTCCAGCTCTGCCGAACACTCAGCTGAATGCAGTGAATCAGCCAGCCTAGCTGAGAACACAGTGGAGCAGGGGTTCTGATCCTGCCTGGATTCCAGACCCACAGAATCCAGAGAAATCATATGACTTTAAACCACTAAATTTTGCAATAGATTAATGTACAACAATAGATAAAACACACAGAAAAGTCAAGAAAATGTTTTTGAAGAAAAGTGATCTCCGTAGGTTAACTGCAGTTGGTTAATACTCATTTATTGTATATTTCAAAATAGCTAGAAGATAATAATTAGAATGTTCCTAGCATAAAGAAAAGACAATTTCAGGTGATGGATATCCCAATTACACTGAGTTGATCTTTACACGTTATATGAATGTATTCAATTATCACATGTACCCTGAAAATATGTACATCTATTATGTGTAATAATAATAAATAAAAACTTTTTAAAGAATAAAAAGCGGCTGCACATCTAAACAGGGCTTACAGAGTCTGAGGTGTTCTCTGGGTGTTTATTACATGTTAGAAAACTCCTAAGTCCCTCCCCATGGGTAACTGAGTAGGTCACAGTCCCTCAACAAGGGTCCAGTTGTTCAGCCACCCTATGGGTCTAAGGCCTGGCCGCTCCTTGGCTGCAGGTCAGCCTCAGGATGGCTGACTTGGGATCAGGAGCAAGACCTTGGCTTGGTCACTTGAGGATAAGGTGGCTGAGCACAAGGTGACATGTTTGGGAAACAACTCTTACAGCTTTGATAGAATTCAGAGACCAGGATTCATATGTAAATAGCACATTCCCTATGGGTTATCCCATCTCTTAAGTCTTCTGGGCTGAATGGAGTGCCCGGGGCATTAGAAGTGGCAATGATCAGGCCTCTGAGGTGGGCCAGGGCCCCACTTGCTCACATATTAGTGTAAATACCCTCACCATATGGGGAGGCTGTATGTGGGATCAGAGAGAAGGGGAATGGACAGACAACACAACTCCTGCCTCGAACACCACTAAACCTTTTATACGCTAAAGAGATGTTCGCCTTTCCCACAATTGGAGGCCTGGCTATTACCATAGAGCATTTTCCTCAGGCTCCAGTAAATTTCTGGATTCCATTTGTGAGTCTGGATATGGATATGAATATTTTTCTGTCACTGGGAAAACAAAATAAGTCCAAGAGAATGATGCTGTGGAATCGCTGTAACTCAAAAGTACTCTCTTTACCAATATGCAGAGAAAATAAGACCCGAGAAACAGCACCTGCTCCTTGCGGCTTCACTTACAGCTAGTGCTTTGGGATTGCTGTTTTTTCTTTTTTTACACAGGGGTTCTCCTTGAAGAGGCCGCTTCCTGGATGCTCTTCATGATCCTCCTCCCACCTGATGTGCCCTTTATGCTGTGAAAAGGAGTGTAACCCACCCTCAGAGGCTAGCATTTCCTGACAACACATATGAAGAATTAAACGCTATTGCAACGTGGAAACATTAACTTTAGATCATTAACATGCTTCAGGGCTCTCTACTTGCCAGTAGGCTCTCTCTGGCTAAAAAGTAGGTTCATGGTATTGAACGTTGAATACTCACACAGAAACTGCAAACTATTCATTACAGGAGTCCCACCTCCCCCAGACACTTCTTGAAGTTTAATGTTTCTGGTGAAGAGAACCAGAGATTGGTGATTTCACAGACTTTCCTGGGAAGAAAATAGAAGAAATTCACTCCCACCTCCAGACAATGTGGCTTTTCCCAGATGGAACTTATTGTGCAAAGCTGCACACAAATAAAAGAAACTTTTGGTGAATTTGATTTAATGTTTACAAAGTATACTTATTAAACAGACATTTTCCTATTGAAAATTTCCACTGTGGTCCTGGAAAAAGATCAAGGTCAGTTCTTACTAAGTAAGCCTATTTGATGCAAACTTCCACGTCAGTCCACCAAAAACAAGGATGAAGCATTCGGCGTGGGAGAAACAGCCCTCGCCCTGCTCAGGACTGTGAACCTGGTGAACTCCGTCCACAGCACCACCCCGTTTCTTTTCTCAGCTCATTTTTTCCCTCCTGGGGCTTCAATATCTCTTTCATGAAGGGGTCATCCCTGTGCCCACTAACGAGCAACTCCTGTCATGCCAGCACAGCACGGCAGTCATCTACAACAGAGAGCAAATGTAGGCTAGGGACTTTTTTCTTTTTTCTAATTATGGAGCGAAAGATTTTTTCCCAGCTAAAAAGAAGGTATTGGGGGTGGAGTTCCCATGCAGCCAACACTACATGGTGGAAGCTGTTGCCAAGTCTCCTCACGCGAAGGGCGGTCCCAAAATAGAGAATTCTACAAGGTGTTCCTCTGAAATGGTGCTTCCCAAACAATGACCCATGAACCCCTTGCAGCTTCAGAGCTTGCATCTATTTTCTTAAAAGACACTGAGAATACAGTTCTATGGAGAGGGAGGGAGGTGAAGTCTTGGACATTTAATTTTTCCATTAAAATAAGAGGTTTTTACGTGAAACTGTTGTGAAGCAGTGCAATATTTAGAAAAAGAACAGCATGGCCTCATTAAGGAACTGGTCGTCCGGTAGAGATGCAGGTCAAGTTGACAGGAGAAAAATAGTGAAATAAAATATGAGGGACTTAAAAATAATACTGAAAACAGATATTTATATACACGGAGACTCTAATATATGCACACGCACATACATAGACAGAAAGTTGGATAGATTTCCTGCATATTTACTGAACTGAGTGCAGGTAGTTAGGTTAGTTGTGAAGTTCAGTGGAGAAGCTAATGTTTGAATGGGTATTTTCAACTTGATAAAATGTCATTCCAGTCATTCATTTAACAAAGCACCATCCCTAGCATCACCTACTAGGACTAGGAGGTGTCTCAAGCAAGTAAGGGCAGTCGCTGCCCTGAAGATAAGTTCAGTCTGTTGTGCGAGTACGCACATCCATCTGGTATGATCTACTAGGTGGGGGCACAAATATATCGTAACACTCACATTTCCCAGTTAAACACATCAGCACCCACATGTCCTTTTACCCACAAAGTCTAGCATTAGCCCCTCCCATGCGGTGAGCCCCCAGCCTTGGACCCCGAGGTCACAACATCTCTCTTATTTCACACTCGTGCACCCAGTCATTGATCCCCCAAGCATGAATCCAGGTCCAAGTGGCCGGGCCCATGCATAGGTCCAGTTTCAGGCCAAATCGTGACTGGTGATTTTTAAAAATTATGCCAGCTCAGTATCTCCCACCTTCCTGGGGGCCTACCATCAGAACTCATCTGCTCCAGGGTCTCTCACTTAAAAACAGAGGCTGTTGTAAGGGTCTTAATTTTTCCCTCCAGAAACATCCTCATGTTCCTTATGGCAATCTCTGCCTCCTTTTCCCAGCATTATGGATTCCCAAGAGAAGAACAGCCTTTGTGAAGACAGAGAAAAAGAAAATGAAAAGATGATGCAGGGAGTCAGCTCCTCTCACTTGCCCAGTCAAGAGAGTTGCTTGCATCACCCCCACAAGGCAAACAGAAGGAAGTCAAATGATGTTTTTCCCATAATTAGGAAGATCTGCTTCACAGTGACCTGCTGCCCACCCCCGGATTTTCAGGAGCTCAGCAATTTTTTAAAATTCCATCTCACCAGAGTGCCACGCACACAAATGACCAAGTCATTGCGATTGTGATAGATGTTACAAAAAGCACAAGGGGATGGGAGTGCAGAAAGCAGGAGGAGCTGCACCCCTGTGCTAGTGGGGTGGAAACTGGGGGTGCAGAGGTGGGCTTTCCAAGTGGGAATGAAATCTAGGTTTAGGCCCAGTGGGTGAGGAGATGTTAGCCAGGTAGGCAGACGAGCAGGGGTGAATGGGAGACTGCAGGGAGAAGCAGCTGGATTGTTCAGAAAACCAAGACACCCAGATAAAATGATGCAAGATCAGGCTGGAGCATGAGGTCTGGGCCAGAGCATAGAGATGTGTAGGCACTTAGCCAATGTAGACTGAGGAGCGCGTGTGCCTGCAGATCCCGCGAGAGAAATGTGCAGAGCCCTTGGCTAGCAGAACTTGGAAGCATGGGTTCATGCGGCTGGGACAAGGTCTCTGTTTGGTCCCGGTGGTAGAAATCCAAGAATAGCACTGGGGTTGACTAGGATTCTGGTTTTCCTAAGACAGTCCTGGCTTATACTTAGTGTCATTCCTCTTTTCACTATGGAAAATATCCTGGCTTACCACCCTCAAATGGTTTGTGATAATAATAATTTTATGATAATGATAATAATAAACTGCACAGAAAGAGAGAGGAGAAAGAACAAGAGAATGAAAAAGCAAATGTTGCAAAACATTAAAAATTGGTGAATCCGGATTTATTAGTTTTCTTCTGCTGTGATGACAAATTACCACATATGTAGTGGTTTAAAACAAATATAGTCTCCTTTTTTTTTTTTTTTTTTTGAGGCACAGTTTCACTCTGTTGCCTAAGCTAAAGTACAGTGGCACAATCTCAGCTCACTGTAATCTCCACCTTCGGGGTTCAAGTGATTCTCCCACATCAGCCTCCAGAGTAGCTGGGACTTTAGGCACATGCCACCACACCCGGCTAAGTTTTATAGTATTAGTAGAGGCAGGGTTTCGCCATGTTGACCAGGCTGGTCTCAAACTCCTGACCTCATATGATCCATCTGCCTTGGCCTTCCAAAGTGCTGGGATTACAGGCGTGAGCCACTGCGCCCAGTCACAGATGTATTCTCATACGGCTCTTGAGATAAGAAGTCTGAAGCCTGTTTCAGTGGAACAAAGTCAAGGGTCAGCAGGGCTGGACTGCCTTCTAGAGGCATGAAGTGGAGAATCTGTTCTCTTGCCTTTTCAGTGTCGAATGGCTCTAGCATTCCTTGGCTTATGGCCCCTTCCTTCATCTTCCAGGTGCATCGATCCGACCTCAGCTTCTGAGGTCACATTGCCTTCTCCTCATCTGTCTCAAATCTCCCTCTGCCACCTGCTAATAAGGCCATTTTAACTACATCTAGAGTCCACCCAGGGGATTTTCCCCATCTTGGGATTCTTGGCATGAGCACACCAGCAGAGTCCCTTTAGCTGTGTAAGGTAATATCCAGGAATTAGAACCCGAACATCACTGGGGGCTATTATTCATCTTACCACACTGGGTCAAGGAGATATGTGAGTGCTTCATACTTACCTAGGTTTTGTAAGTTAGAAATTATTTAAAAATAAAATGTTTTAAAGGATGAACAGGTATGGAAGATAAATTATATATATGCTCACTCTAATAAAGGGCAGAAACTCCCCTCTCCCCAGCCCCTTCAATCTTCTTCTCTCTTAATTTTATGAAAAATACTTAGTAGATCATACAGGTACGACAGCTTCTTAACCCAAACATGCCCATGCACTTGCTGAATTGTATTTTAAAGGCAAATGCTAACACAATGTGATCCTCACTGCTATCTTTTTTAAAGGCTGAGAAAAATCTTTAAGTTTCCCAGCAGTGAAATTTATAAATTTAACATTGTCAGAGAAGGCAACCTTCTACACTCTTACAAAGACTCTAATAATTAAAGAGCCAAGAAGGAGTCTCAAGAGCTTTTTTAAATTATTATTTAAACATGCTTTCCTCTGCAATGAAGGAACAATCCAACGCAATTATAAATGTCTCTTTGCATCTGCTCATGGTCTCTGCACATTGCCACATATTTATTCAGGCCTGCAACTTGAGATTCCACATTGTTATTGCCATCACTCAAGGCTCTTTTGCTGTCCCTAGGCTCATGTTCTCTCGTATCTGCACAGGGAAGGTTTTCATTCCTCGTCAGCTGTCTCCTTTCATCCAAATTGCTCATACCCTCTACCTCCTGAACCCACTTATATCATCCTTACCGGTATAATGGTATTATTATTGCCCGTCACACTAATAACCATAACTAAAGTCTTTCTGTGGAAGGGGAAGGAGAAGAAGTGGGGTAAAAGCCATCGTTCCAAAGGGCTAAGAGCTGCCTCCAGCAGGATTCTGCACCCACCACCTCACCAGGCCCGACCAGCACTTGAATAGGTAGGAATGAAAGCAAAGCGATGCTCCCCATTACAGACCCTTGAGACACAGTCGTCGGGGCTGGAAGAAGAATCTGGAAAGCCAGGAAAGGCTTAAGGGGGAAAAATAAAGGGAAATCCAAGGAAACAAAAAGGAAACTGAGGTCAGACAAAACTGGGTGTGGAGCCCTGCTTCAGACAGCTTTGGAGGTGGGTGTAAACAGAAACTCAGGTTTGGGGAAAACAGCTCCATTCTAGTTATGGACAGGACAAACACATTGCAAAATATTTGAAAACCAATACACAGCAATTTCCTGAAGAAAAGGAATTGAATTACAAAAGAAAAGGTGGGGAGAACAGGGGTACTTTGACAAACGGCCACATTTTCATTTGGGCTTAAAACTTTGAAAGACTCACTGGACAAATAAAAGTGGGATATTAAAGGCAGTATAGAAAGATACTTTGCAACTTGTATCTTTATGATATTTCCATAAAAGAAGGAAGTCCTGAGAATTTTTGCTGCAGCTGTTTTCATTGTACAAGAACTAATGTTTTGCTTCTTGTCATTGGCCAGATTGGCAGATTACCATCTGTAATATACAGAGAATATACACAGAGCCAACTTGCCTCAGTTCAAAAGTCATTTGCTTCCCAGACTTGCATTCCTTCAGACTCCATTCGCAAGTTTCCTTTTCCGTGATCTTCCCTAAATTCAAGTAGCAAAAAATGATATGCATCACTGAATTTGAATATTTTTACCTTCTCTTTCAACTATTTCATAACAATTCTGCAAAATTTACCAGAAGAAAGGCACCTGGTGATGACTATCCACACTCCAGATCTCTTCCCGCTGATCCTTTAAGACAAACCAAGGAGCTGTAAAGACCAGGTCGCCATGAATGCAAGTGGATTGTCAGCAAAGGGGAGCAAAGATCTCACCGCCCACTCCCTTTTTGCAGACATCCCCATTCAGATTTCTGTCGTTACTTCATGTAATTACTTTATAGAATTATAGAGGAGGTTCAATTCTTGAGCCATCAGCCAGCACATCTTTATTTTATTCTAGATTTAAGGAACTCTTAGCTAACCAGTGAGACTTAAACCTTTCGCCCTCTTAAACCTTCACCTTTTCCCACATCAGAACCACGATCTACACAGTTGATGAGCTGGCTCTGCTGACACATTTTCTGAGTAATCTTTACTGACCTGCAGGACATTTCAGCCAGGTACTTGCAAGCTGGAGGTGGGCCCTGGCTTTATCTGATTGTGTGTCCAGACAAGTTATGATGACATCCTCTTTTCTTTCCATTGCTTTCAAATCTCCCAGAGAGAAGGCTTGAATCCCCAGGCTTTCATACTTGCCTGTCCTCTCGTTTACAAACTAAAACAAGCTTCATTTCCCACCTCCTCCCTATTTTCTCTTCCTTCCTTTTTCCTTTTCTTCTCCCTTCTCTTCTTCACACAAAAAGATCCTTCGATTAGTTAAAGGAAAAACGGCAACTAGGTTTTCTAGAGGCACACGAATGTTAAGCTCAGAGTCAGTGTTACTGACAACATTTTACAGAACAACATTTTCCATTCATATGTTAATGTTCTAACACCAAATCTTTAGCTAATCTGAAGAGGCAGTGGGATTTGAGCTCCTGGTCCCTATAAGGAGGCTGGTAAAGGTGGCTGTTACGCCTGCAACAAGCAGCCCATATGCAGTTGAGCCACCACCAACTTCTCTTTCCCCTGCTTGCAGACGGCCTACTGTGGGACTTTGCCTTGTAATTGTGTGAGCCAATTCTCCCTAAATTATTCCCCCTAAATTTATTATTTTTCCCTTTCCTATATACATATATCCTATCAGTTCTGTCCCTCTGGAGAACACTGACTAATACAACTGCCATAGTTCCTAGTATCTTCCCAACGACTCACCACCTCTCTGCACATGGGCCTCCCCTGGGCCTGTCCTCCTAAGCAGGGTTTATTCTGTGCATCCCACTTTGAACTGTCCCCAACATGTTAAAACCTGCTTTTCACGGCTGTACTGTCTGACAACCTACAGCGTGTGTTACTGAAAAGCCTAGAGGCAAACTTGTCCTCCCTGATTTCTTAACTCCAACGAGTGAGCATCTAACTGCTGAGAAATTTGGGAGAAGGAAAGGAATGGGCCATCTTCCTGGTACATTTAACCCACGGGCCCAGGCCACCACCTACACACGGCACTAGCTCCCAGCCATAAACTCATGCCCATCTTTGCTTTTTCTACGTTGAAGGTTCTGTTGTGATCCTTTCATCTCCCTTGCTACTGTTGTATCAAAATCTTTCAGGTCATCCCTGGTGCCTGAAATCTGCCAAATTTTCCTACAGGTAAGTCAAATACTCCTTAGAACCCACCCACCTTAAGAATTAATCAACCCTAGGGCCGGTGTGGTGGCTCACGCCTATAATCCCAGCACTTTGGGAGGCCGAGGCAGGCGGATCACAAGGTCAGGAGATCGAGACCATCCTGGCTAACATGGTGAACCCCGTCTCTACTAAAAATAAATTTTAAAAAAATTAGCCAGGCAAGGTGGCGGGCGCCTGTAGACCCAGCTACTCAGGAGGCTGAGGCAGGAGAATGGTGTGAACCCGGGAGGTGGAGCTTGCAGTGAGCCCAGATTGTGCCACTGCACTCCAGTCTGGGCGACAGAGTGAGACTCCATCTCAAAAAAAAAAAAAAAAAAAGAATTAGTCAACTCTTAAAATTCGCTGCCATGAGGTATCCATGAAGTGAGCTATATTCCTTCTGAGACTGTAGATGATAAGGCCGTGGTAGTCCTCTTTCACTTAGATAGTAATTGATGTAAGGTACCAGTGACCACTCCGGCTCAGGTCCTTGAATCGTGGTGACAGTGGTTGAAGGAGCTAATGCGTGAAGGTCCACAATAGAACACGTAGTGCTTTTGACAGGCAGACCTGCCCTGTGCACTTTGACAGAGGGAACTGGGCAGCTCAGAATTTTCATTTTCATGTGACTCCTTTTGGAGACAGGTTCTGTATTAGTCCCTTTTCACGCTGCTGATAAAAACATACTCAAGACAGGGCAATTTACAAAAAAAGAGGTATTGGACTTACAGCTCCACATCACTGGGGAGGCCTCACAATCATGACGGAAAGAAAGGAGAAGCAAGTCACATCTTACCTGAATGGCAGCAGGCAAAGAAAGAGCTTGTGTGAGAAACTCCCAGTTTTAAAATCATCAGATCTCATGAGACCCATTCACTATCACGAGAACAGCATGGGAAAGACCTGCCCCCATGATTCAATCGTCACCCACAGGGTCCCTCCCACAACACCAGGGGATTATGGGAGCTACAAGATGAGATTCAGGTGGGGACACAGAGCCAAACCGTATCAGGTTCTGACCATCAACTCTGCATTCAGGACTCACAGAATCTAGGACCTTTTAATTCTCAAACAGAATTTTAGCCTTACCACTTGAAGGACTCATCAACTAAATAAAATCCCTAGGCCCACTCCCTTTTTGGTGCAAAATGTCAGGGTCACCAAGTAAAATAAAGTTTCTTTCTTGATCCATTCCTGCTGCTATAGAAAAATACCTGAGATTGGGTCATTTATAAACAACAGAAATGTATTACTCACAGTCTTGGAGGCTGGGAAGTTCAAGATTAAAGTGCTGGCAGATTCAGCATCTGATGAGGACCTATTTCTCACAGATGGCACTGCCTGGGTATCCTCACATGGTGAAACGGCAAAAAGGCCAGGCAGCTCTCTGAAGCCTTTTTTTTTTTTTTTTTTTTTTTTTTTGACGGAGTCTCACTCTCGCCCAGGCTGGAGTGCAGTGGTGCGAACTCGGTTCACTGCAAGCTCCGCCTCCTGGGTTCACGCCATTCTCCTGCCTCAGCCTCCTGAGTAACTGGGATTACAGGCACCTGCCACCATGCCCGGCTAATTTTTTGTATTTTTAGTAGAGACAGGGTTTCACTGTGTTAGCCAGGAAGGTCTCAATCTCCTGACCTTGTGATCCGCCTGCATTGGCCTCCAAAAGTGCTGGGATTACAGGAGTCCGCCACTGCACCCGGCCTGAAGCTTTTTTATTAGGGCACTAGTCCCATTCATGAGGTGGAGCCCTTGTGACCGGATGACCCTCTGCAGGCCCCATCTCTTAACACTCTTGCAGTAAGGGTTAAGTTTCAACATGAATTTTGGAGGGAAACAAACATTCAGACCGTAGCAGATTATATGTAATCATCTAAAATAGTTCTAGGAAATAGAATACAATTTTCCTCCTTATTCTCTGGTTTTTTGTTTTTTTTTTTTAGATGGAATCTCACTCACCCAGGCTGCAGTGCAGTGGCACAATCTCAGCTCACTGCAGCCTCCACCTCCCAGGTTCAAGCAATTTTCCTGCCTCAGCCTCTGGAGCAGCTGGGATTACAGGCATGCGTCACCACACCCAACTAATTTTCGTATTTTTGATAGATAGGATTTCACCATATAGGCCAGGCTGGTCTCGAACTCCTGACCTCAGGTGATTCACCCGCCTTGGCCTCCCAAAGTGCTGGGATTACAGGCATGAGCCTCCACGCACAGCCAGAAATAGAATACAATTATTAAAAAGGTATCTTGTCAGTGGCCTTTGATGGTAGTGAGGGGAAGCATAGAGAAAAACATATGTTCTTCTTGTGCATTAACCATTGAAAGTTCTATAAATTATTAGGAATGAATCCACTGTATTTCTTGATGTTTAATTTGTTCTTCCAATGCTATTTAACATACTGCTTTTAAAATAGGACATCTTTTGGCTCATGCCTGTAATCCCAGCACTTTGGGAGGTCAAAAGGAGTTCGAGACCAGCCTGGCCAACACGGTAAAATCACATCTCTACTAAAAATACAAAAAAATTAGCCAGTTGTTGTGGCAGGCTCCTGTAATCCCAGCTACTCAGGAGGCTGAGGCAAAAGTATCACTTGAACCCAGGAGGTGGAGGTTGCAGTGAGCTGAGATCATGCCACTGCACTCCAGCCTGAAGTGCTGGAGTGACTTTTAGACAGAACGAGACTCTATCTAAAAAAAAAAAAAAAAAAAGGCACTCCTTCTGAAAATGTCCTTTTGGATTTTATGCTATTTTTTTTTTCAACTTTAGATTCAGGGGTACATGTGAAGGTTTGTTACACAGGTAAACTAGTGTCACAGAGGTTTGTTGTACAGATTATTTCATCACCCAGGTGTTAAGCCCAGTATCAAATAGTTATTTTTTTCTGCTTCTCTCCCTCCTCCCACCGTCCATCCTCAAGTAGCCCCCAGTGTCTGTTGTTCCCTTCTTTGTGTTCATGAGTTCTCATCGTTTAGCTCCCACTTATAAGTAAGAACATGTGGTATTGGGTTATCTGTTCCTGTGTTAGTTCACTAAGGTAACGGCCTCCAGCTCCATCCATGTTCCCATAAAAGACATGATCTCATTCTTCTTTATAGCCGCATAGTATTTCATGATGTCTATGTACCATATTTTCTTTTTCCAACCTGTCACTGATGGGCATGTAGGTTGATTCCATGTCTTTGTCTTTGGTAATGTGAATAATGCTGCAATGAACATTTGCGTGCCTGTGTGTTTCTGGTAGAATGATTTATATTCCTTTGAGTATATACCCAATAATGGGATTGCTGGATCAAAGAGCTGGATCAAACAACTCAAAGAGCTGTTTTTAGCTCTTTGAGGAATTGCCACACTGCTTTCCACAATGATTGAACTAATTTACACTCCCACCAACAGTGTATAAGGGCTCCCTTTTCTCTGCAACCTTGCCAGCATCTGTTATTTTTTAATTTTTGCTTATAGCTATTCTGGCTAGTATGAGATGATATCTCATTGTGGCTTTGGTTTGCATTTCTCTAATGATCAGTGATATTAAGTTCATAAATGTAATGTTAATGCCCACTGCAAAACCCAGACTGCTCAATCAGAGAGAGTACAGATAAGTAATTATCCTAATATCGAATCAATCTGCCCTCTCTTGCTTTTTGGTTCATCCAGAAATCCACAAAATGAGTCCCTCCACACAGGCCATCTCACAGGTGGTCTCTGCTCCATCAGAGCCTTGGTTCATGATTGTCTTTTTCCTCTGTCACCCTGCAGTCTCCGGGGCTCACCTGGGTCATTGATTACTTTGCTCCTTATTTCTTAGGATCTAACCCACTACAGCAAATGGACCATGAGCAGGTGGCATCAGAAAAGTGGGGAAAGTGTGGCCACACCTGCCCAAAAGACCAGCAGCGGACGCCACTGTCATTCTTCTCGCTTCTCAGTGGGATGCTGGCCTCACCACCTCCACTTCACTTCGCATTTTTTAAACTTTGTAAATCACTTTCAACTCCTTCTCTCCCTCCTTAAAAATTTATTTTAAAATGTGAAGGAAATTCCAAGGATGGCAATGCATGCCTTTTCTAATTAATGTTATAATAAAATGGTATATTTGTATTTATTTTTCTATACACACACATCTACATATATACACGTGATTAAATTGCCTCTCAGTGCTGCCCATCTATAAAACATTCTTCTCATTGAAACAGTCACAGGCTCTGACTGGAGTTCCGTTTCACCCAACACCAGCATTCCAGCAGTGTTCTGCTGTATACCTGTGCACGGTGCCATATATATATACACACATAATTACATATTCAAATTCATGCACACACACATACACTTTTTGTTTGGATCATTCAAGATAAAATATGCTTGAAGTCACCTTAATAGTAAAAAATCAAATTGAAAGAAGACAAAGTTAATAACCTGACTTATGGCTATCAAAAGACAGTAGGGTCTTTTTAGCAACTGTGCTTTTCCAGTGGCCTCTGACAATTTCTCAGTGCTTATTACCCACCTGAGCATGCACATTTTAAATACCTTGTTCTATTATACTCATTGTATTACATCAATTCTTTCAGCAATTTCCTTGTAAAATTAGATTTGTGCTTCTGTTCTCTCCCATAAAGCACTGAACCAAAGAACTGTGGTAATCTCAATTGCCTTTCATGCCAGATTTAACCTTATGATACACGCATTAAATACAGATTAACATCTTGTCTCTGAGAAACTTACATTTAGTAGACCGGCCAAAGTTTCATTAAAATATAAATCAATATACAATTCATGAAAAGAAAACCAGTCAGCTATAGCACCTGCATTCTTCTTTCTAGGAAAATACATTGCCCCCTGCTCAGCTACAGCACACGCAGGTAAAGCGAGCTTTTACCCAGGACGATGAACCGAATGGATTTTCCTAAAGTTATGGAAATGAACAAAATGGACTTTTCCAGGTCCACAAATCTCAATTTGGAAACTGATTTTTCAAAATGAACCTAGGAAAGCTGACCTAATTCCAGTGATCTCTGAGGCTCTATTTCAGTGGCTAGCGCTTTAGATTTACTTCAGTGCTGCTTTAAAACCTATAAGAGCAGGGGCTATAATTTCATCAGGAAACTAATTCCCCTCAGGAGTCAGCCTCGTGGCGAAATGAAAACATACTATGTATTTCAGGCCAGATGGGCAGTCCTACAATTGCATAGTAGCAATTAGATGGATCTTTTCATTTCTTCCTAGAGCAGAGTAAATGCAATTTCAGCCAGGCGAGTTTCTTCCCTCTCCTCCTCCCGCATGACAGAGAGACTCCAGCAAAACCCCAGGAAGTATGAGCAACAATCAATTGGAAACAGGTACAGAAAAGGCACTGAAACTGCCATTTCTACCTAAATCACCACCACACAAAGATATAATCGATACGTTGCAAGAAGTGGAAAAAAAGGAAAAAGAAAAGGACAGATTTTGCAGTCTTGTCATAAACTCTAAGTCTCTCTACTCTCCTTGCATTATTGTATTTTTTTATACTCCCAATCCTATAAAAATTATCCCTTTCATTATTTCAGCGTCCCTTGGAGAGCTAAGCCATTGTTTTCTCTGTAACTCATGTTCTTTTATTAATACTAAGAAAGATATTTCTTATGCTCCAGGACTGAAAATGGCTTTACATATGAGTGAGGCCAGTGAGAAATTTATTCTATGATTACTAAAAAGGTTGATGTCACTCTTATTCCTTATTTCGCTAATAATATGGGAATTATTACATTAAATCTTTTAAAGGAATAATCGGGAAGTAAACTAGAAACTTTATGCTAAAATGCATTGGTATAATCATTGTGGGTTCAGCTCTATCTACAGAATATCTTTTGTTCCCAAGTAAGTCAAGAACACTTTTGTTTCTATCTTAACCCAAATTGCTAATGGGACAATTTTCTTTCCCACTGAAGTAACAGTTCTTTTGATACTGATCTGTGGCAAAAATATATTGATAAATACAAGGTTAACCACTCCCATAATTATAATATTTTTACCTAATTGGAAGTACTATTTTGGAAACATTTCTATTACTGGGTATATGAAATAACTATGCATTTAGCTGGAAAAGTCTGGTCCTAAAAATGTGTTATGCTAAGATAAATCATTTCTAGATCTGGTCTCCATAGAGACCAGTTTCTGAGCTCTAGGAAAGTATTTCTCATAGAGGGAGGACCACAGGAATAGTGCTGTGGTGTTCATAGGACTTGATGTCTCAGAATTACATGAAAGAACTTCCTAACATATCTGAAATTTGATGGTGGTGCAAATAGAAATAATAGAACCAAACCCTGTAGAAATAGGTTCCACTTTCTCAGTATTTTGTCCTGCAGATAGATGTGAAGGAGGTGAAATGCTGCGTATGAATGACCTTCTCGTTTAGGTGTCCTCATGTCTGTCCTGTGTTATCGAAGAAATTCGTATTCCCAGCTGTAACTGGTGAAAGTATGCTGAACTGTGCAAAGTGGCCTCAGGAAATGTAAAGTTTGGGGGCTGCTAAGATAGCAAAGATTTTCCTTGTTGATCTTGTCTTGTCCAGGCCTTAACAAATTCACTTGGATTCATGACCTTCCTTGGTTGGCATTAGAAGAGACAGCTCTATCAAATGGACTAACTTGAGATAAATTACGAACCAGACCCTGTTGGATCTGGTTATGGTGAGGATGAGAGGAAGAATGCTTCTGCTATCAGCTGAATACCCAGACACAGCTCTGCCTGCAGGGGACTTCAGAATGGATTGAAAAAATGTAAGTTTCAAACTGCAAACTCTCAGAAAGCTAGAGCACGTTTTCTGCCTTGCAGAATTGAAATAATACTCTTTTTTCACAATACCTAGGAGGAATGTTTAAATGTATATTTACCTCTGTTCCTTGTGCAAGGACTTAAAACCATATTCATGATAAATGAAAATACTTGTTTAACAGCACTTTTAAGCTTCAGAGTAGTCTCAAATAATAATTCTCCCAGAAAAGTTGGAAATTCATGTAAAAAATGTATGTATGTTAATAGATAAATAAAAAATATATATATATGTTAGCAGATAGAGGAACTGAGTAATAGTGAATGAGTCGAAAGTCAAAGGGATAATGCCAATATCAAAATTTACCTCTTTCGGGTTTTGTTGTTTTACGTACTGTGTGCTGATGCTTTGAGTGCATAGGACATTTTATCCATAAGAATGGGAATGAATAGAAATCTGCAGTATGTGAAGAACAAATACTGCTTTCCTTTGTTTGTACAACATTATAGAGAGCAATGTGTGAATCAAATTAACTGAAACCCAAAAGGATAATTGACTTGTTTTTCCTTATACATATGCCTTTAGAACTGCAATGATAATCATGACCTTTGGGTTATTTCCTGGAAGTTAGTCACTAATTTAATTAAAAGAACTGGAGGTTATTTCCAGAGACGTGATAACAATACCCCGAATATAAATCATGTTACACAATGCTGCTTCAATGGCAGGTCTTGCTTAAATTTCTCAAAACAGGAATAAGAAGAGTAGTCCCCGTGTGAAGCAGGAAACATCAAAAGAGATTGGGCAGCTGTGCGCCTTCAAGTTAACCATCACTGCATCAGAGAAGGGACGGGCAGCTGCATGAAGCCAGACCCATCAGGGAGGAAGAGCAAAGGCAGAGTGGCTTCAAGACAGATCTTGTCTTCCATCTCTGCTAAGGAAATGATGATCTGCCTGAGAAACAAAACAAAGTCAAGAAGAAACACAAAGAAACATCTGCAAGGGGGAAGATACCTATCCAAGGAAATAAATAAGAAACACAAAGTGACAGCTGCAAAGAAAAAACATTTAACACCTTTATGCTATGCATGTTCTACAAGAACGAAGACCAAATTAAATGACATCCAATGGAATGGATTGAAGATGTGAAGATGTTTAGCAAATCTATAGGAAAACACACAGGAAAAAAAAAATAGATGTTCTATTCTAACAAAGCTTGTGTTTCTTTCTGGTGCTGTGTATTACTGACTGCACAACATCAGTAATTAACGGAGAATGTAAACGCTGACAAATGGAGGCAGATACTTGGCACCATAGTTTTCCTCTCATCATTCAAGTTTTAAAGCCAGTGAACATGAAAGTACAGCCATAGGTGGGAGAGACAAGGGCGATTTTGCAAAATTTATTGTATAATTCAAATCTGCTACAGATATTAGAAAGAGAAGTGGTTCCGTAACGCAAATCATACAGTACACAATCTCTTAAATCACAGCAGCAAGCAACGATGTGAACAGGGACTGGCTTTAGTTACTGTGGCCATCTTAAAGTAATAACTGCATTCCTTTTACATTATAGAAGGTGCTTACCTAAAATATGCCTACTATGTCACAGCTTGACCAATAATATGTGTCAATTATTCTGTTACAATGATGTTTTTCTTGGTTATTTAATAAATACAGATGAAACCCTATGACCTCCCGTCATGGTGCTGGGCAATTCCAAGTCGCACTTTTTATAGCTCATGTATGTGTTTAAAAGACAGGTTAATACTATCTCAGTGGCTTTATCCACACCAAGTCAACCTCAGACTCGAGTGGATTTTAGAAACTCACAAAAGCTTTGTTATTCCTATCTGCAGAATATTAAAACCTCATTTTAAAAGAATATTTGACAACATTTAGTACAATACTCCAGCTATGCCACCAGGTACAAATGTGGTGAGCAATAATGTCCTCAGGAGGCACAGCTAGTGCAGTGACACACACAGAGGCTCAGATACAGCCACGAAAGAATGAGTGATTTGTTTTCATCTCCTTCTTAAACATGTTATGTATTTAAAAACATTTACTGTATGTATGCATTACTTCCTAATCACTGTGTGTGTGTGTGTGTGTGTGTGTGTGCGCGCGCGCGCGCATATAACTGGATGAAATCTTTCTTTCTCCCCTTGTGGCAGTGGCAATACCTCTGCATGAGATATTATTCAAACACTGGGGGAAACAAAAACCCGAGTGTTTCTAAAGTCAAAATCCAATCCTATCACCTCCTCCTCATTCTCAGCTATGACCATTAAAAACTCATGAGAATTCACTGAGAGCCTTTATTCACAGTTAACCATTCTCTGAAATAAAAGCAGAAAAATCCAGAATTCTTTGCTCAAAGCATCTCGGTCTATTCAAACACAGTTGGAAGAGGCCTGGATTACGGGGCACCATAGAGGAAAGGCCACTGGAGTTGCTAAGTCAACATGTGACCTACTCAGACTCTCCCAGACCTCAGCAGGAAATATTCACCACGAACACAGCCTGTGAGATGTTGCGCTGCTTTCTACATTAGGGGTTATGCATTATTAAAAGGCATCTCATTACGATGGAAATTATGACCTTGTCACCAGCACTATAAATGTCAAGAAATACCACTTTAAAAGAATATATTGTCTTGATTATAGAAAGAAACCTCTTCCTTTAAAAAAAGAGAAGAAAAGAAAGCTTCCTTTTTCATTGAAATCCTTTTCATAAAAAGGGTTGTAATTAATCATGGCTATTTCATCAAGCTTCTATAACACAAACTCTTAGAAGTCAAAGGAAAATTACACACACATGCACACGCACACATACACACACACACAATTCAAGAAATATTGGAAATCTAGACCTTCCTCAGTAAGTAACTGTCAATCATGTACATGTTCTCTGACAACCCACCACTTTCTAAGCAGTATTAAAGACCATGTTGTCTAAACACAATATTACTGTTTATCATACAAAGCAAAGCTTCCCCAACATAAACATTCACATAACTTTTGTTGTATGGCAGTGACACCCACATTATTACTTCTTAATATAATTCCTTAAAGCAGACCACTTTTTAGAAATCTAATTGTTCATGTCAGCCTCAGGAAAACTATTGGTATAATTGATAACATATTGATAAAATATTGGCAAAATAGTATCCAGTAAAATATCCTGGATTTTGTACACTAGCTGCACTTTTTTCCTAATATGTATACATTCTTTTAAAACTCGAGCAGATTAGTATACTTCACATACCATACCACGTAAAACATTGATATAAGGTATTTTTCATTACAGTGAAATTCTCCTAAGTCAATGCCATGAAAAGGGACACCCCTGGCAGCTTCGAATGTTGACGAGAGGGCATCATTATGAGACAGAAGGAAACGCACTGGGCCTAATGGAAGAGAGGTGGATCCAGTGAGGACTCTGTGATAACCACCTTGTCATGATACGCTAGGGTCCTTTCCTCGTGGGAAAATGAAGATAATATGGAATCCTGAATCAGAATTGCTTAAATTAGCAGATATGCAGATTGCTAATAAAATGTGTTTTGCTAAGACAAGCTATAGTATTATACAGCAGGATATAAACGTCAGTGAACTCTGTTGTGTGTGACATTTACATACCCCTTCTCTGTCCCAGGCACTCTGTTAGTGACTGGCAATAATGAGAAAAAGAGATCTAGGTCCCACCCTCAAGAGACAATGATTTCATTCAAAGCTCATGTGCATCTGTCAGGATCACGACTCACTCAATTATTGATACCTTCAAGGAAGTTGTATTTGGATACATGTCTTTGATCACAAAGATGGTAGAAGGCTCCTCACCTGTACTTTGAATATCACTGATTTGATATTTGATGTTAGACTGCTTAAACTCCATACGTTTTTGAAATACGTGGATTTAACTTCAGTACACTATCACAGTATTTCCTATACCTAGCAAATGTCAGAATTGTTGGAGGCACTAGATGAAAACACAGACAGGCTCCACTTCTGCTGCCAACGAGTCAAGACCTCATTGGTAGGAGGAGGACCCACTTTGGATAGCGGTTTTAACAAGAGTCCCCAGGTGATTCTGTTTCAGACAGTAATTCTTAAAGTGTGGCCCCGGAACGGCCGCATCAGCATCACGTGGGAATTAAGAAATGCAAGCTCTCAGGTCCCACCCCCACTTACCGAATGAGAGAGTGGGGCCCAAGCCCTCCAAGTGACTCTAGTGGCACACTAAAGTTTGAGGAGTGCTGGTGTAGGATATAGTATAGAAGTAGAATTAAATGCATGTGCTGAGTATCCCAGGTTCGGACACACTACATTATAAATAGCAAATAAAACGTATAGCTCTAACACACTGGTTCTCAACTTTGCCACCTCATTAGGTGATCATTAGGAGCACATGGGATGCTTTCAAATCTCTTGAGGCCCAGTACCACACCACAGATCTATTTATATCAGGTCCTCTGGGAGAAGAACCCAGGGATCAGTGTTTTTTTAAATATACATTTCTAGGTGTTTTATTTGGATAGAATAATGTTTCATTCAAAAATTTTAAAAATGATACAAATATGCTTATTTTCTTCTTTGTGGTTTTTTTGTTTGCTTGTTTGCCCCAGACAAATAGAACATGATTGTACATTTAAGATGGTTTATGTTTTATCCTGAAAATTTTAAGGCAAAGAAATTACAGTATAACTTATTACATAGAGACATTGTATATGTACCATACCTGTGCCATATATGTGTAAACATGTTTATAAATGTAGAGTATCAAGCTTGATGTTTTGAAATTTATTTTAAATCATATAATCTTGAAACCATTAAACCATATTTTTGTGATTACACAATGTATTTCATTTACACAAACACACATTTTTGTCAATAGGATATAGGACTTTTATCTTCTCAAAGAGGTCAAGTGTTAAGTCAGAAACATCTTTCAAAGGAAATGTGATAAAAGTAATGTCAAATTCAAGCTAGTGATCTATTCCAGAACAAAGTATCCTATTTTCTCTCTTCAAAGGTTTCTAACAAGTAGGTATTAAACTTCATCTTAATGTTTAACACACAAATTTATTTTTCAAACTGCTGCTTTGAAAGCAAAAGCCATGAATTCTGTAATGTCATTGCATTTCTTTTAGGATTCCATCCTGCAAATGCTAAAGCAGTGGTAACTCCCAGTAGGATTTTATCTGGGCAAGAGGCAAAACTAAATGCCTGAAGTGATCCCACTGTGCACTAATCTCAAGGCTAATTTGTCAAATCTGCGTTTCATTTGTTTTCCTAGCTTTGTAAAAGTTTATTGATAAGCCATTTTTGTCATCTTCCTGGGAATTAGATGCCGATCAATCTCGTTTGCATTCCTGACTCTTTAGTAATTAGTGACCCAGTGGGTCTCCTACAAGAAGGGTAAATGCCAAGACAAATTCTATTGAGCAGCTCTTATTGTAAACAATTTGCTTTCTTGCTGGCTTCCCAGGTTGCTACATTTTGAAGGTTCTTACTTTTTCTATTCAGAATTTGTTCTGCTTCAGAACATCATAAAAGTGATGTCAACCTTTTGTATACTTTATTTCTGTTTATTGTGTTCAGGGCAAATGATCCTACAAGACATAAAACATCTGGGACTGAGAGATCCTTTTTATGAAGGTGGTTTTGAAAGGAAAGAAGGAAACCCCGACACCACACCCCTCCTCTGCAAAATCAAAGCCAAAGCTGGCTTTGAAGGTCAAGAAGCCTGTGTTGAAAGATGTTCACAGCCCTGAAAGGCCCACAGTCAGTCACTTTTTCTGTGGCGGGAGCCCCAGGTATCGTACAAGCGGCGTGTGTGTCCTTGGACAAACCCTGCATACCCTCATCAAGTTCTTGAAGCACAGAGACAATGATGAAAAAGACGGATGGTAGCACCCTACTGGTGTTTATTAAGGACATCAGGGCCAAGAAGCACCAAAACAAGCCATGAGGAGGCCCAGCAGCACCATGTGGCCAAGACCAAGGTGGCCATCGAGCCTGGTGGAGAGAAGCCTACCCTATAGGACCAACCCATAGGAGCATGATTTGAACACTGCCAGTCTCTCTAGCACCCTCTAAACTGAGCCCACCCTGCTGATGGTAAAGATTTGTTTTAATCACCCAAATGAAGGAAGGGGAGAAGAAATTCTCTGACTCATCCAATAACATATGTCCCAGATGTCACCTAAGCTTTCCTTGTAAATATTTTAAGGATGCTTCTAAAACAGTCTCAATGGGAACCTTACAAGCTCACATTTGAGCGAACTCAGAAAGAGCAGTTTAAGTTGCTATTGACCTATCTGAATTCTCTTCTCCCACTCTGCACCATCCGCCTCTCTCCCTCCTGCCCTGCTCACCACACTGACACACTGGAGCCATTCGAAAAGTAAAATCAGTTTCGGAGTTTGACCTAGATGACATAAACCAGTTGCTTACTAACTATGCACTCTTGCAGAAGCTGCTTTAGCTATAAGATTAAAAGAACACAGTGTATTTGCAAGAATTTTGAGGTAGAAATAATAGATATGAAATGCCCGGACACGAAGCATGTGTTCACAAAACGATTTCTATTATCAAGAATATGAGCAAAAAAACACCACACCACAGGAAAAGTGAGACGGGAGGCAGTGGAGCAATGGTCACAACAGATTGACAGTTATTCACCGCAAGAGTCATCTTAATCATTTAAATCTGGGGCTCGGTTTTGAACCTTTGAGAGGTTCCAGGTTGCAAACACTTCAGGCTAAGAGTCGGCGAACGAATTCTGGAGATAATGAATCTGGAGATGGGGGGTGTGGATTCTGCTCCATGTCCCTCCTGACTGACCGTGGACACGGGGACAGACAAAGCCTATTCCTGTACATGTCTGAGAGGTAAGGGACTGAGAATAGCTACAAAATCACTTCAGGAAATGACTCAGCTGCTTTTGTACGTTTATGTGGGTTATTTTAGTCATGTAAATGGATCAATGTCTAAATAAGGCGGCGATACTCAGCCAGTTCTTCTGCATCGGGTGAAAAGCAGGACTGTGTGCTGGACAGTGAAAAGACAGGTTCCGGGAAGCGGGTGAGATCCAGAGTGTGGAGCCCCAAGGCAAATGCCGCCTTCTTATCATATCACCTCTGTGGAGGAGGCCCCTGGCTTTCTGATGCCTGGCGGTTACCTTGGGATTGCTTTGTGAAGCGGCACACTCCAGGAAGCCCTTGCTCAGCTCAGCTGAATCCAGCCTCTCCGTAAAGTCACCATGTTTCTTTATCTGCTTTCTCATCCCTCCTTTGCGAAGAGAAGAAAGAAAAGGTACAAAGGTGAACTGTGGCAGACATATTCATGATCTCCTCTCCATCCTGCTCTCTTTTTGTTTTCTCTTTTATTAAAAATTTTTTATTTCCATAGGTTTTTGGGGAACAGGTGGTATGTGGTTATATGAGTAGGTTCTTTAGTGGTGATTTGTGAGATTTTGGTGTACCCATCACCCGAGCAGTATACACTGAACCCCATTTGTGGTCTTTCATCCCTCACCCACTTCCCACTCTTTCTTCCTGAGTCCCCAATGTCGACTGTGTCATTCTTATGGTTATGCATCCTCATAGCTTAGCTCCCACTTATGAGTAAGAACATACATGTTCTTTGCAATTGCAAATTGTGCTGCTATAAACATGTGTGTGCAAGTATCTTCTTCATATAATGACTTCTTTTCCTCTGGGTGGATACCCAGTAGTGAGATTGGTGGATCAAATGGTAGTTCTACTTGTAGTTCTTTAGGGAATCTCCACACAGTTTTCCATAGCGGTTGTACTAGTTTACATACCCACCAGCAGTGGAGAAGTGTTCCCTTTTCACTGCATCCACACCAACATCTATTATTTGTTGATTTTTTTATTATGGCCATTCTTGCAGGAGTAAGATGGTATTGCATTGTGGTTTTGATTTGCATTTCCCTGATCACTAGTGATGTTGAGCATTTTTTCATATGTTTGTTGGCCATTTGTATATCCTCTTTCGAGAACTGTCTATTCATGTCCTTAGCCCCACTTTTTGATGGGATTGTTTGTTTTTTTTCTTGCTAATTTGTTTGTTACTCCCTTGTTCTTAGCAGTAGACTCGGTACAGTATTCTTAGGATCCCACTGCCTGGAGTGCATAAAAACTCTCTTGCAAATGCCAGCACTCAGCTATCTCCTTTCTCAAAAGTTTGCAAATGAGTAATTAAGAAATGTTTTTGTCTAACAGATTGCACATCATTCTGTCAGGCAGGGAACTCTTCACCCCTTACTCTCCCCACTCCTGTCTCTCTCTTTATTGTGTAATACACTGGGGACACAAAAGCAAGAATGAGATAAAAGGGGCAGCATCTTCCCTCACAAAGTATAATAGAAGAGATGATAAACACACTTATAATTTTGCATTTTAGACTCCAATGAAAATATAAAATATATTTATATGGTAAGTAGCAAGCTGAAGATGCACAGTAGGTGAGCTATGCTGAGAGCAAAACTCTGCCTGGTAATGATGGCAAAAAAGGTAAGAAAGGTTTCTGGGATAGACAGAAGACGGCCCTCCCAAGGTGTTCATGCCTTAATCTCCCCAAACTGTAAGTATAAGAGGTTATATGGCAAAGGGGAATTCACACTGCAGGCAGAATGAAGGGTACTAATTAGCTGACTTTTTTTTTTTTTTTTTTTTTTTTTTTTTTTTTTTTTTTTGAGACGGAGTCTCTCTCTGTCACCCAGGCTGGAGTGCAGTGGGGCGATCTCGGCTCACTGCAAGCTCCGCCTCCCCGTTTCACGCCATTCTCCTGCCTCAGCCTACCGAGTAGCTGGGACTACAGGCGCCCGCCACACCCGGCTAATTTTTTGTATTTTTTAGTAGAGACGGGGTTTCACCGTGTTAGCCAGGATGGTCTCCATCTCCCCTCGTGATCCGCCCGTCTCGGCCTCCCAAAATGCTGGGATTACAGGCTTGAGCCACCGCGCCTGGCCGTAATCAACTGACTTTAAACAGATTATCCTGCATTATCCAGGCAGACCCAAGTAATCATAGGGATTCTTAAAAGTGATCAAGAGGCAAAAGGGGAGGTCAGGGTGATGGGACGCCTGGGGGACCTGTCATTGCTGGCAAAGATAGGGCAAGAAGCCATTGCCTGCAACATGTAGGAAGCCTCTAGAGACTGGAAGAGGCAAGAAACTGACTCCACCTTCACCCTTTCAGACAGGAATCCAGCCTCATATTACCTGGAACCCAGTGAGACTGGGGAAGACTTTTTTTCTTTTTAAGTAGAAGTATTTTTATTTTAATGCACCATAAGATGATAATCTCTCTAAGAAATACCTCTCCCTCCATGTGTGAAAATCTAAAAAACAAACAAAAAAAAAAAACAAAAAAAAAACCACACAGTGTTCATAGCCATCAGGAGCTTGGAAAACAAACTTTGGTGAATGCAAGCAACTCTGTTAAACAGGACGAGGGTTACAGGTTCTCACGTCACTACGATAATTGACAATCTTGGAACGGACTCCACTGCTGATGTCCTAAAAGGACAGAGAGGTGAAATGAACACTTGTGATTAAGAAGAGCCCGTCGGGCAGGGGATGCTCAAAACCAAAATTTGGCCTCGCACAGAGACTCACGCCTGTAACCCCTGCACTTTGAGAGGCCAAGGCAGGTGGATCACTTGAGGTCAGGAGTTCGAGACCAGCCTGGCCAACATGGCAAAACCCATGTGAACCAAAAATACAAAAATTAGCTGAATGTGGTTGGGGGTGCTTGTAATCCCAGCTGCCCAGGAGGCTGAGGTGGGAGAATCGCTTGAACCCAGGAGGCAGAGGCTGCAGTGAGCAGAGATCGGGCACAGAGAGAGACTCTATTTCAAAAAACAAAACAAAACAAAACAAAAAAACAAAAATCCGCATAAACGTGGCAGTGTTGGCATCTCTCCTCCCCTTCCTCCTTGCTACCTCTCCTCCTCCTACTCAGGCTGGTATTCTCCTTTCATGCAAAAGGGCCACCACTGTTTTGGATGTCTCCATGTCAGACTTCCAATCTATAAAACTGTAAGATAATAAATTTGTGTTCTTTTACACTGCTAAGTTGGTGGTAACTTGTTATAAGAGAAACAGGAAACGCACGCCACTTCCCTGAGGAGCTGACAACTGAGCTGAGTTTTGATAGATTTAAGCCAAGCTAGGCAGGGAGGTGACAAAGCATATCCTATGTGAAGATAGCAAGATTCCTGGCACTGGAGCCAAAAGATGATGGCAATGAGGGGTAGGAGTCAGGCTGGACCTGATAGGCACAGCTGGACCAGGGAAAGATGGTTTGCAGTTTCACTTTTTCCACAGATCAGGGTGCCTTTGTTGGACTGAACCACTGGCCGCTCCAGAAAGGTCTTGTAACCTTTCGGAGTGTGTGCCTTTGTTCACACCAATCCTTCTACTTAGAGTAAGCTTCCTACCTATTTCCACTAGCCCAAATCTTACCTTCAGCCCTAAAACATGAATTACCGTGTCCTCTGATCACCTCAGCTGAAATGGTCCCATCTCCCTGAGAACTTTTACGACACTTTATGTTCCTCAGTTATGGTCCATCGCCCTAATGGCTCCAGTGAGAGTTATTTGTGCGTCCAACTCATACTACTTATTATTAGCATCTGAAGACGAAAACCGCCATCTACCTAGAACATCCTTCGTGACTTCTCGCATGCCGCCATGATGCCGTGCGTCACAAAGCAGGTCCGTGATACATACGTCTTTGATCAAATGTTTATGAACAAATAAAAGAGTGACATCAAGCCCAGGAAACACCTTCCAGTCTGGAGGAAAAGGACCTGTTCCTGATCCATTAATCAAAACAGAAGGCCAGGCAGTGAATCCCAACAAAATAATAGATGCACACATCTTAAACATTTCACACGTAAACATCTGTTCACCGAACTTCTGAGGTGGGGTCTTCTGATTGGTATTTTGTCTCGTCTCTTTGCATAAATCGCACCTGGAACACATCTCTATTAGATTGCTAGGGCTACCATAACAAAATACCCCGTACTGCATGGGTTAAGCAACAGAAATTTATGTTTTCACCATTCAGGAGGCTGGAAGTCCAAGAGTAAGATGTTGGCAGGTCTGTTACTTGGTTGGCAGTTGGCAACCCTCTTGCAGCCTCTTCACACGGTCTGGGTGTGAGCATCCCTATCCCTGGTGTCTTTTTTCCTTCTTATAAAGACACCAGTCACATCAGATTAGGGCCTACTCTAAAGACCTCGTTTTCACTTAATGACCTCTTTAAAGACCCTATCTTCAAATACGGTTACATTCTGAGATACTAGAGGGTTGGGACTTCAACATATGAATTTGTGGAAGATGCCATTCAGCCCATAATAACATCGCACATGATTTTCAGTTTCATCTGCTTTAAAATGGATCATCAAGAAGTACATTTTGGCCAGGTGCGGTGGCTCATGCCTGTCATCCCAGCACTTTGGGAGGTCGAGGTGGGTGGATCATGAGGTCAGGAGATGGAGACCATCCTGGCTAACACGGTGAAGCCCCATCTCTACTAAACATACCAAAAATAAGCCGGGCGTGGTGGCGGGTGCCTGTGGTCCCAGCTACTTGGGAGGCTGAGGCAGGAGAATGGCGTGAACCCGGGAGGCAGAACTTGCAGTGAGCTGAGATTGCGCCACTGCACTCCAGCCTGGGCGACAGAGCGAGACTCCATCTCAAAAAAAAAAAAAAAAAAAAAAATACATTTTGAGTGGAGAATCCTTCTGGATTCTTACATATTCCCTTGGTCTTTTAAGAGTTTTCTCCCCCACATCTAATTCATACAGCAACTTTTTGCTCTTCTCTCATGGCCATCTTCCAAAGGAATTGCTTTGATTTCACGGAAATAACAAATCCCTTCTCACATTCAGACATCACTGGTTTACCTTACAGTGAGTTAAGTCATGTAATTACAACAGCAAGTGAAACTGGCATCAACAGTTCTAGAAAGAAATGTAACTGACTTTTGGTAAGCTTACAACTCAACTTTTTAGAAGTCTGAGAATGCAGAAATGGGCCAAGCAGAGAGTAACCCAGCAACCATCCACACGCAGGCTGTGGTGGTCCTGGGTCCTGCTTCACGGCACAAATGGGGACACAACCCAGTGGGGGCACTTAGAGGAACCCTGGAGTAATAGAACCTGGGAACTGGACAACGTCAAGGAGTCTCATACCCCAACTCCTCTTTCAGTAGAATTCTTGTTGGATTTGTAACACTCTTTTGAATCACAGATGTCAATGATTCAGTGAAAATCCCTGACAGTGGGCATCTAACAGTTGTTGGATTCTTCCTGGTGATGGGGTTTTATATGCTCACAAGGCAAGCCTGTTCCTTTTCCAGATGTTTTCATTGGTGAGAAGCACCTGCTTTTTTTTGAGATGCACTCTGCCTCCCTGCAATTCCCATGTATTTTAGCCCTTAGGAGTCGTACCTGTCTTCCAAATACAAAGCTTATATTTTATCCATTAAACATCTAGAGACTTTTTTTTTTTTTTTGAGATGGAGTCTTGTTCTGTCGCCCAGGCTAGAATGCATGGCACAATCTTGGCTCACTACAGACTTCACCTCCCGGGTTCAAGCGATTCTCCTGCCTCAGCCTCCTGAGTAGCTGGGATTACAGGCGCCCGCCACCACGCCTAGCTAATTTGTGTATTTTTTAGTAGAGATGGGGTTTCACCATCTTGGCCAGGCTGGTCTCAAACTCCTGACCTCGTGATCTATCCACCTCAGCCTCCCAAAGTGCTCGGATTACAGGCATAAGCCACCGCACCCGGCCCATTTTTCTTAATCTTATGTAACATCCCCGTTCTTCACTTCATTCCTCATGCCATAGGCTCTCACATCATTTTTCATCCTAATTGCCTCACTCTGGACACATTGTATTTTGCCAAAGTTCTCTTCAAATTGTAGCACCCAGAATTGTCATTCTGCAGATCTTGGCTGACCAATCCAAAACAAACTGAAACGACACCTTCCCTGATTCTTTACATTTCCACTAAGATAACTAAAAATCACCTTGATGGCTCTCAAGCAAAACACTCAGATCTTTTTTCAACTAACAAGTATGTGAACAAGTTGGTCTCAGATTCACATTGTATAATATCAAAGAAAAGGTTCACTTGAACATCACTCGCTGTTTTGAGTCTCTCACACAGTGTAATACGTGTTTGTGTCAAGTCCACATATGTCGTGAAGAATCGTCCATAAAGGAATGACATGAACTCAGCTCTGCAGTGCCAACTGTGTGATTTGCACCAGAGTCCCCAAATTACAGCCATTCACTTACAACTGCTGTGACACTTAGTATGTCTTAGTACTACCATTCAGTTATTTAACTAAATCAACTCATTTTCCAAAATGTAATTATTTAAATAGAAATTTTTATTACATTAGCAGCACAAGGCAGGGTAGAAAAAAAAAAGAAATTTTTATTCCAGTAAAGATCCTCAACAACCGGTGTGCCACATCTCGATTCTCACCCAACACGAACTGAATGACCGACCTTCTCCCCAAAAATCTGCCTGAGGTCAGCTTTCCTGTCTCAGCTGATGACAACTCCATCTTCCAATGACTCAGCTAAAATCAAAAGACAATCAAATAAGCCAACTTTGGGATCATTTTTCATTTTTTTCTTTCTGATCCAATTGATTGGAAAGTCTTGTTGGTTCTACCTTCAAAACGCAGCAGAATCTGATGCTTCTCCCCGATTTTACAGCTTCACCCTGAGTCCAAGACCCTCTCTTGCCTGGATGTCTGTAGCACTCACCCAAGTGGTTTCCCTGTTTTTATCTTTGAGTTTAAACTCAAAAGCCAGAGTGATTTTTAAAAAATATAAGTTGGTTCATGCCACCCTCCTCAAAGCTGCCCAATGACTTACAGAGCACTAAGAATAAAGGCCAATCCCCTGTAGTGTCTCCCATTTCTGAAATGATCAGTCCCCACTCCATCTGCTCTCTCTTTGACCTCATCTCCCATGCCCCCCTCCGCTGCTGCTCACCCTACACCAGCTCGCTCGCTGTTCCTCTAACAGCTAGGCACATGCTCACAGGAAGGATCACAGGACAGATCACAGGAAGGACGTGGCCCTGGTTGAGCCTCCTGCTGAGATGATCTTCTGAGAAGTTGACCTGGCTGGCTCCTTTGCCTCCTTAAAATTATTGCTCAAATGGCACTTCTCCGTCACTTTTCTGACTTCTCTGTTTTAAATTGGAACATCCCTATTCCCAATCCTCTTTACACTACCTGCTCCCTTCTTTCCTTTTTCCCACGGGACTCATGATGCTCTAATATGGTAGGTGGTTGTTGTTGTTGCTGTTGTTGACTCTTTTGCCCAGGCTAGAGTAGGTTGGCAAAATCTCACCTCACTGCAACCTCCACCTCCTGGATTCAAGCAATTCTCATGCCTCAGCCTCCCAAGTAGCTGGAATTACAGCTACATGCCACCGCACCTGGCTAATTTTTGTGTTTTTAGTAGAGACGGGGTTTCGCCATGTTGGCCAAGCTGGTCTCGAACTCCTGACCTTGTGATCCACCCGCTTCGGTCTCTCAAAGTTCTGGGATTACAGGCATGAGCCACTGCACCTGGCTTTCTATTATACTTTCTAATGTACTAATCTACTGGGTCAGGCATTTATTTTTTGTCCCACCCCCTCCTGTGAGGAGGTAACCCTGCAAGGCCACAGATCTCTGCTTTGCTCACTGATGCATCCAAAGCACCCAGAACCGCGCCTGGAGCACAGCCTGCCTGGTGGTCTTCTCCACCTTCACTGAGCAAAGTGGCTCAGAAGAGCCCCAGTCTTTCCATATCAGCCAGAGGCTGCATGTCCATAGCAGCAACGCCGACCCCACCTCCACAAAGAAAGAAGACCACCTCTGCCAGGCCCTTCGCTTCATCAGCACAGACCAAGGGTAACTCACTAAAGCCCTTTGCTTCTCCTGCTTACTGCAGCCTAAAGATAGTTCTTTAGAATAAGGTGCGAGGATATAGTACAATTTTGTGATATGCAAGTATCTCATTTTTATTATACAGTTGGCCTGAGGATAAATTTTGTTTAGAGCTCCCTGTTTTTCTGATAGATATATGACCAGTGGGTAGTGCTCAGAGCTAGTGACATAGAAATAATTTAACAGATGTAAGGATATGATTTTTATCCTCCACTGTTTCTCTCTCAAACGTCTTTAGTTTCACAGCTTCCTCACTGCGACACCTTACATTTCTTATATATTACTTCTCAACACAGTAACTCTGTTAAAGTATGAAGAAACCTAGGTTAAAATTTTCTTTTTCCTTAGACTATTCTTCTAAAACCAACAGGAAGATTTAGCTGGAGACCAGCTACAGAGAATAGTGACACAAATATAAAATATCAAATAAAGAATGAAAGTGTTTATGTTGGTCCCTTCCTGAATCTAAAATAGCTCTATAACAAATAAAGTAAAATAATCTGAATGAAGTAACAGCAATAACAAAAAAAAAAAAACATGGTTAATTAGCAAATCCCATCTCAAATATCTGAGAATTATGAATATTCAACCTCTGATGTGAAGAGGGAGAAAACTTACTGAATCCCATGTGTGAGTACCTCTGTCACTGTCTTGAGTTGGGTATTTACAGTAACTTACAGCTGCAGATTCTTGACTGTACAGCCGTATGTTTTATTATTCAACCAGATGTAGGCCATAAAACTGGTTTATCTATTCTGGGGTTTGCTTAGTACTAATAAAATAAACTTCAAATCCCTAACTTAATGGCTGTTCTGATATTGTAGCACTTCAGCAAAGGACAGTTTTGCTATCTGGTACACTGAAAATGTTCTAAAATCAAAGTGTACTTGGAAAGATATATTTCTGCTCCTAAAGATTTCATAAAGACCCTTGCAATTTGGATGAATTGTGCTGTGCAATGACTTGTTTTTCTATTGATTTCTAGGCTGATGGACCATAACCTTCATTGATAGTTCATTTTGGCTTCCTCCAGACTGAAAAGGAAATAGCACTGAGTCTCTTCTCTGCTTTGGAGCCTACATTATTGATATTCTTTCATCATTATGTAGGAACATAAAGCTTCTGTTATGTTGCAATTATTATGTGTCTTTACTAGAATGTAGTTAGTGAAACAAAAATAGATGAGGCAGCCCACCACAGGGCTGTCCTGCTGTTCTCTGCTACACTGAGTACAATACACAGAGCTCAGAGAAAGCTCCCCATTCATGCTGATTTTTTGGCAACAGTTTCACAAAAGAAATCTTTCTGAAGTTCTCAAAAGTGAAAATATCATAATTAGCATTTTAACCCAAGAGGAGCTATGCAGAAGAGTTGAGTCAATTTTCATACAACAATGTATTATTTTAACTCATCTTTTTCTAGGTACTTTCTACGAATTTCATACCATTTTGAAGAAATGAAATAATGAAACAAAATTATGAACCTTCTATGGGAAAGAGCTGACAAAATTTTGCCAGATTTTAAAAGTCATTTGAGATTTCTTGCACTAGATTTTATCTACATGCCCAGACCATGGGACGTAGTTCTATCAACCTATGACTATTGAGATTCCTTAAAGCTTACGAAGTTAAACATTCATAGGAACAAAATCTTTTATGCCTTTTTTTTTTAACTTTTCATTAAAGGGAAACAAAAAGATCTAATGATCATGCATACTCACCAAAATAGATATTGACACTTCTGAGAATAACCACTGAAAGGCAGCATAAGTTAATTCAAGGTCAGGATGAGTATGAGAGAGCTCACTGGGTTTACTCCCTGTGATTGATAACAATCACCTGCCATTTGCAGAGTACTTCTGGTTCCCTCCCCCTTCCTCAGTACTTCCTGGTACTGACAGGGACCACGTGACTGGTTCCAGCCAATGCATTGCAAGTAGAAGTGATGGGTCATTTCTGGGCTGAGTGTTTCCCTGGGGGTGCAAATCCCTCCAGAGCTGTCTTTTTCTCTGGTACAGCCACCAGTTATGTGCAAGATGGTCACTCTGGCTACCCGGGTAACAAAGGGACAATGCCACCGCCCAGGATGTACATGAGCCTTTTTTATTTTAAGCTGCTGACATTTGGGAGTTGATACTTACTAGCCTATTCTGACAAATTTTTTTAAATGATTATTTTCGCATTATTATTTAGTTAAACTGATTCTTCATTTTGCCTTATAAAGATGGTTATCTACATTAGAAACAGTATACAATTTGGGTGGGTGGGAGGTGCGTCATATCTCCAAGTTAATAATGTGCAGTGATGAATAGACACAAAGCAGGAAACAGCCATGGCCATGAAGATAGTTGTTTTTCTAAATCAGGGAACTAGAAAAGCCTTCAGATTCAGACCGGGCAAGGACTGGGGTTAACAGTTACCTGTCCCCAAATTCCTTTTGTTTTACAAGAGAAGTCTGGTTAAAATGAACTTCAGAAGTTGCTTTGAAGAGGAAAAATCGGGGGAAGGGAGACAAAATAACCAACTAGAATCAGCTAAGCAGGCAAAAGTACCTGGTATTTATACTCTCATTATAGGTATATGAATTTCAGAACTTTGATTTTTTTTTTTTAAAGTAACAGCTGTGACTTAACATTCATTTCCCTCACCTACTGCCTGCTGGTCAGTGAAAGAGATCATGAGACTGCCGAGTTATAGCCGCTTGCTTTACCCTGGGGAGCGACAGAAGCAGCAGGTGTGGCTGAAGATGCAAAGGTCTGAGGTTCCTTTGCTGCGTGTCACCTCCTGGCCTCGCAGCTGTAAATGCCCAGCTTTTTACCGTCTCTGTGTTATGACCATGGGAACACTCACATTTCACTTGCTCAAAACAATGTGCAAGTCATACGAAAAGCGAACTTGATTTCTTGAACTTCCAGAAAACCCTCACTTGCGGTGGGTGAGCTTTCAGTTTTAGAATACAAATACAATTTAGGATCCCTCTTCACACTCTGGCTTCTGCATCATCCCACAGCTCGTTCAACAGATTTTCTTTTTGCCCGTGGCAATGTGAAATAAAAAAAATTTTTTTTTTTTTTTTTTTTTGCTTCTCAAAATGACAATATTGAGAACATCTGGTTTGTAGCCATCTTAAAGTTTGTTCTGCAATGCCGTTAGGTTTAAACATCTGTCATTAAATCAAGGGATTGACAAAATGCTCTGAGTTGAATTGCAACAGAGGGTACTACATCATTAAGTATCTTTTTTTGGAAACAAATTGAAAGAGAGTTAATTGTCTCTTCTTGAAGAGAGTGGGCCCATATCACCAAAGGTATCTGTTTTCTTTTCCAAATGAGAAAATGTATTCAATTTATTCTAGTAATTTTCCATTTTCTGTCCCACTGACTACTATATTTAATTACTCTAAATCACTCTCCACATAAAGACAGTGATGCGCTTCTGAGAGTCATTACAAAGATATTGTTTCGTAAATGTCTTTGCCTATTTGAAAAGCACTGAAAGTTTTCAGCAGTTCTGCCCCCCGCTGGTTTCCTAGGCAGGCACGGATCAATATGTCATTTGATAAAATACAGTGCAGGGACACCGTACCTCAGCAGAGTCCGGGTTCTCCTGACGTTTCGTAGTGTCAGCGTCTTGCTCTGTTTTCACGTTCTCCGGGAGAGAAGAACTGATCAAACATAACGTGCACTGTCATTAGCTGTTTAAGCCGAAAGTGATAGCAGATGAATATCATTAAGACTCCAGGACCTCTTAAATCCAGAAAGAAAACTAAGGCTTGATGAGTAAAGAGGCTGGCAGGTTGCCCTTCAGTACCCGCACCCAGCTGAACAGCTCATCCATTGTGAGGGAAGTCATAGGCGATTGATTAAATATAAGCTCTCTAGATGGCCTGATACCACTCCCGAAGCTTTTACACTGATGTCTTTTCCAAGTGCTGGAATAAAGCAGCTTTTCTCTGCAATGGGAAAACCCTAATGTCTTCCTTTTATTCCCTAAGTTCAAGCTGCTTTTAGTTATCATTTATGTAAAGGATTAGATAATGTGAGAATATTTATTATGCTTGAAAAACATCATTTGTAGTCAAATTTTAAATTTTTCAATTTTTATTTTAAAGACGGGGGTACATGTGCAGGTTAGTTACCCTGACCATAGTTACCCACTAGGTCGTTTTCAACTCATCCCTCCAAAAAAAATTTTAAAAGAATTTGCTTGTTAAGAAATCTAGTATATAGAAATGCTATCTTTTCTGTATGTAATTATTTTTAATTTGGATAAGATACCTTTTTTGAATGGTTACTAAATTATTCAGAATGCTAGATCCCAAAGCACAAAGGAAGAGACTAAAAATTAAGCAAAAGCAGGGGCTTTGTGTAAGGAGGAGCTGTGGGGTTCAAGTCAGGGCTTCACCCCTTAACTAGCTGGGAAATGTGGGACAAGTTTATTTAACTTTTAGGTCGATTTTCTCAACTCTCCAATGTTAGTAATAAATCCTATCCCATATGGTTGTTATGAACATTACATTAGATAATGCTGATAAGGAACCTGGCAGGGAAGTGCTAAATAACAAGTAACTATTCCCAATACTTCCAACAATTTCTTTTTTTTTTCTTTTCTTAATTTTATTTTAAGCTCCAGTATACATGCACAGAACATGCAGGTTTGTTACATAGGTATATGTGTGCCATTGTGGTTTGCTGCACCTACCAACCCATCCCCTAGGTATTCAGACCTGCATGCATTCGCTATTTCCGACGATTTCTGAATATCGGAATCATTTCTGAATATCACTGAATATCTCATGGACATCTTCCTTGCTGTTTGTCAAAGGATATGTGATCTTGGCCTCCAGGTTTCTCCTTCTCAGGGTGGGTTTCTTTGAGATACGACTTTAACTGATTCTTGTTTTTCCATTTTTATAAGAACTAAGAGTCTCACTTTTGTTCTTGGTTGGTGGGGTGTTAATGAAATGGAGAATTGAGCACCTCCCCAATTAAAGTTGACCAACCAGGCACACGAAAGACATCGACTTTTCAAAGCTCAGAGCCAGCCTGAACCCATTATGCATGTGAACAGTATCACACATCAAAATGTCCTGTTTAGCCCACTCAAAATTAGCATTAAAATAAAATGGGTAGGTAGACACTTTTTAAATCTTTTTAAAATTTCAAGGAACAAATCAAGAGAGTACTTTACAAAGGCAACCCTTGGGCATTGCCTTCCTTCCCATGGACGAGGGCAGAGCTGACTGTGTGTAACCAGGTTTCCGCTGTACACCATCTTCCCTCATCTCCCATCTCGACTGCTGAGTAGAGACAACCCTTCAATTATTATCTTTACTTGATTTTCAGATCCATAAACACGATGTTAAAGGAAACCTCAACCCCATAATGAGATGTTGTAATATTTTGCATCCTGTTTTAAAAACCTTTTGGCTCTGATCATAAGTGGGGAGGATATTGTTTAAATAGCAGTACCTCCAGCAAGTACAAAAAGATTCCTAGAGTTATCTTCCAATATTTCACAAAAAGCAGTTTATTATAAAAAGTGTTCACATGTTTGTATCATTAATAAGAAAATAACTTGATTTTTATAAAATGAAAAAATCATAGCCCTATCTGTGATTACAAACATATAATTTGTATGTGGTATTCATATTGGACTCCATCCTGTCCCCAGCCTACATATACTAGGACTAAATATTACCAGATAAAACACTGGTACAAAACTAGAATATGGGTTTTAAATTAAACAAGTCTAACTTTCAAATTGTATGTTTCCTTATGCCGTGGATAAGGCAAACATTACAAAATGTAAAACCTTCTTGAATGGACACTTCAAATTTTCAAATGAATTCAGCCTTTTTGAGGTTTGAATTTCAATTATTTTCGACAAAATGGCACTTCCTGGCCTTCCAGGGAAAAAATATGTTTAAGGGGGCTTCTCAAAAAGCTTCCTAAAGGATCCTGTCCCTCAGGATGCTTTCCAAGGCAAACAAAGTCTGAACAAATGAGTGAAAATTAAGCCGATCCCTACAGATTAACTTTCTCCAGGAATCAGCTCCACCTGGATGTCAAATGGCCTAGGAACAGACCCACAGGTGTGGTTGGTGTTTGCTTCTAGGGTCAGTATCCTCTGATATAAACAAACTAAAGAGAACCGAGTGTGTTTTTCCTTTGGTAGAAAAGGCATGAGAAAGGAATTTTGTTTACCCCAATAACTTCAAAATATTTATGAATATTTGAGTTGGGTTTAATTTCTTTTTAATCTCATCTACCTTAATGATGGAAACTGCAAAGCATTTCCCCTGTACTCCTTAGATTTTATAGAAGTTTGGCAGAAAATTTAATATTTTCCAATGTACATTGGACATAAATGTGGAATTCTAGCAAACTATACTATTGTTAGCATCTGGGGCTATAGTCCACTTTCATAAGTAATGTAAATGACTGATCATTCTGAGGATAAACACCCAAAGATAAACAAATAAAAGGAGATGCTGGTAGCTTCTATTTAATTTAATAGATGTACAAACATTGGAAAATTGTAAAGCAGCAAAAAAACTTTAAAAAGTTTTGGGGATTGCCCAAAGAATAGGTAAAATTCTTTCAGCTCTGTTTTCTTTCTTCTTATAATTTTTTCTAAGTTCCCTAAAGATATTTAATGGGAGATGATTACACAGGGAGTACGTACAACAGCTGATTTAAAAGCAGGTCAGAATCAGATTTAATGACTTAAAAATTACAATTATGATTACAAATATGTGAGGGAAAACATACACAGTTTTTTTGGAAAAAGCTATCAAAGATTGAAAATACAGTAAAGTGTTAATAGTTTTTACCTTTGGGTGGTGAGTCCCTTACAGTTTTGATTTTGTTTTTGTTTTTTGCCTGTTTGTACTTTGTGTTTTCTGTATTTAGTAGTAGCTAAACACACATATGTAACTTTTATTTTCATGTGAATTGTTCAAAGGTAAATGACACAGAACACACACATACGTATATATCATAGAAAATAACTAGGTGCGGTCATGCTACGGACCACTTTAGGAACTCCACTCTTGATCATTTCTTTTTGTCTGCTTGAGAAGTAAGACTATGACATAGTTGAATGACTATATTTATTCTGTGCATTTATTTCTCAATAATACTTTCATTCTCAGAGAGCCGGCTTGGTCATTTTGGCACTCCTCTACTGTCCTAATGTCCCAGCAGGACCTCATACTCAACGTGTCCAAAACAAATAGAATGATACTCCCATGTGCAGAGTGACACATGCATATATCCCACCTAAATCCGCAGCTTCTGTAAATAATGACAGAATTATGCCAGCCTTAAAGGTTCTGGAACAGTGGCGGCTCCTCCCTTCTTCCTTGTCTCGTACTGTGAGACTCAGCAGCCCAAACTCACTTTGAGCTCTCTTGATTTCCATTACCACTACCCCATCTCCAGGTTCTTTCCCTCTCTGCTCGACTGTTACAGCAGCTTCCTCTTCTTCCTGGCTCTACAGTTTATCCTCCTGACATTTAATACAAACAACTCTTCTGTCATCTGCCCTTAGGAAAATCCCCAGGTTTTTTAGACAGGCCGTCTACTGTCCTAGCTTTGGAGGTCAGGAACTGGCTATCACTGCCCCTGAACAAGCCCTGAGCTTCCCTCTGGTACCTGCACATGGCACGTGATTTTCATGCTACCCTCCCACTGCTGCCATTTGAAATATTTGCTGTCCCCAAAGTGGCTTTTCCATGATGATCACAACCCAATGTGAGTTCCTCCTCTCCTCTGAGCCTCCCTAGTACTTTATCTGTGCTTCTCTCTACATCCATCAAAACCTGCCACATGAAACAGTTACCTCATACTGGAGGATCAGGAAGGGCAGCCACTCAATTCCTCTTCTTTGCATCTATGCTTTGCACCATGTGAGCCTCTTACCCGCAGTGGTTGAATTTAAAAATATGGATTGCCCTGATACGAAAGATTCTGCAGACAGGAAACCTGGAAATTTCCATTAATAAGTTGATATATGTAAAGCTCTCAGAGCAGCGCCTGGCACGTCATAAGCACTGTGTAAGTGTTATCCATTCATCCTGTTAGCTATTAATCAGAGCTCAAATACAGGGAAATTTGAGCAAAGGCAATGAATGACTCAGCTACTGAACTATGTCAAAAGAGTGAAAACCAAATGGAACAAACACATCTAAAATTCAGAGCCCACTACACCCATCACAATGTGGGACCCCAGCAAAAAGCCCTGCCCAACTGAAAACAAAGCTTCCTGAAGCCTGAATGCAAACAAAGGCCAACCTAAGGACACCTAAGGGGAGGGGTATTGGATAATGAATTCCCTTGGGGGCATTCCTAACCCTTTCTGACCTCCAGGCTTAGCCCGGGGCTTGGAAGGTCACTCCAGACAGTATCTTTTATCGAAGTGACTGGTGACACCAGCCCCAAGGGGAAGATTGACCCTTTTACTTCTTTATAGTGAAAAGTAAAATGTGGGAGGAAAAGGTTAAGCTAACCCAGTCTCTGGAAGGTAACTCCCCTGCCACTTTCTATTGCACATTTGCAAGAGTTTGTCGCTGTCACCTGAGAGGAGCCTGCCTGCCTGCCTGCCCACCAGCCCACCAGCACCAGGCCTGAGGAAGGCCTGTAAAGTAGGGTGCAACCACTGCCCTCTTCTCAGTTGAGTGCAAAAGAACCACAGCTAGCCCGAGTTCTTCTATAAGACCCCGAGAAAGAGCCTTCTTGGGAATACGGAGCATCTAAGGTTTATTCCCAGAGGTGATGACTGCAATTAACAAGAAAAGTTGAAAATTTTCACTTTCAGGAAAATTTCCATTTTAGGCAGAAGCCAGAACAAAAAACAAAGGAATAATTCTTTTCTTATGTACAAGCTCGCCTCCCATTTTTTTGTAGGAAGTAATCAGCTTCGTGGTACCTCATTTGAATCAGAAGTTTAGACATTTATGTAATGATGAGTCTTGTTATGAATCTTAATCAATATTTTTTTGTGTCCAATTTTGTAAGGAAATAGAATTATCACGTGAAAAACCTCATCTTGTTTCATTGTATTTTAACTCTCATTGATTCCAAAATAATAAAACCTCAGCAACGGCAGCTATTGAAAGTTTTTGGCTCTGAGACAGGAGGATTCTCAGAGAAATTGAAGAGATTACATCCCAGGACACTAGCTGTTTATCCTCCATCATTTTACATCCAAAATATTGACAGTGTCCCAGGCAATTGGCTCTTCACAGATTATTTCATTGAGTCAGTACAGCAACCGTAAGAGGTAGAATATTGTGATATAGAAAGTTCACACACTCAGAATTCAAAGTAAGTTTATCATTAAAAAAAAAAAAGATGGAAAAAAAGAAGGGAGATGCTTAACCTGTCAGAAAGTGGAATCCTCAACCTTTAGGTTGTTACCTCATCAAAACTTCAGGCTTTGGGGCTGGGCGTGGTGGCTCATGCCTGTAATCCCAGCACTTTGGGAGGCCGAGGAGGGTGGATCACTTGAAGTCGGGAGTGTGAGCACAGCCTGGCCAACATGGTGAAACTCCGTCTCTACTAAAAATACAAAAATCAGCCAGGCGTGGTGGTGAGCGCCTGTAAGCTCAGCTACTCGGGAGGCTAAGGCAGGAGAATCACTTGAACCAAGGAGGCAGAAGTTGCAGTGAGAAAAAAAAAAAAATCAGGCTTTTTTTTTTGTAAACACACGAGTTCAACCAGGTATTCCCTCCAGGAAAACACTGTCTTTGCTCATAAAGATTTGCTCCATGAGTCAGATGTAGGACAGAGGACCTTATAATTATCAGTCCTCTCTGATGGGAGGGGAGAATGGGTCTTTTATTAACAAGTTACCAAAGCTTGAGAAGCCTCTTTGAAAAGAATGCAAACAACATACATTTTTAAAGGATCCCAGTATTTGTCCAGTAAGTGAAACTTATAAAAATTTCATATTTATAAGTGATCAATTGCTTATCCATAGAAGAAAAATAGTAAGAATCTCTTGAATAGTTGAGATCTTAATTTTCTTTGTCTAACTGTAGACAGGTAGCGTTGCATGTTTAGGGAAGGCTGATTCTTCACTGGAATTCATCTTTTTCTGTGTGACAACGCTCAGAGTTTAAGTGAGTTAGCCAAGTTCACGTAGCTTACATGGAATTACTTGGACTGGAAATCAGCCCCATTAGAAAGCCTGAAATGTCCGCATTTTTCTATTCTACTTCCCTGATTTGTTTATTTGCAAATGTCAATGATAGCATTTCCCATGGAGGAATTTTGTCATGAGTAAACGAGAGAATAATATGTATAAAAGGCTTGGCATAGTTTATCAGCTGAACCCTGTGCCCCGAAATTCACATGTTGATGCCTTCACCCTCAGTACCTCAGAACATGACTATATTTGGAGATAGGGTCTTTAAAGAGGTGATTAAGGTTAAATGAGGTCATATGGGTGGGGCCCTAATCCAATGTGATTGGTGTCTCTCTCTCTCTCTATATATAAAAATATATATAATATATAAATGTATGTATAAAATATATAACTATATAAATGTATATAAAAATATATATATGATATATATATATATAAAAAAGATGAATGGGCGGCCTGTGCAGCAATGGCCAAGATCGAGTCTCCAGACCTTCGCAGAAAGGAGGAGGAGGAGCTGCTGAAACAGGCGACCTGAGGGTGCAGCGGTCCCAGCTGCAAGTTGCCAAAGTGACAGGCAGCGCGGCCTCCAAGCTCTCTAAGATCCGAGTCGTCTGCAAGTCCCTTGCCCATGTTCTCACCGTTATTAACCAGACTCAAAGAAATCCTCAGGGAAGTCTACAAGGGCAAGAAGCGCGAGCCCCTGACGCTGAGGCCTGAGAAGACTCGCGCCAGCCACCGCCGGCTCCACGAGCACGAGGAGAACCTGAAGACCAAAAAGCAGCAGCGTTAGGAGCGGCTGTACCCACTG
Source organism: Chlorocebus sabaeus (assembly GCF_047675955.1). Classification (NCBI taxonomy): domain Eukaryota; kingdom Metazoa; phylum Chordata; class Mammalia; order Primates; family Cercopithecidae; genus Chlorocebus; species Chlorocebus sabaeus. The sequence goes on from NC_132906.1 coordinate 88,205,137, forward strand.
CGGCGAAAGAAAAAAAAATAAAGACACAGACACACACACTGGAAAGATCGTGAACAGACACAGGAGAAAGACAACCCTCTAGGAGCCAAGGAGGAAGCCTCAGACGAAAAAAACTTGTCCATCACATGATCGTGGCCTTCCAGCCTCCAGAACCGCGAGAAACCCATCTCTGCTGTTCATGGCACCCGTCTGTGACGCTTTGTTACAAAAGCCCTGCTACACAAATATGAACATATATTAGGTATTTAGGAAATGGGAGGCTCTATGTTGGGAAATATGGAGGCCATCTGCAATGACAAAGAAAAAGCTTCCTCCAGGTCCAAGACATCAGCAACTTCTTGTGGTATATAGAACGGCTTGGTGTACACGTTGCTGCGAAGTTTGTGTCTTATTTCTTTTTTGTGTCTACCCTTCCAGGCTCAGAGCCCATTGCTTTGCTTATAGTAAGATTCATTAAAAGATGACAAAAAATACGTGGACCCTCAACAAGCCCCTGGCAGAGGGCAGGCCCTTTTGAGAAAGTGCATGAACCTTTGATACTGCCAGGCTTTGTGTGGCTGGTAAGTTCAAGTTGTCTTTTACAGGACGGAAGACAACTTTGGGGATTTGAAGGAGCAAAGCAAGATGCCTAAACTCCCTGCTTTGTTCTCCTGGAGTAACTGAAGCAGTGGAAAATCCTATTTATTGATTAGGAATAATACATATTTTGTGATCGTTTTTAAAAGAATAATGGTTCAATTCCCCTTTCTGCCACTTACAGCGATAACAGTAAAATTGACAAATACCTAAGCGCATTTAATTTGCAAGATGGATTGTGCTATTGCCTACACCTGTTGGTAAGAGGTGAGCCCCAAAGCACTGCTACCCTGAGGACTTTGTCGCTGCCAGGAGCAAGTTGGGTTATCACATAAATGAATCACTGACAATAGGGAATCTGACAGCAAGTGTTCCTTGGAAACCACTCCCAACTAACGGAATAACCCTCCACAACCACCCCAGGTGAAAACGGTGCTTGCCGGTTTCCCGTATAGTACTCCATTAAGTCTCAGTCTCATAAAATGAGAAAAAAGCACTGGATGGCTTCTTCAGCTGTTACAGTCCTGCCTGACACTGGGAGACGTGCATCCAGGCTACTGAAACGGCCGCATGGTGGTAGTTGAAACTTTAAACAAATTAAACCTACTTCTTCAGACGTTGGTGCATGCCTCAGAGGTCATCATTTTTAGAAACCCAAGCACTGGGAATTGATGTTTCCCAAACAGAAGATTGCCAAGAACAAGATCACAAACTTTTGGTGGGTTTTTTTTTTTTTTTTTTTTTTTTTTTTTTTTTTTAAACATATGACTTCAACCAGACATTACCAGATATCACTCTTTGCTGAGTCTGAAGGCTCAGGAGGAGAAACTAAACTGATTTTTTTTCTAAGCACGTATTCTATTCAAACATAATGAAACTTAAATGGCTTATTTAGGAAGATGGTAATAATTTTATTAAAATGTAGATCAAATGAACAAAAACATTTAAAAAGCCCAGAAGTGTTAGTAGCATATAGCAAGCACTCAGGAAACGTAGGTGTTACTTTCCATGTCCTGCCAATGGTACTAATAGCAAATAGACCCACAGCTTTAGACATTTTCCTCTCTTTAATGGTTTTTAAAAAGATGATACAGGCCAGGCATGGTGGCTCATGCCTGTGATCCCAGCACTTTGGGAGGCTGAGGCTGGATGATCACTTGAGGTCGGGAATTCAAGACCAGCCTGGCCAACATAGTGAAACCCTGTTTCTACTAAAAATACAAAAATTAGCTGGGTGTGGTGGTGGGCACCTGGAAGTTGAGGCAGGAGAATCACTTGAACCCGGGAGGCAGAGGTTGCAGTGAGCAGAGATCTCGCCACTGCACTGCAGGCTGGGTGGAAGAGTGAGACTCAGTCTCAAAATATAAATAAATAAATAAATAAATAACCAGAAGACAACACTAAGGAAGCAATGGAAGCTGTAAATACACGCGCCCAGGTGAAAAATTTGGTGCATGGGGCATATCGTTGCATTAATTCAATATAATGACTAAACAGCTTTGCAGCAATAAGACTGCCTCATCTAGACAGAATCTGATGAACCAACAAGAGGTGTGAGAAAGCAATTATGGATCTGAAATTGATAAGAAACAGTCAAATAAGTTGTGGAAGGTTGTAAATGATATTTCATAGCTCTAGCAAAATTAAATGTGTTGAATATAAAATACACAATTATTGGCTAACAGTATGGAACTTGGCTTGTAAATGACGAATTGGAAGAGAACAGAGAATTATAAACTGGGGAGAAAAGTAAACCTTCTGTTTAATCTTAGACTTGGCTGTCAGGTATTTTTGTATTTAAAGTTAAATTATTTACAATTGCCTATTGTATTTAACTGCAATATTCACATACATCTTTATAACTTTAGAACATTTTTTATTTTCACGAGGTCTCTAACTATTAAAAGCACATTGAACCAAAACACACATGTCTATTTATGGCCAGCAGAGAATTCCAATCCATCCACACACACACACATATTTAGGACTATTAGCCGTAGGCAATGGGTCCTGCATGATGCCCTGAAGAAAAACATACTGACATATTCCAGAAGGGCTGCGTGCCCAGTAGAAAATGCACACAACTTTCAAAGTCTTTGAAGAGTCGCCAGATTCCCTGGGACATTACTGCTACCTAGGTTAGGCACTTTGTGAATTTATTTTCAGGAGAAAAATAGCATTCTTTAATAACAAACTGCTATAACACAGGACCAATAAATCTCTTCTCTCTAAATCTCCATTTCTTCGAGGAAGTGGGACAAGATCTGATTGTCTGTAAATTACCATTTCAGTTCTGATATTCCTCCAATCTTTGGAAGATAACTTGCCCTTTAAACGGTTCTCAATAAATATTAATTTTAAACATTAATGAATATGTTATACCTAACCAAACTCTATGTAGCTTATAAAAGATTCTTTCAAGTCTACCAAGTAAACATGAATCCAACTTTAACTTGATGGATGTTATTTCAGAATGTATTTCTCATAAAACAAACTTTTAAAAATATATAATGATGTGTTTTTGCTTTCATTCCTTGGGTAAATTAGAGCTACTTGGTCTAAGCATTGTTCCAGTGTCTTCAAAGTAAGTGTGCGTAGGCCAGTCGTCTTGGTATATGTCACCTAACTCATCTTTGGCTTTCCTAGGCTTTGTTTACTTTTTTTAAGTTGATTTAATGCTTTTCAAAGTATCCTAAGTTTGCCTCATTTCCAGTGAACATCCTGCAAAGTTCAGAAATTCATCCCTCTCTGCCTTTTAAGGGGAAGAACAAGTTGGCATTGAATAGTTTGGCAGCAGAGATGGAGAAGCAGCCTGCACAGGATGAGAACTAGAATTATGGAGGCAGCTGTATTGGGCGGTAGGTTTCCATTAAATGGATGTCTTGGGCTTGCCATCTTTCACTGTAATTGCTGTGTCCGGGAAGTTGACTGTCTCTGGAGATTAATCTATTTTAAGTTTAATGGATCTGTAGAAGCTATTGAAAGACTGGTACAACTCTTTCTCCTTGACTTTTCCAGTCCAAATGAAGACATTGCTATCAGTAATAATGCACCTGCTCTGCGTGCCAACATTCCAGCCCCACTCCAGCCACAAGAGGAAACCCCCTTCCATGGACTTTATGTATTGGAAACCTTTCATACTACGTTACTTGAGTTTATTAGTTACAACATATTTGTTTTCCTATGTGATATATATATACACATATATGTATGTGTATGTGTGTATATATGTATGTACATATGTGTGTATGTACGTGTATCTATATGTGTGTATATATATAGAGAGAGAAAATGAGTCTCTTCTGATCAGTGTGAAATAATTTGTGTTATCAAACTGAGTTGATACAACACCAAGAAAAAGCAAAGAAAATTTACATGCATTTATTCAATCTATATATGCATCGGCCTTACTGCAGGCAAGGGTACAATTTTCATAAACTTTTATTTGAAAGAACTTTGGCATTCAAAGATGTACCCTTTGTGGGTTAACAAAAGGCAACGTAAATGTTCATAGGACAGAGTCATTAGTGATCTTTCTGAAAAACAGATGTAAATCATGGACCTCGGGGTGGTAAAAGGTCACTTGACTGGTGAGGAATCCAACCCACCTCCCCAGCTTCCACGGCAACAGCTTCGTGTGCTCAGCTTGCTGTGGTTTACCTAGAAACGCTAGTGAGAAAATGTGAAAACTGTTCCTTCTGAGAGAAAACAAAAAAAAGGCATCAAAACTGAAGATGAAAGAGAAGACGACTAAGAAAGTGATGATTTTTAATTCATGTTCAGTCAATAAATGTTTAAGTATTTTTCTGTAGACCACTGCATAGGCACTGGGCATGCGGTGATGAACAAATTAGACATGGTCTTAGTCTTCATGGAACTTATAAACGATGCAGGAGAGAAACACAGCAAACAAAAAAGAATCCCCACCTACATATATATTTTAGAATTGCTACAAGCACAGGAAGTCACACCAGAAGGTGCTGTGAGTGAGTGTCACAGGGGACCTGACCTGGAGGAGGCATCAAGGATGACCTGTCCTGTTGGAAGAAGCCACATTTAACCTGAGTCCTGCCAGCTGAATGGAATAGATGATAATGAAGCGGAGAGTGAGGAATCAAGCCTTCTAGACTGAGGAAACAGATACAGAAATCCTTGATAATTAAGAGGGGTGTGATAGATTGGGTTGTGTCTCCCCAAACTTCCTATGTTGGAGTCCTAACCCCTGGTATTCATAGGAATGTGATCTTGTTTGGAAACAGGGTCTTTATAGAGTTAATCAAGTTAAAACGAGGTCATTAGGGCAGGCCCTGATCCAAATGACTGGTTTCCCTAAAAGGAGAAATTTGGAGACAGACGTGCATACAGGGAGGCAACCATGTGAACATGAAGACCATCCAGAGGCCCAGGAGAGGGGTCTGGAACTGACCCTTCCCCCACAGCCCTGCCCACACCTTGGTCTCAGACTCCTAGCCTCTAGAACATTGGCATCATACATTTCTGTTGTGGAAGGCACCTCGTTTTTGATACTGAACTTTAATGTGAGAGCTCTAGGAAACACAGACAGGAGGCATCAAAGACTGAAACCAGAGAGGACGGTTATAGGTTAACTTGAGGATTTTAGGTTTTCTATCACAAGTGCAATGGGTGTGACATGGTCTAGCTTCACAAGGCCTGCCTCGCTACTATGTGGAGAACAGATTGGAGGGGAGTAGAAATGAATGTCTGGAGACCAGCACGGAGACAATGCCAGGAGACCAGTTAAGGGGTGACAGTGAGCTGGGCACAGGGGCTTATGCCCATCATCTCATCACTTTGGGAGGCCAAGACAAGAGAATTGTTTGAGACCAAGAGTTCAAGACAAGCCTGGGCGATATAGCAAGACTCATGGTCTACCAAAAAAAAAAAAAAAAGTAAGAGGAGACAGTGCTGGAAGTAGGGTGGTGGCAGTCAGGTGGGGCCTGAGTCAGGGTAATTTTGGAGTTAAAAACAGTAGGTCTCAGTGCTGGACCACAAATACAGTGATAGTTGTGGAAATGGTAGCTTCAGGAAGGACTCATGGGCCTCCGGTTTCCACAGCTGGGTGAATAATAACTCCTTCTGAAATGAAGAATTGAGGAAGAGGAGTGCATTTGGGATGAATGGTCAAATAAGTTTTGAAAATACTAAGTTTGAGATGCCTGTGTAATCTAAATGTAATTTTTAAGTAGACAGTTAAACATCTAGACTTGTAACTCAGAAAAGAAATCAGATCTGAAAATACAATAAAATTGGTTCTGTTGGTATATAAATGATATTTTAAAGTGGGAAAAGATGAGATGACCTCAGGAGAGAAGGTAGAACAGGAGGAGAAGGGCCAGCACTGGTGCCTGAGAAGCCCTATTAGAGGCGGCTTAGTTCAGGTTTCCTCAGTGTTGGCTCTGCTGACATCTGGAGCCAGATAATCGTTGCTGGGGGGCAGCCTTGTGCACTGCACGATGTTCAGCAGCATCGCAGCCTCTACTCAGCAGATGTTAGCAGCCTCCTCTTAATTATGACAACCAAACATGCCTCCAGGCTTTGCCAAATGTCCCCTGGGGCCCCAAATCACCCTTGGTTAACAACTAGTGTAGAATAGGCAAGCAAAGAAAAAATATAAAGAGTAAGTAAAGGGGGAAGAGGAAAAGCAGAAGGGTGCGATGTGTCAGAAGTCAGGAGAAAAGACGATTTGGGGAAAACTCAAATCACAGATTGCTGTGGAAAAGTCAAGAATGACGCTTACTATGAAGGGCCTAGTAGTTTTAGCACCATGATCGTAACTTTAGCAACGGTAATTTTGGTGGCTTAGTGGGAGCACAGGCTAAATTGAAGTAGATTACAATTCTATTTTTATTTATCCAGTTGGTGATATGTGTACATGTAGTCAGATTTTAATGACATTTGTGTGATTATTTTGTTTAATGTAGAATATAGCAGATGCTATTGATTGCCTACTCAACAATTTCTCCCTTTTAACAGAAATTCCATTTTTTCATACAATGTGTTGTCTATTCATGGGAAATTGCTTTGCAGTCAATGGTGGCAATGGCAGTCCCATTCTCCTTGGCAGTGGCTGGTTTAGAAATAGGCGTGTGATGCAGATGTAGTTAATGATGACATCAGAAGAAATTTAAAGACATCTGGGAAACGTTTCCTTGTTGATACAGACAACCAGAAAGGAACACTCACCTTTCATCTGGGTGTGGCCTCCTAAAATTCCTGGAGGATTTGGGCGCTTCTAAAACAACTTTTCTCCCCACTATGGAAGAAGAATTAACTTGAGAACAAGCCGAACAGTGAATGTAGCAAAAGGGAAAATGGGAAGAACGTGGGCGTTTGAATGAAGAGGGACGACTGAATCCATCAGCCTGGAAGCCATCCATCTTCAGGCATCTTAATACATTAAACCTAATTTCCTGCCACCTCCCATCTGTTTGCAGTTGTTTTAATTTGTTTGTTTATTTGTTAGCATTTATCATCAGCCCAGTATCTTTGTTCTACTGTCAACAACTTCTGGAACGACACCATTCTTTTCCCCTGATGTGCTGTTCTCTTACTAACCTGAATGGAATTCAGAGTTCCCCCATTTTACAGTTTTCCAAAATAAGGCAAAATGGCTACAGTCACCTCTTGACCTCTGATCTGTTCTCTGCCCCAGCTGGTTTCTTTTGAAGTCCACACCATTCCATTAGCACTTCCCTGACCACAGTGCTGCCTCCACTGGTGTCTGCTCCCTACCCACATGCCTTGAGGGTCTGCACATTTGGACCATCACTCTCCTCTTTGAAGTGTCTTGGGAGCCATTTATTTTGATGGTCCTTGCAAACTGCTGGCTTCACACTTCAACTACCTCCATTGGCCTTCAGCTATACCCTCCTCTAGCACCAGCACTCACAGCCACACCTTGGACTTCAGCATCACCTGAAGCCGCTTCATCTCCACCGTCTTAAACTCAGAAATTCTTACCCCTGTTACAACCCCCTACTCTCACTCCTGTTTACTCTCAGTGTGACCTTTGATTCTCAGCCCCTCTCTCATCCCTCATGAGTTCCTTTCTGGATGTAAAATACAAATAGAAACCCCTGAGAAACTGGTAACTACAATCAATGACAAGGTATTATGACCACTTACTTATGACGTTTTTATAACAACCCAGCCTGAAACCACATCTGCTCAACCATTTCAATTAAAATTTTCCCAGCACTCAGAATTCACACATCCTCTAAACTCATCTTGTCAGACAGAAACTAAGCCATGAGTTGTCCCCACTTTTGATTCTGGGCTGTAGAAACTACCAGAAGAAAATTAGGCTGGGCACGGTGGCTCATACCTGTATGTAGTTCCAGCACTTTGGGAGGCTGAAGTGGGCGGATCACCTGAGGTCAGGAGTTTGAGACCAGCCTGGCCAACATGGTGAAACCCCATCTCTACCCAAAATACAGTAATTAGCCGGGCATGGTGGCGGGCACTTGTAATCCCAGCTACTCAGGAGGTTGAGGCAGGAGAATCGCTTGAACCCAGGAGGCGGGGGTTGCAGTGAGCTGAGATCACACTACTACACTCTAACCTGGGCGACAAAGAGAGACTCCCTCCCCCACCACCCAAAAACAGATGGCTCTAAATGTTTCTTTCTTTTCCCAGAGGGTCGTTGTTCTGTTCATAGAGAACCAGCCTCGGAGGGCCTGATGTTACCCCTGGTGGCCTCCCTCTCCCCTCTTCCTTCACCTGGCCATGCATTGAGACCCTGGGTCCAGGCCATGGCGTGAGCATCACCCTGTAAGGCAGCGGCGGGCACTGCGGTCCACAGTAAAAGTAGGTTTGGGGGTTTTGGATTCTTCAGATTAGATCCCATCACTACCACCACCCCTCAGAAACAAAACACGGAAGGCTTTCCCTTTTAATAGTGATTACTGGTAACAACACAACTTTGATACATTACAATGGAGCTGCATCATTCAAACATTTTATTAACTTTTTTTGTTGAGCAGATCTCGCTTTGTTGCCCAGGCTGGAGTACAGTGGCACAATTTTGGCTTACTGCAGCCTCCACCTCCCAGCTTCAAGCAATCCTCCTGCCTCAGCCTCCTGAGTAGCTGGGACTACAGGTGACCGCCACCACGCCCAGCCAACTTTCATATTTTTAGTAGAGACGGAATCCCACCATGTTGGCCAGGCCGATCTAGATCTCCTAGCATCGACTGATCCACCCTCCTTCTTCTCCCAAAGAGACAGGAAGACAGTTGTGAGCCACAGCACCAGGCCTAATTAACGTAAATTTGATGTACCAGCTTCAACGAAAGAATAACGAGTTCAATTTGATACAAAATCCTACAACTTTATTCTGACCTTCCACTCACTGAGCCTGGCGGACAGCTGAGAGGAGTGAGTGTGGCGTATGCTGTTTCCTCGTCCAGTCTCAGCTCCTGTGGCCTCCCACGTTGTCTCAGTCACAGTGAGTGTCACCCTGTTGTTCACATATACACATGTGTAGTTTTATTGCACATGGCTCTCCACACCACTTGGTGACATCGTCTCTTGTTCCATCCTAGCAACCTCTGTCCCCTTCCAGCCCTGGGACTATCACACTCACTGAGAGAAAGTCTATGTCGGTTGGGTGCAGTGGTTCACACCTATAATCCTAGCACTTTGGGAGGCTGACGCAGGCGAATCACCCGGGGCCAGGAGTTCGAGAGTAGCCTGGTCAACACGGTTAAATCACATCTCTACTAAAACACAAAAAATTAGCCAGGCGTGGTGGCACATGCCTGTAATCCCAGCTACCTGGGAGGCTGAGGAAGGAGGATTGCTGAAATCCAGGAGGTGGAGGCTGCAGTGAGCCGAGATTGCACCACTGCACACCAGCATGGGTGACAGATCAACACTCTGTCTCGGAAAAAAAAAAAAAAAAAGAATAAGCAAGTCTATGCCATCCACGTGGCAGCACTACAGGGACTAGTACTGAGTGCAGCATCTGGCATAAAAGACACTAATAGTATTTGCTGGATGAATGACTGGAAGGAAACAGTCCCTACAGCTGTAAGAACATTTGCTGAGCTCTGCGCTAAGCCACTTTTATGAATGTATGTCATGGCAGGCAGCCGCTTCCATTCATCCTATTTTGCAGATGAAGAAACTGAGGCTTAGGCTACTCAACTAGAACATGGTGAAGCAGGGGTTTTATCTTCTAGACTCTGACCCCAGAAACTGTACTCTCAACCCTTTTACCATTCCACACTTATGTAGTCACTGATAAATTAACCTGTTTCTGATGGTCATCTAACCTCCAAAACTTTTCCAGAGAAAATGCTTAGATTCCTACGCAATCCTAGCACTTCATTAACGTCATCTGTTGAGTGGTAAATGTAAGCAGTATTTGGTGTAGCTGTATAAATTGAGTTCAATTTTCTAAATTAGTATCAGAAGAGTAATAGGTTAATGAATACAAATATTGTGGGGTGGGGCAGAAGAAGGAAAGCTATTATTTTCTTTCACATTAAAAAAAGTCTTTATACATTATGGTAGACTATCTTTACCAATTATCCTGTTTTCCTTGTAATAGAAGTGTACCCCTTGCTCACTGACATCCAAGCCTGATCATTTGACTTGACTTATCCTTCAGCCTGGATTCGCAATGAAGACAGGCAGAGCAGAGCCAGGCAATGCCGCATCTACCTGCAACTGACATGCAGTGAGAGCCAGACTAAGTCTTTGTGCTAAGTCCTTGAGATTCTGGGGTCGTTACCCAGCATAGCTTAGTGAAAGCTGAGGAATATACACATTGCTATGGGTCAAATTGTGTTCCCTAAAGATGGTGCTGTCCAAACCCCAGGAGCTGTGAATGTGACCATATTTGGGAATAGTGTCTGGTCTTTGCAGATAATCAAGCTGAGATGAGGTCATCAGGGTGAACCCTAACCCAATATGACTGCCCTTATACAAAGAGGAAATCCAGACACGGGTCAGACCACGTGGAGGGAAGATGGTGTGAAGAGGGGCAGTGGAAAGACCACCGCCATCTCCACCATCTCCAAGACCTCAGGGATGCCTGAGGTCACTAGAAGCAAGGAGAGAAGCCAGCAGCAGATCCTGCGCCAGTGTCTTCCAAAGGAATGTGTCTCTGCTGACACCCTGATTTCTGGCCTCCAAAACTGTGAGGCGATGCATTTCTGCTATTTTAAGTCACTCAGTTTATAGTACTTTGTTATGGCAGCCTTAGCAAACTAATACAAACTCATTTATCTCCAAGTACATAAGGTCTTGAGTAAATGGATGTTGTTATTTAGAATTTAAATGTAAAGAATTTTCCAAAGTTAACTCTTAGAGGAGTTACTAATTTATCTAAACAGAGCTAAATAGAAAATTCCCAGGACATCAAACTTGCTAAACTATGACTTTTAACTTGATCGAGAAAGATATAAAAAAAAAATACAATGAAGATTTGAAACCACAGGTGGAAGTTACAATATGAAGAAGATATAGACTTTTAATCACATATGTACATTAGACTAATTTTCATATTCTGAGATTTTTTAATGAAACACTGCAAATTATACCTTTTTATCTAATGTTCACTCCAAATATCTAGGATGTATGCATTTTTCTGTATAATAAAATAGAACTGTAATACTGACCTCTTTCTCCTCTCCCACAGGATAAAAACTCATTTTCTTCGGTTTGTGTGCTATATGTGAAAACCATACAGGCCTTGTAAAATGCTTTAGAACCTAGGTGAACGCCACTGAGAATTGGCTGAGCTTCCTCAGCATCATTTTTAAAAGGTCTATAAATTTATTGTTGTTATATCTTGGTCTTCTCAAAGCTGGACTTGTAAATGAGACGCTCCATGTGATTTGAAGAGCACCACAATGTTCAGTACAAGTCGTTCTTTACCCTACACAAGGCAGACCCTCATGGGCTAATTGTATAATACTTAAAGCATGGCATATTTGAACTAGTAAAGTCGGGAAGGCTGAAAGATTGATCCTTTTTTATTAGCCAGAGCAGATTTTAGCGTATCAGATTAGCTCTGTGCTGCAAAGGATATTGGTAAGTTGTTCCCCAGGTGGAAAGGTGGAAAAGGTATTAAAATTCTTCTGTAACTCCCCAGAGCCTCAAGAAAAAAAACAAATTCATAGTAAGACACATCTAAGACCTCTGAGAGCTGGCCTCTGATTTCCTCTCCAGACTCCTCTGTCTGACTTGCTACACTGAATTGTTGAAAGGGGAAATTTCCTAGTTGCCTTTTTCTGGGTAACTCTACCTTTCCTGATTTACTGTGCAGCCTAATTTTAATTAGGGTAATTAATGCTGTCTGCAACAACCGAAAGACACTGCCGTCTTCAACAGCTTCACACAGTGTGTGAGTTCTTGCTTAGAAGGAGCCCAGGGCGGGTCTGCCTGCTGCTCTCCATTTTGCATTCACATCAGTTTGGACACAGGTCTCCCAGGTGTCCACGTTGAAAGAAGAAAGGGAACAAGAGGCACGAGGTGCTGCAGCCCAGCCCTCCTGAGGCCCCCAGGCAAGAACTAGTCAGCAGGTCGCACCTCACTGCGAGGATAGAGAGAAGTACAGGGGAACACATGGGTTGTTTGTGCTCCCTACCTGATACCCCAACACTAGTCTGCATGGTATCTCGTCCATAGCTCGCACCACCCAGACTTGCTCCCCTCTTTCTTCCTCATTAGATGATCAGAGCCTCAAAGTTGCTTCTGCACCTTGTTTATGTACCCAGAGTTTCCAGCATCTTCCCTCTCACACTTCAGATGCTCAATAGCTGTTAAAATATAGAATGAATGGATGGATGGATGGAAAGAGGGATGGATATATGAATGAATGGAGGGGGAATGGAGGGATAAATAAGGGAAGGAAAGGAGGCATGTATAGATGGACGAATGGATGAATGGATGGATATATGGATGGAGGGAGGGATGGGTGAAAGAAGAAAGGAGGAATGTATAGATGGATGGATGGAGGGATGGATGATGGAGGGATGGGTCATTCAGCCTGTGGTATTGCAAGGCTGTTCAATACCTATAGAGAACATTTCTTAGACCCATTACCTTCTTGAAAACTCTGTGATTGGGAACCTTCTAACACTGAGAATCCTGGCTCCCCAAAGTCGAGCTCAGGAAATTGAGTTTTCTCCAATTTCCTGTGCAACCAGAATACAAGCATGTGATCTAAGTTTCTCCAATCAAATAGACGCACACAAGACTTTAATGCAAAGAAACAAGCAACACAAGGCAACAGGCCCGGTATCCCCATTTTTGCAGGGGATGGACTTAACACAATCAACTTTATGGCATCCGGTGGAAGCCACAGTGATTTCACAGGAGTTATAATGGAGCTCCTGGCGTAGAGGAAAGATGTGGGGACAGTAATGCTGGAGCAGCCCAGTGGAGGCGGTATCCTTGTCAGAAAAACTCTGAGGGGTGATGTGGGCATTACCTCACAAAGATTAGCCTTGGATCAGGTTTTACAACCCTCCCAATATTTCTGATCCACTCAATATTTCTTTAATTAAATCCCTTTCAACTTACAAAAAAGAATCCACTTTCTTTACATGCCATTAAGAACCAACTGAGATCCAAGAAAATAGCGTGCAGCCTCGGGACATTGGAACTGGAAGAGACAGAGAAAGTATGTGTGTGTGCACATGTATGTGCATGTGTGTGTGTGCATGTGTGTGTGTATTAGGAGAATCACTGGGGAGGAGAACAGATGTAGAGGGAAGCAGTACAGTCATAAAGTTGGTGAGAATGGCATATGGGCATCAGAGGTCAATTTTGCCAACATCATTCTCACTATAAATCTTTATTTTGTTCCTGTGAGGTGTCACTGTTACACTACATTGCAAGAATTCAGGGTCAGTGGCCCATTTATAATCTTAATATTTATCTATTTAAGTCATGCCTTGTGTCTTCAATCTACCATTAGACAATATTTATTAAATTCATGAAATTGTGCTTCAAATAGAAACTGTGGTAAACAGCTTCAAGTAGTAAGTATATTATTTGGTTTTTCTATAAAGTGTAAATTTGAAGGCAAGGTTAGATTGATGAGATTTCTGAGCTCACAGAAAAGCTGATTGCTTCATACCAAGTAACAAAGTTTCACTCAGTTGAAGAGTCTAAAGTGGTTGCACTATTAACAGCCTTAAAAACTGGCCGGGCGCGGTGGCTCAAGCCTGTAATCCCAGCACTTTGGGAGGCCGAGATGGGCGGATCACGAGGTCAGGAGATCGAAACCATCCTGGCTAACCCGGTGAAACCCCGTCTCTACTAAAAAATACAAAAAACTAGCCGGGCGAGGTGGCGGGCGCCTGTAGTCCCAGCTACTCGGGAGGCTGAGGCAGGAGAATGGCGAGAACCCGGGAGGCGGAGCTTGCAGTGAGCTGAGATCTGGCCACTGCACTCCAGCCTGGGCGACAGAGCGAGACTCCGTCTCAAAAAAAAAAAAAAAAAAAAAAAAACAGAATTGCAAGGATATTCTGCGGTAGACAGTGCTTCTGTGTCATACTAATAACATTATATGTGTCCTAATAAATATAAACTTAAGGATAGGGAACTACTATAATTGTGGAAGGGACAGTTGAATAAAAGAGAATACGGAGTTTTGCTCAAAACATTTTAACTGAATACATTTGTTTGTTTGTTTTCATAAAATGTTCATTTCCACTAAAAGTTTGTGGCCTATCAAAAGTTTGTTTCATAAGGGATGGTACAAATTCACTTATCAGGTTTTTTTAAACTTTAAAAACCAATATTTCAAGCAACCCACCGGAGATTTCCACTCTCAATTAGAGAAAAAAAAAAAAAAAAAGTCTTCTCTGAATTACAATAACTTTAATGTTTGCAACGCGTTGATTTAAGATTTTTCAAACTGGCTCATTCACAATATGAAAGTGGCATCCCTATGAGATCATTGACTTTTGCTTGCAATTATCTTAGCAGTTTAAAGAAGTGTAACTGATGCTAGCATAACTGCTTCTTAATGTTTTCAAGGTACTGAAAAGACTAGCTGGAAGTGAAGAGTTGACCCTTTCTGAAAACCTGAATAACCAGAGGTTCCCTAGTCATCAGTCACAGCAACAACTAGCTCTTCTTTGAAAACGGGTCCATTTTTCAAGCTGTTGTTGGCATTGCTATAGATCCTGGAGGCATGACTGAAAACAAGATCATAATTGAGCCTTAGGAGGTCTGCTTATCTCTCACAGCAATGAGCTGGCAGAGGATGGGGACCCAGGCTGTGTGAGTGCAGGGGAACAATGCCCCTGCTTGGAGACCTAACTGATTGTAAACCTTGTTGGTAAAAAGGTGTGAAGAAATGAGTCTCAGTGTTTTGCTTGCTGCCTTAGGATTCGTGTGGGGGTAGAGGCTGGAAGGTTATACGGAGGAGGCAGAAAAGACATAATTAAAACTATTCATTTCATGAAGCAAAAAAAAATGTACTCTGGCTTCCCAGCAGGCCTTGATCTCTTTGTTATGCCGTTTACTTGGAAAGCCCTCTTGAAATGTCATTCAGGAAGTGCCACTCCAGCGGCCTCGCAGAAAAAGAAAAAGGATAGTTAGGGAAGAAGGGTGAAAAGATAAAAAGCATCCAATTTTCAAAGAACAATATTGAATTAGAAGCATCTTAATCTGTGCTTGCTCAATCTTATGAACTTTTACCTAGATTACAATCAAATTATCTCCTATAAGAAAGATTTTAAAGAATTGCTAATCTTTTATTTTAAAAATAGTGCTTGATCTTTCCCCTTCTTCACTAACATGTTAAAAACATGATTTCGCCATATGGAAAGCTAGTCCATGCCTAAAAGGGAAAAAGGGCAACGATCATAAAATAATAATATCCATAATTAAAATAAGTGCAAACATACATTTGGTAAATATGTCAGCGTAATGAATAAATAGTTGGTGCACTCTGTGATTTGGTTCTCAACTAATTGATGTAAACCTTCAATTTGATTTTCTGATTCCTTTTTATGCCTCTCAATAACCTCCTCCTGCCCCTCAAGATCTCCTGTTGACATCAAAGGGAGTGTAGGGTACATGAGAGGAGACACCAGCAGGAGCACCAAGGAGAAGGAGGGTGAGCACTGCAAAGACCACATTTGTTGGAGCTAATTTTTAAAGAATGAACTCACAGTGTGAGTCTATGTTTAATGTAAATATATAATTATCAAGAAGAAACAGTGCAACCCTTCTCTCCTTCATCTGTGAAAGCTAGATCTAGAAAAGCTAAACATTTCAGAGTGTCAGGAGTAATATTAGCATACACTTATTTAAATTGTGGATTATTTTCATTCTCTGAAACCAGATGAATGTGGAGCAAAAGCAATTTTGGCAATTCAAAAGAAAGAGCCAGGTTTTTGGGTTGTTAATTAGAATATAGTCAATCTGCTTGTCTTCATTGAAACTTGTTGAAGGGGGACAGGGAGAGATGGCGGAGGGGTGAATAATGAAGAGATCATCGTTTATAATGAATTTCAGATTTATTTTCCAAAGTTTATCTGTGTTCTGCACTCTTGCTGCAAAATGGATTCAAACTCAAAAGTTGGATAAATAACAGCACTTGTAACATTTTCAATTATAACTATAATTAGACACTCCAGTAAATCAAATATCTTGCCTAGAGTTTCTGTATTCCATAAAAAGTATAAAAAATTTCTTTCTCTCAAAGAAAATAATATTCTGTCATATAATCAATGTATTTAATAACTGAGCAAATTGGAATCATTTCCATTCCTAACATCAATAATGTTGTCTGACTCTTAATGAATGTGGCATTGCATAAAAGTTTATTGATTGATAGAACCAAAAAATGTAAGAAAAATCACTTTTATCCTTTAAAATAATAAACATATGGAGAATTTAAAGATAGCCTTTTTTTTTTTTTTTTTTTTTTTGAGACGAAGTCTTGCTCTGTTACCCAGGCTAGAGTGCAGTGGCGCTCTCTCGGCTCACTACAACCTCCACCTCCTGGGTTCAAGCGATTCTCCTGCCTCAGCCTCCTGAGTATCTGGGATTACAGGCACCCACCATTACGTCCAGCTAATTTTTGTAATTTTTAGTAGAGATGGGGTTTTAACATTTTGGCCAGGGTAATCTCGAATTCCTGACCTCGTGATCCACCTGCCTCAGCCTCCCAAAGTGCTGGGATTACAGGCATGAGCCACCATGCCCAGCCGAACACAGACTATTAAAACTTTTGTTGAACTTTTTGTGACTAGGAAAGAGCTAGATTCTTATATTTCAAATATTTTAAATGTATTTTTACATCTTTATAATTAATTCACTTTTTAATGTGACAACTAAAGTTTCAAATATGTAAAAATAATTCTACTTGAATTTATATATATGAATGAAATATATATGTATATTCCAACTTTGTCTTGTTATAAGAAATAACTATTTAACATTATTTGACCACTTCGAGAGATAATGTTTTCAAATAACATGAAATCTTGAGAACCATCTAATGTTTGTGTTGAAAGACAGTAATATTTTATATGTTTCTTGCACGGGTGTCAAAATTTCACTCTACTGGTGTTAAAAAGTTTAAGCAACTAAAGCATGTTCTGTACTACAGTGTATAAAGCACTACAGTAATTTAAAATGATTTAGTGAGGAAAAAAGAGTGAGAAGTGTTAGGAAAAGAATGGCATTTATGTGCCTCAGAGATGGTCTTAATTTATAACCCGAAGGGTTTTATTGTAACAAAATCCAGTTGCACAGTCTCCACATTAAAATTAAAACTGGTCTTCAGGATACATATTGTAAACTCACGACATCAAAGACTATGATTTTGAGAAAAAATTATTCTTTAGAAAGGAAATACCTTATATTTGTCTAAAAATAAATTTTGCAGAAAGCCACCAAGACAGTGTTCCATTGTAGGCTGTGAATCGTTTCAAAGGGATAGTGTTCTGAATATTAACATCATCTCACATCTCCCCAAGATGCATGCAATTACCCTGGAGAGAAGCGCGGGAATTGTAAGGTCTCAAGGGCTTACTTAGATAATGACATAAAATAAATTGCAACGATTACCCGTGTGCTTTTCCAGGAGACATATTATTTAAAACCTATCTAGGACTTCAAGAATGAAAGACAGAGGAATGTCCACTTTATGAAATTGCTATTAAAGTGTGACATAGAGTTGAAGACAAGGTTAATTATTGGTTTTTAACCGAAGTATCATTCTCCTTTAATATCAGTGCCCTGTTCTTAAATATTGAAGCAAGTCACATTTTTCAGGGACAATTGCCTTTGAATGAAGAATGACAGAGCTCTGGTCTTTGCTGACCCTTGCAACTCCTGCAGCGTAATCCATGGCAACTCGTTACTACGGCAACCAAGGAACATGCACCAGACCAGGATAAAACCGTGAAATCTGATGTCATATTTTCATAAGACATAATTGCAAATGATATTCTAAAGTAGATTTGTGAAACGTGTGATCTAAATTATAAATTAGTTGGAAGTGGTTATGAAACCTTCACTGGGTCTAAGAATTAAGGGTCCGTGTTTATGCACTCAGTGATTTTATTGAACACCTACTATGTGTGGCACACAGAGATGAATAAGACATGGTTTCTCATTTTTATTCTTCCCCTCAGCCTCACTCACTTCAGCTAGAAGTTCCAAGTTGGTCCACTGCTTTTTTACAGGCTTCTCCCCTCCCCACCTCCACCAAATGAAGTCAGTATTTTGAAATATTTCCATTGGTTTGATCAATATAACTTCCACAACCAGATCTCACTGGGGATAGAAATTACACAACTATTTGCCAAATTTCCAAGTTCCTTTCTGTAATAGAGGTTCTCTCTCAGTTTTACTTTCCCATCTTAGAAAATTGACCTGTATTTTTGGCTCTGGGTCCCATAGCAGAAAAGAAAGCTTCTAATTCATTCTGTTGGTGTTTTGAGTTCCTGAAGTATTTGCAGTGACTTTCATCCAAGTATCTCAGGTAATTCTTCTTCGTCACACATTTCAATGAAGAAGTGAGAAAGAAAACTGTTATTGGTCTTAGTCTATCAGAGTTTTGTAATTACACTATAAAAAGTCAGTTTTATATGTTATGCTTATAACAAAACATGGTACCTAGTATTGAGTTTTGTATTTGGGCTCTGTTAAGGATTCCTTGGTAGACCTGAGGTGAACATGGCAATTGCCATCGTGATGTGTCTTGGCCCTAACCCTGCCACTGGCTATGATCCAATTTGTTTCTAGGTCAAAACCCATAACCAATCTGAAAACAAATGTTATAATCACTCTTTACATTTGCAAACTCTACAGAGGGAAATATCAAGCCTCTTGGGAAATAGGAGAGAGCAAAATGACTGCACAGAAACCACTGTTTCTCCATCCTCATTCACAAATTATATGTAGATTGTTCTAACCATTGCATTTCCCAGCAACCCCTGAACCCCAAGTTGTGTGATTAAGACATGGTTCCCAGTGCAACCACTCTCTGATAGATATCTACAGACCAAACTGGTCTGCTCCAGCCTGTTTCTGAGTCAGGTAACTGAGCTGCTCTTTCTGTTTCAGATCTGTTTATATTGCAAGGACAACCCTCACGTCACATATTAAAAGAATATAAAGAAAAGCATATTTGCACTTCATAAGAGGTTGGATGCAGAAAACAATTCTGCTGTGTGAGAGCTGCAGTCATTCCATTATTCACTGAAAAAACATTTATGCTGGACCCATTGGCCAAGCGCTTTCAATGGCTTGAGGAAATACAGTCCTTGAATAAACTCACAGTTAGTGGAGAGAACCAAATACCAGACATGCTAAATAAGCAACAGTTATCAGACCTGTCATTAAGAGATGCACAGCCTGCCATGGGAAGGAGACACAGATCTGAGGGGAAGCTCACATAAGGCTTGCTAGAGGGGAGGCCTTTGTTTCCCTACAGAGAAGGTGTATGAGCGCTCCATACAGAAGGAATGGTACATGCACTGGTGCAAAACAACGGCACAGCATTGCAAGGAGAGTCAAGAAATTCAGTGTGGCTGGCATTTCTGTTTACCTACAGCAAAGTAAGGCACGGGTGACAGTATGAAGGGCTACGCTTAGGAGTTTGCTCTTCATCTCCCTCAAAAAAAAAGAAAAAAAAAAAAAACAAAAAAAAAACCGGGAACATTTTATAGGATTATTTTCTTCTATCTCCATGGAGTGCTGGCCTGGCCAGCAACCATGAGATCTGAGACAGCATCGGCTACAGCTTTGTATCAGTCATGTACTGTTGCATAACACATTACCCAAAAACATAGCACCCTACACAGCACAGTTTTTGTTTCACAGTTTGTGTAGGTCAGTTGGTTGCCTCTGGCCCAGCTGAAGGGACACTAGAGAGATGGAAGGATGTGCTTTCCTGCTCATCCATGCGGTTGACCTCCCCCGGGATGAGTAATTCAAGGGAGAGCAAGAGGCATGCACTCAGGATGAAAGACACCCAACACAGAAGCCGCACATTTTTGTCACTCAATCTCAGAAGTGAATTGCCATCACTTTGCCATCTTCTCTTTGTTGGAAGTAGGTCCCTTGGTCCAGCCCACAGTTAAGGGAAGAGTATTACCCAGGCTGTACATCCACAGAAGGCAAGGCACAGGAGTAGTCTGAAGTGCTTGCATGTGGCTGGCAACATGATACCATCCCACCACAGTAGAGAGGGCAGTGATAACATCTTTTAATTACATCAGTAATTTCAGGTAGCATTTATCGTGCATTTACTAGAATCTAGGTACCATGTTTATTTGTTTATTTTCTGTTCTGGTTTGCTTTGTGGGTTGAGCTACAGAGGTACAGTATTTAGCTCCTATAACAACCACATGAGATAGGAAATATTGTCTTCATTTTACAGTTGAGGAAAGTGTAGTCCATTTGCCCGAGGAACAACAGTCAACAAATTTTAAGGTGGTGGTTGGAACTGGGATTCAGACCTGACTTCACTATGTCTCTCCCTAAAACCTGCTCATTTAACCACTGTGCACACAACCTCCAATATCCCATCTGCTTCTGAGAACCTACTGTCAACTAGAGTCCTCTTTGGACTTTGGAACAAGGAATAACTTTAATGATGCTCGAAAGGGAGAAACATACTATTTCAAAGAAAAATGTCTAACAAGACCTTATGACAGTGATTCCATGCCCTGAAAACTAGAGCTCCTAGCACTAACTGTGTTACTATTCCTAAACAGTACAGAAAATTGCCCATGCACAAATGGAATCACAGGCTTGCAGTTCTGAGCCTGCAGTACATGATCTTACCCTGGTTCACGACACCACCCTATTGACTTTTGATGTTCCAAGTGGCATTGTGAAGCCAACCAAACATGCAACTCTAGACAAAACTAGTCTTGTATTAAGGCCAATGCTCTGAAAGGAGGACACACAATACACAGAATTTTCATTCAAAATTCAATATAAAAATCAAAATTTGACACCACAGCAAATAAACATCAAAATATGTAAAGTTCCCAAAAAGTGGTCATTGGTGATGAGCTGTAAAAGAAAATCTATTTTTACCAAATGGTTGAGAAGCTATGAATGCATGGGGTAAGAGAGCAAGGAGACACAGGCTCCACTTGCTGTGGTTCAAAGAGGAAACATGTTCAAATGTGTTCTCTAACAGTAGCTCTTGTTTTTATTCATTCCAAGGAACTTAAAGTACTTTGTGGAATTACTTTATGACTAAGAGGTAGAAGGAGATGGGTTTTGTTTGTTTGTTTGTTTGTTGTTGTTTTCAAGACAAAGTCTCACTCTGTCACCCAGCCTGGAGTGCAGTGGTGCGATCTTGGCTCACTGCAACCTCCACCTCCCGAGTTAAAGCAATTCTCCCATCAGCCTCCTGAGTAGCTGGGATTACAAATGTGTGCCACCATGGCTAATTTTTGTATTTTTAGTAGAGACAGGGTTTCACCGTGTTGGCCAGGCTGGTCTCAAACTCCTGACCTCAAGTGATCCGCCCGCCTCAGCCTCCCTGTGTGCTGGGATTACAGGCGTGCACCACCACGTCCAGCCAAGATATGTATTATTATTACTCTTTTGGGTATAGAAGCTGACTCTTCCTTCCTATTGGTCCCCACCAGTCATCCAATCTCTGAGCATAGCACAACCACTCCATCCCAGGAGCTTGTTTGGACAGCTGGGGTGAGCTCATGAGGAAGACACGTCCGTGAGACACTCACCCTCTGTGAAGGAGACGAGTCATGATGTGGAAGGGCAGGTGTGGCAAAAAAAAAAAAAAGCTGCAAGAACACAGACACGAGAGGGAAGGATTTTTCCAGGGAGTACTAGAAAAGGTTGACAGGGGAGATGAAATCTAAGCTGGACTCTGAAGGATGGGTAGAGGGAAAGGGAAACCAGGAAGAAAGAACAGCATGTGTGAAGCTGTGGGGGAGTAGAGAAGTCTGTGGTCTCTGAGGAGCACTCGGTAAAGACACGGTCAAACCTCCATCCACACGCTGGCCCCTCTCAAGCCACCATGTCTCACTTCAGTTCAGCACAGCATACACCTTGCTGCATTTGGCCTTTTGTGTTTAGACAATGTTTGTGACCCCCTGAAATGTGTGCACTGAAAACTACTCCCCAGTGTGGTGGAGTTAGGAGATGAGACCTTTGGGAGGTGATGAAGGCACGAGGCGAATCCCTCGTGAATGGGGTTAGCGCCGTTATACCAGAGACCTCAGAGAGCTCTCTTGCCCCTTCCACCACACGACAGCATAAAAAGGATGCACTGTCTGTAAACCAGGAAATGACCCTCAACAGCCCCTGAATTTGTGGGTGCCTTGGTCTAGGACTTCCCAACCTCCAAACTGTGAGAAATAAATTTCTCTTGTTTCTAAGGCACCCCATTTATGTTATTTTTGTTCCAGCAGCTGATCTGGTTTGGCTGTGTCTCCCCCCAAATCTCATCTTGAATGCTGGGTCCCATAACCCCCCTGTGTCATGAGAGGGACTCGGGGCAAAGTGACTGGATCATGTGGGCGATTTCCTCCATGCTGTTCTCGTGAGTGAGTTCTCATGAAATCTGATGGCTTTATAAGCATCTAGTATTTGCCCTGCTTGCATTCATTCTCTTTCCTGCCGTCCTGTGAAGAGGCGCCTTCCACCATGATGGTAAGTTTGCTGAGGCCTCCCCAGCCATGCAGAACTTTGAGTCAATTAAACCTCTTTGCTTTATAAATTATCCAGTCTCAAGTGTTTCTTCACAGTAGCACGAGAACAGACTAATACAGCAGCCCTAACAAAATGAAGAGAGTTTGATCACCACCACTGTCTTTTAGTTTAGTTTTTGTTTTGATAAAACGCTTGCCTATTAGAATTACATATTGAGGTCCCGTGGGTGGTGTATGCAGGCCTTAAGCCACAGAGAAAACTTCAATTTTTCTCAGAACAGACATTTTGCAGGGTTGTAATATGTTATTTATTTTGCTTCCAGATATCAGCGGTGCTCCATGGCCTTCCCACTACTCCTTTATTAAAATCCCATCCCTGACAATTTCACTCCTGCTGGGTGAGTGCCAACACAGGCACTTACCTGGGGTGCCCATTTCGGGTCAGCCTCCTAGGAACTTCTATAATCACAAACACATAACACAGAGCAGGTGTCTCTTTAGATTACCCAGTATCAGCAAATGCTTTTCTTTTTTTAACTTTAAGTTTAGTAAATAAGAGAAGGAAAAAGAACAAATCCATGAAATATAAAAATAATTTCTCAACAGAAAGTATCTTTTCCCTGGAAAATAAACACCAACGGGTTTATTACCAGCCATCCTTCAATTTTGGGTCATTTTGCCACATAAAACATTAAATGATTCCTCCTTTTGCAAACTATTCTTACCATTAACTTAATGTAAAAAAAAATCTGAAGGATAAAATTAGATTTAGTGATATATAATATGTTTTTTTCCCAGTTACTGATAGTCCGCATTTAAAAAAAAATCAAATAAAACTGAAAGTACCCAAACAAGATAATAATGCTCTTAACAGAAAACTAGACTTATGTACAGACATGAAAAGTGATGCAAGGAAGTTGGTAAAGAAGGGGAGAAAGAAGGCAGTTGAAAGTTTCCATTTCGGTTTAAAATTATTGATAATATTTATGTGTTCATTAATTATCTTAAATCTGAGGAAAATTATTTAACAGTGGTTATTTCTGGGTGATATGAGAGAATTTCACTTTTTTATATTACAGACTTCTATGTTTAAATCTTTGTATATATAGTTTAATCTTTTTATAATAAGCACATGCTGCTTTTATAGTCGGAAAAATTCAATCAATAAATAAGCAAACACTTTTATCGTCTACCCCTCATAAATATTGTATGCCTCTCTTATAGGCTGAGACTAGATAAGATTTCTCCAGCACTTTTAAAAGTCATTTCCTAGGCCAGGTGTGGTGGCTTACGCCTGTAATCCCAGCACTTTGGGAGGCTGAGGCGGGTGGATCACTTGAGGCCAGGAATTTGAGACCAGCCTGGCTAACATGGTGAAAGCCCAACTCTACAAAAAATACAAAAAATAGCCAGATGTGGTGGTGCACACCTGTAGTCCCAGCCACTCGGGAGGTTAAGGCAGAGAATTACTTGAACCCAGGAAGCAGAGATTGCAGTGAGCCAAGATCATGACACTGCACTCCAGCCTTGGTGACAGAGTGAGACTCTGTCTCAAAAAAATAAAAATAAAACAAAAATAAAGTCATTTTCTTACTAGAAAGGGGCAATTTCCTCTGTCTTGTTCCAATGCTTCCTCCTTCTTAGGTGAAATCTTAATAATTCCGTTACCCAGCAGTCCCAGTGCTGCTAGACTGAGGGGGGCAGGCGTTCCCACAGATGTCCATGAGCTTTAAAAGTAGCAAAGCACACCCAAACCCAAACCAAACCTAAGGGATCCTACTAAGCCAGAGCCGGATGGAGGAGCTCCGCCTCCTGAAATCAGCCAGGGCCCAGCCTCTGCCTGGAGCAGGTATCTCACTGTAGACGCTAACCCGTCAGGTTGCAGGTTTGGCTGCTAAACTTCAATCATTTTTTCCTTATTTGGGAAAACAAAATAAAATATGTTTCAAGATAAATAGTTCCTAAACCTTCAGGACCTACTACTATTTGTCTTTCTCAGATTTTTTTAAAAAATAAAAATGGTATCTGCTTTCTACTGAATTATGTATTTGTTACGAGTTTAACATATAGAATACTCAACGCAGTTTTACAGAACACAGCAGGGCTCTCCTGTGCCTCTCCTGTGCTTTGCATCTGAGTGTGTCTGAGAATCACCAGAGCAACGTCCTGGTAAAGGACTCAGAGTCTGTCTTCTGAACTCTGCTCCGGTCACAAGGGACACCAGAGCTCTGCGAACAAGCCGTGCTCACCACCTCCTGCTTTTATGCGTGTGGTTCCCTCACCTGGGTTCCTGCTCCTTCTTCCTTCCTCCTCCCTCCAAGGCACCTGAGACCTCACGAAAGGCTCAGTTCAGGCTTCACCTTCTTCGGGACACTCTTCCTGGTCTTCTCCCCAAAAATTCACCACTTTCCCATGATGCTCCCATAGCATCCTACACAGGTTTCTTTTCTTTTTTTTCAACCATTCATACCACAAACACTTTTCCTTATGTCTCTCCCTAAATTACAGGTACTATATTCACTTTACCTTTTCCCAACACAGTGCCAGCCACAGTGTTTAATGTGTTCAACAAATGATTACTTGAGTAATTTAGAAACAGGAAAAGGGTTTGCCATGGTTTGAATATTTCTGCCCCCTCCAAGTTTCGTGTTGCGACTTGAACCTCAGTGACAGAGAGTGAACAGGTGAGGCCTTTAGGAGGTGATGAAGTTAAGAGGGCAAAGCCCCAATGAATGGGCTTAGCAGCCTGGTGAAAGAGTAGGAGAGAGCCAGCTAGACTTGGCCCTTCTGCCATGTGAGGAACCAGCACAAAGAACCTCACCAGACTCCAATGCTGGTGCCTTAATCTGGGACTTCCCAGACCCCAGAACTGTAAAAAATAATGCCTATTGTTCATAAATTACCCTCTTTCAGGTATTTTGTTAAAGTAGCATAAATGAACTAGGACAATGTTTCACTCTATCCCATCTCTAACCCTAACTCCCGTCCAAACTCAACTCATCCTGTGTGTCTCTTAACATGAGTACAGAAGGAAAAGAGCAGGGAGGAAGGAAGGAAGGGAAGAAATGAGGAGAGAGGGAGGGAAAAAGAAAAGGAAGTAAAGTGATCTGCCTGCTTCAGCCTCCCAAAGGTCCAGGATTACATGCATAAGTCACCACGCCCAGTCCTCTCAGTGCTTTTTTATGTGACCTATATTAAATGATCACTAGAATTTAGTTAGTAGCTTGTACAATGATGCTCCTCACCCCTAACATATTAGCGTCTCATTTTGCAAATATTTGTTGAATAGCCATCATTTGCCAAGCAAAATAAGCCAGATAATTTGCTTACTAAATATTTTCTATCTTACTTTTTGTGGTTTTTATGTATGTCCATTTTTCCGGATTGGAATATAAATTTCTTCAGAGCAGAAGTCTTATTTTTAAAACAACGAGCAAAATATCTGGTAGGCCTTCGCCTCATAGATCCCGCAGTTTGATGGGGTTAACTGACATTGTTTAGCAGTCACACATATGTATTTATAAGCCATGATCATTGCCATGAATATATATATGTGTGTGTGTATATATATATGAATATGTATTGTGCGTGTGTGTGTGTATATATATATAGAGAGAGTCAGAGAGAGAGAGAGAGAGAGAGAGAGAGAGAGAGAGAGAGAGAGAGATGGAGCCTCACTCTTGTTGCCCAGGCTGGAGTGCAATGGCACAATTTCAGCTCACTACAACCTCTGCCTCCTAAGTTCAAATGATTCTCCTGTCTCAGCCTCCCAAGTAGCTGAGATTACAGGTGCCTGCCACCACACCTGGCTAATTTTTTTGTATTTTTAGTAGAGACAGGGTTTCACCATGTTGGCCAGACTGGTTTCAAACTCCTAACCTCAGGTGATCCGCCTATCTCGGCCTCCCAAAATGCTGAGATTACAGGTGTGAGCCACTGCGCCCGGCCAAATAAATTTTAAAATACACATAAGAGGAGGTATTGACCTGGTCTTGGAGGATTAAGAAGGTTTCCCTATTGATCAAAAAACATGACAAACATGTTGAACAATCTAACCTGAAGGATGAAACGGAGTTAGCCAGGCCAGGGGGCTGGGGTGAGAGCTGGGGTTCTGAGCATCTGGAGCAGGAGGAACACCAGGCTACAAAGCTTTTGGGACAGTGGGTTCCCAGACATGGTCCATTGGGTCAGTGTGCCTGAGGAGCAAAAACAAAGGAAGGGAGACGAGGCCAGAGAAGAAGACAGAGGCAGGTGATTGGGAGCCCATCTGGCTGTACTTAGGAGATAAGGAAGCCATAGAGGGCTCTTGGCATGAGAGTGGCTTGATCAGATGGGAGTGCCGAACAGCTCTCTGGTCACAGAATAAGGATACAAAGAAGGCAAAATATGTGCAAGGACACCAGGTAGGAGTCCACAGCACCTGTGTAGGCGACAGAGAATGGCGGCATGGAACATCACAGTGGCAATGGGGAAGGGAGAACGAAACTGCTGAGGGACTTGTTTAGAAGCTAAAATCATGAGGATTTGATGATAAATTGGATATGGGGAAATGGGGGAGAAGAGCATGAGGGTGGCTGAGACTTCTGGATTGTAGGATGAACAATTCACTATTCACTTGTCTAATCCACTGAGATGATAAGCTGTTTTTTAGACCTACTGAATTTGAGGAGTCTTCAAGACAGCCAAGCAGAATGTAAGTGTCCCTCATATTAACATCAGGAATGCAGAAGAGGCAAGTCTTCCATTCCAGCTTTGGAAAACAGACTCTTAGACCAGGAAGGATTTGAGAAGAGAAAAATGCCTGTTTTTTTTTTTTTTTTTTTTTTTTAATGCTTCCCACTTGAGCTATTAAAAGGAATAGTAATTAAAAGTATTTAATAACATTAAAAGCAATGGCAAAACCAAAATTACTTTTGCACCAACCTAATGAAGCCCACTTTAGCCTTGTCTTTGTAAAACTTTTCTTTATGGGATATGCTACAGACACCATGAGTGTCAACTGCCAGAGAGAGTTGCCGTGAAGATCCACGATGCTGAAAGCTACAGAGCTGGTTAAGGCCCCACTATTCAATCCTGTGTTTTTCATTTAATAGCTCATTTATTTGTATATGTGTAAGTACTCTCTTGTTATACTACAATTTTCAATTTTACTTCTTATGGTTTTTATGTATGTCCACTTTTCCTGATTGGGATCTAAGTTTCTTAAGGGCAGGAGCCTAATTTTTCATCCACTTATTCCCCCACAAGACCTAGGAAAATGACCTACCCAACAGGCTCTCAGTGAAGATCACTTGAGCCAGTGGATGTGTCATTAGCTAAATTGACTGAACATCCTGGAGAGAGACATGAGAGCAGTTTCTGGATGTTGTTCCTATGCTGAAATCAGCAGGTCTGCATGTGTCCTTTCTAACTCTGCAGAGGGAACTGTTTATGCACTGGTCACTCATTTATTCAACCAACAAGCATTACACACCATCGGGAGCGCTTTCTCTCCTGGGCGTGGCCTGTGAGCACCAGGAGCCAGCTGGTAGTCACCGACACCAAAGGGGAAGCAAAGGTGCTTTCTCTCCTGGGCACGGCCTGTGAGCACCAGGGGACAGCTGGCAGTCACTGGGGCCCCTCTGGGGTGCTGGGTTGGCCTGGCGATTCTCTCTCTCCAAACCAGACATAAGCCGCTGACTTAGTTTGTCTGGGCTGCTATAACAAAATGCTATGGACTGGGTGACTCGTAAACAACAGGAGCGTATTTCTCACCATTCTGTAGGCTGGGATGTCTGAGCTCACCGTACCAGCAGACTCAGTGTCTGCTGAGAGCCTCTTCCTCGGGGACAGCTGTCTTCTCACTCTAAGTGCACAGGGTGGAAGGGGTGAGAGGTATCTGTTGTATCACTTTTACAAAGGCACTAATCTCATTCACGATGACTCCACCCCCAAGACCTGATCTCCTTTCAAAGGCCTCGCCTCCTGATACTGTCACCTTGGGGATGAGGATGGCAATATGTGAATTTGGGGGAACACAAACACACCTGCCACATCCTCTGCTCAGCTAGAAGGCTTGCGGAAAGGCATGCATCTCCCCCCAAATCACCCATGGTTGGATGATCTGATGTGTTTTCCAAAGCCAGAATGGCTTGGCTCGGCTGCACTCCCAAGTGTCAGCATCAGAGATGTTTCAAATATTTAGAGTAACCACTTCAGAGGAGAGAGCTGGCGTAAAAGTTGAGACAGACGGGAGGTTTCTTGTCCAACATTGCTGGCGAAACAAAGAGAAGCACGCGCCCCTCCCTGTTCCCCAGGGCTCTGAGACACTCCACATCCATTTCATCATTTCTCCGCGACGGCCTCCAGAGCACCCTCACTGCCATCAGGGCGGTAGGAAGATCCAGATGCCCTGTGGGGTAGGAGGGGGTCTGGGGATAGGGGCTCCATGGGAGGCCATCCTGGGCCCTACTGCCAACTGCCCGGGAGAAATCCCTCCCCAATAGCTGGGTAACACCCTCCAGGTCTACCAGATGCCCAACTGTAGTGCGCACTTCCACCCTGAAATTGGGACCTGATCCTGCAGAGCTTCTGCTCCCACCAGGATCCTTCCCTGACCGCAGACCCTGAGCACAGGGATGAGTTCCTTTGGGCTCCATTGTCTCAACCCTGCTACAGAGAAGGAGGTTTTACCCAATGCCAGGAGGCTACTGGGGAAATAACGCGAGGCTCTCCAATTCCTTCCAAGTGTAGGAGCGTTTTGTAGTCTCTAATCATTTTAATGGTCGTTAATAGTTTTTAAAAGTCACTTAGGAAGTAGTGGTTTACCAGAATCTCTGAACTTGGGATAATTATGGATTAATTAAGCTATCCTGGCCTAGACACTGGGGCATCAAGGTCAGACACAACTGAAGTGCCAGCTTACTCTGTCAGCTTGCTTTTCAAGGTGTAAGAATTGTGTTGCAATAGACTACAGGACTTAACTTCGCAGTGATGAAACAGCCATGCCTCTCTTTCATCAGCTTAACAATTTTTCTTTCATGCTGGATAGTTGTTAAAATCAAAGTCTGTGCTGGCCCAGGAATGTTTCATTCTTCTCATATGTGTATTGTTATTTTTATACTTTTGATTATTTTCTTAATCTACTTTCCAGGCTTACTTATTTTATCAGCTGAAAGGCTGGAAAATGTCCTTATGACTAAATACTTTGCTGTTTATTATTTTACTTATTTTTTTAGCCAAACCCTATGATAACATTCTAATTTGATAATGTTCCATTAAACACATTAATAGGAGATGGAAAAGTAGGACAATTAAGGAATGTTTTAGCAATTTTTAGTAAAATACATCCTCTGACATAGAAACATTATATTTAGCATTTTGGAGCTTCAGTTAACCGGTAACAAATGATTTGCATTAATAAGCTGTAGGTATATTTATGTGCACATTTTGAGACGTATAAACTAGAGGCAATATCATATGAATAATATCCTGGATTAGTAGTACAAAAATAAAAACTCATGTGCCTAATTCTAACACTCTCATTACAATTAGCAAATCATTTAGCTTGCCTTCATTTCTCCATAAGATGCATAGTGGAAATTATGTTAATACACTATAATAATGTTACCACGAAGAACTAAGAACAGCAGAAGGTACCCCATAAATCCTGCAAAAACAAGTGCTCAGTTAGAGCTTAGGTCTTAAATACATTTTACCTACAAATGAAACCAATTTACATGCCATTTCTAATTTTTAAGATATAGCTAATAATCAAATTTGATCTCATTATAAGTATATGATGTAATAAATTTCTCCCAAAGAATGAAGACACAAATATTAGAACTTAGGCTATTATCTTTTTTTTTTTTCTTTGTTTTGAGAGGGAGTCTCACTCTGCTGCCCAGGCTGGAGTGCAGTGGCACGATCTCGGCACACTTGCAACCTCCGCCTGCCAGGTTCAAGCAATTCTCCTGCCTCAGCCTCCTGAGTAGCTGTGACTATAGGTGTGTGCCACCAAACACGGTTAATTTTTGTATTTTTAGTTGAGATGGGGTTTCACTACATTGGCCAGACTGGTCTCGAACTCCTCACCCCAAGTGATCTGCCCACTTTGGCCTCCCAAAGTTCTGGGATTACAGACGCGAGCCACCATGCCCAGCCAGCTGTGATATTTTTTTATGGCCAAAACTGCAACAAAAAAGAGGAATTCAAAATAATTACTTGCAAGTGATATTTATCTGTTTAAATAAATCTTAGTATGAAAATAACCATGCTAAGCCCTCTTTAATATTTTGACCCCACTGAAGTCAGAATTCCTTTCGTAAATTCATACTTCCTTCCCATTTTTGTTAGCAGCTAAAACTTCCGTGGTACTCAAGTTTTACATTTAATTTTTAGAAAGTAGCTATGGAAGCAATCAACATCTGCGTTGGCATCTGAAAATAAATGTTGAGAAAAATGGGGAAAACAATAAGGTTAATATTTGCATAATCAGTCTAAATGAACCACAGGTACAAATGTCTAAATTAAAGTAGCACAAATTTGAAACTAGATGTGTGGATGCTTTAGAAAGCTGAACATTTCTGTGTTTCAGGCGTAATTTTTCTAAAGTTTTTTCCAAATAATTAGAAAAGGAAACAAATCCTTATTAACTATACATATACATATATTTAAATTTAGTCACCATCTATTTCTCAGGTGGTATTGTGAAACTGTTATCTTCCACTACAAAAATGTATTGTGAGCAGAGCTTAAAGAAATATTATTGTTTAATATAATACCAACTGTTATAATAATTTCACTTTGCTTTGGGGGTTGGCCTTGCTTCTCTTACACTACTTTGCTCAGCGTATTAAAATATACTGAAAAGGGCAAAGCTATGGAAGCAGTAAAAAAGATCAGTGGTTGCCAGGGGTTAGTGGAGAGGGTGGGCTGAATCAGCAGAGCACAGAGGATTTTTAGGGCAGTGAAACTACTCTGTGTGACACTGCAGGTGTGATGGTGGATATGTGTTACCATGCACTGTCCACGCCCGTATGAAATACACCAAGAGTGAACCCTAATGGAAGCTACGGACTCTCAGTGATGCTGATGTGCCAGTGCAGGTTTATCCACTGCAGTAAACGAACCACTCTGTCGGGGAGGTTGTTAGTAGGGGCTGTGCATGTGTAGGGGGAGAGGAAATATGGAAAATCTCTGTGCTTCCTGCTCAATTTTACTGTGAACCGACAACTACTCTCTGAGAAGTCTAATTTAAAAAACTTTTTAGAATATTATGTGCATTATATAAGTTAAAATCTTCACAGATCAACCTTTTAATCTATATTTCTATTTTATGAAGGACTTGAATGCACCTAACAGTCTGAGAACAGCTGGAAATTTGCTTTTCCTTATGTCTTTCTCTGCTGAACATTTCCAAAAAGTTCTCTTTTTTGAAGTCAGACATCTTGATATACTGAATTTTCCAAGTTCCGTTGTTCCTGCTGACCACACTCTCCTTCTCCATGGACTTGTTTTGCCACATTCTGCTATGGAAGGGGTTTGCCCTATCCATACCAGATGTGCAGGTTTCTCCTTAACCTATTTTTTTCTTTTACTTCCTTCTCACTATTTCTACTCAACACCATCTTACATTCACAGGAGAGGGTCAAGCAAAGAGAAACAGGATGCACAAAATGCCTGGAGTGTGCTTAGCATCCACTGAGTATATTTGTTGAATGAATGAATGAATAAATAAATGAAAAAACAAAGTAATATTTTATTTAATTTACACCCAGGCTTCAACTTCACAGTTATTCCTGTATGCAGCTTGTAGGTAAGATTATGAATGAAGGAAAAGCAGCCTTCCTGTCTCCAGTCCTCCAGGGTGCTTTTTGGTGTGTAGACACTCACGCCAGTCTCTGCCTCTCTTGCCCCATGGCCTTCCCCCGGCATTTTCGTCTCCTCCTCTGACTTTGCAGATCAGTCACATTGGATGAGGATCACCCTAATAACCTCACCCTGACTCGATCATCTCTGCAAAGACCTTGTTTCCAAATGAGGTCACGTTCCCAGGTAGTGGGAGTTAGGACTTGAACATATCTATTTGAAGGACATGACTCAACCCATAATACAGACCTTCCCAGACTGGAAGTGCCCCGTGCCTCCAAACTACACCTGAACAAGGGTGACAGCAAAAATGGCAGTGGCAGCAGTAGCAATAAAGTACACTTAAACAAAAAAATGCCCAGTGATGATTTGGAACAGCTTAATGTTTCTTTATTCTAGAAGTGTTCATTCTGAAGAAGCTGACAATAAATACTGAGAAAGGAGAAGAAATCTCTACATGTTGACCTTATGAAATTCAACAAATTACTTTTGCGTAAGTTTTCAATGCCTAACTTCAACTGGTCGTTGCAGAGGAAATAATGTAATATGATTTCATATAAAAATTTTGGAAAATTCTTGGTTTTGCCCAATCATGTGAAACCTTTTGGTGAACTGACAGGGTTTTGCAGGAGCAAGACAAGAGGTGTTTAGGGTGTATACCTGTCATTCTGCACGGTGAGCTGCATGGGCCAACCTCTAACCTACTTGTGATCGGGGTCAACTTGGTAAGTTCTTGCTGGTTCCCGGAATGCATGAAGAGCAATGCTCTAATTCCTTACCACTGGACTCACAAGTCCAAGGCTAAGGAGCAAGTTTAGGCAAGTAGTAAGATGGCTTTAAGTATGTCATCCTGCAGGCTTGGAGTAAATGTCATTACCTAGGCGCTCATTCAAAACACAGGCATTCATATTTTATAGCTTTCGATGGCATCGTCATTTATTTGTGGGGTTTGGGGGTGGTTTTTGAGACAAGGTCTTACCCTGTCACCTGGGCTGGAGTGCAGTGGCATGTCACGATCATGGCTTACTGGAGCCTCGAACTCCTGGGCTCAAGCAATTCTCCCACTCAGCCACTTGAGTAGCAGGGATTCCAGGCACACACCATCATGCCCATCTAATTTTTAATTTTTTGTAGAGATGGGGTCATCCTATTGTTGCCCAGGCTGGTCTCGAACTCTTGGGCGCAAATGATTCTCCCGCTCAGCTTCCCAAAGTGTTGGGATTACAGGCAGAAGCCACTGTTCCCAGCTGGCATATTTATAAGTTGAGAACATAGACAGAAAAAAAACAGCATATGAAAAGGAAGATCTCACGTGCCCTCTCTGCTCCACCCGACAGTCATGGCACGCCTCGTAGATGCCGTTCTCGACGCCTCTGCTGGCCCTCCAGCAGTATACTGAAAGTGAAATCTGTCCAACACCAGCTGGCTTTTTAGCCATACAAAAATTTAGGGAGAAAACATTTTCTGTCCTTTTAAAAAAGGATAAACAAAATTTGGCAGGTTTTTTTTGTTTTTTTTAAAGGTGTGAGTCTTAAAGACTGAGAGCATCATAATTCTAATTTCTAATGAGGCAGTTCAGTTCTGCATCTCTGAGGCCCTCAAGCCCACTCTGAGCCTGGGGGAGGCCATTGCCTGGCTGGTGTTCCATGTGATTAAGGTGGCATGAGTGAGGAATGCTGGCCTAGGTTCCATTTTAAAGTTCTAGGATTCTGTGCTGTTGCATGGAGCTTAGGTGATAAATGGAGCCCGAAAGTTGTGTGATAATCAAAGACAGATAAAGGATACACATATGTAAGGTGAAGTGTCGGGGGTGGGGGTTTTGGGGAGTAGTAAATACCAGATCACTACTTCAAAGTTGAAATATCTTCTTGTCCCCATGAGCTAACCATAAATGCCAGTAGATTTTAAAGTTTTTTTATTTTGTTTTTATTCATTTTCTCTGCTTAAGGAGAGCACAGGCCAATTACTTTGTGAAAGAACAGTAGTTCTCCATCCATTTAATTCATTCATTTATTGACGCATATTTATGGATTGACTAATTAGAACAGGCTGCCAAAGCTCGAGGCAGAGAGGAAGAGACAGGAGCAGTGTCGTGGTGTGCACGACCTGCAGGCTTCTACACCTGTAATCCCGGCACTTTGGTAGGCCAAGGCAGGTGGATCACTTGAGTCTAGGAGTTCAAGACTAGCCTGGGCAACACGGCGAGAGCCCGTTTTGACAAAAAATACAATACTTAGTCAGGTGTGGTGGCCTGTGCCTGTAGTCCCAGCTACTCGGGAGGCTGAGGCAAGAGGAGGATCACTTGAGACCTGGAGGTCAAAGCTGCAGTGAGCTGAGATCCAGCCACTACACCGCAGCCTAGGCAACAGAACACTTAATTTTTTTTTTTTATAAAAGGAAGGAGAAATGTCACTAACCATTGGATTTAGCAACACAAAGGATAGAAAATGTTTGAGAAGTTTTAGTGTGAAGGGACACAAAGACAGTTGAGTCTTATTACAGGAGAACAAAGGAAGAGCCAGGCACCCATGCCCAACCCAGGAGTTTGGTGGGATGCTCTGAAGGTTAGGTCTAAAATCACTGGAAACCTGGAGAGATTTTCATGACCTGTTAAGGACCACACACTTTAGCCTCTAAACAGTGGAGACCCTAGCAAGAATGCTTGCTGTGGATAGATGTTGTCATTAAATTCTATGGTTACCAGAGGTGTATAGAATGGAGCAGCAGTCAAGACAAGAGATGGTGACGCCTGGCCGGGCACGGTAGCTCACACCTGTAATCCCAGCATTCTAGGAGGCCAAGGTGAGTGGATTACTTAAGGCCAGGAGTTCGAGACTAGCCTGGCCAACATGGCAAAACCCCATCTCTACTAAAAACACAAAAGTTAGCCAGGCACAGTGGCACGCAGGACGTGGACACCATGACACTGCTTCTGTCTCTTCCTCTCTGCCTCTAGCCTTGGCCGCCTGTTCTAATTAGCCAATCCATAGCTGTAGTCCCAGCTACTTGGGAGGCTGAGGCAGGAGAATCACTTGCACTCAGGAGGTGGAGGTTGCAGTGAGCTGAGATCATGCCACTACACTCCAGCCTGGGCAGCAGAGTGAGACCCCGTCTCCAGAAAAAAAAAACAAGGAAAAACAAACGGTGATGAGAGCCTGAAGGACACAGAGCTGGAAACATATTTTAGGAAGTAAGATCATCCTGTATTTGCCCTAAGGTAGGAATAAGAGATAACAAGTCACCAGTTTGAGAGACTGACCAGAAGGAGAGAATACAAAACATAGAGCTAGTTTTGTTCATTTCGCTTTGCTCTTTGTTGGTTGGGTTGGAAAACTGATAAAGTGAAATTTTTGCCTTCTTGAATTTGAAGTGTCTGTGCAACGGTTAGATGAAGATGCTTTGCGAGGTGAGATATGGACATCTGAAGTTGTGGAGAGACAGCTTGGCTCAGTCATCGGCTTGCATGCTGTGCGTGGTGCCATGGGATCAATGGCATCATTGGGAAGAGCAGTGCAGCAAGGACACAGTCCCGGAGACTTCCAGAGTCTCAGAGATTCACAGGGAGGTTTTGGATGCCCGAGATGCAAACTGTGTGGATTGAAAGTTTGCTTAATGCAGACAGCCTGTGCTGGTTGATAGCAAAGGTAAAGATGGGGAAAATTAGTTTGAATGTGCCAACTGCTCACATTTCGAACTCTTTCTTCCCCTCCATACGTGAGCCGACATGTGAAGGAAGCGTCTTTATTATAGTCTTTTTCCCTCTTGTTTTCTTGCTGTGAGTCTTAAGTTACTACCTGCAGGAGTTCCAACAGTAATGTCAAAGCCAAAAGCTTCAGAAGCCAGCTCTAATGGGTTGATGGGCTGCTAAGAACCATCTATGAGGCTTAGGAAAGTGGATCATCAGGTGACATTCAGTGTGCGTTGCAGAACTAAGAGCAGGCAATGGATTGAAAGCACAAACAGATTTATCAAAGACAGAGTGTTGCTGACTAACCTCAATATAGGGGGAAAATGTGGATTTTTATTAAAGTGGTGAGTAGCACATAAGCCTTCATTCTTATCCTGCTGCATCCCTTAGGCTACCTATAAAACCATATTGAGAAACTGTATTTTTCTAAATCATGAGGTGATTTCTTGGCATGACTCCCAGAATCTTCCTGACCCATGTGCTTGGTGAGGGGGCTGGGAAAGTGGCATAATTTACATGTTTGGAAGTGTGACGGGCATAAAAGGATTGAAATCGTTTCCTCCCTTGGGCCATAGACAAATACATCTGACAACTCTGGATGTTTTTCCCTTCAGTCCCTAAGAGTAGCTTTGAATTTTGGGGTAAACTCCATGCAAAGTGAGGATGAAATCCGGGTGACTCTGAGCGATGAAACGAGGGAATGTTGCTTCCCAGCCCTGACCAGGGGTTGTAACTAAAGTTTCAGGCAGTGGGGAAAAAGGGAGGGGTTACGTTCTAGACAATGAATATGAGTGAGTTCACTGATGACACCCAGGTGAAAGACTGAAATCTGTGGCAAAAAATGAGGTTGACCACTTTAAAAACTTCAGGTGGAGGAGGCAGCACAAAAAAACACGATTACAAAAACATGTGAAACATCTGCTAATCTAATTCTTTGCTTTGTGTGTTTAAGAAAAACTACAGAAAAGCACAGAAAATAACAAAACAAACACCTGTGCAGCTACTACCCAGAATCTACAAATGCCAACATTCTGTTGTATTTAATTCTTTCTAAAGAAAAATGAGAAAACATTTTTAAGAAAGTGAACTATCCTTTCCTTTTCCTGTCTCCAGCCTGGCGCTCATAAACTACTATCATGGGAATTTGATGTATGTATTTCCCAACCACGTTACACAAACACACACACAAATTATCTACTGTGGCTTTTAAAAATGGACTTATATATAATATTGGATTGCACTATATAATTCTGCATCCTGCTGTTTGGGGTTCACAGTACCTTTTTGATGTCTATTCATGGTAATACATGTGTATCCTATTCATTTCAATTATCATGTTCCCATCTCAGCTTTACTGTATGAAGGTACAATATATAGTTATCTCATTTAAACTGTTGTACGTTCACTTAAATTCCATGGTATCAATATATTACAGCTTTTCATTCATTCACAGCACTGCGATGAATACCCTTGCTCATGTTTCTTGCTGTTCACCCCCATGAATGTGTCTAGGATACACGCCTCGAAGTAGAAATGCATATCTGAAATTTTCACATTCACCAGTTTTCTCCCTAAAGATGTTGAACCAATCTATTTTCCCAACATAATACATCAGCGTTTTTTGGAGGTCCCTAAGAAGAAGAGAGTTGGCTATTCAGTTGGCCAAGGCTTATGGATACCTGACAATTTAGACCAGCATTTTAATGAATGATGGGAAAGCCTTACAAAGAACAGAAGACTTTGTGGCTGACTGGATTACTGTTGGCCAATACTCTGGTGGCCCTGCAGAGCCCCTCTTGTGGTAACCCTCACTGTGGGAGAAGTGCACATTTCCGACCCTGCATGCTTTTGCCAGCAACATAGCAATAGAAAGTGATGTGTGTCATTTCTGAACAGAGGTTTTAGGAGCCAGCCTGTGGCTCACTCTATCTGTCTATTTCCTCTACCCACCATTTTTCCAGAAAAAGATAACTTCTGTGATGGAGATCCCAGAGTGAAGGCCACAGGGAGCAGGGATTCGGTCAATCCAGAAGGAACATAAAGTAGGAATGAAACAGAAACTTTTGGCTGGGCACGGTGGCTCACGGCTCTAAACCCAGCACTTTGGGAGGCCAAGGTGGGTGGATCCCTTGAGGTCAGGAGTTCGAGACCAGTCAGGGTGACATAGCAAGACCCCTAGCTCTACTAAAAATACAAAAATTAGCTGGGCATGGTGGTGCGCACTGGTAGTTTCAGCTACTTGCGGGGCTGACGTGGGAGGATCATTTGAGCCCAGGACCCAGAAGTTGCAGTGAGGCAAGATGGAGCCACTGCACTCCAGCCTGGGCAGCAGAGCAAGACTCTGTCTCAAAAATTTAAAAAAAGAGAAAAACCTTCGTGGTGGAATCCACATAAATGGTGTGGCCATTTGTTGTTGGAGAATTACCTAACCTATCCTGATATAGACACCTCCATACTGAAGAGAGCCAGGAATGGTAGCAGCTGCAGAGAAATTAAAGGAATGACTGAGTACATGCTGTGCGCTAAGGAACATGTTTTTAGGGCTGCACTAGTACTGTTGGAGGGTGAGACTGAAATGCTGTGTTTTATTCATTTAGAGCTATGTTATCAGAAATTTAGATGTTTCATAATTCCCCATAATTGCTATATGTAACAGAGGAAAGCAGGAAAAACCCAAACTTTTACATCGAGGGAAATAAAAATAAGTAGTCTGCATACTTGAAAAACTTTTTTAAAAAAATTTTTTTGTCTTAACACCTGGGATTTCAGAGATGTTGAACAGTTCTATCATCCCTGAATCTCACAACATATTTTGTTGTGTTCAATTTTGGTGGGTGGGGAGCAATTAAAAAAAAACAAAGATTTTATAATTTTGTATTTTACTTACTATCATTTTAAAAAGGTCAAAACACCTGAGGAGCTTTTTAAATATATAGATCCTCCGTCCTGAATGAGCACCTTTAGGGACGAGGTCTAGAAGCTGTATGAATTTGTACAGACTGTGATGTGTGGTCAGATTTAGGCATTACTGAATGTTCATATCTATGGGTATGACACTTTCAATTGTATGTTTTCTGGAAAAGAATTGTTTTCTAACTCTGTCATTCTTAATTTTTAGTTTTAAAATATCTTTCATTTATAAAATAGTGAAAATAGTAAATAGTAATAGTAAAGATATTTTAAATCACTTCTTTTAATGCTGTACTTGGCAAAATAAAGAACTGGAAATCCTAGAAAATATAAATATAATAAAATAAAAAATGATCAAGATGTACATCTTGGAAAGTAATGTAATTTTTACTAAGACATTCAAAATGTGAAAAAATTACAAAGTCTGTTTTTTCAGAATTATGAGTTCTGGTACTATAGAGTGGAAAAAGATAAGCTACAAAGGGTATGAGAACGAATGCACAATGTTTTCTGGAACTCCAATCAGGTATCATTAAGCAATAGATACTGTTAAGCCTTTATAATACGCTAGTTATAGTGTTGTGTAAAGGGGAGAGACTCAAAGAGATATAAACCACAATTTCTGTCTTCCCAGACCTCAAAACACATGAGCCAATTGTATATAAACATACAGAAAAACATCCAGTGGTACCGATAAAAACCACAGGACTGGGGCAGATGAAGAGAGTTCAAAAGAAGGAGGAGGCCCCAGGCTGCCAGAGACTTCCATTGCCCTTGCCCAAGGTCAAACGACCAGCAAATGGCAGAGCTCAGATTGGACCTTGTGTTCTGGGGACTCAAAAGCACAGCTCTGTAATTTAGAGATTGTGAACTGGTGGTCCAGGAGTTGGATCCAGCCCACAGACAGGTCTTTGCTATCATTGTTTAGGTCTGCACAGTTTCATAAACTTGAGGCAACATTTAATAACTTGGAACATTCATGTGAAAACCCACACGTCTGGCAACTCTAAGCAACTCCTTCCCGCAGGCCAGAGTGCACTGGTGGTTCGCATAGATGGTGTATGGACTCCCCATCCACCCATTCCTACTGCTCCCATGAGGAATGCATGGGCAGCCACTACAGCCCCCCTCTGATCCCCCCTGTCTGCCCCAGTGTCCCCATTCTCTGATCATTCATCATAAAGGTGTTATGCAGATGTGATCTGGCCTGGTCTGGCTCCTCTAAGAAGCTCCCCATCCTCTCCACCTTTTCTTAGCCCCCACCAGGAGACAAACTATGGTTTACATAAAAGAGATACCTCTGGGTGCCTAGCATTGAAAGATTTAGTTCCCAAACTGTCAAATGTCACCTACATCGCACCTGGTTCTTGGTTCCATTTCCTCAACCTCCTCTGCTACTGCTGTCTCAGTCTAATCTCTGTTTATACCTTTCCTTGTCATTCCAATTTGATGCATGATCTACCTTCTCTTAGTCTGTGACCTCAGCTCTCCTCCTGCCTCTGGCTTTCATCTCTCTCTTCTCTTTGATAAAACAAACAATCTTCCTGTCCACACCTAGCCTGGTCCACTGGCGCCCTGGACCCATCCTCCCATCGGCCACCCCACAGCCAGAAGCCTCACAGGCAGGAGCTAGCATAGCCCAGTTCGTTGCCAAGTTTATTGCTATTTAAGTATTTTATTTATGTATTGGTTTAGTTTGTCTCTTTTTAATTACTTCTTGAAACAAATATTTAGAAGAAATGCCCAGGTATAATAAAATAGTTAAAATAGGAAAACAGGAAAAGCAAGGTAAGAATCATGAATAATTGTACTAAAAACTAAGGTTAGACCGTAGTTGTTGTTACAATGGCCCTTTCAACAGCTCTGAGCTTCAAGCAACCATGGCGAAAACCACAATGGAAAGGGTGGAGTGACTACGAGTTAATAGAGGTTATATGACCTAATTCTCATATAAAAGAAGCATATCTGTCCATTTGAAGAAGAGAGAATTCTGCTATTAAACTCTACAAAAAAAAAAAAAAAAAGGACTTGCTGAGGAAATAATTTTTTACAACAATGAACTATTTCTCTGAGTATCAAAGATAAACAAAGCCGACTCTTCCCTCAAAGGAGAATCTTAAACCAGTAAGAACGGAACATTTTATGAAAGAAAAAGATGCATTCCGCCTTTCAGTTTAAAAGTACTCTCCAGTACTCTCAACATCGGCTTGGCTGGAATGTCCCCTTCATGGGAATGAACAGGAATCTTGACCCTTTCTGTTGTCTTTGACATGATCTAATTTCACTGAATGCTACTATAACTTGCTAGCTTTAATTACCACTTAGCACCTGAAAATTGATACTTTGAAGGCCACTAAGAAGAGCTTTCTAAGGGTGCTCTAAAGCGACACTATCTTTCTTGACAGGTCCATTGTGTGAAATAGACTCATCATTTCATTACTCCTGGACATCAAATTGTTGGGAGCCGAAGCTCATTCCGCGCTCAGCGTGTCCCAGCCTGACAGCTCCTTTACAATGTTTTTGAAAATCCATTATCTCCAGTAACCTCTCTGACCTGCCCTTTGTGTGGATGGCATCTTCCCTCAGGGGCGGGGGATGGTGGCTACCTTCAACCTTTCCCTTTTAGGGGCTGCTGAAAGCTATTCTTTTAGAAGTCAAATGAGAGTTGGAAGCCAACAAGTCATGTATGGAGAACTTCTTTTAACTTTCCCCTAAATTATCTTAGTAGACAAACCCAGCTGCCTCAGTAAATGATTCATTGAAAAGGTACAGATTACAACCAAAGTGTTTTCCTTGACCCGGGAAGTGATCGGAATAGGATCGTAAGTAAAAATGCCAGATTTGCAGTGGCCTCAGGCACCTGCCAACCTCCTGGCATTGCAACAAATGCCAGGCCTCTCTTGCCAAAGTGAAGCTGGGGGTTCGCATGTCGCCAGTTCACCAATGTGGGCCACAGCCCTTGGCTGATAACATTGTCAGAAGCACCAGCCATTCCAAGGAGACGACTGAGAGCCTTGGGTGATGAGGGCGCCTTTCAATTAGCACTTTGCTCTGCCGAGCCAGCCGGCCAGCCCGCCAGCTGGCACAGAGCGGATCGTCGGCAACCTCAGCCCAGGCAGCACAGCCAACTCTGTGAAAAAGAGACCGCAGTTAACACTGGCAAGTAACAAAAACAAATTAGAGAGGGGAACTGGGAGACAGGTGGTGTGGGGGGCCCTGGTGGGGCCAGCCATCCCTAAAACTCCTGCCTCCAAAGACAGGGGAATGTGGCAGGAGCATATAAGAAGTTCAGAAGTTCAGACCTGACCCTTCTATACCAGTTGGAAACTCACCGTCCTGTGTCTCCATCTTCGATACGTTTGTCTCAACCTTTCCTGTAAATCTATGTCTGAAATAATCATGTTGACTTTTTTGTAGTTTGGGATAGAAGACAAAATATATTTTAGACTCAAAAGTGTAGGTGAGTTGTTTTTAAAAAAGAAAAAAGCTCTAACAACTATTGACATGATTCTTAGCAGTCTTCCTTTCATGTGTTGCCTGGGAGACACCACCTCGCACTTCGAAAGCTCCCCCTTTCTTTAGAAAACTGCCTCCTGTGTGAATGGCACTTTTGCGGCTTTTTATCAACGCACAAAGGAGGAGGCAGGTCATCCTCACAATTCCATAGAGAGAAACACCAACTTCTTGCAGGTGTGTGGGCAAGATTCACAGGTGTTTCTGGAAATCTCATCTGGGCACAGGGATTTGTCCTCGTCAGCACATGAAAGACGTCGACACCTTCCTTGAAATCTGCCTGCAAGGAACAGTTCAGCCCTTGCTTGGCACCAGCCATGGTGAGGGCAGGGCCACAACATGAGATTCCCTTGCTGTCGAGAAATTACCTTGATAGCAACTGCTGCTGTTCATAACAGCATGGAAGCCGGCCCCGGCGTTGCACACACAGAGCTGGTGAAAGCCTCCATTACCTCTCCCAGTGACTCCTGCAGACACACGGCACCCGGGGAGAGGGGAGGTGATGGGGTAATAATTGGGAGTGATAAGGAGCTGCTAGGAGGCACAGCGAGGGCTTGTCCTGTGTCGACTCTGACAGCAATCAAAGCCAGGCCTTGGTTCCCCAGCTCTCCATTTTACTAACAGTCTGAAGAATACAAAGCGAAAAGCAAAAGATGCCAAGAGCAGCACTGCTTTTGAAGGCGAAGGCGTGCTCTCCAACCTGTTTCTCTCGGTAAGTGAAGATAGGAGCAGCAGAGTCTACGAACGAATAGGGATTTCTCTTCTCTTTTGGAAACCCTGAGCACGCCAAAAATAAATTTCGGTTTGTTGGCTGGTTTGACTTCTAGTTTTGTTTTGATCATTTGAAGGGAAGAGCGGGGAGATCATAGCTGGGCCTTGGGAGATACAGGGAAATTCCGAGGAGAAGGTTCCAGGGGGAAGATGAAGTTCAATTTTGAAAAATGCCTTTTATACCAGGCCTCCAGAATTGCTAGGTGCTTTATTCGGGTCTAAATAAAATATTTTCGACTACAACAGCAGCAATAAAAAGAAACAGAAAATCCCCATGCTGTGTTACCCCCGTTAATGTTACTTATGTTTTTAGATTATTTAATCTCATAAGCATGAGAAA
Organism: Chlorocebus sabaeus; assembly: GCF_047675955.1. Classification (NCBI taxonomy): domain Eukaryota; kingdom Metazoa; phylum Chordata; class Mammalia; order Primates; family Cercopithecidae; genus Chlorocebus; species Chlorocebus sabaeus. Next base: position 88,248,929 of record NC_132906.1, read on the forward strand.
GAAAAAGCGCTGAAATGCAGGGGGCGCCGATTTGGTTTATTCCTTACTCCGTTTTCTGTTTGTTTGTTTGTTTTTGTTTTTGTTCTGAGCCAGGGTCTGACTCTCACCCAGGCTGGAGTGCGGTGGCACAATCTCAGCTCACTGCAACTTCCGCTTCCCAGGTTCAAGTAATTCTCCTACCTCAGTCTACCTAGTAGCTGGGACCACAGGCGCATGCCACAATGCCTGGCTAATTTTTGTGTTTGTAGTAGAGACAAGGTTTCACCATGTTGGTCAGGCTAGTCTCGAACTCCTGACCTCAGGTGATCCTCCCGCCTCAGCCTCCCAGAGTGTGGGGATGGTTTATTCTCTACGCTTTATGCCCAATTTTTTTTTTTGAAGAAACTCAAAAACACTTTTTGCTTTGAATATATCAAAGCGAAAAAGAAAAGAAATAATCAGTGCATTATCTTTACCAGCATCCTAATTCTGTTTCCTAATTCTAGAGAAAATCTTTTTATGGAAAAGTAAAACTTCTATTCCAGTTATGGCAGTGCCGGCTGCAGTGTCGCCTCCGTTTCGCCTTGTGCTCTGGCCCCAAATGTTTCACCTCTCCTAGGATTCACAGCCAAGGCAGCCCCTACAAGGTCTCTAATAGTTAGTGAGGTTCCTTTTCTGCTTTCCGTTCCTTCTTGACCTGTATCTCCTGTTTCCTAAGACCTGTGCTCACCCTCACTGGTTAGGGACAGTAACGTAGCGTGTGGTTAGGTCCATTTGTGGAAACACCCACACAAGTTTTTAAACAGATTAGATCCCATTGGATTTCTGCTGCTCATTCAAGCCTGTGTATGTTGCGTCTAAATAACACAAAATAAAACCATTGAGACATACTGAGTACTCAGCATGTGCCAAGCACCTCGGAGCATGGTCTCATGTGTGCCTCATGACAGCTCTGTGAGCAGTACTCTTATGATCGAAGAGAAAACCGAGGCTCACGGAAGTAAAGGAACTCAGCTCTGGTAACAGAGCGGGCAGAGGGCAGAGCTAGGATGACAGCAGTCGGCCTGACTCCAGAGCCTCTTTTCTGAACCAAAACAATGCATCCAAGCCATTGTTAATATCACAGCTCTCTTTTTTTTTTTTTTGGTGGCATCTTGCTCTGTCACCCAAGCTGGAGTACAATCGTGCAGCGGCATGATCTTGGCTCACTGCAACCTCCGTCTCCTGGGTTCAAGCAATTCTCCTGCCTCAGCCTCCTGAGTAGCTAGGATTACAGGCGCACGCCACCACGCCCGGCTAATTTTTGTATTTTTAGTAGAGATGGGGTTTCACCATGTTTACCAGGCTGGTCTTGAACTCCTGACCTCAAGTGATTCACCCACCTTGGCCTCCCAAAGTGCTGGGATTACAGGCTTGAGCCGCCAGACCCAGCCAATATCACAGCTCTGAATTTGAAAATTGGAATGTTTGACTCCCGTAAGTCCATCAGCAACATCAATGAATGCTGCTTTCTAGCGAAACTCCCCCTGTAATCATCACACTATCCCACAGGATGCAGGGAGCCACACTGTTCTTTCTATAAAGGTATAACATGAATGCCCCTTGGTCACCAACAGAAAATGCAAATGTCCCCACAACACGTTGCGGTTGTGACAAACGCCTTAAAATGTCATTGCTGTGAGTACTACGGACTTCTGAATTGTACTAGATCTTGTTACTTAAAGAGTTAATCAAGAGGCACATGTAGGACTAGATCACAATTACTTCAATATTTTGATAACTGTATTTCAAGATATTTGGTTTCCTTTGATAGCTATTTCAATATAACTGGTTTCCTTGGTGCCCGATGTATTTATGTTATGGATTTAAAAATATTATTGTTAGAAAGGGCCCACAGGCTTCACCAGACTGCTAAATAGATCCTTAGCACAGAGGTTGTTTAAGAACTCCTTTTATGCTGCCTCTGTTGCATGCAAACATCATGCCTCCTCAACTGTGAAGCGATTTTCTTTAAAACGGGCATTTCTCCTTCACGAAGGAGAGTTGGTTTCACAGATGAGGCATACCCTTCATGCTGGGAGGGTGCGGCCCGCAGGATCTGGAGGCCCCAGCTGCCTTTCTAATCGGTTTGGTTTCACCGAGGAGGGCAGTCCCACCCAGTCTCTGAGTCAGCTGTGCACAAAGCAGTCGGAATTGACAAGGTAAAGAACACCTGACTCCTCTTTACAAACCCCAGGCTCCATTTAAACACCGGATTCCGCGTGCGTTTCTCCTTATCTAACTCCGCCCAGTGGGTTCTCAGGCGCTGACTCCCTCACCCTGCAGTTTCAATCCCTGCCTTGACTCACCTTCCTGGGTCTGCCTCTCCCCTCCAGAGCGCCTGTTCCTGCCTGCTCCGTGACTAAGCTGATCTCTCCAGGAATGACCTGTGTGCTGATCAAGCCGACACATCTCTCTGCTTCCCGACGTCCTGATATGGCAGCCAAGGGTGGTAGAATGAAGTCATTCCTGCAGAAGAAGCTTCGAGATGAAATAAAGATGCAGTGGCTGATAGGAAAGTGCTTATGTTCCCAGTGGAGGAAAATGCTAAATCTCAATTAGAGATTGGAAGAAATAACGATGTGATCTTTTTACTTTTGTTCTTGCTTTTGTGTGTAGTTTTGCTTCTTTTTTTTTCTTTTTTTTTTAATCTGTCTGGGTTTGCAAATCTCTGAATAATATCCACAGAGTCATCGGGGATTCCAGGTTCCAAACCCTGCCGTGTGTGATGGTAAAAGTGGCTCACATTTCCCAGGTCCTCCTAAGCTGCGGGTGAAACTCCTAGTTACACTCATGACTGGAATTTCCCTAACCGGTCGACCTCCCTTTTAAGCACCTTTAAATTCCCCTTAATCAGTGTAAATGTTCTCCAGGAAGGTCCTGCATGTGTTCAACAAATTCCTCCTCTTGACTACAAGGAGGTGGCCACCACTTTTCTCCTCTGCTGCTCCAGCTAACTGGGTATTGTCCAGCTTCCGGTTCGCAGGAGTGACCCAGTGTCCTCTGAGGTCCCCACCCTAGGGACATGCCTACCAAGGGCCAAGCCACTGTGGCTGTGGCCTGAAGTTAGCCCCCAGCATGGAAAGCGGGGCCGAGCCATGCTTTTTGAAGGACACAGGCCCGGCTTGTGGTAGCACGCGGAAATGTTTTCTGAATTGAAATCATGTGCTCGCGCCGCACAACAGAGACTGCGGTGAGACTGCTCTTCAATGTGTGCATTTCCTCCATTTCACTACCTTGCTCAGGCCTCTGATGGCTGCATGTGAGGGCCGAGGGCCAGGCCAGAGGGCGGAGTAGCCAGCAGCATGTGTGCCCTCGTTCCTTCGTCAGGTCTCCCTGCTGATCCTGGCATCTGGCTGATAAGCCTTGTCTCTGTCTGGTTTTCCCACAATCCTTTCCCAGGAAGCCTCTTAGGAAAGTCTGCATTCACAGCCTCAGGCACTGGGACGCTGGTTTGGGGCGGGCTGACCACCTGGTCCTCCAGCAGCCCTGGGCGGTCATGAATCCTGCGGGGCTGGAGTTGAGGCACACGCCCAGACCCCATCTCCCCCTCCGGGCTGAGAGAAGCTGCCCCATCCTGGAGTGAGTTTCCTGCGCCTGCTGCTAGAAGTCCAGTCCAACAGAACAGAGCCGGCCAGAGCCTGTGTGAAGGTCTTCACGGCAGAAACGGAACTTGTAGTTTCTCTAAAATAAGTGTTTGCCAATATTATTTTTATTGGCATTTTGTACCCATAATAAATTATTTGGAACTGTTGTCAGTTGTAACTCAGTAAAGAGTATTAAGACAAACCCCATGGGAGCTGCTAATTTGCTCTTACGCATTGGAATGGCAATTTTTTATTTTATTTTCTTTGAGAGGAAGTCTGGCTCTTGTGGCCCAGGCTGGAGTGCGGTGGTGTGATCTCGGCTCACTGCAACCTCCACCTCCTCGGGACAAGCAATTCTCCTGCCTTAGTCTCCTGAGTAGCTGGGATTACAGGCACCTGCCACCGCACCCGAGTAATTTTTGTATTTTTTGTAGAGACAGGGTTTCACCATGTTGGCCAGGCTGATCTCCAACTGGCGGCCTCAGGAGATCTGTCTGCCTCAGCCTCCCAAAGTGCTGGGATTACGGTGGCTCACGCCTGGCCTGGAATTGCAATTTTGATTCGCTACCCTGAACGGAGAAGTGAGAGGAAGCAAATGCTATCATCCTTGGTTATGACTTTTTAAAAATTAAATAATTGTTTAAAAAATAAATAAAACTATATTTTCCATTCACTGAATCTGCTGTATGTAAATGCATCAACAATAAGAAATGTAACAAGAGCAAACAATCTTATTTCAGACAGTGCTGTTTTAAGCACTTTACTTATATACAACCATTTAACTGTCATGATGGCACGAGGAGATTGATACTGTTAGTTTCCCCATTTTGCAGATGAGGAAACTGAGGCACAGACTTAGAAACTTGAACTCTTCTGAGGCAAGATTTTAAGAACTATAATCCTATGGATACAAGAATGTCTTCTCGCTTGTTAACTGCGTCAATGGCCTTAACACGCATAGTACACTGAACTCCTTTTGAGGATCTTGAAATTCCGCTGCCAGTGTTATTCATTCACATTATGGATTTTGACCTATGGGAACTTGAGGAAAGTAGTGAAATAAATGTAATGAGGCAGGTTGTTTTTAAAACTGGATGAGAATAAAAAAGTATACAAAACATCAGATTACATCATGTATGATAATAGTAAATTTTTCATGAGACTTTTGCTTTAGTTGTGTGTGGTGTGTGCGGTGTGTGTGGTATGTGTGGTGTGTGTGTGTGTGTGCACGTAGGTGCATGCTAGGTAACCGTGTAACGTAGCTGGGTTGCAGTCTAAAGGATTTGACAAACACCGTCCCCAGCCTGTGCATGGTCCAGGGCAGGGCTGTGCGGGTTTGAGCACTTTCTGAGTGAACTGAGCCTCTCTGCGAATGTGGAACTGGTTCCTTATCCTTATCTGAGCTAAGGTATAGTATCACTTTGCCTCTGCGGCACAATGACAGCTGTGAGTTTCTTTCATGGTGAGAGGGAAAAAATGCATATTATCTTCATGGCATGAGTTAAGCACAGACCCCGAGAAATGGAGCCCCTCCCTCCGCATGACTCACTTGTGATGCTAATCGCAGAGGAGCCATGGCAAGGATTCCTTGTCCTCCCTCCCTCCGACTGCCCCTCCTGAGGGGGCCTGCGGTGGCATTTCTTCTAGGGTAGCGACTTTCACCAACCTGGCAACTTGCTAGAAGTTGGTGGATGTTATCCCAGGACTGTCAGCCCTAGTGGAGCCCCCCCGCCACCCTCCCTGGGTTCTAATTATGGCTATCCTTGCCTACCTCCTCTGAGACGTGAAAACCACTTCATGATTGACTAAGCCATCTTCATTCTTGTATTTTTCATGCTTCTGACTTAGTAGCCAGCATAGTCACAGCTCATTGCATATTTGTTCAATTTGTGGGGTTTTGCTTTTGATGTGTGCAAGCATTTTGAGACATAATCTGAAAGAACCATTAAAAAAGCAAAATTATTAGCTGAACATGGTGGCATGCTCCTGCAATCCCAGCTACTCAGGAGGCTGAGGCAGGAGTATCCTTGAGTCCAGGAGTTTGAGGCTAGCCTGGGCAACATAGTGAGACCCCCATCTCTAAAACCAATGCAGAAATAAATAAAAGTATTTAACAACTTCTTCAGAGAAACGTACAAAACATAGGTACCTGACATATAGCATGTTTTGAGATTCGCTGCATGCATAGATCTATGCTAGGAAAGATAAAACAATCCTCAAGAAGACAGAACTCCTGGACTGTTAGGCTGTGTTGTTTCAGCCTGATGTTGTCATCTGACCCTTGTACTCAGAAACTTCTCAGGCTGTCTCGACCCAGCAGCAGCACAGCCTGTCTCCAATCCTAAACCTTTGTGGGAATAGCTTCATGACTGTGAGTCTTTGTTACCTGTTTATCATAAAATTTGGAAATCTGAATCATTGGCAGAAAATGTTTGAGGAAATTGCTGGCTGTTGTTAGGTTGAGAGATATGAAAGAGTTAAGAGAGTTATACTCTCGGCCATGGTTCCACTTATTGTTTCCCGTTCTCTCTAAGAATGTAATGCTGCCACAGGACAAACCTAAGGATGGAGTGACATTTTTTTCTTTGCCATTTCACATATCCTCTCAAACTTTCTACATGTCCTTATTATTGCCTTCATCATCATAACTGCTTACGTTTAATTAGCCAACACATTACCGCGCTCTGAGAATGGGCTGTGCACTGTGAAAAGCTTTCGGGTTTATGATCTCCTCTGATTCCTAGGAGCCCTTGTGATGTATGTACTCCTCTCTCCATTTTGCAGCAAGAACATTTAGGACTGCAAAGTTTATGAGATAAGCTCAAGGTCACAAACAATTAAATTACAGGTCTGAAATGCAAATCAAGCATCCTCTGCTATTCTAGGTGACCGCCTAAGTCCTGGGGAGGCACCCGTCAGCCTATGACACAGAAACGACCTCGCCATTCTAGTTTGCATTCTCAGCCTCAGGCACTGGGACTTCTGCATTTTTGTACCATAATATAGCTAATGTTTTGTTATTTTGTTTGTTTGTTTCTTTGTTTTTTGAGATGGAGTCTCGCTCTGTTGCCCGTGCTGGAATGCAGTGGTGTCACATTGGTTCACTGCAACCTCCACCTCCCAGGTTCAAGCAATTCTCCTCTCTCCACCTCCTGAGTAGCTGGGATTACAAGTGTGCACAACTGTGCCCATCTAATTTTTTGTATTTTTAGCAGAGATGGGATTTCACTATGTTGGCCAGGCTGGTCTCAAACTCCTGGCCTCAAGTGATCTGCCTGCCTTGGTCTCCCAAAGTGCTGGGATTACAGGCATGAACCACCGCACCTGGCCACAATACAGCTAATGTTTTAATCTGCCCAGATAACATAATCTCTTGATCCAGTGTTAGAGGAAAATGTTCCAAAAATAGATAAGAATCGTGACTCTTGTACAGATATAACAATGAACACATAGTAAAGATTTTGCTCAACTCATTAATGAGAAAATGGTAAGATGCAACAACCAGTTTCAAGAAGAATACAAAGGACAGGCGCAATTTTGCATCAGGAATAAAAAACGAATGTGCAGAGGAAGGAAACCAGCTTCCTCCCCGGCTGGGGAGACTAGTCCATTGAATGCTTGCATCTATCGGGCAGAATTTATTTTTCATGTCTTCAGACAACATTTTGCATTGCTATTGGTTATCTATAAATTATAGAGTCATAAAATAGTTCAAAGGCATGGAAAGCTGGGAGCCAGACAACCCAGAATGGTGTACTCTCCACCAGGTGTCTGCAAATCTGGCCCCCACCTGCTTCTGTGAGTAAATTTTTATTGGAACACTCCCATTTGTTTACTTATGGTCCATAGCTGCCTCCTGTCACTACAACAAAACCAAGGAGTCACAGCCGAGGACCACATGGCACACACGCCTAATATCTTTACTATCTGGCCCTTTTCAGGTGAAGTTTGCCAACTCCTGCTTTATATAATGAATGGTTTTCCACTGAAGCACGCAGTTTTCCTTATACCACCTAAAACACATGGCTTTGTATGCTATGCAAAGCAGGTGGCAAGGATTCTAACAATTTCTTTAAGAGCAATCATTGATTAAGGGAGATATTTAGTGTGTTTTGTTTTGCTGGGGCTGCCATAATGAGGCATCATCAACTGCGTGGTTTAAACAGTGGAAACGTATTTTTTCACAGTACATGAGGCTAGAAGTCTAAGATCAAGGTGTCAGCAGGGTTGGGTTCATCCGAAGACTGTGAGGGAAGAAGCTGTTCCAGGCCTCTCTCGTTGGCCTGTAGACGGCCGCCCTCTCCTTATGCCTTCACACCATCTTTCCTCTATACGTGCCTACGCCCTGACCTCCTGTTCTCGTAAGAACATCAGTCATATTGGATTAGGATCCCCTCCAGTGACTTCATTTTCACTGATTACCTTGGTAAAGTCCCTCTCTCCAAATAGTCATTAGAGGTACTGGGGATCGGGACTTGAACACACGAACTTTGGGTGGCACGTGCAGCCCCTCACATTTGGTGAGAGGGTAATCTGTGTGTCCACTAAAGACACTGTGAGGACGGTCCGATTCTCTTCCACCCCTGAGAACGAAGCTACTGACGCTCTGCCAGAAGCAGATTCAGCAACACCCCATTAATTCTGGAACTTCCCGATGGCTACGTGTGAATGCCTCTGCTCTTGCCCTCCTCTGCATTTGGAAAAGTCCTGCTCTCCAGCAGCAACTGGCACATGTAGAATCCTGACACAGGGAAGGGAGGCTTCGCAGGGATACATTCTGTGTATGCTTTCCATATAGTTACCATATATTTTACCAATATACCATATATTTTGTCTTATTGTATAAAGCAGGTATAAACCAGGAAAACTTGGTCTCCTTTTAGGTCTGAATCAGTAGCATTTTAGTATGGAGTATATATTGGTGCTGACTTAAATAATAAAGGCAGGAAAGTCAGGTGCAAAGAATGTTCTGTCCTTACTCTGGGAAAAAAAATGCAGATGGATTTCCTCTTCCCTTAGAGACATCCAAAGATGCTGTACAATGTGGCTTCCTCTTACCCATGGGAATACCTTCCAAGGCCCCCTGTGGATGCCTGAAACCACAGATAATGCTAAACCCTGTATACACTATGTTTTTTCTATATGTTCACACCTATGACAAAGTTTAATGTATAAATTAGGCACAGGAAGAGATTAACAAAATAATAAAATAGAATAATTATAACGATATACTGCCGTAAAAGTTAAGTGAATGTGGTCTCTCTCTCTGAAAATATCTTGTTGTGTGTTACTCACCCTTCTCCTTGTGATGGTGTGAGAATGATACGATGCCCGTGTGATTAGATGAAATGAGGTGAATGATGCAGGCATTGTGACATGAATAAACAATTCCAGAAATAAGCATGCATATGTTCTAAATGGCGCCGATCTTAGCAGCATGATAGAGGCTGGTGCGGTCTGCATTCAGTCTGGATTGCCATTAGCCACTCAGTAGCTGCCTTGGTTCTCAGATCAAGCATTGAGGTGTCATGGTGCTGTGTTCAAGTAACCTTTACTTTAGGTCGTAATGGCCCCAGAGCACAAGCGTAGTGAGGTAATAGTTTCAGAACTTGGTTGACTGAGGGTAATTGAAACTGAGGAAAACAATAAGGAGGGACCACTGTATACATAATGTAATGTTGACATTAATGTTTGCATGCCTATTAAAAGAAGTGTATTAAAAAAAAAATCAGCAACTTGGGATTATTTGTGGTCAAGAATAAAATCTAGGGCCGGGCACGGTGGCTCACCCCTGTAATCCCAGCACTTTGGGAGGCCGAGGTAGGTGGATCACCCCAGGTCAGGAGTTCAGGACCAGCCTAACCAATATGATGAAACCACGTCTCCACTAAAAATACAAAAATTAGCCCAGTGTGGTGGTGCGCGACTGTAGTCTCAGGTGCTAGGGAGGCTGAGGCAGGAGAATCACTTGAACCCAGGAGGTGGAGGTTGCAGTGAGCTGAGATCGAGCCATTGCACTCCAGCCTGGGTGACAGAGCAAGACTCCATCTCAAAACAAACAATCAAACAAACAAACCTATCACAAAGCCAAGTCTTGAGGTCAGCTATTTGAAATACAGAGACACTATTCACAGACGGTTACTGAGTGCCTATTATCTTCTAGCCCCTTTTGCGCATGTTATTCTCACTAATCTCAGGGCAGCTTTCAAGATGGGTGTTAGATGAAAAAACTGAGGTTCCAGGAGGTGAAGTATCTTCCTCAAGAACTCGTGGCTAACAAGCAGCAGCCTGGGGTTCCCATGGAGCCCATCTGCAGTGGAAACGCACCCGCAGCTATCTTTTGGGAATGTGCGCGGATGACGCTGCATGTTTGAAAGAACCCCCTTCTATATCAGATACGCCATGATTTGGAGTCAGCAGGAAGGCCTCCGCTGGCCGATTTTGCATGGTGCAGGATGAAGGAGGAGGTGCAGATGAGCATCATTGCCCTGAGTTGCATGCCACTGGATTCCTAGCACAGGGGGAGAGATCTCTGGCGGGCCGAGCCTTCTCCTCCTTGCAATATGATCTTTTTCTAATGTGTTTTTATAATGCTCTGTGGGGCCTCCTGTAGCTCAGATCCACGGAGCGCAAGCCCTGTGAGCTATTTCCTTGTATGTGGAAATTGGCAAAAAGAAAGGGAAAGAGCCCGAAAGAAAACAAACGGACTCCATTTTCTCTCTTCTTGGTTGTGACCGCTAGCTATTGATTGCCTGTGTTTGCTGAAGTAATTAGAAACCTCACCTAGTTTCTCAATTCCTGTAAGAAAAAAATGAGAATGTTCATGATGTGGAAAAAGAGGAAGGAAGAAAAGGAAAACAAATTATGCTTATCCTTACTGTTCTAGGGAACCACAGCCAAAGCCAGGCCTGCATCTGGACAGCAAAGGCATAGTTTGAACGTTGCAGAGAAGCTTTCATTGCCAGGAAAATATTTCTGTATTGACTTGCTATGAGCTGACATTTTATTGGGAAAAACAAGAAAAACAGGGGCATTATCTTCAGAAGGCCTGAGTTAAATAAACCATATGTTTCCTGAGCAAGGCCTTCTAACCTTTAGAAACTGTTCATCAGATTAGACAGTTGAAATTTGGGGGTGGAGGAGCTGGGATACTAAGCAGGGAGACCAGTGGATGTGGTTCATGCCAACACAAACTCTGTAGCTGGGTGATGAGATGAGGGAGGAGGAGCCAGGAGGAACCCAAGGATCTCGGAAGGCCCCAGGACACAGGGCCTGGGCAGTTTGGGAGGAAGAATGAAGCAGAGGCGCGTTCAACTCATTCAAAAAGAACCCCGCCGTTTCTCTAAGGTCTGATCCTTTTGCCCGTCTTTCTGTTCAAAGTCTCCGATTGTTGGCTCCATCTCTATTTTTGAACCATCTGTATTATGTGCGGACAAGCAAGACCCAGACAGGCACTGATGAGGCCTAGAGGGAGTAGGTGTTCTTTCGTAAAAGGATTCGCTGGAGGATCAGTCAAGTCTTACCCTAGACAGAGTGGGCAACCTCCTATGTAGTATGGTCGATGGGGTTTGAGATTTCAGCTCGAGTTCTAGATCTAAGTTATTGTCCAAGAATAAAAAATGTAGGTATGTACAAACACACACATCTCCTTATCCTCATCCCGTCTTCATATCTGATCACTAAAATTGTGTGAGACGGTTTAAGTCCTGTAATTGAAGAGATTGAGCCTTGTTTATTAAAAAGAAAAGAAGAACACCTGGAGCTGTTTTCCACGTTCATACACCAGTAATCTTCTATGCTGGCCGGGGAAAAAGATTCTTAGGACTCACCAGCCTTCTGGAATCCTGAATCTCTGGCTTCGGGTACAGGAAGTTCTATTTTAAAACAGGGCATCAAAGTTTACAGAACTTCTTTAGTAGGCTGTCATAACTCTCAAAACAATCACTTATTTCCCTAAAATTGTAATTTTAAAAATAAATAGGCCGGGCGCGGTGGCTCAAGCCTGTAATCCCTGCACTTTGGGAGGCCGAGGCGGGCGGATCACGAGGTCAGGAGATCGAGACCATCCTGGCTAACACCGTGAAACCCCGTCTCTACTAAAAGATACAAAAAACTAGCCAGGCGTGGTGGCGGGCACCTGTAGTCCCAGCTACTCAGGAGGCTGAGGCAGGAGAATGTTGTGAACCCGGGGGGCAGAGCTTGCAGTGAGCCGAGATTGCACCACTGCACTCCAGCCTGGGGCACAGAGCAAGACTCCGTCTCAAAAAATAAACATAAAAAAATTAAAAAAATTAAAAAAAAATAAAAATAAACAATATTTATTATTCTGAAAAGATTATGTTTCTCTTAGAAAACTAAGATTACTAGAGTGGGCTGTGATTGCTATTTTCATAGCAGCTCTATCTTAGGTGCTTTTTATGTTTCCTGCAAAGCTTCTGGCACAATTTTAGATAAATGGGGAGACACTTGGGGAGACAGTGAATATTTGGCAAAATAAATAAAGCACGTGCCTTTCCATTTCTCTACATATCCTCTTACTGGCTCAAAAAGGAGAAAGAAGTAACGAAGTATATCAAATGCATGAGAGAATTACTGCCTAAATCTCATTAGGTGAAATTGCTATTTGATCCGGAGTACTCGGTTTTGTTTGTGCTAGCAACATAGCTGACTGCAATTACATGGCTTACACTTAGGCGTCTTCTCTATTAGAAGCAAAAATACAAGCCTCTCTACATCGTGTTTCCAGGTGCACAGCTCAAGATCACATGCTCTGGTCACACTAGCAGGTATCAAGTCCTGTTTTAGTAGCAAATACACAAATGAAAGAACTCTTATGCATCCACAGCTGTGAAACAAAAGAAGTCTAAGCTCTTACAAGGGGGTCTTCAGATTATTTGACATAAATGTATGTATTAGATTTATTTCTAATTTCCACAGCTGGCATATGTCATGTTTCAACAGTTGTTACTTAAAACAGAGATAGTACTTTAAATATAGTAATACACAAACAAATTAAAGGCTCCTTTTAGTATTAATCTGTTTCATCCTATTAGCCTCCTCTAGGTTGTAAAGCATATCACAGAGTAAAAATGTAAACAAACCAGAGAAGAGAAGAAATGGAGTGGAACACAAATTATGTATTTAAACCAGAAGTGAAAGAGGAAGGAAATTGGAAGGCAATCTGGCAGTATCTATCAAAATTTCTAAAGGGTATTTCCTTTCATACAGCAATCTCGCCACCAGGAATTTAGGTGAAGGATGTATTTGGAAAAGTACCTTGAGATGTCAGGTGTGTGTGAGACTAGCTGGGCTTATGCTGTGGTAACAAACGGTTCCCCAAATCTTCCGGCTTAGCATGTTCGTTTTATTTATTATGCAAACAGCATAGTACCCCAGGTCAGCAGGAGGCTCTACTCCACAAAGTCACTTAGGGACCTAGGCTGACCAAGCTTCTCTCCTCTTTGAGCTGTACCTTCTAGAACTTGTAGTATCTATAGTCACCATAGCAGGAAAGGAGGAACACATGAAGATCCAGCACCTGTTCTTTTATGTCACCACATCATTCTAGCTACAGCCTATTGCCCTCAACCTATGTGCAAGTGAGGCTGGGAGAAATAGTGGAGCACCTCAATTATCTGATGAGCCCTCCTGTCTCTCCACAAACCAAAATATGTTCATGAAGCAGTATGCAGAAGAGCTTAAAAACCATATTTTGCCTGTAGATGATGGACAAAATATACAGGCATATTATGTGGCTTTTTTTTTTTTTTTTAAAGCAGATCTGAATGTGCTGATGAGGAATGGTCTCCAAGACATATTACTTACCAAAAATACATGGCATAAACCAGTATTTGTGATGCAATCTCTATACTGATCCTTTAGAAACAGTATTTATATGCAAGTGTGTGCATATATCATTTTTCTGAACAGATAGGCAAGACTGATTATGTCAGTGCTTACTTTGAGGGATGGAGGAGGGGATGGGAAAGGAAACATAATTTTTAATCAGATGAAGTCATAGTGTTATTTTTATCCACTTTTTTTTTTTTTTTTTTTTTTTGAGGTGGAGTCTCTCTCTGTCCCCCAGGCTGGAGTGCAGTGGCGCAATCTCTGCTCACTACAAGCTCCGCCTCCCGGGTTCACGCCATTCTCCTGCCTCAGCCTCCCGAATAGCTGGGACTACAGGCGCCCGCCACCACGCCTGGCTAATTTTTTGTATTTTTAGTAGGGACGGAGTTTCACCATGTTAGCCAGGATGGTCTCGATCTCCTGACCTTGTGATCCGCCCACCTCAGCCTCCCAAAGTGCAGGGATTACAGGCTTGAGCCACTGCACCCGGCCTTTTATCAACATTTTTTTTTAAAGCTACAAAAATAAATTTAATAGATTAGATAGTAGATTATATTATGAAATGCTTGTACATTTTCTCAGGAATGATAATGGCATTGTGGTTATACAAGAGGGTTTCATCTTCTGAGATGCTGAAATGTGGGAAGAAAGTATTGTGAGATCTGAAAATTCTTCAGCCAAAGAATGTGTGTACACAATGTGTCCACATCCATATACACATATACACACATACGGATGTACATAGAAACACACACACAGAGTGCACACGTAGGTACCAAGTGCTGATTATTGACTCTATATAGAAGATAGCTGGGAGTTCATTGTTCTTTCAACTTTTCTGTGTATCTGAAAATTTCCAAAGTAAAATACTAGGAAAAATAAAAAGAACCAAAGGGAGAAAAAGCACATCACCTGCAAACAGAAAGCGCCACGGGTCTCCAGTCTCCCTACCTTAGGGCTCTGCAGAGTTCGTAGGTAGACATATTTGCATGTCAGATATCAGATATTGATATCTGAAACCAAGAAACATCACAGAACACACGGGGGCCGATGGTCTGCAGTAGAAAAGTTTTCCAAAAGGATTTCTGTTTGCTGCTATAAAAAGCTGGGGTGACCTTATAAAGCATTGCTAGACTCTTTAAACTGCCTAACCACTGTCGTAATCGTAGTACCTGCTTGGCTGGCCGTGCTGGTTAAAAAATTCTATTGCCATATTTCAAACACTTTTCTGGAATCTGTTCTTAAAGTTAGCGTAATTGAGAATCAAAAACAGTGCACGGGATGAAAAGCCATGTGGCTTTAATTCATGTTCTCGTGGTCCCTGAGGTGGTGGTGACTCAGGGAGAGAGCATGTCCCAGCAGGCCATCTTTAGCAGGTGAGGACTTGGTATGCCACCTTTCCGATGGACAGCTACCTCTCCCCTGTAGTTAACACCCGCAGCACACAAGGCTTTAAGGGCCCCACTTGCTGTGTTCCACACAAACGTTAATGCCTCCCACTTTTTCAGCAACTGTTTGCAGCAAAGAAAACCCAGTCCCTGCAGCGTGGCCTCAGTGGGAGGTTCAGAGACCGAATTATCAAGGTATATTTTCCACCATTTAGCAAAGTACCTGACAGTTTCGGAAATGGAGAATAGTGCTTCCACCATGCTTAAGGAGACTTTTTTTTTTTTTTTTAATAAGTCCACGTGTGACTGCTACACAGAATACGAACTTCTGACACAGGCACTCGGGGAAAATGTTTTTCATCTTTTCCTGACACCCAGCCAACCATGTGGAGGAATAAACTGGTGTAAGTTGAAGTGTAATTAATGCAGTCATTATTTTTATCTGAAATATTTAAGGGAGTTGGTAGGAGACCCTTATCTTTTCTCTCCCCTTTTACAAAGAGGGAAGTTAAGAGGCAGGGCCCTGGGTTTATGCAGGAGGAGCCCCGTGTCTGCTGGTCTGAAATGCTTATGCTGCACGTAGCTTGTAGGTCGCTTTGGCAAACACCCCAGATACTCAGACTTCCCTTTTTTTCATACTGTTTTTGGGTCCAGTACTAACTACTGTCAGCAGACATAAAGTTCCCTGCAATTCTTTCCTCAGAATGAGCTACCAGAAAACTACCAATTATAGCCAAGAAACAGTCTTTCAAACACACATACACGTTGTAATGTGGGCTGGAAACCAATTGGAAACTTTTTGATTTGCCCTTTAAGGCTGGAGGCAGGCACTTGAGGCAAACTCCTAAGACATTTTGAAGAACAGAACAGCGATTCTAAATTTAGCATCCTAACCAGCCAGTCGGCATATATGTAATGAAAGATTTAGAAGGAAAGAAACTGAACTCCCAGTAACAGAAGATATAGGTGGATGAAAAGGCAGCTACAAATAGACAAACACCTTCCTAAAACAATGCCCCAGGAATTCAGACCTAGAGCGGCTGTAAGGCTTCTTCCCTTCTCGCCTGCATCCAAGATGCCTAATTGCTATTCATGAGGTTTTAAAATTGCTAACTGGACCGTGAGTTCCCTCATAGGAGGAATCCTGTCCTTTACGTTATAATCTCTAATATTTAGCACACTGCCTGGTAGATAGTAAGTGCTAAATAAATGATGTTATACGAGTGGACAAATAAATTAATATGTGTGTGTGTGTGTGTTCATTATATGAAGCTTCTAGACTTATCAATAAGCAAGAATCTGCTTAGGTGTCTCAGGCCTGTCTAATAAAATGATGCTAGCTGAGGATGACTGAAACCAGTGCTGGCTCTGCCTCTCCCCCACGACTCCCTACTAACCTATGTGTTCTCTGCTGGAAACAGAGATGAGATTTTTGGATTTGTTGTGTTTTCTGAGCTACACTTCAACTTTAGATGCATGTGATTGAGCTAAGTCTTAGGAAGTCTCAATGAGTATCCAAGGGAGTCCACATTACAGATGGTTGGCCTACCTCAAGGACCAGCTATGTGGTTTGCCTTGGGTCACATGAAGAAACAGCAGTTCCAGACAGAGGTGCCCCAGATTCCACACGTTCTATGCTTTCTTAGTATGTAAGGGAATCTAAGGTATGCTAAGTTATTCATGTAAAACAAAAAAAGTTGGAGTTATGTGTATAGAAACCTCTCTCACATCTTTTTTTGTCATCTTGAACATCACGCAGGTCACTCAGTTGATGAAGAACTAGGAGATCAAATACTTCTAGATCCACTGGGAGATACAGTAAGCTGTGAGCTCTACCTGGAGCATTTTTTTTTCCCACTTGATGAATCCTAGAGCTAGAAATTAATTTCTACTACTTTTTTTCTTCCTTTAATGTTGTGTTAATGAAGGCACTGCACAAAAATGATATACCTGAAGAGCATTCTCGGAGTGTTCAATGTAAGATTCTAGTTAATTTTAAGCAATTTGCTATGAGGAAATTTATCTCCCCTACTGTTCTTGGATGTTTTAAGATAAGAGTCATCATGCCTTTTAAAATACCACACACACACACACACACACACACAGACACCCGTAATCTCTTTATTAAGCATGAATGGCACTTAGTTAAGAAATAATAGCTCTGTTATCAACTCAAAGATGTTTTTCAATTCTACAGTTCTCTGTCACAGACTACGGAATTAGAGGTGTAAATAATAAAGGAGGGATAAGGATGTGCTCCAGATACCAGCATGAAAAATATTCAACAGGAAGTTAAATTAATCTCGAGTCTACAAGGAAGACAAAGTTAAGTTGGGCTAAGTTAACTGGTGGAAGGGGACCCCGTGAACCCCGACACGTTGCCTGGCTCGTGGTGGGTTTTTATCAGACATTCATGTAGAAGGGTGTAGCAAATGTGCTCGGACCCTGCCTGCAGTGACCTGAAAATGTTTTTAAATAGAGATCAACGATTCCACTTAACAATTAGAGGGAAGGGCTGGCAACACCAGCTCAATCCGTATGAATACATTGCTGGTTCTGAAGTCTTTTTGGATTTTGATTGTAGGGATGGGTGAAGAGCCGCAGAGCCCTGGGCCCTGGGCAGCGGGTTCTTGTTGGAGGCAGTGGGTAGATGGGCATGCGCAGCTAAAAGACAAGGTGGGGCCGTCTGGGCACCACCTCCGCAGACTACAGAGCTGTGTCTGCAGCACACTAGCACACGGAGAAGCTTGCGTGGAGATACTTTCGTACAGCTGAAAATGGTGATGGCTTTTTGCTGCGAGTCCTGCAGAAAGCCAAAAGCGACCTTCGGTGTCTTAGAGTCCACCCCTCTCACTTCACAGGTGAGGCTGCTGAGGCACAGAACATACAAGGATCTGCTGAAGGTCACAGCATGAGTCAGTAGCAGAAATACAGCTAGAAGCCAGGTGCCCCGTTCATCCATTTAACACATTTGTTAACTATCCACAACTGGCCAGAAACTGTGCCGCTATAATTAGTATTATTTTCCTTGTGCCGTATGCTTGTGTACCTGGTGTATACCTGGAGGCTTCCTGAGGGGGTTGTTTTTAAAAATATGGTTGATTTCATATGAAAATTGTTTTAAAGAGATTCCACTAATCAAGTTATCAAAGTATACACATCTTAAGCTGCATGTATCGTTAGCTTTTGCGACACATCTAAAAATGGGTTAACCTACCTGGTTTGCTGTATTTTATTACAAATAAATGCAGCATTTTAGTACCCCCCTCAAATCACTGATGAATGATTCTCTACCTGGAATAATGAATCAGACTGGGAAATACTCTTTTCCATGACAACACTGAAAATTTGCCTTCAAGTAAGTGTATAGTGTAAATATCACAAACAAAATTCAACAATCCATCCAAAGTAAAAACCAAAGCAGTAGCAAATCCAGGCTAGTGTCCTTGGTACTGCAGTAGCTACTGTGTCTCCTGAGCCACCTGAGACTTATTTGCTACCCAATCAAAAAGTAGAGTAATGGTCCTTTTTTTTAACCTACATGAGGAAAGTGAGTTTTACTACTCTGGAGTTTTCTTTTCCTTTTGCTAATTCCTCTCTGGGTTGGGTTCAGAGACTGACAGTAAGCTGGACGGCAGTTACCCAGAAAGGAATACTTTATTTTTTCTCATTTCCATTGCGAACCTTTATCCCAGGGTTTGAATGGCCATCTGCTTTGCCAAAAAGGGAGTTGATAACAAAGAGAGCTGGCTGCTGGCTGAGGGACACCTGCCTGAGCAGAGCAGTAATGTGCTCACAGCAGGCTGGGCTCACCTTTCAGACAGAACAAAGGGCATCTGGTTATAGGTCTTCTGCAGGGAGCTTCTGCATGTAGTTCCTTCTTCCCAGGTGAAAAGAACAAGTGGACAAATCTTGTTTCTTAGCTGAGCTTGGCTTACTCAGAAAACGTGGTCTAAAAACAAGGTCCAAACCATGACATTGTGTATGTGGTAATTTATATTGTAATAGGGACCACAAAGTAAAGGTTGAAAATGCATTACTTCACTTTGGTTCTTTTCTTTTGCCCAGACTCATCAGAAATGACCTTGGTACATAGGGTCGAGGGTTCAGCTTGGCCATAAAATTGCATCCATAAACTTGGATCTGCAACTGAAGGCAGATGGGTGCAGCAGGATAAAATCCGGGAATAGATGAAACTATGATTCTAGCATCAACGAAAACCCTGGGTCTCTGGGGATTTTTGTTGCTGTTGATGAAGGGAGGCATTTATTTAACAAACATTTCTCTAGTACAAGTGCTATGCCAAGCTGTGTAGATCCCTGTGTCCAAACCAGCCTTTCATCACCACCTGGGGACTTCTGAAACATACGGCTTCTTCCACTGACTGGGGTGTGGTCTGGGGCCAGTCAGTCAGACCTGGGAACTCTTCTGGCTTACTTCCTGACTCCAGGGGCCTTTCCCCGTCCTCCCTACCTACAATGTCTCACTCCTGTGGCGGAGATTAACCTGAGATACTGTAAAGATCTTAGCACTCAGATCTCAAGGGTGGTGAAGTTCTCTGCTATGGGTGGGACTCTTGGCTGTTTAAAAAGCTACCCAGGAAGTATAATGATCAGTCTTAATACCCAAGGCTACAAGAGACCTGAAAAATAATCACACCCCTCAGTGTACATAGTTACCTTCCCCAGGAAGGTGACCACTGAAAGTGTGTTTTAAACTCACAGCTGGCCTCTGGCTTGTCTTCAACCAGTATCACAAAATGTGCTTTCATCCATGTTTTTACAAAAACATTTGACTTTTTCCTTCTCCCTAGGATTATTCTGTTAAGAAAAATGAAGCGATAGACAGCTGCTTTGCTTCTATGGAAACTAGATCAATTTGGAATTGTTAGGTAAGAAGAGTACATTTCCCTCTTTTTCCTGAGAGAGCTAACTTCGTAGGTAACTATTCTGACTGTGCGATTCAGGCGCCACTAGAGAGATTTTCTGTTGAGGATTACTAGGATTTTATACAATTTTATATTATTTTTGAAATGTGAGTTCGTGGTTTTATGGGGAATAATGAGCTGACGGCTTTTAGCAAAATTAGTATTTGTGTTATGTGCACATCCCGATTTGAAAAGTGGGCACACAGTGTCCATGGACAGAAGTCTCCGGATTACTGTAATTTTGGGGTAAATAGAGTAAAGGAAGGCAAATTAAAATAACAAACAAAAAAGAAAGAAAAATGAAAAGAAAACAAAAGAAGAGAAGTACTTTGAAGGCACTTTTTCCATAGGAAAAAAATATTTTATTTTTTTAAGAACAAATTCAGTTTGAAACAGATGTGGAATGTGACTTCACGGATTTCATTTTCGGGGGCTAACTGCAATGTGAAACTAAAGCAGATTTAAAACCTATGACAGGCTATTAAAATAAAACAAAGAAAGAAAAAAATATTTATAACTCAAGCATAATACTGTGTTACTTACAAATTGGACAACGAAATTTTAAATAAATATTCATGGTACATAATTACGGCACAAATATGCAGCAATTTGGCAACCTTTTATACCATTTTTTCCTCATTACAGTGCAAAGGGGAATGACACTGCCGTTAAACAAGCTGTAGCTAAATACATTGCAAAATTCAGATTTTATACAAAACATCTTGCTTAGACTTTATAAAAAACCAACATTGCTCTATGTACACAATCTGGGTAAGAAAAGCCATTTCTGTCTTGTTTTCATGTGTATTTTTATTAAAAAGGTGAATAAGGCTACTGTAACACCCCAAATCCATAGACAGTAAAATCTGAACCTATTTACAGCATCTTCACTTAAACATGATGGTGCAAATTCCAAAGTCGGGTGACCAGGGACGATCATACAAGCAAGGCATTTACAGTAACTTTCCAAAGCTAAACCAACTTCAAATAAAGGGACAGTTGGTAGATTGTCATAGTCTGCACCAGACACAAAACAGACGCACAGAACACTTTTCAATTGGTTGCAGGGAACTCTTTTATCAATTCATCTGATTTTTCACAGTTTAGTATAGAACCAAAACGTAGCCAACTGATGATACATACATTTGATTTCATTAAAATCAGACTATTTCCCATGTTTCCCCTTCTTGCCCCTCTCCCCCATCCTAAAAGTAACTTCTGATGGCTTACAAGAAACTCTTGTATGAATGCACAGAAAGGAGAGGTTGGGGTGATGGAAAGAATTACATATGTACTGTGGCTGGTTACCACGGCAACCTTCCACAGAAATATGATATAGATATATATAATATATATTGTAGATATATATTATACATATATGTACACATGTATACCACACACCCACTCACACATACACACACGCACTTTGGACCAACATCATTTCCAGGTTCAGGAAATAGGGGATCATAATTTCCGCAACAACTCATTTTTGCAGGTACTCACTGGAGGTCTGAGAACCTTCAAATGCTGTCGCTACATTTTTTTCCCTTCCAATTCAGAAAGCAAAGTGTTACCATAGTAACAGGACTATGTTAAAGATGTCTATTTTGCATAGCACATAAAAAGTAGGTTTCCTGTTTACTCTTCTTGTTTCCCAGAAGGGAGGGGGTGCGGGGGAGGACAGGAGCAGGGAGCCAGAGCTAAACTGTCACCTGAAGCCCCCAGTGTGACCTGCTGGATTCTAGAGAACACTTCAGCCCACAAGGCAAGGGAAAACCCAACGCAGAAAATAAATGCCGGAACATCTTGTCATTGTTAAATGTATGATGCAGTCACATCGACTTCCTGGTGTGTGGGGCTTGGACTTCCTAGTCTACGGTTCCGTGAGATGCCTTCGGAGGACCTGGTTATTTTTGTATTTGCTCTCATTATTGTTCTTTTTGGAATGATGTTGTTTTTCCCAGAAGTAACTGTCCAATTTGTTCTTTTAAGCACTGAGCATTGGGATCACTTAATTACCACAAATGAATTTCACATCTTCCGGTGTGTACTGTGTGCAACCTTAAAATATATATTAGTAAAAATCTTTCATTTTATATCCCTTGTGTTCTATAGACCTATTATAAATACGTCCTATCTTCCTTCTCCCCCTGGACATCATCATTTATTTCCGTCTTAAGGACCCTAAGAGGTTTGCCGTATGTGCTTCATCTTGACAGAGCACCTGGCGCTGCAGCCTCCATCAGTACCGGCCCTGCAGCCCTGGCACCCAGACAGCACCGCCATAAACCAAAGTGTCGTAAGGCTCAATCCGGAGGGGAAGGGGGACCCTGGGGGGAGGGGGATCTGATCTACCTTTTATAGATGAGAATTCTTTAATAACGACAATGATGATGGAATTACAGCCTGTTTGACCTTTGGCTTTTCAACTTTTAGGTCAGATTTGGCTCTCTGCTATTCTCCTAAATGCTTTCCCTGTGTTTAATAAAATGTGATAAGTATAGCAGCTGAGTCTGCTTAAAAGATCATCCAAAGCAGACCGACTCTCCTCCAGCTCGGAGCTGTGTATCTTATTGCCAGCGCCACAACAGTCCTGCCCGAATATATCATCAGCGGCCTACTTTCTCCCTTCCCTCCAAGCCTGTTCCTTTCCCAACAATACCCGTCTTTGTTCCCCAGAATGAAGAGGGGCTTTTCTTCCTGCACTTCGCTATTTGATAACTGCGAGCGTCTCCCCATACACTGGAATCCACTGTGTGTGCTGTCGTGTCTCCTACTTGCCTCTTAAATCTCAGCAAAACCAAAGTGCTGTGCTACCTAATTGCTTTTTTCTTTTTTCCTTTCCAACTTTCTGTTTCAGAGGCAGCAGCAGTGAGCTGCAATTGCAGCCAGCCCTTTCCCCAGCCCCACCCGCTTCTACCAACTCCTAGCCTTCCTCGCAGACAGCCTAGCATCTGGCTAAAGGGCACCTTGTTAGCAAACACAATTTCTATGAACGGATTTACCCATGGACTGAAGCTGCTGTTGCCAACGGCTGGAGGAGGGGACTCCAGACACGAGTGTTCCATCAGTGATACAGATGTGGAGTGGAGATCTCAGGTGAGGTGCTGCAGAGCCCTGGGTAACAGAACGAGTGAGAGACAGTGAGGACTAAACGCTAGAGATCTTTGCAAACCTTAACTAGCCCGAGGTCCGTGTGACAAGTCCGGTATGCACTGCGGGGGAGACGCACCCCAGGCAGAAGCTGGCCCTTCCAGGCGTGGCGTCCTGGGGCACCTGCCAGGATGCTCACAGCCCTCTCGTCCACAAACCACCGTCTTCCCTTGGCTTCCGCAGAGGCCTGAGTGACCGCAGCACATGGCTTTGAGGAGGAGACGTGGGACGCGGCACAGCAGTCCGAATGGGCGTCTTCTGCACAGTCTTCCAGCTTCCAGGGAGCGGGTGTGTTCACCAAGGCCAAATGCTACAAGACTAGGTAAGCTGTCCAGCGCGACGGGCTCTTCCGAAGAGTGTCCCTCTCCCCCGGTGCTGTGCTTCAGTCAGTTCTCCAGCACGCGGGCTCTCAAACCCTCAAGGGAGGCATCGGGACAGTAGGTGTCCTCTGGGAAAGCACAGGTACCGCCAGGGCCCCTCTCAGACCTTGTAGTATATGTTCGCCGGGCTCTGCGGGGGCATCTCCTGGACAATGTACACCGGGTGCCCGTAGTCCCCGCTGACCTTCTCGTAGTGAGGGCAGAAGACGCTGTCCGCAGTCCTTAGCGGGATGATAATGTCACTGGGCTCCGAGCCGTTGTTGTTGCCGCTGCGCTTGGGCGTGGCCAGCGTGCTGAGCGACAGCGTGGTCGTGTGCTGCGGCGAGTGCTTCCTGTGTCTCCTCCGGTACTTCAGCAAGAGGACCACCAGCGTGATGATGATGACGATGAAGATGATGCATCCTGAAGCAATCCCTGCGAATAAGGCCACTTCGGAACCGAGGATGTTGTTCCCCGAATGTCCGGCGCTGTTGCCGTCTGTGCTAGAACCTGCAGAAGCGGGGAGAGAAAAGGTCAGAGATGGTTACTGCTGTCCCAGTGCTGATGGACTGCTTTTATCACCCTTAAAAATGTGACAAATAAGCCAGGCTTATTACTAACTAGAAGCTGGACTTTGCCTCGCCAATACCCCGTCTAAGAGCTCAGTGCAAATGGAAATGAGAGGTATCTCTAGGGGGGACCTTCCTACCCTCCCAAGCCACAGGGTTTCCTTTGCATCATTATCCAGCAAGAGCACAGACTGTCGGTGCCAGCCAGCCCTTGATCTTGCTTCATCCTCCAACCCGTGTTAGCCAGCCTGGGGCAGCGGCAGGGAAGAAAAAGGGAAGTGGCCAATTCTCCAGGTCAGCGGTGAGCGCTCATGTGGTACTGCTCTTCCGCCTCCTTTGAGAAAGGGTGTTTCATGCGAACCTTCAAAGGTCCTACCTTCTAAAGAAGAGCCCGGCCTCCTGGCAGAACAGCTCGGGAACGCGGAAGGAGTGAGGGGGCCTGGGAAAATGTTCAGCTCGTAACTCGTCTGTATTATTTGATTTACACTTAAAATATATTTGGAAGGCAGCAGAAACTCTCACACTGAACAGACTGCCAGCCCAAATGGTAAGCACTAAAAAATTGCCTGGCATCATTATATTATCCATTTATCAGTTTGTCACAAGAATTTGACACATCTTGTCATTGAAAGTTAGAAATAACAACTTCCCTCCTTGACTCTTGGAAAGAGATGGCATATTGCTGCAGATGATAAAGTCGCACAACTACCAACCAAGCACACAGATCCCTAATACAAAACTGCTGATGTCTGCTCAACAGCTGCTCTATCAAACATTCATTAGCATGGCAACAAATACAGAGCTATTTGTTCCAAGACTGTTAAGAAAACGAAGGTCAATGACGGACAATTTTATCTGGTATTTTACGCTTCTGTCAGGGACCTGTTTAATATTTTCTTTTACATGGCAAATGTGAAAACAAAATAACGATAACCACCTAAAAAAATACTATTATGCAATATTTAAAAATGCTACCATTTAAAATTTAGAAGAGGATCAATTAGGCCCTCTGTGGATTAGCTATAATTAGAGGAGGGATTAGCACATTAATTACATATACATTAACATCAGCTTTAAGCTGGCGTTGACAACCAGCTTGATAAAATGTCAGCCAATGAAACTTTTGGCCTGACAGAGTAGTTCTAATAACTGGCACTTACAGCTCATGAATTCTACTCTTTTGAATGTATGACTTTCATTGGAATGAGTTATTTTGTTCTTATTGAGTGTAATAAATAATGACTCACTGACAGCAAAGATCCCTGATCACTGTAACTACCAGCTAATCCTAACTGGTTAGAAGTCCTTACCAGCTAATCCTAACTGGTTAGAAGTCCTTAGACTCTGGTCGACCTTTTAAGATACTACTGAGAATGTGGGCCCCACAGACCTCCACACACACAGATCATGCTGTTATACCTGGATTTGGTTTTACAAAGGGACTTGTTGTCGAACTTCTTCCGTTTGTACCAGCTTCTAGTTCTGGACGTCTTGTTGGATCTTTATTCCTGGTTGATCCAGCAGAACTTGCAGCTATATGAAAAACAAATGATTAATTACAGCACAGACATCTGACAATATCTAGCTTTAGGAGCTGCATATATATTTCAACAGGCATGAATAGCAATGAACATAAGAGTGTTTATGCAAAGTACTGTGAAATACAAGAATATAATTTTTCTTTTAAAACAAAATGGTTATACTAGTTATTTCAGAGGTTTAGATCGTGAGGCCATCTGTGGAAACTATAGGGATTCTTGCATTTGGCAGGCAAAGCATTGCAGATGACATTTCAATTTAACTGAGCAAGTTGATTGACTACTATACCAATTTTTAATTAGAAGAATAATTATTTCTTTCTGCGCAATAGGTTATCTACACTGGAAAAGTCACAATGAACAAAACTCTTCTGTAGTCAAGATTCAGAAATGAGCAAAATTGCACAAGCTTTTAGTTTTCATTCTGGATATTTTGATTTTGAACCAAAGTGTTTTGCTTTTTAAAAAGAAATCTATCTATCTATCTATCTATCTGTCTGTCTGTCTGTCTGTCTGTCTATGGCAACAGACATTCTACCTTGCTGACCTCAACTCTTAGAGAGATCTCCAATAAAAGCTTAGTACATTGACTTGAGGAAATCTGTCAGTGGCTCAAGTGCAGAAGGGTTTGCTTTGAAAACTAAAGAGAAGAGCAAATGAAGGTGGGCGTCAGCAACACTAGCACCACACTAGCTGGGGGCTACACCAGGTCACAGTGGCGTCATGAAGCAGCAGATGGTCTTTACCTTGTCCAACTTTCATGAGGATCTTCATGGCTCTTGTCTGGCACACCCCTCCCTCCTGGTTATCCAGGCCCTCCAAAGACCCATTTGATGTAGCTGATTAAAAATAAAATGGACAAAACAAAAAAATAAAGAAAAATCAGGAAATCAATAAGCCAAGTTTACATGAACATGAAATGTCTGAAAACAATTTGAAAAATAAGAATTCACTCTTAGTCACAAGTTTTCTGAAAGTATGGGGATGCTGAAAGCCAAAAAGAAAAAGAAAAAGAAATAAAGAGAAATGGATATCGGAAACACTGCTGCATGTATGCTATCTGACTCCAAATTTATTTAGGCACTTTCTCCTTCCTTCACAAATGACTGATTTAATGTTAGTCTATAAATAAAAGGGATGGCATCTTTCAAAAAGTCTATGGACTCTTTTGGGGCCAAACTCAGAAGAGCAAAATAGTTAATGCAGCCATTTCCAAAAGTGGTAATCTTCCCCCCACACCTGCTTCCTCCACTGCAGATTTCCTGCTTCAAGAACAATTAGCTTGACGCTCTGTTTGTCAAGCATCCAAGTTCTGTAAACACTAGACCAGGAGCCTCCCACAACCCTTGTCTTCTTTCTTCAGCCTTATACATGCTTAAGAAGTATACCAGAATTCAGGTCTTCAAAATCTCCCTTTTCCTCCATCATTTTGTAAATCAGAAGAACACACGTGTTATTACTGCCAATGTCAACCTCAGTCAACCTCTTCAACCAAACTACATGTTGCAGGAAAACTCTGGCTGAATAGAGGGTTCACACACATGCCCACCACTCATTCTGGGTCCCGGTGCAGCCCTGGAGAGAAAGTGGGGACTTTTATCAGCCACTTGCTGGTGTTCACCAACTCCACCTCGGCAGTAAGGAGTGGAAGGAAGGACAGAATCATTTTACCATTTTCAGCATTTTCTTTTTCAACAGCCTATGCTCTATTTAAACACATCCTTGTTCTGTCTCTTTAGACCAGCGAGGTCTCTGAATAGCTTTGTAACTCAAGCTGTACAGAGATAGGCTGCCAGGTACTTTAATGAGAAACAGGCTTTGAATTACAGTTCAAGTTCCAGGAGAGAAAAGAAGGTGGAGAGTGCTAGACGTTTTCATTCCCCTAAAGTTCAGGGGGCAAGGAGCAAAAGTGTTTCATATACATTTCTGCAATTTAAATCCATTTTCTACCTGATTATCGAAGTCTTGTCTTGTAACACTGTACTTTGCAAGGGACTGAAAAAAGGATTGTTTTTCTGGTAAAAATAAATCCCAAAGACATTCTTCTAATGGGATTGTTTGTTTTCCAAATAGTGGGTCAGCAAACAAGTTCTGTATGCATTTATAGGAGAAATAGGCATTCCATGGAAATTATATTAACTACAAAAATAAGGCACTTATTTACTTGTCTTTTGGTCTTGAATTAACTTTTACTTTCACTGTTTTCCTCAAAACAAAGGCTGCCCCTTCTGTGCATACATGTCACTGTGCTTCTCTGAGTGCCTGCTTAAACTTTACAGTCTTACAGTCGCATCTCATTCTTCTGTAACTGTGGATAAATTTTTGCTGGGAAACTGAGCAATAATTGCCATAATAATAATGGTCTTGGAAGGGTAGTAAGCAGCAGACGGTATCTGTTTGTAGATACAAACATTGTAGACTATTAAGAAACTGCTCAGCAGACAGCTTAAAAAAAATACCTAAAAATTTTGTACACTTCTGTGAATCTAAAAAAAGTCTTTTTTTCAGTTCTTTTTTATTCTTTTTAATTATTTAATGTGACTATTAAAAATTTTTTTTATTGTACTTTAAGTTCTAGGGTACATGTGCACAATGTGCAGGTTTGTTACATATGTATACATGTGCCATGCTGGTATGCTGCACCTGTTAACTCATCATTTACATTAGGTGTATCTCCTAATGCTATCCCTCCCCCGTCCCCCACCCCACGACAGGCCCTGGTGTCTGATTTTTTTTCAGTTCTTCATTCTGCTCTTTCCCTTTTCCCTCCTCCAAATATGTGCCTAAATTTCAAAGTATCCTTTCCTCCCAAAGGCTTCAAACTGTGAGTTTCTATGAGCAGACCCTATTTCTGGACCATTTCAGAGCAGTGCTATAATCTTCAATTAATTGTTGAGAATTTTCCTGTTTGATTTTTCTAACAAATTAGGATGTGTCTGCGTATAGAGAAAAGTGAAAAGCTGATGTCTCTATTTGGCTGATAGTTTAAAATGTTTGGTTTACTTAATTCAAGTGGAATCCCAATGTTTTTAAATGCACATGCACATAAATGAACCTACATGCAAAAGTGCACTCAAACTCAAAGTTAAATGACTTACTTTTTGTTGCTGAAAGTTTCAACACTAAGCTGAAAAATGACATGATGAGATCTGAAGGGCAGTGCACAGAAAGAAAGGGGAGGAATATACATTTATTTATTTTAATCTTAAGGGGAAAAGACAGTCAAAGATTCAGATCCAAAAGAAAAACAATTAAATGAATATCATGAAGAGAAAGACATGCACAGTAGAGCAGAGTTAATTGTAAATAGAATTGAGAATTGCATCTGCAGAGGGAGAAACTACTGACGACTTCTACTTCGTCAAACTGGAAGCACAAGAGGTGAACATTATTTGACTTTTTTTCTTTTAATTTCTAGGTCAGTGCCTTTTCTGAATATCAATGCTTTTGTGTGGAGCTCCCTAGGTTTACCCAAAATGCTGTCTTGACAACCACAAATGTAAAATCTCTAGAGTATTAAAATTCAATTGGAATCTATAATTTAACATCCACAGACTATAAGACAGTAGGAGGAAGGCTATGTTGCGTAAGAATGAAACTGCTTTGCACCTTTAAGAGTGAAAACTTTTTTATTTCTTGGTTTAAAAAAAATGTGTGGGGGGAAGAGGGAAACTTTCAAGTCTTAGAGTTGGATAAGGAAAAATCTACAGATGCTGCTTTTGTAGGTTCTTCTGAAGCCCCAGGCTACTGCTTGTTTGGGGGAGGGTGCTTGCAGGGTGGTGAGCAAAAGTGGGCTGAACAGTCTGAGCCAGGACAGTTTTTCTGCTATATTCAGGATTTTACTTCTTTTCAAGTCAACTTGTGACTTGCAAAAGTTACTGAAAGATATTGAAAAATTCACTACTAACATTAAATTAACATCCCAAATGCTTGGTTGCTTACAAAGGGGCATTGAAAATACTGTTACACGTTCCACCAGGGAAGATTTTTGCCATGAGTTAGAAATGATCTAAGTTGTCATGAATAACCCTGTTTTAACCCAGTTAGTACGCTGGTACTAACTGAAACTCCAGGAGGTAAACTTTACAAGTATAACATAATTCAAAACGACTTCAGTCTATTTTATACTTGATGTAAGTATAACTTCCCATAGTGAAAATCACCTTTCTTCTCCCCTGCTACATCCTCATCACGGAATGTAATTCTTATGCCAAGCTTCCAAACCCCCCTCCTTGAACAGTGACACAGCTAAAAAAAAGTCTCCTAACCCAATTGTACCTCCTTCCTGGCAGCGAACTCTGAAATAAAACCACAAGATTAATATTCTGATTTCTCCTGCAATAGTCACCAAGAAGCTTTGAAAGGCTTAGTGGCTGATTTTGAAAAATAACAAGAAAATGCTAATGCTTGGAAATAAAAAAAAATCTATTTCCATTTCAGGAGACAATTTTGCAATTATTTTCATTGTTCATTTGAATGTACTAGGAATTTTTAACTTAGAGAAAGAGTGAAAATAAATTGTTAGTTCATTATACTTAAGTTTTTCTTTGTATCTTTCTATCAGCATGATCTAATGCAGCCACAATCATAGTATTGCTAAATAGATGAAATCACATTTAATCATTCAGAGATAGAAAAAGTAACACTGTTACAACTAAGCTTTTAGTGCCCAGATATTTTTTTTCTCTTGGCTCAGGAAAAAAATAGACTTTATAAATTTTAAGATTACTAGAAAAGTTTCTCTATCCAGTTGGAAAATAGGCTTAATAAAGATACATGGGCATTTTACAGCCTGCTTTTAAAAGCTTTTGCTTCAGCGGTCTAATTGCATGTAGTAAGTATACAGAAGTCACTACATTGTTCCCCCCAGGGCCTAATTTCCAGTGGGCAGAGACTACTGCTCAGCAAAAAAAGTTCCCTGAGTTCACATCGTCTAAAAGTTCCCTGAGTTCACATTGTCTACAAGTTCCCTGAGTTCACATCGTCTAAAAGTTCAGGAGCACATCTGAAACCACACAGCCGCCATCTGCGGTTTGCCATCTATTTGCACCTACAGTTCTTAGTCACTGGGAAGAGTATACTGGTTATCTGAGTAGGAAAAAAAAGAGAACCAGTGAGTAACTATAAAGCAGACTCGAAGGGCAAGAATATTTCTGGCTGTGCTTTTCAGCCCATCCCCGCGAAGAGGAAGTAGTACTCCATTTTCACATGTCTTCATCTGATGCTCACTGCTCCGCTCCCAGGAGGCTAAGCTCCAGCCCCACACTTGGCTGTGTGTAGTCCACCACATTGCTAAGCGTGTGCTAATCAGATGGACAGTCAAACTTCTGGATTTATGCCGATACATGGGTCTCACTGGCACGGAGATTCGAAACAGGGGAAGCCCAAAAAAATCCTACAGAATAACGGTATCACCGTTCTTACGGAAAGAATGAAGCACGAAGAAATATAAATCCTACGGAGGGTATTTCAAATTATTTGAAAATGTAGCGTATTTGTATAGGGCCGGGATGGAGGAGAGGGCTGATGGACACTTGAAAGCAAGTACTTGTATCAACTCCATTGAAGAAGTCCACCAGAGAGACATAATAAACATCCAGGGTCATGAAAACGACAGTCGTAAGAATAAAAATGTTGCCCTTACATACAGCTGTACTGGACACAACTCACTCTCATGTGACCACGAAACAAGCAGCATTTTATGAACATTCTCTGTCAGTATCTATGGGAGCTATTCTTTTCCAGCATGTTCTCACATGCTAGCCTTGCTAATTTGGATTTCTTAGGCTAGTCTTCCTACACATCAGTTTCTGTAAGCTCGACACAGACTTCTGAAGATCGGAAGACTGTTATCTTGGCAAACTGAGGTACTAAAAAAAGCACAATCCAGTAACAACATGGAAAGCAAAGCCGTGACTTTAAAATAAACATAAACACAACAACATACCAAACTATATTACTGTTTTCTTCTACCACAGGGCTATCAAATCTGAGTGTCCACAAAAAAAAAAAAAAAAAAAAAAAAGGTAAGTTGAAAAATAAGAAGGCTGATTAAAAAAAAAAAAATTAATGTGAATATACAACCCAACCCAGGAAGCTAAGATTTATCTATTTAACACCCTGACATCAATTCAAACTATGTACTCTAGAAACAAGAATTCAATTTCTGAAACTCAAATTAATGTAGTTGAATGCCTTGAGTTTCACAGTTATCTTTTAAGATGCTAACTTAGAAGAAAAGTTCTAAACATGGAAATGATAATGTTCACTGAATGCCAAAAATAAATGACTGTTTCTTTAAAGTTAATTAATAAAATCTTCTGAAACAGAAACATCTATTTAATTTGCCAAAAGGAAAAAGACAATTTCATTCATGTTTTTCTAACTTCTTCCTTTTATGTGTTTTTCACTGTGGCTTTAAAATGAGAAAAATGAGAAATATAATCATGTCTTTCCAAGGGTCTCATTATTTTTGTTTAGCTTAATATATTTAACAAATTCAGCATTACTTCAAATCACATAGCACTTCATCCTATAATACCAAATTTGCCTTATCTTAGAGCAAAAGTTTTATGTGGTATACTTCCCTAAATGGCTTCACTTGAAGAAAGAAAAACACAGAAGAATTTATTTTCAAAAAGAAAATTATATTTAGCAAAGTTAATTTAAACAAAACTAGCTCTCTACTTGATGAGACAGTTCTCACTGACATTTGATTAACTCTTTCTTTTGCATGCAGGGAGCCATAGCTAAAACACTGTATAAACTATCAGTGATGTAGGATGTGTGAGTTTTTCACCCGTGAAAACATTGTTCAATATGATAGGAAGAATCACTTGAATTAATACCATATTGCTATGGTTGTGTTTTGAAAATTTAAAGCAGTAAATCATGCATTAAGAATTAATGACTGGCTTAGCTTCAGCGACTTTTCTATGCAACACAATTAATTAGTTTTCTGCACTAAACAGAATAATCTGGAAAAAGTAGATTCTAAAATTGAGTCACAATTTACACCTCCCCTCCTGTTTGCCAGCATTGAAATATAACTGAAGATGCTATCAAGTACAAATGGATGCTCTTAAAGAAAATGGTACAGTCTTATTTCCTTACTTTCAAATATTCATGATGAACAATAATAGGATATTCTACCCAGAGCTCAGAAATAAGAGTGTTAAAAATGGAACAACTTTGAAGCAGTTTGGTAAGTTGTTTTTGTTTACATGTGCACTTAAAAGGTTTTGATGACATATATTACTTAATTACTTCTACTTGGGAAGAGAAAGGATACCAGCATACAGAGCTGACTTTGCAGGTGCCATCATGCTATGTGAGGCTTGGGCACTGAGGGAGGAGGTCAATCTACTGAGAGAACAGTCACAAAATAAAGCAATAAACACCATATCTAGAACAGGAGAAATTATATCACAGCTTTCGCATAAAGCCTTTTAACCGTTAAAAACCATACGAATGTCAAGTAACAATCAGTGAAGACATTCAGGGCCATAGGTATCTTTGACAATACAGACCTGGAAAGCTACTGGCTACAGACACTCAGAGTGAAAAGGTGGAAGAGCAGAAAGCAGTGATGGCAGGTGCACATGTGTGCATGTCCACGTGTATGCGTGCAAGCATGTGTACACATAGGGGGTATAGATCAAGAAAACATACCCTCCGGGCTCAGTGATGTACACTGACACTTTTCCGAGAAAGACCACACAGTACCGGCGATAAACGTCACTTCCCCCAACCCCTGACTTTTTTTTGTTTTGCTAGAGACATGTCTAACCACATAAAATTATTTATGGAGTTGTTTCCCCTCAAAATATTGCTTGGAACACCTTGGTGTCTTGGTTTTTAATAAATTCTGTTGAGGAAAAACATCACTTTCTAAGTCTAAGATCTTATTGTTAAAAGTTATGACGATTTACGCAGGTGGAATCTCTCAGTTAAGAAAAAAAAATTTCAAAATAAAAAACGAAAAAGAAGGCTTTTCTTCTAGTATAATTTAAGGGACTGTTTCTTATTGCCACAGCAATTCAGAAAAACTTAACATAGTGGGAACATGAGAGTCAATGGTAAAGAATAAATAACTTCACATAGAAGAGCCAGCCTTAGACACACCTGAACACGTGTCTTGAGCTAGGGAATCCAGGGATGGCCAATGTGGAGAGTCATTCCTTGTCTAGGAGGCACATCTGAGCCCTCGGCCCACCCTGTGGAACATGGGGCCGTACAGGGACTCGAGGTCCTAAGTTCTGGATTAAATGAAGGTTGCCAGGTGGAAGTCATTAGCGGGATGGTTTTTAGTGGAAATGCTATAGATAACTACATGCTGTTTGCAAGCAGTTGCAGTTTTCCTGCCCAGCTCACAGCCACAGGGCCATGTGGATATCTTGTCCAGCCCATTGCCACTGGACTCTTTCTCTCTCCTGTGTATAAAAGCCCCCAATAAAACCCCATGTCTTGGGGGGGAAAAAAAAGTCAGCCTTAATATGCTTAATATGGGCCAAAATCTACTAAGATAGAGGAATTGTGTTTTAAAAATAGGTGGCCAGATGACCACTTCAATAGAAATGACTAAGCTCACATTTTTAACGAAAAGAATAATGCAAGAGTTCTAAAGATAAAAACATAATTCCCTATTGTCTATATTAGCTATACTTAAGCATCAGATTTTTAAAAACGAAACTTCCCAGAGAAGGGATAGTGATAATATCTAATGAAAATATTTGGAACCACGAAGAAGCATGTGTTTGAGTGAATTATTTCCAGCACATAATCCAGTGCCTACTCTCAAGATTTTGACAGTCTCGACCATTAAAATTTCCTTGCCAAAATACGAAAAGGTCGAGCTAGGAAAGGGCCAGAGTAAAAAGCTCATGGTGGGGAGGGTGCACATCCCACAACCCTCTAGCTCATTCTACTGTCACTAATTGCATGCAATGATATTAATGACCCAGTAATTGCAGGACGAGTGGCACTGAAGTGGAAAACACCCATCGGAGGCAGAGTTCATCTCTAGGCGGTGGGACTTCACCAGCGACCGAATTAATGTCTGCTGACAGTTGAGAATGTAACACTGCAGAGGAGAAAACGCACCACTCTCATGGCATCACAGCTTGGATGGACATGTTGTTTGCTTTGACCATTTAGAGACCAGCAGTAATCCCAATCAGGTGCCCCTGTCTAAATTTGCCCTACACATGAACCTTATTCCGTCCAGGGGACATGTTCTATACTCTTAAGAATCCAGAGCAATTTCCCATGTTGGCTTCATCTCCTGTTTAACATCAGGAACAACAAAACGGGCTACTTCACCAATGCAAAAAGCCACTTGCAAAGAAGAACTGTCACCCAGCCTGGCTCCTCTGTAAAGAGATCAATGACCCTCCAGCTTGAGGGTCCGCCAATCCATCAGTCCATCTATCCAGCCAGCCAGCCAGTCAACAGAACTGTTGCACTTGTACTTGGCTAAGGCAATCTGAAGTCTCATACCACCTCTACTTGTATGTTTGAGAGATTTTTATTTTTAATAACTATATTATGTAGCAGTTTTCTATTGAGGGGCTCAAAGTACTTGCTAACACAAAAAAGTATAGACTTACTGAAAAAATGGAATTAAGAGTATGTCTAAAAAAAAAAGAAAATTCCTAAGAGTTAACAAATTGCCATCATAACCACCTTTTCCCCATGGCCTTCCTTTCCTAGTACCCTGTAGGATTTTTAGTTGAACTTTGGGGGCAGATGATTGCAAGCTGGTTGTATGTTACACAATATATGACAAAGTGTCAGTACCAAAATGTCCGATACAAGCAGAGAGTCCATCCTTTATAGTTCATGAGCTTCTCTGCTGTTGCTGTGCATGCAACATGTGTGTACATATAGTCTGCTGTCTCTGCATATGTGTTACGTATGCCTGCATACTATCTTTACTATTGCTACATGTGCACTTAGATGTTTGGACCCAGGAGGCACTGCTGTAAACTAACAATGCTGGCCTAAGGGTCCAGTGGCCCTGGATTGAGTTTTGTTTCTGACATTTGATGGCCAATGGAATTGTACTCAGCTACTCACACTCTCTAAGTTTCAGCTTTCTCACAGTGATAAAAATTGCTCTAAGACCTGTGTCTCTAGACTTCAAAGTGAGACAAGAGTATGTGAAGGCCACAACACTTCCCTAAGTGATCAAACACCCAGCCTGAGATTTTTGAAACTTCAGGAACAAATGTGACTCTTAAGAACTCTACATTTGTTTGTCTGTGCGTCTTGGCTATTTTCGTGTTTTATTTTGCTTTAAAGTTTTATCTTCTGGATGAATGTTTAAAGGTTACTAAGAAAGAAGCCTGTCCTCTTTCATACTTGTACTAGGTCTCTAGTACTGTCCAGTTATTTATAAATCCCAGTGAACCTTGAAAAAGCCATAAACACAGGTGCCAAAGATACCAAGATATATTTTATGAAATAATGAAGGCAGTTTTATTCTGAGCCATTCCTAAATAATTCTTGCTGTTATGATGGCTTAGGTGATGTCATGTAATGTGAACAGAGTCTCCATCCAGAAGAGCTTTTTCTTCTTACACACTGAGCCATATGGGGCAGACATTCCCATGGTCGTGACTCCATCATACCTGAGAGCCAGAAGTTTCTCAGTGCAATCTCACGTTAAGCAGAAGCTGAGACTTTAATCCCTAAGTGTAAAGAATTTATCTTTATTCATATTAAATTCAATAAGGAACCTCACTGATACACACTGAGAAAACCTTTAATACAGCCAGAAAAGGAGTTCACATGATGCTAAGAAATAACAGAAACAACGCTTCTAATGATCAGACTGATGGACTGATCTACTTTCCCGGCTAGCCTCAGTGATAACGCAACCCTGACACATTTCTTCTCTGGAAGACGATTTATCCCACATTAGGATGCTGCTAAAATTATCAGTAAAGATACACTCCTTTCTTTGTATAACAGGGAACTGAGAAAAAGTCCTGGCAAGGCTGGTGACATGGAAATTGGGAAAAATGATTCTATGTATCTGAAGACTCCTCCCCTGTCTGTCTCTTTTGGGTCTTACAAAGGATCTGCTAACAAGCTTGGGCAATTCCATGAACAAAAAGATACATAAATGCATGTTTCTTGGTAAAGGAAGCTCAAGGACAAAAGAGCTTTTATAACACTCAAAGAAGACAGAGAGAAGATCTTATAATTAAGTTATGCAGCATGACTGAAATGTACAAACTCTCTGGAGTTCCATTTTATGGATGGACGTCAAATCAGCCAAGCTTTTGGGGCCCATCCTCTCCAGCCTGCAGCCGAGCACAGTTCTGCCTCTAGCCTGCAGCCTCATACTTCCTCCCCTGCTCCAAAGTTAACTCTTAGTTATATGCATTTGGTGTCAAGGGTGGAAGTAATAAGCATGTTATATATCCCACTCCATCTGGAGTCCCATCAACCCTGTGAAGCAGGTGCTGTCATTATTCCTACTTTACAGATGAAGAGACTGAGGCAGAGGGGGGTTAAGTTACTTGTCAAAGGGCACTCAGGAACTCGGGTCCTCCAGATCCCAGACTCTCAACCTAAGATGCTGATCTGTTTCTCTTGGACGGGGGGAGGGTGGTGGTGGTGCTGTATCCCTCAAGAACCCAAATGCACAGTCTCTGGCAACATTCTGATGAATATCCTATTACAAAGATGACAGCTATAGGTTAAAAATAAAAATGTGTTTAAATGCTTGAACTCAGCCATTATGCGCAAGGTATCAAACGTAAATCCTCACCCCTCAGTTAGAGGACCCAAATGACAGGCTGATGTTGTTGTATCACCAAATGGGATTACATTTAATGATGGAAATGTGGCTTTTGCTACATTTATAGTACATAAATAATTCATCAAATAAAGCACATAATCGCTTTACACAGCCCACACATCATTCTGTATTCTAAAAGAAATCTATATGTTAAGAGGACATTTGAAAGCTCCCGTAACTATCTTGCTAAAGAACAGTGCATTCAGTACATTTCAGTGCTACTTGCCAAACCTACACCCCAGAAATAAGTAAATCAAAAGCAGAGAAGAAAACAAATATATGCTCAACAACATAAGCAAGACTCTAAAGTTCCTCTGTTTTGATTCTTTAAGAATATTGTTTCATTATATTTGTGCAAGCATTTTACTTTGTGATTTTGCTTAGAAGTGGAGTACATGTCTAAAAAAAAAAAAGCAAAGCTGTTTGTGGAGCCTTCCAATTTTACATGCTCTTTATTAAAAAAAAAAAAAAAAAAGCTATAGACAACTGAACCAATGAGGGCCCTAAGACATGGCAGCTTCTCCAGACTCGTTTAGTGTTTCTTAAGGAAGACTTTGCCCAGGCATGGAGCGTGAGGGAGGCCTCCAAGAGGATGCCATGAATACCACAGGGTGGATCTCACAGAACAACCCTTAATCAAACAGTCCTTAGAAAAGATGACTTATGGACTATGCCACAAGATGTGTCTTAGCTATGGATTTGCAGCAAAATAATGCAAAAGCCACATGAAGCTAAATTGGGAGGTGCTTCTTTAATACGGTTTTCTTTGTCTAACAGCTCTGTCGTAGCTACTGTTCACTTGAAAAGTATGAACACAATGGCATTCATTTTTCATCCATCTCTGACTCACATGATTTTGGTAGTGTGACGAAAACCTCTTTGTGGGTTATTTTGCAAGGTTTTATGCGAAGGTAGAAACACCAGCCCACAGAACCTTCGTAAGGACAGCTGTTGCAAAGGGCCAACACACCAAACCTGCTGACTCATTCAGCTTTGGGTGTCACCTCTGAAAAGAAACTAAACCAGGCACAGAAAGTGCTGCAAAGAAAACTCTATGGATAAAGGTTACAAACACAAGAAGGCTTTCCCGGTAACAACTGGAGCATTTAGTAAGTCTAAGACACAGCTTCCCTTGAAAACGGGCAATTTCAAAACAGTTATTTCATGAACATTAAAAAAGACTTTAAAGACAATAATAAAAATAACAATATGTTATATAAATTAGCTACTCTGTTTTTAAGGCAATCAAAGATCTGAACATAATAAAGACAAGGTCTCTTCAGACCACATGGCCATAATATCTCCATCATTGCATCACTTGAAGATTAGGAGATTTCATTATGCAAATTAGGCCCAGGGCTAATTACTGAAATAGGTCACTTGAAAATGTCAATTCTAAACAGGAATAAAAACCCATATACAGATGCTCCTTGACTTAGGTAGGGCTATGTCTTGATACTTGATAAGCACAAGGTAAGCTGAAAAATATCATTAAATTGAAAATACACTTAATACCCCAATAAACCCATCAGAAAGTTGAAAAATTTAAGTGGAACCATTGTAAGTCAGTGACCCTTCGTATATAATTTTGCCACCAGTTAAAAGGCAAATAACCATCTATGAGAAGAATGAATGAGGACGCATATCAGTTTGCCACATCATCTCCTAAGGGGACTTAGTGAATACTTAGTGTGTTTACAAATACAGTTCAAATTAAAAATTCATATTCATGTCTGAAAGTCACAAGTATGATGACTATATTTTAAAGCAGGTAGCACCACAAATCAAATGAAATGTTTTTAAAGAATTTACAGAGGATCCTGTCCATTTGAAACCATATTAACAAGTGATCCTATATTGGATTTGTATGCCCAGCCCTAAGATAGCTTGAAACTGGAGGAGACTGCCATCATTAGCCAGAACAATGACAATACTAAAAGTGTTTTTTAGAGAAATAAATTAAAGTTCAAAGAAATAAAGTGACTTTCTCATTAAGCTCAGGAAGCAGGACTAGCAAGTAGGACTCTAGGTTCTTGGCTGAATTCTTCGAAATGCTGTTCATGTAGGGTACTCCCCAGTGCAAGTCAGTAACTCTGGACTGCTCCTCATTGGGGGAAGAAAGTCAAGTATTCCTCCAGATCTCTTTTTCCTCTCCATGGAAAGAAACCAGCATACGAAAACATGATATTTATTGTAACACTGCTGGTTGTGAAGGCGCTTACCAACTAGACACTCAGATTTGGGGTTAAACCCAAATAAATTGTAGCATTTATTAAAGCAACTCAAATGCCAATATTATGTACTGTCTCAAAGTGAACCAACGATTTGAAGTGTTAAAAATATACATATAAATTTTAATACTTTCCGTCATGCTACCTAGCACTATTTATAAATGTACTGATAAAAAAATTACTAACTTCAAACACTTTCCTTCTCAAAAAAGCCAGTACAGAGCTTGACTGTGTGTATGTCTGTACATTTGTCTGATATGCAAAGTAGTGACTTTTTAAAATCCATTAATTGTTTTGGTGTCTTGGAACTTTTGCAGAAGCAATACAAAGTCAATATTAATTTCTAAAACTATTTTAACATTTGTTCTCTGCATTTCCCATTTCCTTTCTAGGGAAATTTGTAGATCAATGAGCTTTGCTGTAGGGTGGGTGAGAAACTGGCTTCTATATTTTCCCAAGTATCTGAAACGCCTTCCTCTGCCTACGCCATCGTGGAAGTCTTTCAACTCTGCTGAAAGTCTCAACTGGACTTCCTGGCAAACTTCTGAGCCCTGAGCCCTGAGTCCTTCACCCAGCCCTTATGACGGTCCCCCAAAGCAACATCCAAATAGCCTCTCGTAGTTTCAAAGTTGAGACCCTCAATTCCATATTAAGAAAGATTCATTTATCCCAGGCTACTATATGCTTTTGCATGGTAAATCCTAACTCTAAGGACAGCTCTGATGGCCAGAGGAGCTCAGTAACTGCAATGAACCTGTTAGTGCGGTATGAAGAGTTTCCAAAACAAGAAAATAATAGATGCTATTACTGTGTAGATTAATATTATACATTAAACTGTGCTTCTAAATACAAATCTCTCATGTATTAATAAAAAGCAATTATTAAATGGTCACTACATTAAGCAAAGAGATGTTGGTAAACAATTCTCTATTTGCATATCTTGTATATTATTTCACACTAAAGGTTAAACTCTTAATGTTTACTAAAATTCCACTTGCGCCCAATGGGAACTTAGAATTTGCAAAGCATTCTTCATGAAGTCATAAGCTAAAGGAAGGGGAGAGACTCGGGGTCTGTTGGCATATCAGTGGACTTGGGCTGCATCCACGCCTTAGGGACATGCATTCACTGCCCCAGGGCATCTTATCTTTAGTGTGTCCACTATTCCCGTACCACTACCTTCTTTCTCCCGCCCCACCCAGGGGCATTAACCTCCTTAATAAATGCATCTGATCAGTTTCAGTTCCCTGTAAATGTTATGCTAAACAGTAGTTTTCGCTGAAAAAGTCTTACTTTAAAAGTCTTTACTAAGGCCAGGTGCGGTGCGGTGGCTCACGTCTGGAATCCCAGCACTTTGGGAGGCTGAGGCAGGAGGATCAAGAGGTTAAGAGATCCAGACGATCCTAGTCAACATGGTGAAACCCTGTCTCGACTAAAAATACAAAAATTAGCCAGGCGTGGTGGCGCATGCCTGTAGTCCCAGCTACTCGGGAGGCTGAGGCAGGAGAATCACTTGAACCTAGGAGGCGGAGGTTGCAATGAGCTGAGATCACGCCACTGCACTCCAGCCTGGCGATAGAGAGAGACTCCATCTCAAAAAAAAAAGTCTTCACTAATATAAACACATTGTTAGGCTTCCAAAAGCTTAAAGTTTCCATTTATTTTACCTGGTAACTATTTCACATTTTCAAAGATTTCCCTATTATTCTGCATACTTGACCACCCCATCTACCTATTTCATTTCAGAATGCTTTTATTTTATAATAATTATTCCTTACTAAGTATATACTCGACCACTCTCTTTTGTTGTTGTTGTTACTAATTCTCGGTAAGCTACTCTATGTGTCCAGTTGGCTTTAAAACTAGGTTTTCATTCTGTGCTTTAAAGTGCAGCTCTTGAGCTGGGTGCAGTACCACATGCCTGTAGTCCCGCTACTTGGAGGCTGAGGTGGGAGGATCACTTGAGCCCTAGAGTTCAAAGCTACAGTGAGCTGTGATCATGCCACTGCACTCCAGCCTCCGCAACAAAGCTAGATCCCATCTCTAAAAAAATAAAAGAACAATAACGTGTAGCTCATAGGTTGAGACACAAGAGTTTCAGTTCGATCACCAAGAGTCTCCTACCTAAAGTTTTAGAGTCCACCTTGGCGCAAATAATAAACCAATGGCAGACAGCAGTTCCCTAATACACTGAAGTCTATGGTAACCAAGCCATTGGAAAAGTCAACCCAATTATGAGTATAATTTTAAACCAAAGAAATTAAGAAAAAAGACTCCATTGCTTGAATGATGCAAACAGCTGTCTGAGTTGCCTAGACTTTAACAAAACCTGGGGCCCTGGGAATGACGCTGACGAGAGATCTGCACATAGTAGGCGTGGGCTCGAAATGTGCTCATCAGCTGACTTCACGTCCTCACGAGTCAGCCTCAGATATGACCCAAAGGATACATACCATCTCTTCCTGAAACAGCGTGTCAAATTACATAGATCTATGCAAAAAACAGTAATTCACGGAGAAAACCAAGTTTTGTCTTTTTCTTCTGAATCTGGTTTTAATGTGATCTTCGCCTGTCATCCCCATCTTTCTAATTTATGAGCTCCATCTTCTCTAGACTGATAACTTCTTGAGGAAAGCATGCTATTTTACCACCTTTCACTGCTGAATCCCTAGCCCTTAAGCACAGTTTCTGGCACAGAATAAATATGAAATGAATGAGTGAATGAATGGATGGATGGGTGAAGAGAAAACGCAATGCACAAGATTTACCTATCAAAATCCACCAATGGTCCTTAAAAATGGTTTTGTCAGTAGAGATGCTGAATATAGTCATATAACACATTTATTTCAATACTATTAAGAATTCTAGTTTTTTTTTTTTTTCTCTCTTTGGGTATGTATACTTAATGAATACTGCTAGCACAGGGTCCCAAATTCAATGAAGGTTTCTTTGAAAAAAAAAGGGGGGGGGGGCACAATTTTTCAGCAAAGATTCTCATCAAATTATTTGCCACAATAATTTTAAGGAAACAAAAAATTGATACAAACCTATATAGCTTATCTTAATTTCTATAAAATAAATGAATAAAATTATACTTACATATAATGTAATAATCTTTGTTCTTCTGAAATTCTAGACCCCAGAGGTTAGGGCTGAATTCTTGAAACTTGATGGTGAATTTGATATCTTGGTCTGGTTTGGCACAGTTGAGGAGAGGGGTATTTTCCTTCTTAATA
The DNA here is from genome assembly GCF_047675955.1 of Chlorocebus sabaeus. Taxonomy (NCBI): domain Eukaryota; kingdom Metazoa; phylum Chordata; class Mammalia; order Primates; family Cercopithecidae; genus Chlorocebus; species Chlorocebus sabaeus. The sequence goes on from NC_132906.1 coordinate 88,291,593, forward strand.
GTGCATCTGTCTGCTTGGTCTTTATCAACCATATAAACTTTATAATATTCATACTGGCCAACAGTTTTAGAGTCCACTTTGGGGCAAATAATATCCAATTTGTCTCCTATCTGTGGGTATAGTACCAGTCCTTGTCCAGGTAGAAATCTAAAAGCATAAGAAAAAAATGCCAATGAGTTGATAAAAAATTAACAGTATTAATGACAGTTACAAGATAGCCAGGCAACGCTGATAATCCCATACTACATATTTTCAGATTCATGCTTTTATGTATCAAAAGTCTCTTCCTTCATATCAATATGGGATGAATGTATTTTGGAATTAAGCTTTGAAAGGAAAAGGAAAGACTGAAAGAAACCACTTTCCTTACTCTTAGCCACAGGACCAGGCTACCTGCTGACATTTCTTTACCACCCCCTCGCTTGTAATATTTCAGTACTCCTTTGTGTAACCTGACAATAACTCTTCCTCCATGGCGAGTCAGATCATCCCACATGTTTGTTATTTTTTAACCACTGGCAGCTTTAGTTTATTGGGCATGCCACAGAGAGATCTCATCAATTGGAGGGAACAGTGGATCCACTAATACTTTGTTGTCCTGTTAGTTTCCATTTGCTGTTGATGTTAATTAACAGACAAGTTTCATCAAGAATGTTTCAAATTACTTATCATAATTAGTTAGTCACTGATCAAACAATGGGTTTTTTATTACACTGAACAAAAGAAATGTCTTACAAATGCATAAAAGATAACCAGAAATAATTAGTTGTAGTATTGATTCAGCTGCAAAATGAAGAGTCCTCTACTTGCAAGGACAACAACTACTGTCCCTGCTCTAGAAATCTTTTTTTTCTTCCCTTGAGACGTATTTGCTCCAATTAATTCTCAGAAGCAAATCTTTAGAACTAAGACTACTGATACAATATTCCCTTAATGTTTATAGCTAAAAGCCTCCCTCCTCCCTATCCTCTTCCTTGCTAGCCATGCTCCTGAATGATCTTTCTTAATGGGGAGTTTCTCTGAAAATCTGAAACAAGAACTTCCTAATGAACATCCTTCTACAAGTGCTAACACTAACAACACACTTAGAAATCCCAGCTCGTTCGTAAGCAGCCAAGCCTGCGGGCTCATTAAAATATTAAAGCCTGAGAACAAAGAATCGCCTCTGAATCCTTCCAATTCAACCCTTTTCTTTAACCAGAGATGCCCACCAGCCATGATGACTACAGGGTCATAACTCACTAAGAGATAAAGCAAGGATGATAGGGCACCCCCAATTTCAAACCCATACCAAGGGAATAGCTTATGATTTATGCTAATGAATGGTATTAATTTTCCAAAAAGTGCATGAGTGTGGTTATGAAGCAGCACAAACATAACAGAAATCATATTATGGATTCATATTAAAAACCTGCCCTCTTTATTGGCAGGAAGAATATATGTGGCTGTTACCTCTTTCTTGGGAATGTGTTACTGTACAACCCCCAAAAGAGAAGGATGGTCCCCTTTTTTTTAACTGAGCTCCTTTAGCATGGACATAGGACATTTATTCATTCAAAAAAAAATCTTTCTGTGAAACAGAATTAAAAATGAATTTTTATAACAATGATATATTTAAAACAACCATGTGTGTACTGTTGAGAATTCTCTAGAACTTTTTTGACAAATGCAGATCACAGGGAGCCTCTCTGGGGTATCCCCTCAACCTTGTGAATGCCAATGTGTTTTCTCTAGACAATTTAATCTTCTTTATGGACAAAACACAATTCAGTTTCTCAAGTAATAGACCCAATCAGAATGTCTGTGGATGAGGCTAATTTCTTTATCTCCCCCAGCCCCTCCAACATACACACAGTAATTCTGATGGGCTGCTGAGGTTAAAAAACTCAGGCAAGATGCTGGGCAGCAGGTACAAACTAAATTCCATAAACATTAAATTGATCATCTTCCTGACACTTCCTTTTTCTCCTGTCTTATTCCTTGACCTTTTTAGGACATCTTTAAGGTTTACAAACACCGGGAGTCAATTCCTGCCTAGGGTTTCTCATACCACTCCAAACATTTCCTATCCTAGATCTGCTCCTTTTGTAGCCTGCACAGACAGCACTATATAAGGGTTAGCTACTATTAGAGGAAGTATTCCTAAATTACAAGCCCTGGGGGCTTCCCAGGCTTCAGAGATCAGGATCCTTACCAAGCCAGATGTACCCATTTCCTCAACCATTCATTCAGCTCTTTTAAGAAAAAGCATTACACCCCCTTGCAAGCTGTACATCTCTGCAAATCTTAAAACTCTCCCACGTTACACCCTATGTCTCCAGTTTGGCTCACTAAGCTCTTTCTTCATTCAAAATGCTCCCAAGATCCTGTTTCCTTCATGAGGATTTTTTTTTTCCTACTTAACTAAAGATTCACAGGAGGTTTCCTTCCAGGCCATGCAAGTCACTCCTCTTGACTCTCATCACTCACCGTCTCAGCGACAGCTCTTGCTGGTACTGATGTGGTGAGGTTGAGAACACAGGATGCAGGGGTTGATGTGGCCTCGGGGATCTTCGTGTTTGAGGCCATATTTTCAGAAGGCATAAGTCACGTAAAAATTGAATGAGCCTTTTAATTCATTTTACAAACACTCCAGGCCTTTCCTGATGTAAAGTTTTCGTTCAGGGTGTACTGTCCAACTTTGTGAAAAATCTCTAATGGTCAGTGAAGGCAACCCAGGGGGATGCTTATCAAAATGGAAATGTGGTGGGGAGGCTCACATTTCAATATGCATATGTGATATGCTCGTAAAAAGTAAATCCTGACAAAACTCACTATTCCTGATGATTCCAAATGCATTAATTCACCTTTCAGAACACATTGTGGCAAAACGTGAGGCAAGAATTTGATCCTCGGCTCTTCAAAAAGAATTATTTCTAGAGCTCATTAAAACCATGACGGCTCCTTTAATCAAATCAATACAAAAGGCCCCAATACTTGAGTGCTTTAGCAGCTTTTACTTCTTAAGCATATACATCAACAGCCATAGCACACAGTCACTTTAACTGATGAGATTATGGCTTCTCAGTGGACAGAGTGCAGTTGAGCTGAGAGCCTGAACTACAGCTCTCCTGGCCATGTGTTGGATACGTGCAGTCTGCATTATTGACTCTGCCTCCCGGGAACTCTCACACTTCCTAAAGCACCACGGCAGCAGACAACAGTACTGTGAGTGTAACAACTCAAGTAACCTATTTTGTGCCAGACGTTGTGAGTGACAGCAAAGTAGAGATCGCTGATCATTTGGAATTTATAGTCTAGCTCCCCGAGGGCAGGCAAGTCCCACATGTGACTAATTCAATATTCAATGCCCAAAGGGCTGACACAGAGTAGATGCTCAATAAAGAATGTATTAGTTGAACAAAAAATAGGAATGAACAAATAGAAGCTAACATTTATACAAACTAAAGTCGAATTAAGTACCAGTATTTGCAGGTCACAGACATGATAGGAATTCTGAAGACAGAACCACCGAGTCGGGACAGGACACACTGAGGAGGAGAGACCGGATTTCCGCAGATGCCCTCCCAGGCACACTGGTGTTTCTGGAGAGCAAGGAGCCCTGCAAATGGAGTTTCTGACCCTTTCTCTCTGAAAAAAGTTGTAAGTATTGGCAGTCTTCTACAATCCCTCTCTACTTAAAATGCAAGGCAATCAGCCACCTCCAGAACCACTAATAATACAAACACAGCTGCTTTGGAGCACTTGCGTTTGGCTCAGCCCCGTCCAAAGCCCCTTACATCCCACGTTCTTCATTTCAGCACAACACATGGACCTAACCCACAAAACAGGTGAGGACACACTGGTGCCCAATGAGCATGACAGGAAAAGTCCCCTTTCTCTGCACACTTTTCGGTTTTGACTACAGCACATTCAATTATAACTCTGGCTTTGGGAAACACATTTTTCCCCCCCAAATCAAGCTGTTCATAGATAAGCCATGAAGTTAAGGGAAATCAAGAGAAAGCCAATACACACGCACATGTGAGCGTCACATGGAGAGCCAGGGAAAGTCCAGCTCCACACCAAGCACACATCAGTGGTCCTGAAGGGAAGAGGCTTCTTCCGAGGCAGTCATCTGAGCCCATGGCTCAGATATGCAACCCTTCCCCAGGAGGCCAGAAACCAAAAGGTGAGGAAGAAACAGACCAGCTACGTGGCATTTGTGTTTTACATTTAATATTACATATGGACTCCAGACAATTATGCAAATAGCAGAATATATATGAAAAGCAAATGGGGTGAGTTTCCTAATACTATCATTTTTTAATGGAAAACAATTGAGTTCCATATGTTATAATCAAGTCAGTAAACAGAGTTCCTATTTTTGAAGTGATGGGGTTTATATTTGAACTCTGTTACTTTTAGATTGCTTAGACACATTAATAAATCAAACTACATAGCACATCTATCTATGCCCTAAATATTTTGTAATATTCAACAATACACGTCTCCTATGCTAACTCTGAAAGTGTTAAAAAGAATTATGATGATGACAACTGGCTAATTTTAAATTACTAAACTGACTTTCCATTATGGATGCCAAATACAGATTTCTTTCTGTGTGTTCAGACAATGTTCATTTTGTAACCAAAAACAGTAGAAGGAAACTGCCACAGTTACAACCCATACCGCATGGGGGGAGGCTGTTCTCGTCAAACTTCGCCCAGACAGAAAGTGGTTAGAGAGGGGTGTCATTTAATAAAGTCTGCTGATTTTAAAGCAAAGACCACCAAGAGTGATTCATGTCCCACATAGGAGAGAGAACTGAGTCAGACCAGTTCCGTCTCTGAGGAAAGTCAGAGCAGGCTCTCTACTGTCTTCCTGGGAGGGGAAGGCTGCCTCTTCCTTTCCATCAAGAGAACCTCCAGGTTTAGGGCTGCTTCCCAGGCTGTGGCGTGTGGCTTGGTGCATTCTCACTGGAGAGCCTCCCTGGGAACCATGGGAAGCTGCTCTAAGGGTGAGGCATACTGAGTGGAAATAGGCAACTCCAGCGGTTTTTCCCAGTGAATCAGTCCTAAGTAAGACAATAGATGCCCTGCCTTTGAATCAAATAGAGAGACAATAAAATGTGGAAAAAACTGGGAACACTCAAGTAGGGCTTCCAAACTTAACATGCCTACGGTGAAATGATCTGATAATGGAATCTATTTTTCCTCTTGGATTACCTATTGAACTTAATCCAAGCTTTTTCAAGTTTTTCAGCAATTTAGACTCTAATACTTCTACATGGATACTTTGGCTAAGTCTAATAATCTCAATTAGACATAAATACTTAGTAATCTAAACTGGATCTCTATAATTTAGACATTTCAACTTCACAGTCATAATTGTAAAAACTTTAAAAAATAGTCATTATGTTGCCAGGCGTGGTGGCTCACGCCTGTAATCCCAGCACTTTGGGAGGCTGAGGCAGGTGGATCATGAGGTCAGGAGTTCAAGATCAGCCTGGTCAAGATGGTAAAACCCCATCTCTACCAAAAATACAAAACTTAGCTGGGCATGGTGGTGGGCGCCTGTAATCCTAACTACTCAGAGGCTGAGACAGAGAACTGCTTGAATCCTGGAGGCGGAGGTTGCAGTGAGCCGAGATCACACTACTGTACTCCAGCCTGGGCGACAGAGCGAGACTCCGTCTCCAAAAAAAAAAAGTCACTATGCAACACAATATTCTTTAATATTAATAGACTGGAACATAGCATAATTAATGAAGACAGCAGAAAGTTTTAACCTACACTATGAGCACATGCTTGTTGAAAACACAGGCCTAATACACTGAAAACATAAACCAGTCACTTAGAGTTCAGAGGTCACGTCATGTGATTTTCATTCACAGACCAGACCATGGCACACTGGGATGTCAAGTCTGGACTTTTCTGCTGACCGGTATTGCATTATCGGGTCTCATAGGGTGCCTGGGAAAAGAACGGAGGCACTTTTCTGCACTTTGCCCAATGTAATAGGAGGATCCGTGGGAAGCCAGCAGTGGAGAAGTTTATGGAGAGCTGTGTAGTGAACCTGAAATTGCACTCCCTGCTCCCCCTCCCACCCACAGCTACTCCGCTTTCCCTGCTTCTTTCTTCCTCTGACCATACTACATGCACCTTAGCACAAACATCTGATGCCTTCTTACAAGTTTTCTCAAGGTTGGCCAAAGAGTGTAGATTAACCAAGAAGAAAACCCGTATCGCTGGGGGCCCACTCGATGCTGGTGTAGTCTCTGAAAATACAAATGAAATGTGTGAACATATACCTGTTGGCTCTCCTGAGGGACGCGATACACCCACGGAGGGAAACCATGGAAGAAGATGCCGAAGTTTCCAAACAAGGATGAGTTAATATGTTAGTAACTGACTGCAAGAATACTCAGCTGACACCGAATAAAGAGATCAGAACAAAAAGATACAAACAGCAACTACCAGTTTCTATGTCCAGACAGATAACTAGGCCAGGTAAACCCCAAATCGACACAGACATGATGACAGTGCTTGGAAATGCCGTGGGAAAGCTTCTATTTAAAAAGCGTCAGATTCGATCCAGAGCCACTTCTACCTAATATGACACATGTAAAAATCTATTTAAATACTTAATATTTATGTGTAATTATGGCAGTTATCATGCACTTGAGCAACAGGGCCATGTTACTCATGTAACAGGACACGGGGAGTCCTGACATGGATGCTGGAGCACGCATGTGCAAGTGGAATAAATGTGTGGGGGGAGGAGGCCCACACATAAAGCTCTTCTACCTCTGGAGCAAACTGCCAAGTAGGGCGAGATTCATAAGTCAATTCGCATTACTCTCCACAAAGAATTAATTTTATTTTTCTTTTCATTTAAAAATTATATCATTAGTGTTTATGGTCATTGTAAGCAGACGGCTGATTTCAGTTGAAAATATACACAGCAATAATACATGGTATGTTGTTCTGTTTATTTTGCTGACTGCACGGAGACAACCATAAACAAATGGTCACACACACCGCCTTTACCTGAGAACACTTTGGGCTACTGAATGGTGGACTTCGAATGATTTTTAGCTTTCTGTGTTTTCTTTGCAATAAATAGTCAGTGCTTTTGTGATAATATTAAAACATTATTTTTAAATGTAGTTTCAGAAAAACTGTACTATCTTTCATAACTGACTTTAAAAATAAGCATTTGAAATATTTAATGCCTATAGACTTAAACTTTTGATGCAATTCCCTAGCAAGCAGATAAATAAAATTATCCTAAAGTTGTGACCTATTTAATACATAAATCTCTGAGTAACAAACTTGTTTACTCAAATAAGTGAAAAATAGGGAATATATACAATTTATGCTTAATCATTGAACTGTACAAACATTTCAAAGATTCTAAATCCCAGCTTTACAAAGAGGCTCAGCCTAGCAGCTACAAACCAAGTCAGTAATATCACAGGTTTATTCCCAAGCCAGTGTTCTGTATTAAGTACACTTCAGATTTACCCCATTTTGGAAAACATGTACTTTTTCCATAAAAGGCTTTAATTTTTAATTAAACGCCAAAGCCCACAGTGAAGAAGAGAAGTCAGAGTGCAAACTGGTTCGTCTGCAATTCCGAAAGCGGATGAGCAGTCTGCAGTTCTGCTGTAATTGGCTGGTGTTTCCAGTCACCTCCTGACAAAAGGATGCACGCTGCTCTGGATAAGCCCAAACCCTTGACCCTTCACCCCACCATGTACTTTGGGCCTGCCACGTCTATATGGAGCTAGAAGAGCATTAACACCAAAGACCAAGGCTCCTTTCCGAAGTGCTCGGTGCACTTGGGGATACGAATACTCCCAAAGAAGGACTTTGCATCATGAGCGTGTGAATTTGATGGCACACTTCATCACCAGGCAGGATCTTCAGTCTTGCATGACTTCCATTTAATGCTAGATTGCTGCAACAGCTTAATAAGGTATTCTCTCAATGCTCCAAACATAAGAGTTTTGTTATAAAATGAATAAATAAAGGCAGGGCCTAAGAAAGACACAGGCAGTAATAAGAAATACTTGGAAAATGTTTTTTTCCTTTTTTGTGGATAGCACTTTACTGCCCCCTTTTGCACTTTAACATCAGAACAAGTTTCTACACAGACTTATTCTGAAATCAGAGAAATACTGGGATGTAGCGATAGGGTGTCAGGTTTATACGGAATTAGGTTACCAGATACCACGGCTTAGAGTAAAAAGTAATTACCTTAAAACTTCCAGCGAGTGCACCACTATCTTCTCAGTGGCTTTAAACCTCCAAGAAATAAGGTAGTAATTGGAGGTTTTAATTGACATTTTCTGCTTTAATTTGAATGTGTATGTGTGTTGGAACAATTGCCTGTTTTCACAGGTGCCCCTTCTTTCACACTTTCCTAAAACAAATATCATCTGCAACATGAACCTGATTTATTCAAGGAAAAGAAAAGGTGTCTAAGAGCAGGCTATACAATTTGGAACCATTAAAGTGTTATAAATCTGAGAGCAAAGACTAGGTGGGTAGGGGTGGGGGTACAATTCACACCAATGACAAGCAACATCTTTTCAAGAAAAGGAAAGATGAGAAGCACAGAAATTCAAACACACGGTGAGCCGATAGGCACACAAACCAGTTTAGCAACTCTTCAAGGTGAGGTGTATTTGTGCCTCTTCAGCATGCATACCTGTGAAAAAAAGTAATTAAACTACAGTCTAAAGGAAAGTTTCATTTGTCAAACTTGAATCTGCAATAACAGAGCTAGAGGGTCCCCAGTTCCTGGCCCAAAGACCTCGACCTGCATTTGATAGAGGTGCGTGTGATGCTGTGTATCCTTTTATTTAAACATAATCCATTTTCCTCTGTCAGTCTACAATTAGCATATGAGTCAAAATAATATTAAATTTCATAGGCCACAGTGCTGCACAAAACTGACTCCTTTTGAAGTTAATCTTGTTTTTTATTTGTGATATAATGCTCAAAATCCTGGTGGCTAAAGTTAATTTTATTTTAAAATGCTCCAAGACAGTATCCTCACAGTTTAAGCTTTTTTTTTTTTTTCTTCAGGAAAATAACAGAAATATTTATTTAATTTTTATCTGTGCCACGATTTTCACTGTCATAAAAGCCTCCAATTCACAGAGGGACATACCTGTATGTAACAGGCAGAGGCTGAAATATCATCTACTTTTGTATTAATCATCTAGAAGTCTAACTTTAAGTGTGTGATCCCCAAATATCATTGTTGTCTTTTCAAAAGTTAAGAGACTAGTTAAATCTCAGCCATGAAATTAAAGACAAAACTCAACCACCTATCTCAAAATAAAAATGCAGGTCTTTATTTACCCCCCCCACACACACACACACCAAAAAAATCAGCCCATGAATTTTGCAGCTAGGTAAGAAAAAATGTGGAGATTTGAAGAGTAAGGCTGGGATGCTATGTACAGTGGGCAAGTGAGAAGGGGTGTGATCTCACAAATGCCAAATTTCATCCTATTGGCTTGACCATGCTGGCTCCATTACTAAAAGGAGGATTTCATAACCCTCAGAGACAAGATGCACTGCAGGCTTCTTTCCCAACTGTAATTTGTGTGCACCTGTACGGTCTTGTTCCAAACCACGCTTTTAGCAAGAGTCTATAAAGGAAGGTGGAACTCCTGTTATTTATAGGTGAGGCACCAGAAAGAAAAATGGTTTTCATAGAGAAAGAAATTCAAAGGGCATTTCCAGCTGGTTCTCTGTTCAAATCCATTTGCTCATTTACCTGAGTGGGAAAAATCACGGAGATGAAAGGCTCACGTAAATCATCTAGGGAATGCCTTGGCATTAAAAAAACTTGAAGAAATTGAATTAAGATACAGTGAAAAGCACAACAATATGACAATCTAAAGTTAGGGAGAGCATATCTTTTGTTTTAACCCTCTGCCCATCCCTTTCCTTCCTACCATCACATTTTTTTTTAACTACAAAGAATTTTGCCTATTGACAAAAATGATTCACCCATGTATTATTAAAGGGAAACTTCTCCCTTTTGGTGGGGCCAACAGCCCAGCAAGGGGCTGCCATTCCTGCTCCTCCAGGATTGAGTCTGTCTTGTTTACCATAGGACCCTCCCTCTGACCCCCAACCAGGTACCTTGCATAAACAGGGCGCTCAATAGGTGTCTGTGTAATTAAAGAATGAACAAATAAATAAGGCATAAGATGAGATAACACTCTCCAAGTTCTCTCTTGCTATAAGAGATTCACCTTGCCAGTCAGGCATAATCAGCCTAGTAACACAGTTTACAAGGCTGTGTGCAATTGCTTTACAAGCAGGCTGCCTCATAGATACCTCCTTCCTGGGCTTCAGAGGAGGGTCAGGGCTAGGTCTGCTGTGGGCGTTATGACAGGAGACATTTTCCTGCACGTCTCAGGGCTTTGCCACAGCCCGTGGAGTTAGGGAAGAAAAGGAAGAAAAACAAAGCAGGCTACAAAACAGCCAGGTCTGTAGTGCTAACATCAAAAGGGAGCAAAATCAGACTCGGTTCCTGACTTCCATAAGGGTCATCCCCACAACTGTGCAACTGAGGAAAACAGAAACAGCGCTCCACTGTAACGCCGCGAACGACCCACTTACTTCCTGCTTAGTCACCACATCCAGCCTGGAATTACCTTGACCAAAACCCAAAAACACCCCAGAAGTTAAATACTATAAGTGATTCAAACAAGCAGCTACTGAGAATGGCATGAAAGTAATTGGACGAGGAGGAGGAAGGAGGATGTGCTGGGGGCCCTGAGTTCTAAAAGGCATGAAGATTTGGTTGCTGGAGATCTCTGGCCGGCGGCTGCCTGGTCTCCAGGTAAGCAGATGCCAAGCATGGTGAAAATGCAAACCAAGGGGCACCACTTGGAGTCCAGAGAACCCCAGGCCCACCAATATTCACCGCCTGGCTTCCTTAAACAAATGGCTCCAAACTTGCAGAACATCCAAAGCCAGATGGGCTGTACTGAATGAATCCACAGGCAAGAAGCCAGAATCCCAGTTTGCTGTAGAAATAAGCCTGGACTTGATTTGAGTCTTCTCAGCTCTGACAAGCTGGAAGCTGGCACAAATCCCAAAATCCAAAATAAAATGGCATTTAATTGTGACTAGACTCTAAAAAAGATGTCATACTATCTCCTTAGCTTGACACACACTCAGCATCTCACCAAACGGATCTCCCCTCAAAAATCTGACCTCTTTTTCTCCCAACAAGGAACAATGGAATGTTTCCATTTTTAAAAGGCAAATGTTACCAGTCAAAGGAATAATACTCAGTACATGCATGACTATTATATATTGTAATAACTCTCCAGTCATCCTTTAAATGGGCTGATCATTATTCTGTTTCCATTGGGTATAATCTTATTATACCCAAGATTTGACATAAACATATTATATCAAAGATTCAAAGGTTCCATTTAAAACTACATGACTATCATAAGAAAGTGACTATAAATCAAAATGGATAATGACAGAATTAAAACAATTATACCACAAACTTTTTGATCCATCATGTATGCACTGTTTTAAGCAAATGCATGCTTAATTTAGTTATATGATAAAGACTACTCCATGCGCCAAAATAAGCAGGAGGCAGAGGATTAAAAGAGGGACCCTGGCCCCAGACTAGCTGGGTTTAAATCCACTTATTAGTTCAATATGACTTTGGCTAAGTTAATTAACCAATTTGGCCACAGTCTCCCCATTGGTATTATGGATACAATAAAAGTACTTCCCTCATAGTTACCATGAAGGTTTTAGGGGTATCTGTCAGGCAGTTAGAACAGCAGCTGGCACATAGTGAGTGCTACACACAAAACGCTGTTAATAAAACAACGTCCACCAGTTAAGCAGTTTTCTAAATATCATGTAAGATCCATGTAAAAAATACAACACTGCCCATCCCTCCAGGCTGATTTAATGTATTCATTCAACAACCCAACTGTTCACAGTACTCTCTACTAGAATACACAAAATGAATTCAAAGAGCCTCCGCTCAGTCCACAGTTGCACAGCGGAATGAGAAAGTCCAGGGTTAAAAGTGTTATAAGAAAGCACCAAAAGTAGGAAAGCAGAGGAGAGAGAATTTAATTCAGCAGGACAAAAGAAATACAAAGGGTGTTTCATGTCGCAGAAAGTCATAAGGAATGAGTAGAAGTTTGGCAGGTAAACAAAATAAATTAACATCAAGGAGTTTAAGGTGAAAGTATTATCCTATAGTCTTTATTAACAGAGTATTTTAATTTTTTCCTTGTATGCAAAGGCAAATTGAACCACGGCCAGGCACACAGTACACACTCAACTGACTTTTATTAATAACAACTGGTGTTTTATTGATTGGTTCATTGTGCCAATCACGGAGCTTAGCTCTTTAAATACACTAAATGTTGACCAAAATTGTGTTACTCTTTTATTCAGCACTATTATGTTATTGTCCCTATTTTAGAGATGCGACAACTGAGAGACACTAAGGCTACTGCTCCTAACGCTACACAGCTAATAAATGGCTAAACTGGGATTGGACTCACATAGCCCAACTCTAAAGCATGTGCCCTTAATTAAACTACAATGGCACTTGCACTACTGTCTTTGTGAAACTGAATAGTCTCACCTATCTATGATCATACTTATTTTGAAAAGCAGTAGGTACTGATAATTCTCACATGAAAAGGTAGCTGAAATCAGTGGTTTAGCTGTTCTTGTGAGGCATCTGTCTTGAGCAATGGCCTGATGTAGGGAATCCTGGGGCATGTTCACAGGTGGACGTGATAGACACATACTGCCCTTGGCTGAAATACTGTTCCTTTGGCTTGCTTACTATTTTCTTTATTTCAGCTGTCTACTGTGACTTTGCTTAGAGATACCCACAGTATTTCAAGACTCAAGCTCCTCCTCCCCTGGGCTGTTTCCAGACCCCTCCAGGGGCAAATGCCATTCCCTTCTTCTGTGTCCCCACCTTGCACCAGGCACCTACCTCTAAATATGCTTGCTCCCACCTAGGTTTCTCTCTACTGGACTTAGACTTTAAATCTCGAGGGTACAGGTCATTCTGCCTTGTATTGTTAGAGCCAAGTAACAGGCCTAACACTGAATAGTTGCTTGTTGAATTAACAACAAATTCTCCACCATCAACGGTTTAGATTCCTGTTGCTCCCCCAACAAGGCAGGGACCACAGATTTCTTCAGAGATTCCCAAACAGCTTTCATGTTGAGTTGTTTTCCCAGAAAGGCTGGTGTAGGGCGAGGGTTCTCAGTGTGGCCTTGAGGCAGCAGTTGGCCAGCATCACCTGGGAGCTTGTTAAACATATGTTCATCTTCAAGTTCCACCCCAGACCTCAGGAATCAGGAACTCTGGTGATAGGGCCCAGAAACCCGTGTTTTCTCAAGCCCTGCAGGGGATTCTGGTGCCCTAAAGTTCAAGAGCCAGGGACCTCTGAGCAGTCCCATTGACTCAGGTCCCATCCACGTCTCGTAGCAGAAGGATGACAGTTAAGACAGGGTAAGCGGCCATCAACACAAATCTGGGTTGTCTGTCCATTCCACTAAAGCTTACTGAATGCCAATGCCGGACAGAAGTAGGGACTGATGAAATGAAGAAGGTGTGTCCCTGACTTTTAGGACAGGTAGAGTGGTGAAGACTTGCCTATCAGTCATGAGGTACCGTGTAAATGGTTTTTTCTAAGTACATCACAGTACAAAGTGCTACGGATTACGAAGAAAAGACTTAAAGAGATCACTCTTGATCTATGTCAGAAAGAGACAGAACATGTCTAGGAGAAATCATAAACTTTACTGGATAGTCCATTATAATAATGATTCATTTTCCCATAGAAAGGGCGGATTCAAGGCCTATGAGAACTCACTTTTTAAAAAAAATATAAAATGTACCTCGAATATATTTCTGGTAGATAAGTAAAAGATGCCATTTTCTAACTTCTTCTGCAACTAGGTACATTCTCAGCTGGTCTTGAACACGATCTGCCCTGCCCCACTCACTCATTAGACAATTCTGATTCTGGGCAAATATTTTAGGGCCATGGTAAGTCCAGGTAAAGGTGTGGAAAGAGCAAGGATTGTAATTCACCAGCTATAACCTTAGGCTGGAAGAGATCAACTGAGAAACACTTCTTGCTCTGAAGGTCGGAAATTCTTTGCCATGCACACAGGTTAGGTGCCCCGCAGGGAGCGTGGATTGGGAACAACAGTAGAATGGGCAGACAATACGGAGTTGTGCCCACCCCACTTAAACACACATACACCCCTGCCAAAAATGCTAAAGCATTACAGGCTTTCCTCAAATACAAACATGTTGACTCTACTGGCTTCAAAAGTCTGGGTAGCACTCATAATTATTCTGGGGTGATACGAGAGTGGTGTACACGGAAAACATGGATAAGGCCGCAGTGGCAATGGGTATGTACGTGGGTAGCAAGTATGGGAAGACAGATACAAATATTGTAATTAAAATTGGATGCAACAGGATTTAAATTGAGAAAATACACTAGTAATATAAACAAATAACTATAATATATAAAAACAATAAAATAATAATATAAATAAATTAATAAAGTATGGCAGAACAGCAGTGGTTCATTCACGGGGCTCTAACTGTATGGCCCCCACAGAGCAGTTTGAACGCTTACCTACTCGGGGGGTTAGAGAATGAAAAGAGCACACTATTAATACTCCACTACTACCCACTTTTTCTTCCTATTTTGTTTAGAGAATTACTAAGGGCAGAAACAACTTGTTTAATGGAGCTTTCCCTTGCTATGTTTTCTTATTTGAAATCAGCAAGTATGTGCCTACCAGCCACAGAATGTTTTGGACTAGAATTACATATTTGAATTTATACATGAAAGGAAAACATGTTAATAGTCTAGAGCCACTGCTGATCTCTGTTGGAATAACAGAAATAGGTTTGCCTGGCATTCGATGTGCATGGAAAGCATTTTATAACCGGTCACCTACTCTTTTCACTGGTTTGCTAGATCCTCCTTCCTTATCTCTAATACTTCTGAAATATCTTCTCACAGGTAGACTGCAAAGCTAAACGTTGGATGAAGGTTAGTAAACAAATGGCAGGGCTTTCTTCAATGATTGCTTTAATCACTTTAACCCTGTTTCTGATAGAAAGCTGGAGGCCAGGGCAATTCAGCTTTTTCTTTTGTCATTTGCCTGCCATAAATATGCACCAGTCTGCGTTTGAAAAGCTGAAGGAGGCAGCAAGCTTGCTGGACATTTATCATGCTCTGTTCCCTGTTAACAAGCAAATACTTTAGTTGAATGGGCCATTAGCAATCATTGTCAAGTGTAGAATGCAAGGTGCTTGGATGTGACCAGCTTGTAAATTAGGGGGTATCCCTTCTCTGATGAAGCTAGACAAATGAAATGGATCTATTAATACAGGTTGCTGAATTAAGTTAGAAAAAGAAGGTAAAGTAACAGGCACTGGATATGGCCAGCCTATATGCAATACTTTAAAAATGTTTTCAGTCTATGAGAGCTACATAGTAGTGGCTATAGTAATTCCCATAGTAATTGAGAAAAACAGGCAACAAAGGCAATATATCTACAGCCCCAAACAGATGCTCAAGTCAGTTGAGAATTTGGAACAAAATCAGTGAAATGGGTCTAAAATATAATATTTACTATTTAATGACCATTTTCGTCAGACACTTAGAGAATCCAAGAGTCTAGAAGGGCCCTATGTTGCTGTTAAAAACAAAAACAAAAACACAACAAAAAACAACAGCACTGAATTCCCCTCTGTAAAACACACCAAGACGCACTCCATCAAGAAAGACACTCAGGGTGTTTGCAGCCTTTGGCATTTTCAATGTCTTGAGAGTTCAGACTCCCAAAGAAGTGCCAAGACTTTTCTATGATGCCAAATAGGAGGCAATCGAGCAAGTATTTCCTTCTGGCTTGACCCAATTGCGGATGTCACTCTGCATGGAACCCAATCGTGGTTTCAATGACTTATTTTGTTTCATGGCTGAAATGGAGAGTATGGAAGGCAAAAACAAAAGTCTAGCTTATTTACAAGGTTGTTCAGGACAACAGCAGCACAGAGATTTTTTTTGTTTTTGACTTTAAAGACGGGCAGCATTAACATTTTTATAATCCTGTAGTTTATGGTAATGTAGCCTACCCCATTCAACTCAAAGTTTAAGACTCACATTTATGTGTAAAATTACATGTAGGTAGAGCCCAGTGCTTCTGGCATCTTGGATTACTACTCGTTTGAATGAAAACTGAATTCCCCCCTCCCCTTTTAAAAACTATATTATATCTTTTTTTCCAGGGTGGGAAAGACAAAACTCCCAGAAGAGCTCTGCGGCTGAGGGAGAGGGACAATGCGTCCTGTTTACCTTTGCTTCTCCCATGCAGGGGGCGAGGGAGCTGGGCCTGAAAAGATGGCTGAAATCAAAAGGTCTCTGTTTTCTTTTCAGATAACCCCAGCCCTACCTATCCCCTCTGGTCTCTGTTCCTTCCCAGCATGTCCCTGCCTGAAGCCCAAATAGATTAAGGCAACGACCGCGAAGTGCAGTTAATCCTACAGAACGGCTGCCGCTGTTAGGCCAGGAGTTAAAAAGGAAAATCTCCCAGGCCCTAACAACTGCAGTGATCTGAAGTTTTAATCAGCCTCGATCTCAATCTATAAAAAAGGCAGTCAATGAAATCTACCTTTGCCATATTATCCACCACCAATGAGCAAGAACTGAGCAGCTTTTCTTTACCGCCTCAGCCATCCCAGACCACAAGTAGAGCTTTCATACTTCCTAATCCCAGTTTCCAAGTCTGTGTGGTTCTCACATAATGCTCAACAGCCTGGAGGCAAGGGCCTTCGTCCCGCACCCTTTTCAGAGACGTGTCATTTCTAACATCAAGCTAATCTATATGTTGCCATGGCTTCACCCTTTATCTGCCTTTACATCTTATGAACTGCATGGATTTACCACATTATTTTTATCTGAAAGACAGAAAATGGTGGTTTTATTGCCATACAATCAGATTACTGCTGCTAGTTTCTCTATGCCTTTTTACCATACTTCAATCAAAAGGGATCAGTTTCTTTATACTCTGCCCTTGATTTACATCACATCTGTAAAGACCTAGTCTGAGTTGTAATCCCCTTATTAACTATGACCAGGGTTGATTTGCCTAAAAATAAAAGCAAATTGTGTCAGACCCTTTCACTTTGTTTTTGATTCGGAACTACAAAATGGATTACTAAAGAAATCTTCAGAGTTCACACGGCCAGTATCGTGCTGAATTTAAAATGGGAGTTAAACAAGTTAAACAGGGGAGGCATGTCAACGGCTTCCACCTTCCATCATGGGAGAAGGGCTGAATTACTTATGTCTTTGTATTCTTTGGCTTCATAGAGACAATGAAGCCACAGGAGTTTTTCCAAGCTGTTCGGAACATGTCCCATTTGCTATCCTTCCTTCTTTGCTGTTCTTATATTCCTCCCCCAGCCTCTTTCTAATTCCCCCCTTAAAAAGAAGGGGGGAGCTCTTCCCTGAAAGAGCTAATTCCTGACTAGAAGCTTATAGTTCTATGGGTTCTGCATATTTTAATCAAAATATTTTAAACAGTTGAGCACTCCTCTTTAAGGCTCTACTCCGCTACACAAAGGGTGAGCTCATAAGCAAATCTATGTAGATGTATATTAAGTGACCTGAAAAACAGGTTCTTTATGTCAGCAGCAAAGGCAGGCAGAGATTAGGCTGATAGGAGGACCAGTTTAATCATCTTCCTTAGAAGAGCGCTTCTTTTTTGTCTAATTTGCAATTAAGCATTTTAAGAATGAAGTTTTCATAAAATGTTAAAGAAATACCTTTCCTAAAAATTTCTGTATTAGGGTCTACAATCTGTATTTCCTTTTTCCCTGCCACTCCCATTCCTATGACGCATTACTGCAGTCATGCTGGGATCTAATAGTTTCCCATTAGGTGAACGCACTCTAAAACGTCGCCCGGAGTTTGGTGTCACACTGAAGCTCTCGGGAGCTACCTGAAAGATTTCAGTGGAAGAAAAGACAGCAAAGATTTAGTTGCTCCAGTCACATGTTCATCTGAAGGCAATTATCTCACTGATCCACCAACCGAAGGATGTACCTCAGTAAGTTTACAGACAAGAGGTTTCAATATAAATCTACCAATTGTTCTTCAGCTGACTCTACATGGAGAAACCATTCAAACGCGTAGTTTTTAGCTGGTCTTCAGGTCAATGGCTAATTCACCTGTCCACATACTTTAGCTTAAGTTAGAAGCCTTTGGAAATGTTGGAGTCATTTGCATTTCTTTGCATCAGTAGAACAAGCGTCAACAGCTTATGCTTTGTAAAAGATTTAGAACCGAGTGCTTAACAAATCATCTTAACCTCTAGCTCCTGTTTCTGAGGCTTGAAGCTGTAATTGTTGAGGTTAAGATGTGCAGTCCCTAGACACATGATTCTCAAATAAATTCTCATCTGAAAACAAGGCTACCAAGCATGTTGTGAGGTGTCGTTTTTGCTTGGTCTTTGTGCTCTGCCTGGCTCAGTTGTCCTGTAGAACGACGACAGTCCATTACCTACAGTTTATCATCCTGACAAAATGTGAGGAATGTGGATGTGAAAGCACTAACAATTCCACCCCTGGTGCTTTGAGCTTTTTTCTCTCTATATTAAAACCGACAAGATTAACCCAAACGCAAACTGTGGAGCATAGTTCAAGGGGCTATTCAATCAGCGCTGAATGTGCATTTGTTTACCTACAAAAATAAGAATTTCAGACACAATGGAAGGCAGGCTGGCTTATATATGTTATTGAATGGACTGTTTAAACAGCACTATCCATTGTAGTTTATTTTATCAATCTCTGACAGGTCTGTATTTATTCAGAGCCTGATTGTGGTGAAGCCCATGTATTATACGTTTTCTGGATATTAGCCAGCCATTCTTTTGTATCAAGTCATTCTATGTACCAGTATTACATAGGGAAAAAAATTACATGGGAGAAGCAACATGCTATGTTAACTAACTAGTATGTGATGCACAGGGAATGGCAACCCCAGACGTAAGGCATGAGTACTCGAAATTCTCAGCAAAGTCAGTGTAATGCATTGCAGAACACTTACATTAAAGTTAAATTAATTTTTTTTTTTTTTAAAAAAAAGAGCCTACTACTTTACTTAGGCCAAAATTTTTTCCCTCTTGGAAAAAAATGTTTCACTGAAGTGTTAGTTAAAAATGGAAGCTAGGCATTACTGTTCTCTGAATTAAAAAAAAAAACAAAAAACAGAAACAAAAACTTTAAACAACCAAAATGGCTACAACAGACCCAACTCTACCAGAACATATCAAAGCAATGTGAATAACCTAACAGGGCAGCTACTGTTTCAGCACGCGGGACATCTTTCCATTATTACATACAGTCAGCGGCGGGCCAGCCAACAATGTGATTAAAGTAGTTACGGAGACGCTGAATTTACAAAGGGTTTTCTGGACCCTGTATCCAAACAGCTGCTGCATGCTCCCTGTGTCGACCACCTGCTAAAAAAGCTGACCTCTGAATGAAACAAATCTAATTACTGATGGCGGCTTCATTACAAATGAATTGTTCCACAGTTCATAGGAACTGATGTGAAACTTCAATGCATTTGATTACCTTCCTGCCACATCATATTTACCAACTGAAGCTTTCCCCTGGAAATAAATATAAAACTTCCCCAAGGAAAGGGACCCCCTGGCATCAGGGCGTTGTATGTATGCATTCTCAAAAACTTAGAGAGGGCTCTTTCCTATGGCTCCTACAGGAAGAAATCTTTCTGATCTCTGGAGCTAGCATTCAGCTGCAAAGGAGACCTTTTCCAGGGACACATTATCCAGTCACCCAGGCAGGCCGTTATCAGGAGAATTTTAAAAGAAATGCTGCCTGTGGAGGACAAGACAGCAGCAGCAACCCCAGCCGCGCAAACGGCAGGCTTCCCGAAACGCAGGGGCCTCGCAGGTCTGGACAGAGCTGGGAAAGACAGACTCACCTTCATCATCAGAATGCGGGGCGCGGGGGGAGGGGGAATACCTGTCACCTCCCCCCGGGACCCCCCACCTCAACACATTAGAAAAAGAAGTTATTAATGTCGAAACCTTAGGTTGAAATAACTATTGTTCTACCTTTCTTTTTCTCCCAACTAGGTATTTCTAATCCTCCTACCGGATACACACAAACTAATAGTTAATAATAACGCAAAGATAAAGATACACACACACTGAACTAAACGCTGAAGAGGCTAACGGAATTTTTTTCAACTAGATTTAAGCAGAAATATTAAATCCTCATAGGAAAAAAAAAAAAAAAAAAATCAGCCCTAAAGAGAGCCGGTCAGTGAAAGTGCAGAGTGGCTGGAGCAGGCTGCCTGGGGGAGGGGCGAGGCCCGGCGCTGCGCGATTCCGCATGGAAGAGTGACCTCTGGAGGCACCGGGCGGACAGCGGCGCCGCGGGCTCCCCCCGGCCGCCTCGCCCGCCCGCCCGCCCGCCCGCCTGCCTCCCCCGGACTCCGGGGCCCGCTGCAGCACGAGGTCCTAGCCCGGCTCCTTCCGGCACCACCTGGCGCCTCCCGAGCCGGCATCGATGCAAAGATGCCGCCGCCAGTACTTCTTCAGAAAATACAATAATTTACATTAAAAATACAATCCATGAAAGAGCAGACTACATAGAAGGAGGCTGAGCTAAGTAACTTCTCCGAATGAGCGGTGTGGAAAGTGCCTTCTAGCATCATACAAACGTTTAAACCGATTTGTAACCGACGTTTTTGCCCTTTTCGTAAAGGGATTCTTGGTTAACATGTTAGTGAATTTGAAATTTGACACTTTTAAGAGAACGGACACACTCCTTTAATTAAGACGTGATTTCTAAATCAATCCCCCATTTCTTTTCTCCTAAAACCAGGCCCAACTTGCTCAACTTCAATTAGGTCATTGATTTTGCTTCTGATCTCAAACGTTTTCTCCAGAAACCAGCTAATGTCTGCATACTACTTCTCCAAGTTTCCCGAGACCACAATTCCATGATTCTGTAAAACATGTTTTGGCTGTGATTCGAAATCAGGGATATACAGCACTGAATGGCCAAATGACTACGAGTTATGACCACACAGATTTAGGGATGGATGGCATTTTCTAAATTCTGAATGCACTCTGGTGGCCCAAACTGAAAGTTACTCTCCACAAGGCCTGGCTCGCTCCCGGCTGTAGCGTCCGATAAGAGCGAGTCTGATCCTAAGGATCCCATTCCTACCAAGGTCCCGAGGGAGAAGGCTTCAGGAGCAGCGTCGACTGGGCAGGGCCCTAAGCTTTTATAGAAAGTGCATTACAATCAGGTTGGCTATCGAGACCGCATACTCCGGGGCTACCGGCTTCTGAACAAAGCGGGAGGCCGAGGTGCGGCGGGCCCTCAGGGAGAAGCCTAAGGCCCGTCTCCCGGGCGCGGAGGAAAGGGCTCGCCGCCCGAGTTCTCCTGCGAAGCAGGCGAGCTCCCCGCGCACCCTCGGGCTGGCGGCGCGGTGCCAAGGCGCCCCGGCTCCAGGGCTCTGCGGGCAGCGTAGCGACCCCAGGCTCCCCTCCCCAGGACGCACTCAGCTGCCCGCGTCCTGCCACTCCGGTCGCCCGCGAGCCCCGGACCCCGCCGCCCGCGCTCCCGGTGAATGCAGCATCTCCGCCTCTCTCCAGAGCCCGCCAGTCCCTGCGCGCCGGCCAGCCTAGACTGTGGCCATGTCCTTCGTCCTCGAAAACAAGAGAGGGTCAGGTATCGCCATCTGATACCTTCCCGGACGTGACATCGGAGCCGATAGGAGCTTTTAGCGCCCGGGAGCGCTCGGGGGAGGAAAGGCGGGGAGACCGTCCCTTCCAGCGGCGCTCGGGTTGGAAAGGCGAGCGAGGAGTCTCCACCTAGTGAAATGGGGTGGGGGTTGGGGGTGGGGGACGGGGAACCGAGGTTCCAGAAACAGGCTCCGAGGCCCCGCGGACTGACCCCTCCTCCAGCCTGGACGGCGCGGCGGACCCCGGGGTGAGGACCTAGGGGGATCGCGGACGCCACTTACTTGGAGTTCGAGGAATTCCAATAGATAGGCTCTAAAACTATCGATTTGGAAATCGCAGTTCTGCATAAAACCATCAAAACTCCCCAGCAGTACTTCCACAAGGAGTCCCTCCTCACAGCCATGGCGAAGCCACTCCCAGCTCCACGCACTCCGGGCCAAGAAGAGACGGACGGGACGCAGGCTGGGACCCCCAATCCTCCAGGGCAGACTGGCGGGGAAGAGAGCGGGCGCCCGCAAGCACCTCCGGGGCGAGCTGCGCAGCTCCAGCGGTCGCCCGGCCAGGTGCGCTCGCCCTCCAGGGCCCTCAGGGCGCAGGGCGGGAGCGCACGCGCGGGGCGCGGCGGCGCGGCAGACTTGGGGTTCCGGGGCGCCGCGCCGGACGCAGCTCGGACGGCCGACTCCCGTGTGGCTCCAGGGTGCCGGGCCGGCCGCGGCGAGCGAGTGGGCGCGGGGCGGCGGGGCGGGTGCGGGCTGGGACACAAAGACCCGGAGCAGAGACTACCGGCGCGAGCGGTGGGCGCTGCGCCCCGAGCGGGGTCGCCTGTGATTATAGATCCAGTGCAGCGGGCAGCGGCCCGAGTGCGCGGGCGCCGCGTCGGCGCGGTTCCATGTCCCGGAGCACGGAGCGGAGTAGGGCGCCTCCGGGCGCGCAGGAGCCTCCTCAGTCCGCGCGGCTCCCGGCCCCCAAGGCAGGCAGGAGGGAGCTCGGTCCCCGCCGCGGGCTCCGGACGTGCGCGGGCCTTTGTGTGCGGGGAGGGCGCCGGGACCCGCTGCGTGCGCAGCTCCTCACTTCGGCCGGCGCCGCGGTCCCCGCCGAGGAGAGTCAGCGCGGCGGGCGCGCTGTCAGAGCGCTATAAACGCGGGGCCCCGCCCCGCCGCGCGAAGGCCATTGGCCCGCGGCTCAGGAGCCGTGCGCTGGTTGGGCGGCCGGTCCGTCCGTCCGCCATCTCCGCCCGACATTGGGCGCCATGAGGCGGGGCTTGGGCTGACAGGTGAGCCCCGCCCCCGGCTCCCGCGGGCGGCGGGAGCGGAGCTGACGCCGGGCAGGAGAAGCGCTCCGCGCGTGCACAGGGCGCCCCCGGGGCGGCAAGAGGCCTCCTGGGCGCGGTGCAGACGTGGAAACAGCGACTGCAGAGTAGCGGGCCACCTGTCCCCGCGCCTGGGTGCGCCTTCCCCCTCGGCGGAATCAGTGGGCGCGGCTTTACCTCGCGCGGTACGGAAGGCAACGGGCTCCGCTCGGCGCCTACCCTCCGCAGATGCGGCGCTGCCCAGCATGCAGGACTTGCACTCCGCGCACACCCTTAGAGCTCCCAGCTTCTGCGCGCTTCTCCCGACGCCTCTCGGCGAGGGCTTCCCACTTGATTTTGGTACCAATCGCCTACGGCTCCTCTTCAGTCAGTGGGGCCGGGAATTGCAAGACGATTCCCGCGATGCGGAGCCGGAATTGGCAGCTGTAATCAGGGCCCAGGCGTCGTCGCCTCCTGCCTTCTTCGCGGGCGTCTCCCTTCGCTCCTGGCGCCCCTGGAGCTTTCCCCGCGTGTCGCCGGCACAGGCACGACTAGGAGACACGCGGGCTTCCCAAAGTGACCAGAGATTTAGAGAGTGTGAGATGGAAAAGTCAAGGCATGTGCCTCTCACACGGCGTCTGCAAGACCCCAGAGCAGAGCTGGCAGGAACAACTCACTACTTTCTCAGTCGAGCACCGGTGCCGACGCTCGTCCGTGACTTCCACGGAGCCACAGCGCCCACTAGCGGCCAGCTTTGCTTCTCCGCATCTCGAGAGCTCCGCGGTGCTCCGACCGGATCCAGCATCCTGCAGCATCTAATCAAGTCACAGTTCTAAGGAAAGTCTCTTTGTATGTCCAACAGTAGGAAGAACACGGTAGAAATAAGGCACAGCGCAAATGTACGATTCAGTGTGAAAAATTAAAATATACTGTATGTCTACTTTTTTTTTTAATTTAATGTCCACCCCAGGATTTGTTTCAAACACAAACTAGGCAGTAATTCTACAAATTATGTATTTTTAAAACAAATTATCCACTACGCTAAATTTAAAACAGAAAATGCATATGGTAAAAACACCTTGTTTTCTTTCACTCTTCTTTGTAACAATTTCTGAAGATTTTTATGGTACGTTGCTTTTAAGTATCCGTTTTTAAACATTAGTCTAAGTTAACGTATACATCTCAACTGGAGTGGTAAAAGCTTGTGAAGACTAGTTTAAGATCGAAAACATGTTAAGGCATACGAAGTACTGAATACACTTACTCTTCCAAACAGATCTTTGAGAGCAGAAAACTTTCATAATTTATTTTAATTTTAAATAAGCCTTCAAACTGAGAAAATACATATTTTAAAAAGGCTCCACCACGGTATGCCGATTTGAACAGCGGATTCCCAGGAAGCACCAAAAACCCAGGAAGGAGTAGGCACTATGAATCCTAACTTGAAAAGGATGAGAAAGAGCTAGTTTTTACTATGCTAAAATATCATTTAAGGAACTCATTGAAATGGAACATAAAGTTAGCTTAAATGATCTTTTAAAAGAACACTGGTGTACTCAGTACCTTTTGACAAACTTATATTGTGAAATTTAAATTGTGACCTCTTACCTCACTACATCCTCCTCTCCAAGTAAACTAGAGTAAATACAGGAAATTTGCATTGTCTGAAAATACGACAGCTTCCAAAAATAGCATTTTCGGTAAATCAGATAGTCTCACATCCAAAGCGTTTTACCTTGGGACAAATGTAAATATACATTTTAAAATCGCTTCCTTTTCAAAACAAAGTGCATATTTGACTGAAAAGGAATCCTACACACACAAAAATCTGTGGTATAAAGTGTGAGAATACACAGCTTAGTTTCAGTCAACAGAGATTCAAATGCAGACGACGGGAAAACCATCAGCAGTAGCAACTCACTTCCAAGATGTCGACATTCTACTATTTAATGGTAATTTTGGTAGTTAAAAGCATCACCTCAAAGCCATTTGTATCTACTATTGTATAACATGCCAGGCAAAAAGTAGGTCATACTGGCATACTCAAGACAAAGTAGAATTTCCAAAGCATGCCAAACCAAGAACCAATCACATCAGTGTCATATCTCTTGGTATTTGGACTTCATTTTACAATTAAATTATTGGGAAAACTTGGTAAAGAAAATTTTTTTATTCACCACACTTTGAATCATGATCAATGTATTTCGAGAAATCTGTACTTTTAGCAGTTGTATTTAAACCCTCATCAAATGAGATTTTATTTCAACAGAGGAAGTTACTTCACTGTGTTCTACAGTTAGCAAGTTTTGAAGGCCGGGCACGGTGGCTCACGCCTGTAATCCCAGCACTTTTGGAGGCCGAGGCGGGCAGATCACGTCGGGAGATCGAGACCATCCTGGCTAACCCGGTGAAACCCCATCTCTACTAAAAATACAAAAAATTAGCCGGGCGTGTGGCGGGCGCCTGTAGTCCCAGCTACTGGGAAGGCTGAGACAGAATGGTGTGAACCCGGGAGGCGGAGCTTGCAGTGAGCTGAGTTTGCGCCACAGAACTCCAGCCTGGGCGACAGAGTGGGACTCCGTCTCAAAAAGTAGTTTTGAAAAGTCAAATAAATAAGGATTTGGGAATTTCAAAGAATACCGTAGTGAGTTATAAAGGTTAACACAAAGCTGAATAAATGTAGAATGAGATGACAAATAATCGCAGCTTAAAAAGAATGGAATCCCCCACCTCCAACAAAAAATGCATCTAAGTAGTTATGTTCCTACCCCTTTGAATTTCTAGGCAGGTTTTTGTCTTTAGAACTTATGGTGGTTTCTTGTATATTCCTTATACAGTATTCCATCATTTCTAGGACGTATTTCAAAAGATGTAACAGAACTTCTACAAAAACAAAAGCTTATCTAAATATAACATTACACAAAAATAAATTTGATATGTGTTGACTAAGTGTTGTCCAAGCCATAAATTTTCTTTTTTTCGAGAAGGAATCTCGCTCTATCGCCCAGGCTGGGGTGCAGTGGCCGGATCTCAGCTCACTGCAAGCTCCGCCTCCCGGGTTTATGCCATTCTCCTGCCTCAGCCTCCCGAGTAACTGGGACTACAGGCGCCCGCCACCTCGCCCGGCTAGTGTTTTTTTCTGTATTTTTTAGTAGAGACAGGGTTTCACCGTGTTAGCCAGGATGGTCTCGATCTCCTGACATCGTGATCCGCCCGTCTCGGCCTCCCAAAGTGCTGGGATTACAGGCTTGAGCCACCGCGCCCGGCCAAGCCATAAATTTTCTATGTAGCTTGTAAGCCTCTCGCAAAATCATACCCTTTGTTTCCTGGCATTGTATGCTGTTTATTTCATACAAGTCACTGACGTTTTCAGCATTCTTTAGCAAATCACATTTTCCCCCATTTATCCTTGAGGGAAAGATCTGACAGGAGAAAAAAAAAAATTTCTTAACATCAACTTTGCTGGCCGGGCGCGGTGGCTCACGGTTGTAATCCCAGCACTTTGGGAGGCCGAGGCGGGTGGATCACGAGGTCAGGAGATGGAGACCATCCTGGCTAACAGGGTGAAACCCCGTTTCTACAAAAAAAATACAAATTAGCCGGGTGCAGTGGCGGGCGCCTGTAGTCCCAGCTACTCGGGAGGCTGTGGCAGGAGAATGGCGTGAACCCGGGAGGCGGAGCTTGCAGTGAGCTGAGTGAGATCGCGCCACCGCACTCCAGCCTGGGAGACAGAGTGAAACTCTGTCTCAAAAAAAAAAAAAAAAAAAAAAAAAAAAAAAAAAAAAAAAAAAAAAAATCAACTTTGCTAAACACCCTTTCTCCCATCTGCTTCTGAAATTCAGACTGTTAAAAGACTGAAACTCTATTTGATCAGCAGGAAAAATATTACATTAGGCTCTTGGTCAAAAGAGAATCATCCTTCTCTCTGGGAAGTTTAGAGAAAACTCATACCTTACAGACTATCACATATTCCCTATGGAAGAAAAATACTGTACTTTCCACTAGTATCTTTTTTTTTTTGAGACATTGTCTCGCTCTGTCGCCCAGGCTGGAGTGTAGTGGAAGAATCTGGGCTCACTGCAAGCTCCGCCTCCCGGGTTTACGCCATTCTCCTGGCTCAGCCTCCTGAGTAGCTGGGACTACAGGCGCCCGCCACCTCGCCCGGCTATTTTTTTGTATTTTTTAGTAGAGACGGGGTATCCATTTTAATCTGAAGCTCAACCTCTCATTTCTTTTACAGCATTATTAATGTAAAAACAGCATACATGGAAATACGAATGGCTCCAACAAGCATGCACATGTGGCATGAAACTTCATTTCTTTATTTGCAAACCAAGTGTGGAGGACCCAACTCCACTCCTCATTCCAAGCTGGATTAAGAGGTGTGGTGGACATAAACGAAGGATAATGGTTAGCTGGCTGTGCACTCTCTTGATTGCATGATTAATTCTAATATTTAACCTCTCTAAACAGGGTTTTTCAGACTGATTTGATACAAACATACATGAAAATTTTAAAGTTAAATACTCTGATAAGGAAAGCTTCTGACAACAATCATAACAGAGCTCCTCTTTTCGGTCCATAAAATCATCTTTTTTGCCTCCTCTTTATACTACTTAACAAGTTATTACAGCTACAACAGCACTTAAAACCAACTGCAATAATGTATTATTTTGTTAACTCTTTTTTCTACTTGTCACTTCTTTAATCCAAAGTGAAAAGCTAGAAAATGACAATCATCCAAATGGTAAACAAACCCATTTTATTCTAACCCTAATAAGCCTAGGTTTGGTAATCAACAGTTTTAGCAATCTTAGGAATCACACTCCATTAAAAACATACACTTTTGGCCGGGCGCGATGGCTCACACCTGTAATCCCAGCACTTTAGGAGGTCGAGGTGGGTGGATCTCCCAAAAGGAGATTGAGATCATCCTGGCCAACACAGTGAAACCCCCTCTCTAGTAAAAATACAGAAATTAGCCAGGCGTGCTGGCGGGTGCCTGTAATCCCAGCTACTCAGGAGGCTGAGGCAGGAGAATCGCTTGAACCTGGGAGGTGGGAGGTTGCACTGAAACGAGACTGCACCATTGCACTCCAACCTGGGCAACAGAGCAAGACACCATCTCGGCGGGGCCGGGGGGAGCGGAAATAAAACAAAACAAATACACTTTTATAGCATTGATGCAAAAACAGTGATGAAACAGCTGGATCACTGGAGTTGTTACTATTCTCTAATGTACTGGCTCTTTAGAGGTAGAGCAAAAAATAAAGTACAAAAATAGAACTGTCCCAATATCCTCTGATCAACCACTGGAGGTTCAGAAAAAGATAAATCTTCAAGTATGACATCCAATGAAGTTTTAATTTCTAAACCCAATGACAGGTGTAAAAACACTTATTCCATTTGCGGAACACTTACATAGATGTAAAAGCAACCATTCTGATTTGTATTACTTTGTAAAATCAGAAGGAAGTTCCAAGGAAATACTTAATGGAGTAAGAAGCTAGTTATTTCTCTCTCACACACAAACCCCTTAATTAGGTCTTCTGTATCCCCCACTTCCACTGTTTCCCAGCACTAAATCAGATACTGTAGAACCAATACTGGATGGGTGGATGGATAATGGATGGAAGAAAGGATGGATGGATGGATGGACAGATACATAGACAGATTAGGTAATACAATCCACTTATCTTAAGCAAATCTACAAAGTGAACAGTGTAGTTTATCAGCAAATGCAAATCTTCTAGATTACTGCACATTTTCCATCATCACGGACAACAATGTTAAAAGCCAAAACCAACACAAGAGTAAACAAAAAACATTACAGATAACAAAGATAGTGAAAGAATCAAGACCACTGTTAAATGGCAATTCAACAAATCAAAAAAGTAGGGCCTATTGCCTGGGCTTCCACACTCATTCTAGACTTCTAGGTTGAGGCCTTTTTTTTTAACTTCAGCAGTCCCTTGAGGTCCTCTGATTAATAACACTAGTACTTGTTCACAAGGCTCTCCTGGAAGGGGAGAGCCTCAAAAATTAAGATAGCCTGTCTTCAGTATTTCTCATGGCCATTAATACAACAAAACAGATGAATGGTTTTGGGTGTAAAGATGCAGAAAATTGAGACAACTGAAAACAGACGCACTAACGGATAGAAATAGCTTTTGAGAAATGTCAGTGAAGTGACAGGCTCCTCATTATAAAATGAGGCATTGGAAATGATATGTAAAGTCTAATAAGCCAGGATTCTATGCTTACTATACTTAGACAATTGAAAAAATACAAACCACTGAAAATTCTTAAGATACTGCTAAATCTAGGACAGGTGGTGATACCAAAAAAAAAAAAAAAAAAAAAAAAAAAAAAAAAAGGCTATGGACACATACCAGCACAGTAAACGAATACAGAGATTACTGGGGATAGAAATAGTCTGATTTGCTGCATCTTCACAAGGGTAACTGAAGTAGGTAAAAATCTCATACTACAAACCCCTTCCCCAACTTAAAGCATTAAAGAGTCCTCACACCAAGCTAATTTAAAGGTTTAGTTTATACAATTGATAATTCTGCAAACCACAATATGTCAATAACTACATACTGTAATAAAAATAAACAAAGTCATAGTTAATTCTATAATGCATTAAGAATAACCTAAAAAAACAAATTGTGAATAAAGGCATATTTAATAAATTAGGGAACATCTTAACTGCTAATAGACTGGGGGAAATTTTTAAGTTTTCTATGTACACAAAGGCAGTGGGAACAAATGAAAAAAACAAATTACTACATTGTTGCAGCACATTAAAGACTGGATGGTGTATATTATTAACAATTACATCCTCTTTCCTATAGCCTGGCAGAGAATAGTTACCAAGCACAGGAACAATTTCAACATCTCATCTGAGTCTCCAACAGCAAGCAGATACTGCAGTATGTCATTAAGCAACTTACTGTCATTTCACACCATATGTGGCAGTAAGAAACTTAAAAAAAAAATTAAAAGGCACGCATAAGCTGATTTCAAATATTTTAAGTCCAGGCCACTCTCTTTAGATACAATGTTTTGAACACTTGTATAGAACAGTTTTTAAATAAACATTTCCAAAAACTTGAATACAAAACTTAGGAACCATGAATCTGCACCAAAAAAAGTTACATTGGAGGAAAAAATTAAAAAAAAAGAATCATGAAATAATTACAGCTAACCTATATTTAGAGATAAAGTGTTTTTAGGCAACCTATATTCTTTAAGAAAATAAAATGGTTGATTTTAGAGTAGGTAGCATGTTTACTAAAAGTTCTCACTATAATTCATGCCTATTTAAAATTCTACCTTTAAAGATCTTTAAACTGATTTTATATTGTTCCTTACCACAATTAGACTCATTGAAGAGCTCAAAACTAAAGCAATAGCATTTTTTCTTAGCATGCACACACAAAATAATCTACCATTTAGTTATCTCATTAACTTAGGTTTTCAAATTTTAAGAATAATCAAACTGTCTCAAAAATATTGGGCAACATTTTCTCTACTTGATGACATGTTTATGCATCTCAGGTAGCATTTCAGATCAACATCCTTTTCTTGAATGTTTTATGCCAGTATACTTAAACATATATAAGAGTAAATGAGGCAGATTCTAGTGTAAAAAATGAAAGCCATCCATAAGATTCCACATGCAAAAACAAAACAAAACAAAACAAAAATCTTCATAAAGTTCGAATGTTTGTCCTAAAAATAAACGTGCAAGTACACTACACAATGAAAATGACTTGACCATCTTAGCCTTTTTTTTGACAGTATAAAGCTAAGTTCTTTCTGATGGCCCACTCTAAAATGATCTCAGATTCCATAATTTAAAAGCAATTTTCTAGCCTTTATTAAGTATAATTTGTGATAATACTTATATCCTAAAACAGAGGCACAGGTTAGAGAATTTAAATCTTCTGGGTGTTGTCAGTCTTTCTTAAAGGTAACACTGATGCCATATGCTCTATCAGCATAAAGTTGATATTTGTAAAAATAGCCATTAAATACTAATTCACAAGTATATTAGATGTACATATGAACCCTATGTTAAAAGCATAAACAAAAGGAAATATAGTTCTAAGACTTCTAAATGGTTGACCATCAAAAAGTGAACCACCCTCTTTAAGACTTAACATAACTTTAAAAAAAATTGCTTCAACATATGAATTTAAGACTTTACTTTATTCAGCAAAATCATTTATTTACACAATGGGGAATGCTGGTTTGAGTTTGTCAATGAAATAAAAACAAACTGAACAGAGACCAATACTGAACTGTATATGTACTTTGTATCAGAGTTGACCAACTGTTTCCTTACCTGTATCAGGAACATCAAGAGCAACAGTATCACAAGGACACTGGTTTAACAATACACCACATAGGTCCAGTAATACCCTGGGAATTTCCCAATGCAATCACCAACTTTTTCTTTTTTTATAAATATATAAAAAAACAAAAAGTCAGCAAAACCAGCATTATGATGTAGCAGAGTATAACTCTGAAGTCAGTGGGGTCAGTAAAAGCCTTATCAGACCATCCATAGTTTTACAATGTGATCTGCTCTTCCTCAGACCACTAATATAGAATCCAAACAGGTGAAAAATATGTCACTCTTTAGAAGACAACAATGATCTGATAAGGATTTGACTTAGTGGAAGGAAAGAGAGAAAAAAAAAAAAAAAAAAAAAAAAGGGAATTGCAGAGCATAGCCCCTATTAGAACAAGCTAAATTTCCAGATTTTACAAATTAAAAAAACGAAAACAAAAACAAAAACAAAAAACCACTTCAACATGAAGCTACCATACAAAGTTTTTCCATTTTTCTTTGTAAAAAGTTCAGAGTTTGCAATTTAATCCTGGGTTTTTAATGAGAAGGACAGTTTTGGCCTGGACTTCCCCTTGCCCAGGATAATTTTTTGTTCTTCTTTTTGTTGACGTTGCCGTTCTTGTTCTAGTTTCATCCTTTCCTCATGAATCTTTCTTTGTTCTTCAACAATTCTCAACTGTTCTTCGGCCTGAAAGTTAAAAGTAAACATTAATTATAGAAATGTATTAAAAATTATGTACCCCCACAATAGGTGTGTCTGTTGTGTATCTACAAAAAAAATTTTAATGCAAATGCAAAAAAAAGGGAGTAAAAACAAGGACTTTCTATGAATTCCATGCCTTCTCAATATTGTACTTATGAGGTGACAACTTACACACAATGGCACATGTCATAAAATCTGACTAAGGTCATAGAGTTTAAGTGGTAGAGAAAAAAGAATTAAAAGAGAACTCTTTATTAATTATATCTACATTTTCTTTCATTTTTAATGAAAACAAATGAACAAATTGTGGAAAAGCACTTATACATTTGGGAAATAGAAATTAATTTCCACAAATCACATGTTGAGATCATGACAGATTTTGTTCTATACCTATTTTGATCTCTAACTTCAGTCTACCAGATTAATAGATTGTTAATTATAAACCAAGGCACCGATTTACTCAAAGAGCAGGTTATCTACCAATTACCATATTTATAGTTAGAAGGACATACATACACACAAAAAAACAAAAACACAGGAAAAAATCTCCACTGGAGCTTTTTGTTTGTGTGGTCAAATCATGCTGAAAAAAAAAAGGGACTATATTATAGTATCAGTAGACAACCAAGAAACACCACAGACCCAATTACCTGAAGAAAAATATTAGAAAACCTTCTGACCTAACTATAAAGTGCTATCGAACTTCAAAGGGACACTGGTATAACTGATTCCACTCCTGCAGTGCCTTCAACTCCTTCCATGTCAAGCGACCTCTTTCCTGCATTCTTCTACAGATTCCCCTATTTACCGAAGTCAGGCCCTTCTCACGCTTCCTAGAGATAGATACCATATACACATCTTCAATTCTCAACCAAGCACAATTTTAATCCCCTCCCCAAGGGGGCATTAGGCAATGCATGGAGATGATTCTGGCTGCCACAACTGGGAATGGCTCCTGGCATCCAGCAGGTAGAAGACTGGGACAATGCTACACATCCTATAATGGAGAAGACAGCTCCCACAACCAAGAATGATCTAGTCAGTGTCAAAGTTGAGAAAGCATGCTCTAACTCTGGAGTTTTTAGTATCAGTTATCATGATTTATCGTTTTTTCCATCTTTCTGTGATCTTAAAACATTCACTGCATCCTTTGAGCTGCCTACCTATACCTCCCATCCAAAGTCAAATTTTAGATCATTGCTTCCATCTCCATTATTCTACTAAAATTATCTTCTGTATGGTCAAAATCTATCAAATTCAGTGACTTTTCTCTTTATTTAAATAAATTATTTTGTTCACTTAATTCCTTTAAAAATGTTCTCTTTAGATACATTCTCTAATGCCACACACTAAGGTTTTCCACACAATCACTTCTTTAGTCTCCAATGATAATATTTTTTTTTTTTTTTAAATAAAGTGTAATGTGACTGGATTATAGGCTTTATGGCAGAGGAAGATGGAAAAGGTAACAGGACTCCGCTATGCAACACAAAATGTTTAAATTTTATCTTAAGTAGCAAAAAGAAAAGGATACAAAACTTTAGACAGCAATGTGGCATAGACTAAAAGACAAGTGTTGGAACAAATCAACAGCAGTCAAGTAGGGTCAGAGATAACAAAGATCAGAATTACAAGCTGTGAGAGAATCTGGCAAGTGACCCAGGTGGAAAATCCAACAGAGAGCTAAAATGTATCTTTAAAACACAGCTCTCTAAAACCATTTTCCTATGCTACGTTTATACCTAGCTACTGGACACACCCACCTGGGAGACCTAGGACTTGCTTCAAAATTCAACACGTTTAAGATTTAAATTCTTCCACTTTATCCTTAAAATAAATCTGCCCTTTACATTTTCTCTTCTGCCACTCAAATTCTATAGCTTTGTTTCATCTCTTCCTTCTTCGGTCAAGTTTATTAATTTTTGTTTTATTTTCTCTGACTAGAGTTTATTTTCATTTCTTTTGCCAGCATGCCAGTTTAGGGCCACATATCTTTTGTGCATCTAAAATGGCGCCCGTTTCCAGTATGTCCTTCAACCCATCCTACACGGTACTGCCAGACTCACCTTTCTAGACCATTGCTCGCTCACTCGTGTCCTCAAATTTCCAACGATATCCACTGTCCGTGGCATACAGCTTAACTTCGTAAAGTATAATGTTTCTCCAAGACTTAAGATTTTCTATAAGCTGGCTCCAGCTTTGTTTCTACTCCTCTTCTAAATTCTCCTTTCTATCTTGTTCCCCTGTCTTTTGCTCATGCCATTCTTTCCTTCTATGGAAATCCTACCTGTACATCAGAATCTATTTCAAATAGCCACTCTCTTCCTTAGGCTGTCACTGATATTACAACACAAAGAATTACCTGCTTCCAGACATCATTAGTGAATTCATATGCCAATCACTTTATCCAGTTTTCATAAATCACCACAAATTTGGGATAAGAGCTTAGTGTGTGCAACTGAATCAAGATGTAATAAGGGTTCTTTGCATGTGTGCGTGTGCCTAAGAAACATTTTATCAATATAATTACTCAGGTTCACTTTCTTCTAAGGTTCTAACTCAACCCTAGAAAAGCATACTAGAGTCCTGGAGAGTGAGGGTACACAAAGCAGAACATCACAACTTTAATCCGTAAGAGAAATCTAATGAACATTACAAATATACCATTTTTTACTCTATAAGACAGAAATTCAAAGTGTGACAACACACTGCTGTGGTTTCAATGTCACCCAAGTTCACTGCTAGAATTAACTGGCATTGTTAACAGTATTAAGATGTGGGACATTTAAGCAGTGATTAGGCCATGAGGGGTTCATCCTCATGAATGGATTAATTCTATTATCACCCGAATGGGGTGTGGGTTGGTTACTGTGGGAATGGGCTCCTGATAAAAACATTAGTCTGGCTACCACTTTTCTCTCGCTCTAGGGCCCTCTCTGTCTAGCTTGCTCGCTATGTGATGCTTTCCACCATAGGAAGACCTCACGGGATGCCTGTGCCATGTTCTTAGGCTTCCCAGCTTCCAGAACCCTGAGCCAAGAATTTTTATAAATTACCCTGTTATAGCAGCAAAAACTGGACCAACACACATATGTTACCATATAAACAGCACTCTGACACTATCAAAATTACATCTTCATAATACTTTATGCCAGCAAGTACATTTTCTGGAATTTACATTATATACTTGTACAGCAATGTGCCAGTTTTACACCCATGCGAAACTGATATATTTACAGGGTTACATATTACAACACGGTTTATAGAAAGAATGGGAAAAAACCCAAATATCCACCAATATGGGGTACATTAGATAAATTACTAAAGATATATAAAGCAGAATATTGTATAGCTGTTAAAAACAAGAAAGAGAGGAAAAAAGGAGGTCCCTATGTTCTGCAATGGAAAAATCTCCAAGTTACACTGTTAAATGAAAAAAATAAGTTCCATGTATACATGCTACCTTTGTGCAATAAAAGGAGAACTAAAATATTATGCATTTGTATCTGCCTGAATATGCGTTTACAGACATTCTGAAAAGATTTTAAAAACTCATAACTGAGTACACCTTTTGGAGATGGGGTTGGGAATGTGGGGATTGGGTTGGGGGGAAGTAAAGGGACTTCACTGTTTCTCTTCCTAAAAAAATAAAATTTGAACCATGTGATCGTTTTGCCTAATAAAAAACAAGATTTTTAAAGTAAAGCAACTTCCTTCAGAGAAAATACTAATTCTGCACTTTAGATTGGGTAAATAATCAAGTTTCTTCATTTAGGTCTACAAATACAGAAGGCAAAAATGTGTATGTATGTACGTACAGAGGAGGTGATTTTCTCTGGGACTACGGCTCAACAATGTTAATCACCAGTGCTAGGCATACAGTGCCTACTAGAAGTATTTAATGTAATTATTTAAAAATGAGGTGAATATACTATCTATACACAAACATTGGTATTTTGTTCTACTATGGCTTTAAACTAAGCATAAATCTTAATTACACTTTGACAAAAACAGAAAAGACTATTCAAACACAAACAAACAGTCCTCTCTCATTTTAATATAGCCTCTCAAGTGATAAAAGCTGGTGTCCTGTTCATCCACCATCTGTAAGCGTGGTATGACCCCATACCTTATTTGCTAGGTTATGTTCCTAAATCCTACCCTCTCTCTGCAGTAACTTTTTCTTTCCTGATGACTTTACTTACCAGAGAATACAACTATTGCTCCTCTTCCTGCTTGTTTCACATTTATGCACAAGAAAGCAGTATTTGCATTGGGGGGGTGGGGATGGATATATTTATACAGATGAATACTACTAAGCAACTCACTCACAAGGATTATGTAGTGGAAAGCTTGGAGGTCAAGGAGAAAGCTAACATCCACAATACCAGAACCATTACACTGGGGCAGACCCTCCTAGTCATTATGCCCATAACCCTGTTCAATATCACAAAGGTGGCTTTCAACCTTGTACCCCAAGCTAAAGAGTGACTGGTGAGAAGAAATACACAAAAATAAAATGTTCCATTATAGTTAAAAGGCCTACTTACCCCTCCCAGTAACCTCTTCCCTATTTATTTTATTTATTTATTTATTTTAGACAGTCTCGCTCTTGTTGCCAACGCTGGAGTGCAACGGCACGATCTCGGCTCACTGCAACCTCTGCCTCCCAGGTTCAAGTGATTCTCCTGCCTCAGCCTCAGGAGTAGCTGGGACTACAGGCACGTGCCACCACGCCCAGCTAATTTGTTTGTATTTTAGTAGAGACGGAGTTTCATCTTGTTAGCCAGGATGATCTAGATCTCCTGACCTCGTGATCCGCCCGCCGTGGACTCCCAAATTGTTAGGATTACAGGCATAAGCCATCGTGCCTGGCCTCTGCCCTACCGTCTTTATCCAGAGAATCTACTGATTTTATAAAGATTACTTTTCTAAGCATTCTCCGTCTTAAACTGTCTATAAATTTAATCAAGGCAGTCCTTAGCAATATTTCCTGTAGCAGAGATATTGAAATCTATTCTCCATTTGAAATATACATAACTTTATAAAATTTTAAAAATCCAAACATATAAATACTTCTTATCAAGAGTGATTATAGAAATGGACGAAAAACAGCACAATTAGAAACTATGCCACTATTCAGAAATGTGATTTCTACATTTTAAACCTTCCAAGATAAATAGCCTGATCCACTCTCCACTCTGCCATTTCTAATTTTAATTCCTTTATTCATCTTCCCTTCCATATAACTTTTTAAATGTATATCCCACTTTAGATAACCAATGAATAAAAATGAAAAAAATATATTTGATACGATTAGTTCTGACACTTAGTAAATTTTTCTAAGGTATTCCATGTACGACGTTAAATAACAGAAGGGTGAAACACAAGGATCCCCTCCATCCCTGTGACAACATATTTATGCCAAACCATCATTATGGGATATCATTAGCTACCATCTAAATTCATATCACCACCTACTCCCTTTACCCCCTTTTATTCTTAATTCCCCTCTTGTGACATTTATAACCTTAAATCGTTCTTGAAACTTCAACCTTAGATAATATCTCCATGGATTCCACGTTACCTGAAGTGAAGACAACTGTTTCAAAAGGAGGAAGTGACTGAGGTTGAGCTTGGTATGCAGTATTATGTACAAAAAGCACTGCCTGAGAGCTCTGGGGAGACCACTGTATAATTTTGCCAAGAAAAATCTGATGCCTTCGGGATTTTCTTTATACTTTCTGTTCTAAAATTTGACAAATAAAGGTATTATCTAGATGTGGCTCTTTTAATGTTCTGTATTCTACATTCTCTCTTTTCACCAGTTCTTCTGTCTTAGTCATTCACTATTTTGTGCACTAAGTATTCCTTAAATGCCTGGGGATACCTGGCATTAGTTTATTAGGAATGATTACATCAGGAGGGTCTTTTCTGGTTCCTACAACAGACTCCCCCCACCCTGCGTCTCCACTTTTTCATACCTCTTCACTCACCAAGTTTATTAGTTCTCCCTTACAGTTTCTAAGAACTGCTACTTTGGTGATTCAAGACCCCATCTTTTGACTGGCCTTCAGTGACTTCGTGTTTTCAGTTTGTGTCCTACAAACCCATCCTTCACAATGTCAATACACTCACTCATGTCCAGAAATTTATTTTTAAAATTCCTGTCTCAAATACATTAACATAAGGTCTTCAACCAGCTTTTTATATTACCAATCATTAAAAAACCTCTCACTCTCCGAAAATCCTTACCTGACTTATCCGAAACTTCATTTCAAATTAAAATGTTTGACATTTACATTTGGTGGCTTATTTTTCCTAAGTATTGTGCCATTTCAACTTATAGAAATGGTCACTCTACAACAAGATACCCTGTTCTTTTTCCAACTGTGTTAATTTCCTGTGGCCACTGTGACAAACTGCAACTGGATGACATATATTATGGAGGCAAGAAGTCCAAAATCAGTATCACTGGAACAAAAATCAAAGTGTTGGCAGGGACACACTTCCACCACAGATTCTAGGGGAGAATACGTTTTTGCCCCTTCCAGCTTCTGGTGGCTGCCAAGGTTTCTTGGTATGTGGACACTTAACTCCAAGGTCAATATCCTCAAATCTCTGTGTTTGTCTTCACATCATCTTTCCTATGAGAGCGGATTCTGTCAGGAGTCTAAACACCTTCCTTCATCGTGTCATGTGTCCTTTTCAGTCCCAGTTGGCAGTTTCTGCTGAAACAACATTCTCAGAAACTTTGGAGGTCCCCTACATGTCACATCATTAAACATGGTTCTCCACAGATATTTCCTGGATAATCTCATCTATTTCTGGCTTTTACTAAGATAGTACGGGAACCTATGAGTTACATGCATAGTTTCTTCAACACAAACAAAAGGTTGTCTAGCAATACCCTTGGCCTTCTTTCCAGAGCCAGTTTTTCTAACAGTGAACATCTTTTGCCATCTGAATAGACTGAGATTTTCCCAACATCAAGTGCTGGTGGTTCTTTCTATACTTATCAGTTCATTCTTCAATTTAGCTCTTCTTGCCACTTTACTATAAACAGGAAGAAACCAGGCTACACCTTCAACACTTCCTTAGAATTCTTCTCAGCTAAATACGAAAAAGTTTTAAGTTCTGCCTCACACACAACTGTAGGGCACAATTCACC
Organism: Chlorocebus sabaeus; assembly: GCF_047675955.1. Classification (NCBI taxonomy): domain Eukaryota; kingdom Metazoa; phylum Chordata; class Mammalia; order Primates; family Cercopithecidae; genus Chlorocebus; species Chlorocebus sabaeus. Next base: position 88,330,962 of record NC_132906.1, read on the forward strand.
CAAGCTTTCTATTACTTATAGAAAGGATCTCTTTCCCTCCAGTTTATAATATGTTCCTAATTTGCTTCTGAGCCCTAACCAGAAACACCTTTAAAATCCGTATTTTTGCCAACAGTCTTTAAAGGCAATGTATGCATTTTCTATCATGTGACTCAAAATTGGAGCCTCTACCCACTGTCCAATTCCAAAACCACTTCCACATTTTTAGGTAACATATTACCACAAACTGAATAGCTCAACATAAATTTATTCTGGAGGCCAGCAGTCTGAAATCAGTATCACTGGGTTGAAAGCAAGGTGTCAGCAGGGTGTCCATTCTCCTTTTGGAGTCTTTAGGGGGGAGTCTGCTCCTTATCTCTTACAGCTTCTGGTGGCTGCCAGATTCCTTGGCTTCAGCCTACATCACTTCAATCTTCAAAGCCAACATTTTCAAATCTCTCTCTTCTGTCTTTACTTAGCTTTCTTCTCCTGTCTGTGCTATATGCTAAAATTTCCCTCTGCCTCTCTAAGAATACATGTGATGGCATTTAAGGCCCACCAGATAATCCAGAATAAACTCCCCATTGCAGATACTTAATCACATCTGCAAAAGCCCCACCCTCCTTGTCATATATGGGCACATTCAAATTCCAGGCATTAGAATATAGACTCTTTTTCATGGAGAGAGGACAGAAGGGAATTTTCAGCCTACTATACAAACTCATTGAAAAGAAATCCCTGCTTACATTTTTCAGAGCCATCTCTCCATTGCAAAGCACACTCTGGTTAATTTTAAACTTATGTATGTGGTACACATTTGATATATAAGCAACTTTAAAACATGGCACTATATTTTCCTCTCTCAAACTGCTGAGATACCAAACTGGTGAAATACAAAGTGGTATGTATATAACACAATGAACTTGGCAACTGAAGAAAACTATTTCATTAGTAAAGAGATCTGTAAATCTAGAATGTATAACTTGCATACACTTTAAAACCCCAAACACCCCCGTCTCCCATCAAAAGTAATTTGTCCTTCCTTTGACCAGTATAGTATGTTACCTACAATTTTATTAAAAACTATCAGTCTATTATCATAGTTTAGGTGCTTACACCAGATTCACTAACCAGGTTGCATGGTTTGTATTTTAACATCTTGACAAGGGTATAGTTTGAGGATTTCTTCCTCCTGCTGACACAACCTTCTGGAACAGTATTTTATTCTATAGCAAAACCTATCCCCAATTTTTAAGTCTGTTTCCCTCTCCAAAAAAGTAAAGTTCATACACATTTCAGAACAGTATCTTGAGACTTTCCAAGGCACATCATAAAAACACCATGGAGAAGACTTCAAAAAAATTTAAGCACTATTTTTAATAAAAGAAAATTAAAATTTTCCATTGTATTACCAACCCTTCAAATACCTAAAGATAGTTATGTGTTGCCAACACTAACTCAAGAACAAAGAACAATCTGAAAAAAAGCCAAATCAAGTCATATTTGGATGCTTTTACTTTGTAAATAAAGTATGTCTGTTGGTTAATACTTTTTTTTTGTCTCTGTTGACAAACCAAATATCTTGGTACACAATGTGGAATTGAAAAAAACAGTAACTAGCCATGGACTAGAGCACTTAACAATGATTTTCATATATGGGTGAGCTCGTGTGGCTAGGCTAACACATTCCTTGTGGCTAGGCTATCACATTCCTTATCAGTCATTACGGGATTCAATCTGTGAACTTTTGTCAAAAGAGGCTACCAACATGGCACAAGTATACATATGTAACAAACCTGCACGTTATCCACATGTACCCTAGAACTTAAAGTATAATAAAAAAAAATTAAAAAAAAAAAATCAAAAGTATGACTTTAATTTCTTTACTATTATTTGTAAGTGATCAAAAAAGTGATATACATTACTTGTAGCGTGTAGAAACTGAAGAAAAGTATAAAGTTACACATAAGACTAACAATTAAGGATAACTATTTTTAGCATTTTGGCTTATTTGTGTGTCTCTTAAAATGTACAAGTATATGTTTCTCAAAATAAAAGGATCATATTGGATATATAAATTTTGTATTTAGCTACCTCCATTCTATTTTGTATTTCCCCTGAATTATCAAATACTTTTTGGCTACAGAAAAATCCATTGTATAATAATAATTAATTAAACAACATGGACACTTCTATTTTAAATAATCTGAGAATATCTTTGTATGTAAATTCATTTGTAAATGACTCTATCTCATGAGATAAATTCTTAGACACAGAATTAAAGTTTTTTAATATTTACTGATTTACTGTTAATTGTCTTCTGAAACCACTATACCCATTTAAATTCTCATGATCATCAGGTAAAGAGGTCTCTGTATCATAACCTTGCCAACACAGGACACTGTGAAAAACAATGGCTTTAGGGGATTTCTATTAAGGAAAAAGAAAAGAGGGGGACATTTCTTTGCGTCTCTACTGAGGTTGAGATACATTTTCAGAAATTTGTTGTAGTTGCTTCTCATCCTACCTGTGCACAAATCTCCTTTTAAATTAGGAAATTAGTCTTTACTGATCTGTAACATCATTGTATTATCTTTTCAGTTAAAATGTTTAAGAAATCTCTTTCCCCACTTTCAGGGTACTTTCATTATCAACTTGTCTTTTCTGTAATCCGCTTGCCACACAAACTTCTTAGCACACATAAGGTTGGATGGCCACTACTTTACTACAGCTACTTCTTCCAGTATCTCAAGTTTCCACGCCCTTGCCTTTGTTTTATTCTACTACCCCAAAGGCCTTTGCCCTGTTTCATTTCCTCATACTCTTGTCCGTCTCCTAATAGAATTTCCATCTATCCATCAGGGCCTAGCTCAAGGGACTACCTCTTCTAGGAAGGTTTCCCAGGCCACCTAGGGCAATTATGTCATTATCTCACACTACCTATACCACTTACCAAATATTTCCATAGTAACAAACTTTTTTTGGAGTCGTCCTTATTTCCAAAATGTGTTAAATTATTTAAAAGCACTTAATGGCTTGTCTACTTTTTCATCAAGTTGCTTTTCTCAATAAAGATTTTAGTAGTTACCTTTGATCATCCTTCATCATTCATCATTTTCTAGAGGCCAGAATGTTTCTAATTCTTCTTGCTTTATATGCTATCAAGTACTTTTAATAGGAGTTTGAATATATTTTACATATTTCCCAACAAACATACACAAAGATTAAAGAATAGTGCTCAAAACTGAGAGGAAAGGGAGGGAATAAGGCAATAAAAGTATAAGTGGGCCTCAATGTGTACCTCCTTGCCATCTTTATACATTTTTTGTCTCCTCCTACACAAAGAATACCCTACTTTTCCTGCCAGCATATGACTACCAATAGAACCAAATAAAAAACTTTTCTTGGCCAGGCGTGGTAGCTCACACCTGTAATCCCAGCGCTTTGGGAGGACGATGCGGGCGGATTACAAGGTCAAGAGTTCGAGACCAGCCTGGCCAACGTACTGAAACCCCGTCTCTACTAAAAACACAAAAAGCAGCTGGGTGTGGTGGCAGGCACCTGTAGTCTCAGCTACTCAGGAGGCTGAGGCAGGAGAACTGCTTGAATCTGGAAAGGGGAGGTTGCAGTGAGCCGAGACTGTGCCACTGCACTCCAGCCTAGGCAACAGAGGGAGACTCTATAAAAAAAAAAAAAAAAAATCTCCAGTACCAATTTACTATGCTTCCAACTTTATTGAACACTGTAAGCAAACATGTTAAATATGTTCTAATTCTTACTCAACTTTCTCAAATCCAAGCCTCTTTTCCCCTAAGATATGTTTTTTACCTGAAGTTTATCACAAGCATGCCATCAGAATAGTGTCACTCTGGGCCAGGAGTGGTGGCTCACACCTGTAATCCCAGCACTTTGGGAGGTGGAGATGGGTGGATCACCAGAGGTTAGGAGTTCAAGACCAGCATGATCAACATGGTAAAACTCCATCCCTACTAAAATAGAAAAATTAGCCGAGCATGGTGGTGGGTGCCTGTAATCTCAGCTATTCAGGAGGCTGAGGCAGGAGAATAGCTTGAACCCAGGAGGTGGAGGCTGCAATGACCTGAGACTGCGCCACCGCACTTCAGCCTGGGCAACAAGAGCGAAACTCTATCTCAAAAACAAAACAAAATGAGAACAGTGTCACTCTGATCAAATCTAAATTTGTGCGATCTGGAAAAGTGCTCATGTTAAGCATGGCCCATAGACCACTTACAATCTACAAACTAATCAATCCCCAACAAGGACAAATCAATATAAGTGTTTTAGAAGTTTTTACAGCAATATGACCTCATGTTTCTAGTAATTCATCTTAATTGTATTTTGCAAAATAGAGGTCTGAGTCAAACTGGGATTAAAAAACAAAAACTGAGCACTTACTACCATTTGAGAAGCATTATGTTATGACTACCAATACTTTTTCCAGTGATCACACACCAAAAGTCATATTTTTATTTTTCATGTGGGCAAACAACAGAGGACTGTAAGAATAATGTAAGGAGGCCAAGCCATCCCTAGCTACCACAGGGTCAGAAGGGATCAAGATCTTGGCAGGGCACACCAAGCTTCCAGGCCACCCACGTAATGAACCCAGCACAGCTATCCAGTCTCTCTAACATGTCCTAAAAGGAGGTCTAGTTCCACCTGCTCAATAATTTTGCTTCAATGATTTAACTATCAACCATATTTTTTCCTCTTTTCTGAAACATCCACAAAAGAGGAAACCAGAGTGTATTTTAACCCTTCAAAGCTCAACCTTCTAACTTCAAATTCAGATTGTACACTTTCCCTCTTCTTCCTAACTGCACTGAGGTTCTCTCCTTACATGGAATCCTGGAATTACTAAAAAAAAAAAAAAAAAAAGTTATCACATATGTATTCATAAGCATGCAGCAATGTAACTTAGAATGACTCATCCATTTCACATTCCTATTGCCTTTTCGACTGTAGCAGATTTTAAGATTTTCTTTGGGAAAGTGGATTATGGCTTTCCAATAGATTCCATTATGGCCTTCACAAATACCAGGTGATATTTATCAAGAATCCATTGTGCCATGCTCACTAAGTTATGTGGAATATTTCTAGTCTTATCTCTTATCCAGAGGACACTATCTTTAAGAAGATGATGCTCTAGAAACAACTGCCCCATATTAACTTTTTACATTCTTATTCATCCCCACTTTCAATGGGATCCACCGTTAACTAATTAGACCCACCTGGATATTTTTCTGTGCATTTATAACCACAAAATTTCTTTATACCATGTAACTGGAGCTTACAATTTGCTTCCCCTCACCCCTATCTTTTCATATTACATAATTACCAAAGAGACTGTATTTCTTGTTAAGATTATAAACTAGGAATAGGAAATTATTCTGGTGCACTTACTATCAAATAAATACTATCTACTCCTGGTAACAAGCCAACTAATACCAAATAAAATGCTGCATATTACAGGTGGTTTAAATATACCCCAAGCTTTTGTTGTTGTTGCTATTAGTTTTTTAGGCATATGAGAAATGTGAACGAGGTTAGGAAAAATAAAACTGGGGATACAGAACAAAACAATTTCGCCAGAAAACTTGTTTTTTAAAATCTCTGCAAATTTTGGAGTTCTGTCCAGATTGGAAGTAAAAATCGCAATTGTTTCTATCCTTGACTCAAAAAGCCTTTAAAGTTAGTCCACAGAACCCCCTCAAAAATAAGTCAAATTATAGAGCACAAAAGTCCACAAAATCTGAAAAAAGGACATAAAGCAAATACAAAACACTTTTCACACAATGCTTTACACTTACCAGTTTGGCTTGTGCTTCTGCAATTTTTCGGTTATTCTCTTCCAGTATTCGCTCTAGCTCCTCACGTTTTGCACGTTCTTCCTCCTAAAGGGGAGGATATGTTAAGATATTAGAAAAACAAAATGTTTATTTTTATTGATAAATATTTACTAATCTTCCTCTGAACTTTTTTGATATGACTTACAGGGTAGCTTTATAGCTACCTTCTGTCTGACAAATGATAAACTGTGCAGTCACTAAAATTGGTTTCTAGCACTAAATTTAAATCATCCCTCCCAGTCCAAACAGCAACCAACTAAACCCTCCCTAATGATAGTTTCCTGGCAATTATTACTAATACTTTAATATCACACAAATCAACAAGGACAACTACAAAACTGGATAGTATTTACCAAATTAAAAAAATAATATATAAAATATAAATAAAGTGAATATTTGTCTCACCAATTATGTATACCTACGTATTCTTTACCTATACTCCTTTAATCAGCATTAAAAGTTGAATATTTACTGTCTTGTCCAGTGTCCTGCAGAGTGTGCTCCTCGGCTGCCATACGCGCCAGCTTCCTCTTTAAAATGATTTGTACTGTTAGCTTGGCAATACCTGCATCAGCAGCTCAACCATTTATAAAGAAACAACATACAAGGAAGGCTGAGCTGAGGAATGCAGATGTTTATGGTAAGAAGGAACAAAAAATGTAATTCATCATTCCTAAGGCAAACAATTAATAAGAAAAATACATTTACTGTTAGTGAAAAATACAAATGGTAATCCATACTTCATGGAACTACGGGCTTCTTCCATGGGGAAAATGGACTTAACATTCAGATGTTGACAATTTCGGAAGGCAGCTTATATTGTCATCTACAATCTGAACTGAAACTCAGAAATCCAGGGGATGCATGATCAGGAAATAAAATTCTTCAACTTATTTTTTCTTGGAGAATTTAATGAGATTTTATAATGCAAACTGTATGAAGACTGCTTGATGGCTTGGGCAGTGTTCAGATCACAGCATACATATTCAAATGATTTTAATATTTGGAAAGACTGTCAGAGAGTTGTGTCCGTGTAAAAAAAAATTGTTAATATGAAACAAAAAAGCAAATGAAGAGAAAAAAATCTTACTATGATTAATAACTCGCTACAAGACAGCACCATTACTCCAAAAAATCTTCATTATTAAAAGCACTGATATAAATAAAAATTTCATACATTCAATTTTATAGTCTGTGAAACCCACTATAAATAAGCATGCATATCTAGTTAAAGACAGGACAAGGGAAAATGCATTTTAAAAGCTAAGCTTACCAGAAAGCAAAGAGATTTAATATGTCAACTTGTCCACAATAATGCCAAGATGAAAAATGACAATGAGTCTTAATTATTTTGAGTCAAATATTTCAGTTCAAGAAAACAACTACAGGATTTCCTACGTCACACACCAACTAGATTCATATTCAGTAGGCAAACTATGGTGATAAGACACTCAGGGCTATAAATTAATTTGCCTTGAGCGTTTCAGTGACTTTCACCAAGTTTTTGGATCCTGGAGTAATCAGTGCAAACAAGCTATAAAGCTTCAGTAGCAAATTACTGTCTCACAGAAAGACATTTTCAACTTCTGCTCCAGCTGCTGATAAAACAAATCATGTGTTTAGCTTGACTCCAGACAAGGACAACCTGTTCCTTCATAACTCTCTAGAGAAAAAAAGGAGTTGTTAGTAGATACTAAAAAAAGTGGATAAATAATCTGGATATTTTTCCTAAAAAGATTCCTTGAAACACATTAGGAAAATGGAGGGCCTTATGATCGGAATGCTAGAATTAGTCCATTGTGCTGAAGCAGGGTTTAGGGGAGGGAGTGAGGGATAAAAGAAGGAAAAAAAGAAGAGTGAGAAAACCTATTTATCAAAGCAGGTGCTATCACTCAATGTTAGGCCCTGCTCTTTTTAATCTGACTGAAGGCAAAAGCCTCTCACAGTCTAGGTAACAGAGTGATAGAATAGAAGAATATACAACCACAGGTGGATTTTTAACCTTTTCCCTTTACCACTCCCTGTCTCCCCACCATCCTCCCAAAAAAGAATGTAAGTCCTGCAGCCATGGCAAAAGTTTCAAACACTTCTCAAATAGCCAGTTCCATTAAATCAAAAAGTATCCTTGAATATGTTTTATGAAAGCTTCCAACTTTTAAGTTATCAGTCAGCACTTCTGAATAGGCTAAAAAATTAACTTTCGCAGCAATGTTAAGTTTAGACGAGAAAGGAATTAGATAGTCTGTATTCCATCTCTTTCTGAACTGAGCAGGAGGCAGAACCCAACACTGAAAGTTTTGCCATGGACTGTCTCTACTTTCCAAACGACCGAGCGTTACCTCTCTAGCTTTTTGTGCTGCAAGCTCAGCTTGTCTCTGTCGCTCGAGTTCTTCGAGCAACTGCTTTTCCATGATGCGTTTGGCTTCCTCCACCCTTCGGAGAACTTCTCGTTCAATTTCATCCTTCCTTTTCTCTAGTTCTTCCTCCACCCTTTTTGCCACCAATTCTTCCACTCTTCGTGCTGTTTCTTCCTCGATGAGTTTTTCTTCTATTTCCTGCTGTCGACTAGCAAACAAAGCGAAAAAAACGAGTTAGATATTTATTTTTAAAACTATAAATTTAAACAAAACTAGTTTTAAGTCTATCAAGCCATTGAGCCTGATATTATTCAGTGATTTTTTCAGAATTTCCACGTCACATTTAAGGAAATGACAGATGCCAAGATGTTAACTAATACAGAAATTCAAATGAATATAAAATCTTTTTTTCCTTTATCATATTCTAAATACAGGAGAACTGGTATATACAAAAAGCCTAATTCATTAGTTTTAATTTAGGAACGATAAATCTGACACAGAAAACTACTTGTTATCGACTTTATAATCAGAGGACAAGTCGTTAAAATATATAGATTTGCTCATTTGCCAATCCCTTCATCTGGGGCTGAGCTACAAAGTAGTAAGCAGAAATTACGCAGCAGGCAACTCAGACTGGCTGAATTTATTTCCCGCTAAGCAAAGAGAGAACAAACACAGACTGAAGAGATTCAGACTGCTGGAGTAATAGTGCGTAGTTTTTACTGAAATTATGACCAACTTAAGTTTTGAACTGAAGTTCTTTAGCTGTATAGTTCCTACTGTCTTTTCTTCCTTTTGCTAATTGATTTTCAATTAAAAGCTCCTCTAGAAATACGGAAGTGGATAAAAATATATTTTTATTACCAGAAAAAGTTCAATAAAGCATGATACTACAGTTTTAATTACTCCAATCCCATTTTGATATTATAAACCAATTTACTCAAAATAAAATGCTGTGCTGAAATTACTGACATTCATCAAGGCACCACTGTGGAAATTCTGTACATTTTATACCAATGATATTCAGTGACAGCCACTGGTCACGTGTCTGGTCCGAACTGAAATTTAGCGTGAAGAAAAAGAATACAAATGATCTCCTATTTTTATTTGATTGTGTGTTAAAAATTATATTTTGCATAAAAATATACACTATAATTTCATCGATTTCTTAATGTGACTACTAAAAATTTTTATATTGCATACATTGTTCACACTATTTCTACTTAATAGAACTCTGAGACAATAATTTGTGCTGAATGAATAAATTCGGAGGCTCTTGCAGTAAATCTAAATCCTCAGAGGCCGATTCACGTTCCAACTTTCTCACAACTCTCAAAATTAAATAAAACCCACAACCTTTATCTTTTGATGACTCAATTGACATACATATATATAAGAGTCATTCAATTTACCTGTTTAGTAAAGACTTTATCATTTCTAAGTGACCTTTAAATACCCCAATCCACTTCAACTTAACTCTATTCTTCAGGATGATTCAATTCTCACCCAAGGGCTCTCATTTTCAACCCCTGTTACTTATTCACAGTGATAACACACTAACACCAATGTGTCTTAAACAATCGGATTCATTTCAGTTTCTACATTTATCCTCTACATTCTTCTGTCAAGGAGACAGTAGGTACTAGAGAAAGTACCTTTAAGGTCCTAGATGTTTGCAACACCCATTCTCAGGACTCTGTTGTTGTTTCTTAAATATTTCCCTTTTCCCTTTCAAAACTAAGTTTTCTTAAAAAAAGGTATGAAAGCCTAAGACTTAACTATGCTCCTTTTCCTTAACTTCCAATTAAATACAGTATTAGAGTGGTTTCAATAAGCCTTTATCTACAGCAGCTCAGTAAGAGAGCAGGTATCTTCCCCAACACCAAAAAAATCAATCACCAAAGGAAACCAGATGGCAACTTCAATAGAAATTAAACCACATTTCAATATAAAATGTTGTTTCTCTACTTCATCCAAAGGGAAAGAGAACTAATCAATGAAATAAGGCTGACAACTGTTGAATCTGGATAATGAGTACACAATAATAATAGTAATCTACTTTTGTGTATATGTAAATTTCTCATAATAAAGTGTGTACACACACACTTTTGCTACTTGGTTCTTCTGAAATTAGTAAATGTAGAGAAGCCTAAGAAGAAACTTAATATTTAAAATTTCAAAGCCAGTACGATGTGACTTGTAACCAGCAATACTAAGTGGATCATAGTACTATTAAAAAAAAGGATAATGTAACAAAGTTCCAATTAAAACTCCACACAAAGTAGAAAGAAGGCCCTAGGAGTAAAAAGTTGCCAACTTAAGAATTTGAGGAAGGTGGAAGAGAACTGATAAATACTCAAGGTTATTTTTGGCAGTCAAGCCATCCCTCAGCAGAAGTGCAGTGGCTAACAGGGCCTCATTTCCATAGCTTTGGCCAGTAAGCAGAAAATGAGCCAAATAAATTTACTTACAGCAAAAGCCAAATCAGAATGTTGTCAGTTCCCTGCTTCTATTTCCATGGATGACATCAAACCAGAGGGCCCATATAACAGGCAGTACAGGCAGGCCGTGGGCTGCTATGCTGCTAAGGAGTCAAAACTAACTACAGCTCAGCGACTTTATAGCCCACAGGGAGGGCGCAAGTGGAAAGTCCCATGCTCAACTGAAACACTGGAGAATGAGAAATGAATGACCTAGTGCAGTTTCTCACAAAGCTGCTTATCTCCCTTTGTTCCTGGAGGAACTGAAAGGCATCCGAACATGAAAACTAAGCTTTGCGACAGGCAGGGTTCTGGGTTCCACAGCAAAACCGTTTGCCTTCAAGTGTTAGCAAGAACATAACTTCGCTGTTTTTCTTGGTAAAATTAAAAATGCTACTTCAGTAACCAGAAAAAAAATTTTAAATCAAATTTTAGAACCAGTGCTGATGGAAAGCTCAATTTTATAGCCTCGCCATACACTGAATTCAGCAAACCAATGAGCACATATACAACTGAATTAAGCATGAGTTCATCTTTACTGACGGCAAATTTATCATCATGATCAATGATATAACCACTATTATGTCTACTCCCATAAAAGGCATTGAACTTTCCTGAGTGGGTCATTAGTGTCTTGCAAAATAGGTATCACCTAACAGCCTATTCACTCCTTAAAACCCTTGCCATAGTTGTCACCCTCATGATGTTCTTTTCTCTAATGTTTTCCTCATGCTTCTCTGCTGAATGTCCATTCTCCTGCCAATAATATACTACACTGATGAAAGCATTAAATCAAGATCTTCCAGGTTTCCAATGGAAATGGTGTAATACTAGGTTCTACTTTATCTGTGCTCTCAGGTATTTTAAAAAGACTAGTCACGATGAACTTTAAAATGTTAACGATTAAAAACAAAACAGTAAGGCTATAGCACCTCATCACTGTTAAGAGTATTACTCCATACAGAGTAACTGACACCATTATTTTAAAACATCTTTAAAATGTAGGAACTCAATCCTAGGGGCTTACTTCTAGGAATCGCTTAATAATTATTAGCAAACAGCATTTACTTATTACTTAATAAGTAACATATAATATTGTGCCGAAAGCTTTATATACCATATAATCATTTAAATCACATAATTATTCCTATGCAATGGGTATGTATCTCATTTTTACTGTGGCAACTAAGAACAAGGAGCTTAAGTTTCTGGACTCACGCACACTGGATGTTGCTGAGCTGTTTCTCTGAACCTACGTAGATGCCAAAGCTAATGATCTCAAGCAAGCACTATACTACTACCCTATATTGGTTTCTGCAGGACAAATGAGAGGCAAAGACAAGCACACAGATTTAACTACGAAAGAAAGAAAAGAAAGAAAGAAAAGAAAGAAAGAAAGGAAGGAAGAAAGGAAGGAAGAAAGGAAGGAAAAAAGAAAGGAAGAAAGGAAGAAAGAAAGAAAGAAAGAAAAGTATAGGCCAGGCACAGTGGTTCACACCTGTAATCCCAGCACTTTGGGAGGCTGAGGGAGAAGGATTCTTTGAGCCCAGGAGTTCAGGATCAGCCTGGGAAACATACTGAAACTCTGTCTCTACAAAAATAATAAATAAATAAATACATATTCTTAACATCAACTAGGTCTTATGCCTTAATGTTCTGTCAGAGCCTTAACCTCCAAAAATATGCGGCTTCATATACTCAATTTTCTCCTAAAAGCTCTTCTTTGCTCTCACAATGAACTGTCCAAGTACTCTAAGAATCACTCATACAGATCCCAGTTCAGTGTAGACACTCTAATTTAGAAGGCTCTTTATCTGTCATCCAGTTGAACACAGAGGATATCGGAACCTAGACATCCCAGGCTAGAGTAAGTTACTATGCCATTAACATTTTCCTGATTTGCTGCAAGTCATTTTCAGTTGTCTATTTTTTCAACAGTTAATACAACATGCATGCAGCATCTCAAAAGAGCATTTAAGAAAATGGTGCTACTGGTGTGGAGGAGGGGTGAGAAGAACCACACTGAATGGCTGGGACACAGGGATGAGAGGAAGATCTTTTGAACTGAATTTTGAACCATATGAATTGCCTATTCAAAATTGATGGCAAAGGTCTTAAAAAATGTAAAGGCCTACCTTTTAAGCATCAAGATTACAACTTGTAAGATCACTTCTTAAATTCATCAGGCTTGGTCTGGCTCCATGTAAGTAAGTTACATTAAATAACATTACTTATTGAGAACTATTATATGCCAAGTATCACCTACTTTAAATATATTATCTCCAATTTTCACAATAAGCAAGAAGTTAGAGGTAGGTGATTTATTCAACAACTCAGAATTGTAAGTGGATAAGGTTTCCAATCTTACCAAAGAATTCCTAATTAGCTAAACCCAGCGGTTGATTCTTATTTTACAGTCTCATTCCATCTAAGTAGACTTCTTGAAAGGGCACCTGACATTATGCATTCTTACCATATTCCTTTCCGCTTCCACCATGGGCTTTTCTCCCTCTTCCCAATTACAAATACAGGCATGTCCTCAGGTTCTTTCAGTCCCTTGAATGAACCGCTCTCCTCTCTCCACACTCTCCGTGGGTCATTCCATATACACTCAAGGTTTCACTGACATTCAGAGAAGCCCCTCTTAGCTAGGCTTCAGTCTCACATGATCAACTCTGGATAAACTCAGTACAATGTATCCAAAACCAGTGCTCACAGTGGAGGCACCATTCTCTTATTCCCTTTCCCTCTCCCATATCCGCTATTCACAAAGTTTCTGACATTTTTACCAGTACCTGCCACACGGTTGTTACTGAAACATTTGGTAGATGAGTTGCAATAGCCACACTATAAACATGAGAATCAACATTCTTTTTCTGAAGTCCCACATTCCATTTAATATACCCTGAATGTTCCTTAAATCTGTCCCTCTTTTCCATTCCGACAACCATCCTCACTACTCCTGTGTAAACTTCTGTACCCACCTCTTACTTTCCATCCTATACAACAATCAAAACAAAAAAGGCACCCTGTCATTTACCTGCTTAAAATCCTTCCTGTTTCTACGATGAAATCCAAGCTCTTTAACATGACATAAAACAACCCTAACATGATTCCCAGCCTCTATTTACCTCTCCAGTCACTCCATGACTTAAATATTTATAGAACTTCGTGTTCTAAGTCAACAGTCACCTGATTATTCCACTTTTGAGACCATTTCCCCTATTTTGGCAGGAGTTGGGGGAGGAGGCTCTTTTCTGTGCTCCACATACATCCTATACCTTGCCTTGTCATTGTCATAGTCTTATCTCCTCCACCCTCACAGGATACTTCCTTTACACAGTTTATATTACTGTCACTAAATTTACTACACTGTATTATTGCCTATTTAATGATCTGTCTTTGAGCTAGATCAAGCTCTTGGAGAAGGGCCAATCATTTTTATATTAACAGCACTTAGCACAGTGCCTGGCACTTATTAAATGCTCAATAAACATCAGTAAAATGAATAAACTAACCAACAGGATATGTAGACTGAAAACTATTTCCTTCCATTCCCAAAGCTCCAATACTTAAGTCTTTCCACTGTTTCTTTTGCATTGCTTCCAAGGCATTAGAATATATTAAGTAACGCGTATTGCACGGCACCCAGGAATTTAGGGTACAGGTGGCTGCTGGCCCTGGCCCCTTCTCCCTCCTAAATACTATTGGCAGTTTGTGTCTTCTCTCAAACCAGAGAACCAGACAGCCTCTATTTGCCATATTTCATTCCTGAATTTCTTCTCTGCTATCCATGTGAAGCCTGCTAAATGCTTCTATTTATTCTTTGCATACCAAGTTTCTTTTCATTTTTCCTACAAATCTTAGCTTTCTAATGAAAGGCAAGTCATTCCTCTACGGGGGACTCCTTTGTTTTCACATGAAGAAATTATCTCAGCAATGTCTTAGGTAACTTTTTATACATCCATCTATTGATAGCTATTTGAGAACTTTACAGCTAAGGGCCTTGTTGCAGACCCAAAAGTTGGATTCTACAAAATCAAGGTTTAATCTGAAATAATTACTTTACCTTTGTTTTCATATATATCACTGACAGTTCTAAGTACAGGAAAAATGAGTGTTGCATGTGTTTTAAAGGAATGTTGGAAGCAAAACAGCTCCAGGTACAGCTTCCTCTGTAGTATTAGTGCTCCAGTCCTACCTTTTAGTAATTTTATTTTAGAAACAAGCTGTATGTGTGCTGGAAAATCTACCTAACACAAACGCAACTACAGAAAACTACAAACCCTACGGACAATTCAGTACACATAAACTCGCCTCGAGAAAATCACAAATTCAGTAACGTTCTTGCTTCATGAGCACTTTCTAAATATTCACTGAAGAACTGACCAAACTGACTAAGTATGGCTGGTTAAATACGCAGTTAGTAGGACTGTTCAAATCTACTTTTCAATGTGGTTTTTGGGAACTGAATACCCAGAGCATCAAAGTATGACGATCTTAAAGCAAAACACACAACAAATCCCTAAACTTTAAAACCCAAAAGTTCCTGTAGTTTGGGATTATTTATCCACATCTACTTTCACAGCCAGAAATACTTGAGAGCTGACATTTTTGGAAACACATTGTAACTCTAGTTTTCACTACTCTTCAGGTGAGCAACGCCAAAACGAAAGCAACTATTCCAGTGTTTTCTGAAGAAGCACAGTGCAAGGGGAACAACAAAACTCCACGTGTTTGCTAGAGAAATAGAAAGCAAGTTTAAAAAAGGGTACGCTTTGGGATGGTGATTACACAGGTGAATTCAAATGCCAAAAAAACTCATCGCAGTGTACACTTCTGGTCTGTGCTTTTTTTTTTTTTTTTTTTTTTTTTTTTTTTTTTAACATCTCAAGAAAGGGGTAAGCGTGTAGGCTCAAGGGGAAAAATGCAATCCAGACACCTTAACAATAGGAATACACTAAAGTGAAAATGCATTTTTCTGGCGGACCACCTGAAGTGTATGATTCTCGGGAGTACTTAAGTTCTGTCCCAAATTTGAGCTTCAATAGAAGAATGCTTCTGGCCAGCTGTGATTCGCATCTCAAAGGTTAATTCCCATCTGTCTTCTTCTCAAGCCGACCAGCAAACGCTCACCACCCTCCACATCTGCAGGCCAGCTCTCTCCCGGCCTCACGAGCCGACTCAGCTCTCCGACCACACTCCGAACTCCACCCCTACTTCCGGGACACCACTCCTCTCACGCGCCAAAATCGCCTTCTCCTATTTAAGCCCTCTCTGCTCAAGCCCTCGAATTTTCCTTCCCTGACAACTCCTGGGTCTGTTCCACCCCAGCCCTTCCAAAAGCCAAGCCTGCCAGCCCCGCCGCCGCCTCTCCGGCCCGTTCCCGCGCCCGGTCCCCAGCCCCGTTCGGTCTCCGCCATTCTCCCAGCCCGCGCCGTCCCGCCCCGGCCCCACGCCCTCGCCCAGCGCCCCGTTCTCCGCACGCCCCGGTCCATCCCTCCGCGGACACTCACATTTTTCGCTGCCGCTCGAACTCCGCTTTCTTCTCCTCCTCCTCTCGCTTCTGCTTCTCGTCCAGGCTGCTGCGCTTGCTCACCGTGCGCCCGAAGATGTCGATGCGGTCGGGCGGGGACGAGGCGCGCTCCCGGTCCCGCTCGCGCCGGGACACGGCCGTGTTGGTGGAGCGCGAGCGGGACCGCGACTCCCGCCGCCGGTTCCGTTTACTTTCCCGAGATTTGGAACGCTTCCGCACGCGCTCCTTATCCCTGGATCGCGACCGGGACCGGCTGCGCTTCTTGTTATGCTTGCTGCTCTTAGTGTGCTTGGAGCGGGACGAGCTCCGGCTCCGAGACCGGCCCATCCTTCCGGGCGACGCTCTAACCGCTGGCCTCAGGCCCCTCACGCGGCCAGTTCCCCTCGCCTCCGCCTTCGGACGCGGGCTGGCGGTCCTACCGAGGCCGGAGGAAAGAAAGGTGTCCGCCAACGGACTTTCTGCCTTTTCCCGACGTCTATCGCTGCCAGGAAGGCCACCTCCACCGAGAAAGCCACAGCGCAAGGCGCCCCTAAGATGGCAGCTGCGGCTGCACCGGCCGCCCTTCCCACAATGCCCTGCGCGGAACGTGCCGAAGCGTGGGCCCCGCCTCCTGACGATTTTTACCGACGGCAGGCGAGCGCTTCCGAGCGGACTCGTTTTTTTCCGTCAGTCTTGGCGGAAGCCTGAGACGCAGTAGGTGGAGGCTCTACCTTTCGCCTTGGCGTCCTCCGTTTTTTTCCTTCCTGGTAAGGTGCCAACGCCATGTTGAATGAATTAAGCACGTTTTAGTGCGATTTAAGTCCTGCCTCGCAGAAATTGATTGATTGCATTATCTTCTAGGAGCTGGTCTTGCGGGGCAGCCCTAAAATGTATATCCAAGTGACTTGCACTCAGCACTTGCTGTCTTGAGCTTACTTTCCTCGTTCGTAGAATGGAGACACCACACTTTCTGAAGTGCTTATGAGACTTGCAGGAGGTAAGTATGCAGCAGGTTTGGATGAATGTAGCCTAATGCTTACTTACTATAGAGTTTAATGTGCCTTCTAAATGCTTTAATGTATTAACAAGTGCTTAATTCTTACAATTCTGAATTAAGTACTACTATTATTCCCGTTTCAGAGAGAGGACCCTGAGGTCCACAGAGGTTAAATAAGGGTCACACAACTAGTAGGTGACAGAGCAGGGACGTGCACCTAGGTTATACTGTGCAAAGCCCTTGGACATAACCAGCACCTCCTCAACCCTAGCCACGAAAAGCTTCGTCCCTATGTGGTACGACAAACTGTCATTGTTGAGCCCTAAAAGGAAAAGGCAACGTTAATATATGCAGATGACAGGAACCCTTGAAAATCTAGGTGCCTCAATTTTAAAATTGAGTGCAATAATAAAGCTTAACTGAGTAGAAGAAAAACCAGAATTATTTGAATAAGCAAAAACGTATTAAAAAATGAAATAATATTTTCTCCACAATGGCAACAGAAACCATAAAATACTTAGGAATAAACTTTAACAAGTTACACAATCTTTATTATAAACCTTTACTGAAAAGGCAGTAATAAGGCCCTAGTAAATGTAAAACATGCTGTATTCTTAGATGAGTAGTCAATATCAAAAATATTGTCAATTCTTCCCAAGTCAAATTACAAAATTAGTGCAATTCTCATGAGAGTCCCAAATTCTCTTGGCGATATGTGTTTTAGAACTAATTAATTTTAAGTTTTATGTGGAAGATCACATAATTATCAAGAAAACTTGGAAACAAAGAAGAGAAGTGTATTAGTCTGTGTGGACTGCTGTAACAAAATACCATAAACTAGGCAGCTTATAAATAACAAATTTATTTCTCACAGTTCTGAAAGTTGAAAATCCAAGATCCAGGTGCCGGCCAATCTGGTCGCTGGTGAGGACCCAGAGATTCACAGATGACTCACAGAAGGCACCTACTCACAGTGCCCTCACATGACAGAAGGGGCGAGCTAGCTCTCTGAGCTGTCTTTCAGTGGCACTTCTAGGATCTGAAAGTTTGTGTTCCCTCAAATTCATATATTGAAACCTAATCACCAGTGCAATAGTATTAAAAGTTGGGGCTTTGGGATATTGGTTAGGTCATGAGGGTTCTAACCTCGTAACTGGAATTAGTGCCTATCTCAGTCCATTCCCACTGCTATAACAGAATACTTTAGACTGAGTGATTTATAAATAATAGACATTATTTCTCAGAGTTCTGAAGGCTAGGAAGTCCAAGATAAAGGTACCAGCAGATTCAGTGTCTGGTAAGGGCTTGCTGTCTGCCTCCAAGATAGTGCCTTGTTGCTGGGTCCACAGAAGGGAACGAACACTGTGTCCTCACATGAGGGAAGAGAAGGGAGGCAAAAGGGCAAAAAAAAAAAAAAAGGGGGGGGGACTAGGACACTCCTGTCAACCTCTTTTATAAGGATACTAATCCCATTCAAGAGGATGGAGCCTCATTTCTTAATCACTTCCAAAATGGCTTCAGCTCTTAATGTTATTATAGTGAATTTTAGCCTCCAACATAGGAATTCTAGAGAGAGACATACATTTAAGCCATAGCAATGGCCTTATAAAAGAAGCCCAAGGAAGCTTGTTCACCCCTTCTTTACCATCTGGAGACATAGAAAGAAGGTGTCATCTATGAAGCAGAGAGTGAGGTCTCACCAGACACTGAATCTGCTAGTGCCTTAATCTTGGACTCCCAGCTTCCAGAACTCTGAGGGATCAATTTCTGCTGTTTATAAATGACCCAGTCTGAGGTAGCCTTATAGTAGCCTGAATGGACTAAGATAGGAACTAATCCAATTCATGAGGGCGGAGCCAGCAGCCCCACCTCCTAATACCATCGTCTCCCAGCAGCCCCACCTCCTAATACCATCACATTGCTGATTAGATTTCAACATCTGGGTTTGGGAGGGGACACAAACATTTAGATCGTAGCAAATAGTACGGGTTTGCCCTATACAAAATTGAATAAACTGAACGACAAGATTTTAGCACAGAAATAGGAAAACAGTGCAATAGAAGGATAGACCTATTCTTTTACTTCAGATACATTCAAGTAAAATCACATTTAATATAGAATGTATACAATTACCCCCATTATAATAGAAATATTTCTGTCAATCTAACCATCTGTGTGTACATATCTGTCTGTACCTATCTAACCAGTGGGAGTGAGATATGTGGTTTATATATCCATACATGGTATGAATATATGATATGATATATGGATACATCTGGAATTTTTATATGTATGTACATTACATATATATATATAATCCAGAATGATGTCTAATGATAAAGATAGTTATTTCCATTGAGTTAGTGTATAAATTTTCTAGAGCTGCCCCTACAAAATACCACAGACTGATGTCTTAAATGAACAGAAATGTATTCACTTACAGTTCTGGAGTCCAGCAGTCCAAAATCAAATGTCAGCAAAGTTGGTTCCTTTGGAGGCTCTGGAGAAGAATCTGTTCGCTGCCTCTCACTTAGGTCCTGGTGCTTGCTGGCATTCGTTGGCTTTTAGTCCCTGTCTCCATCTTTACTGTATGTCTGTTCTCTTCTTATAAGAGCACTGGAGATTGGATGTAGGTGTATAGAGGATTGTGGAGCTTTTAAAAGAGGATGATATTTATCCTGCTCAGGCTCTGGCCATGTCTTTTGGCTGCCTCCATAAAAAAAAAAAAAAAAAAAGGGAAAAATGTGCGTGAAAGCCCATAATTTACCAGGGATTATCTCTGAGGATGCATTGAAAGAGTAAGGAACACACACATTTTATACCTGCATTTTATAGTGTAATTACCAAAATCTTGACATTTCACACTCCCTGAACTCACCTTATTTTCTCATGTCTTTCTTTATTGACTATTTTTTGCCACCAGAATCCAAATTCTAGGCATCTTGACTGTTTTCTGTCCACTGACACCCTATGGCTTAGCTAACCTCGATAAATACATGCCGAATACACCTTGAAATAAAAGAATTGCATGATTTTTTATCCTGAGTATCAGTTTGGCTTCATTTGTTTTGTTTTGTTTTGTTTTGTTTTGTTTTCAGACTCTTAAAATTTTTAGTTACCTCCCTCCTCCATTCCCTTCTCCAATAAAAGTATTTCTTCAGTTCATGTTTGAATAATTAGGATAGCCAAATATAAATAATACATCATTCAAATCCAGATCATTCCAAAGAACAATCTAAATGTAAAAAATAGGAGATTCATGAATGTATCTTTCCTCCTTAATATGGTTTGGCTGTTTCCCCACCCAAAATCTCATTTTGAATTGTGATCCCCATAAACCCCATGTGTCAAGGGAGAGACCAGGTAGAGGTAATGGAATCATGGGGGTGGTTTTCCCCAATGCTGTTCTCTTGATAGTGAGTGAGTTCTCATGAGATCTGATGGTTTTATAAGTGGTATTTCCTCCTGGGTTCATTTCTTCTTCCTGCCACCTTAAAAAGAAGGTGCCTTGCTTTCCCTTCACCTTGGGCCATGATTGTAAGTTTCCTGAGGCCTTCTCAGCCATGCGGAAATGTGAGTCAATTAAACCTCTTTCCTTTATAAGTAACCCAGTCGTGGGCAGTTCTTTATAGTAGTGTGAAAATGGACTAATATACTCCTAATTCTTAAATTACCGATCCTCAATTGTTTTTGCCAACTTTTCAAAATTTGAGATGTATTTTGCAACATGCCCACGAAGCATCATAAGTATTGATTGCCTTGTTAATGGAAAATACCATCTTGGTTGCTCAGAGAGTTATGTCTACACTTACAGTGTAGGTGGAGTCCTTGGGCACCATGGTCCTGTTCTCCATAGTGTTGTTTCTTAGCATCTCACCTACCTAACTTTTCCTGAGCTGTCTGACACCCAGTTTATGCCCATTTCTCCCTGTCCCACTGACTCCCAGTCCCCTGGCAGGTTGTCTCCTTGGCAGCACTTTATTTGTAAGTTTTAAAAATGACATATAAGTGTGTTCAATAATTTAAAGGAAAACCTCAATACAATGAAAATAAACTTTAAAAAAAAATGTTCATTAATTATTTAATATTCATCTCTCTAGCTAAAAAGTGAGCTCCTTTGGTTCAGGGCAGGGGGTGGGTGGGGTGGGCGTCCATGTCTAAGATTGGGGTCATCCATCTCAGGCCTAGGACCTAGAAGCACGTGATGGGAGGCGGTCAACAAAACATTCGTAATGAGCAAATCCATACGGAATGTGTTGTCTGGCTTTTCTTAGCAGCCTGGGTTCTTTGAAGAGTTTTAGAGAGAATTCAAAATTACAGAATATTACATAATTTGAAGATGAGTAAACCGCTTTCATCACTGCTCTGGCAATAAAATCTGGAAATCTGGAGAACTCTAGCTTCCAAAAACTATCTTATGATTCAATTCAGAAAGTGTAGTTCTGCACACATCGTACATTTTTTTTTTCCTAAGCCAAATGATCAACAATTCATCTAAAACCATTGTCAGGAGGCCCTATGCTATGCAAGGCTAATTGTGAGTATGACTGTATGCAAAAACAAACAAACAAACAAGGAGAAAAAAAGCTTGTCAAAAAGGGAATTCTTTACTCGAGGCGGGAAAAAATTACCTCCTGACTAGGGAAAGCACGTATTGATGGTTCCAGCAGCAACAAACCTGGAGATCCCTGTCATTTCTGTTCAAGTGCCTGAAAAGGAAGGCAGCAAAAGCTCTTGGTGCTGTGAGCATAGAAGGCTAGGGGTATACTTCCCAGCAACTTGCTTGGACTGGATAGTGACTGGAGCTGATTCCTGAGATGGGAGTGTGAGCTTGGCAGGCTCTGACATGGAGCCAGGCCAAAGCAGGAGGCCAAATTTACAATGTCAAATAAGCCATGACTTAGGAGAGATTTTCTTCAAAAGTATCGTTGGAAGAGGTTGGATGGTGGTGGAGTGTGGGGAGACTGTTGTAAGAAATAGAACACTCTACACATGAGATCTGCAGGCATCTCAAGAGTTAGGCAAAAAGGGGTTTTCTTTTATAGGAGGAATAAACAGGTTGAGAAAGAACTGGATGTGAGGAAGTGGATGAAGGGGTCCCAAGAGTGGGTAGTGGATCAGGGAACATTCTTCTGGAGGTCAGCCTGTTCTTAGCAGTGGATGAAGACTGGCTCAGGCTGATGGTGGGCCAAGGTTCTGGGACCTGGGGAAAGGAGAGAAACTTAACCAAAGTTCAATAAACAAGCGTTTCATTTCCATTAATTTCAAGGGAAAAATAGTTAAGCTAATTTATGAGGCAAAGAATAGGAATTTGGAAGGCCCATGTCTGGCCTGTCATAAGTAAACTGGGGCGGGGAGGGGGTAACATGGTTAGGCTTTGTGTCCCCACCCAAATCTCATCTTGAATTGTAATCCCCATAATCCCCACTTGTCAAGGGAGAGACCAGATGGAAGAAATTGAATCATGGAGGTGGTTTCTTCCATGCTGGTCTCGTGATAATGTGTGAATTATCATGAGATCTGATGGTTTTATAAGGGGCTCTTCTCCCTTCGTTCAACACTTCCCCTTCCTGCCACCTTATGAAGAAGATGCTTTGCTTCCCCTTGCCCTTACGCCAAGATTGTAAGTTCCCTGAGGCCTCCCCAGTCATGCTGAGCTGTGAGTCAATTAAATCTTTCATTTATGTTAGGGTGGTGCAAAAGTAATTGCGTTTTTTACCATTGAAAATAATAAATTACCCAGTCTTCAGCAGTTCTTTATAGCAGTATGAAAACAGACTAATACAGGGGGCTTCCATGAATCTAATTTAAGTAATACAAGGAAGAGGGATCTTGAAGTTAAGTCATTTCCTCTAACACAAAAGATGGGAAATTTCTTAGCCTCCTCTGTTTTCTGAGAACACAGGTAAAATTCAACACTGTCAGCAGTAAGGGCTTCTAAGCATAACCTAAGAGTCTTCTTTTATTCCTTCCCCAACTCTCTTCCTTTCTTCAAGTAGAGAAGAGTTCTTGACCTATGTCTTTTTCCTTTCCTCTGAAGGAAAGGAAAAACATTTCAACATTTTTTGCAAGGCAGATTTACTGGTGACAAATTCCCTCAGTTTTTGTTGGTTTGAGTCTTTATTCCTCCATCACCTTTGAAGGATAATTTTGCAGGATACAAAATTTTTTATGGGTTTTTGTTCTTTCAAATCTTTGAATCTTTTACTCCACTCTCTCGCTTGCCTGGAAGTCTGTTGGAATGCCCATCTTTGTTCCTCTCTGGGTGGGTGTCCCCTACCATGCCACCCCCACCCCAGGCTTTTTCCAAGATTTTTCTCTAGGTCTTTGTTTTTCTGTAGACTGAGTATGATATGCTCAGGTGTTGATTTGGGGGTATTTATTGTGCTTGATGTTCTCTGAGATTCTTTAATCTATGGTTTGATTTTTGTTAATAATTTTGGAAAATTCTCAGTCGTTATTATAATCTTTAAATATTTCTTCTGCTCCTTCACTTTCTTTGTTCTCCTTTTGGTATTCATTAATGTGTGTTATGCCTTTTATGTCTCACCATTCTTGCATATTCTATTTCATTTAAAATATTTTTTTTCTTCTCCTTGCATTTCAGTTTGGGAAGTTTCTATTTATGTCTCTTCAAGCTCACTGATTCTTTCTTTGGCTGTGTCCAGTCCATTCATGAGCCCATCAGGGTGCATGCTTCATTTTTGTTACGGAATTGGTTTTGGTTTCTAAGATTTCCTTTGCTTCTTTCTTATAATCTTTATCTCTCTGCTTACATTACCCATCTGTTCTTGCATGTTGTCCAATTTTTTCATTAACATTTTAACCACAGTTACTTAGAATTCCTGATATAATGATTTTGAAGTCTCTGCCATATCTGAGTCTGACTCTGATGCTTGCTTTATCTTTTCAGATGTTTTTTTTTCCATGCCTTCTGTCATGTCTTGTAATTTCTTGTGAAAAGCCAGACATGATGTACTGGGTTATGGCAACTCAAGTAGACAGGCCTTTGGTGAGAAGTTTGATGTTTTTCTGGCTAGAAGTGAGGCTGTGCTTACTGTCCCTTGTAGCTGTATGTGTCAGAAGCTTATTTGTCCTCTGTCCTGCTTTTTGGCTCCCCTATTGTCTGTGGGCTTCTTAGGAACTTTTTCTTATGAGTCTGGTCCTTGAAGTTTTATTTTGCTGCAACCCTCTGCTATTAAACGGGAGCCCTGTTGATGTGGGATAAGGTGTGGGATGGGGAACCAGTTCACGATCCTATGACCAGGTCTCAGTGCTTCAGTGAGACTGTGTCCCTGGGCTGTGACCTTCACCAGTGTTTCTCAAATGGTTTTTCTCTTCTCGTGCCAGAGAAGGCAGGCTAGAGGGGGCTACAATTGGGTCATTTCCTTCCCCCCAAATAGGATAAAGCTCTGGCTTGGTGTTTGTGGTGGAGAGTGATCTGGGCATATTTCAAAATGGTTACTTTTCCCATGAGAACCTGGTGGAGTTCCTGGAGGAAAAACAAAGTGTGTCACACAACACTGCTCTCGTGTCCCTAAGAGTTTTTAACTCTCAAGTTAGTCCACCCTCAGCCCCCGGCGATTTGTCAGCAGCACCCTTCAAATGTTCTCACCAGCTCCAGTGGTCTCTGCCTCCAGCGAGCTCATCTGTGCTCTCCCTCTTCACCCATCTCTTCAGTTTTCAGGGCACCGATTTATCCTCCACTTCAGTTCTGTGATGGATCTAAGAAAAGTTATTGATTTTCAGCTCATTTTTGTTGTCATTCAGAGAAGGGAAGAGATGACTTCCAAGCATTTTTATTTGGTTGGTTGTTGTTTTTATATTTTAATATGCATATATATTTAAATTCTCATTAGAATTATACACTAATGATCTCTAAACTCCCCTGTTTTTTTTTTTTTCAGTTAACATGACCTTTTACAAAAATTTGTCTGAACTACCTCCTCTCTCTGAATGGCTTTTTCCCATCTGAGCCTAGCAATCTTTGCTTAAGTAAAAAAAGAAAGCTGAGATATTCAGAAGAGTCCCAAAAGTTAGTGTCTCACCCAGCATGTTGTTTGTTAGTCAGTTTCCTTCTGGAGGAGGAAGTTAGTTTAAACATGGCCTACTTTTCTCCCTTCTCCCTTTTATTGCAGTCCATAGTTATTAAATTAAATGTAAACTCAGCTGTTTTATTGAAGTGCTTTTGTGGTGTTTATGAATAGAAGAGATTAGCATTTATTGGCAAATCATTATGCACCAAGAACTGTGTTAGGTAGCCTCAAGCTGTAACGTGCACAGAATCATCGAGGGATCTGGTAACATGCAAGCTCTGGTTCAGCTGGCTGGGGTGCAGCCTGGGTGTCAGCGTTTTGCAGGAGGATGTGCTCACAGGGCCTGCCCAGGGCGAGTAGTCTCAGTCACCCCCCACTCACAGGTAAGAACTCTGAGACTGGTGAGGGGAATCACTTTCGCACAGCTTCACAGCCAGTCGATATTTACACCCAGGGTCTTCAGGCCACATGCAGAGCAGCAGCAGGGGTGCCCCGGATCAATCGTCATCTCCTCCTGCCACCACAGCCGTTTATTTAGATTTTTTTGTTTAGGACACTGCTGTGGGTTGAACTGTGTTTCTCTAAAAGGTAGGTTGATGTCTTAACACCCGGTACTTGTGAACATGACCTTATCTGGAAATAGGGTCTTTTCAGATGTAATTGAGTAAAGATGAGGCCATACATGAGTAGGCGGGCCCTTAATCCAACATGACAGGTACCTATAAGAAGAGGAAAGGAGACACGGACACACACACAGAGGAGAATGCCGCGTAGCAGAGATGGGAGTGGTGTGGCTCCAAGTCATGTCAAGCACTGCCAGCCACTACCAGAGGCCAGAAAGGCCAGGAAGGCGCCTTCCCTGGAAACTTCAGAGACCTCTACCCTCTTGGCACCTCGATTGAAGATTTCGCCTCCATCACCATGAGATAACACATCTCTGTTGTTTTAAGCTTCCAAGATTGAGGTGATTTGTGATAGCAGCCCTAGGAAAGGAATAAAAATACTGGGTACACTGCCCGGGTTTTCCGTGTTGTTGACTGTGTCTGCTTGCCCTCTAGACTGTCATCAGGCAAACTCAGTGGCTGCCAAAAGCACATCTGACCCACACAAGCCCTCAGCCCACCTTGGTGTTTACTTGGCTTTCAGCATTAGGAGAAAAAATGATGTTTACATTATAAAAGTAAATCAGCTGTATTGTACTTTAGAGCAGAGGAACCCTTTGTTTACTTATATTTTCAGATACTTTTTAAGAGATGTTTAAAGCATGGAAAGTATTTTTAGCATTTAAAGTGTTTGCATTTTTAATAAAAATTTCTCCACAGAAAAACTGTTGTATATGTGTGATTAATTGACTGATATTTGCTTGGGAGCTATACTGCCAAGCAAACGTTTATCATCTTCTGAAAAATCTCATGACATTTAAAAAAGAAAAGCCTCTTGGGGCTGCGTTCTATTTGTTCCTCAAAGAATCTGTGCGGCAGAAAGTGAAAACGCAGAGCCTAGTTTGATTTCATTTCTCTTTTCAAACCAAATACAGTATTCTGGCTTTAGTTGGCCTTGAGTGAAAGTAAAATAGACTAGGAATGAATTTTTCTTTTCTGCTTCCCATCCAAAAGTCTGTAGTAGAACAAAAATACTGCTCCTGTTTCAACTGCTGGTTAACAAATCACCGTAAAACACAGTGGCAAAAAAGTCGTCTGTTTTATTATGCTCGAAAATTCTGTGGGTAAGCAGTTCAGAGAAGGACACGGTGAGAATGGCTTGTCTGTGTTCCACAATGTCTGGGGGCTGAGCTGAGAAGAGTCAAAGTTGGAGTGGGGAGCATGACCCAATTTGGCAGTTGATGCTGGCTGTTGCCTGAAACTTCACCTGAGGCTATCAGCTGTTTTACCTTCATGTGGCCTCTTGATAAGGCCAGGGCTTCCTCACAACATGGTGGTCTTGTGGCAGCTCAGTGATCCAAATGCAGGTGACCCAAGAGAATTAGACAGAAGCAATAGAGGCTTTTATCATAGCTTCAAAATCTGTGCTATATTCTACTGGTTACCAGTGAAGTCCCTACAATTGACCCAGATTTAATGAGAGGAGAACTAGGCTCAACTTCTGGATGGAAAGAATTAAAAGAATGTGCAGGTGTGTTTTAAAACCATCATAATGCTTTTAACAGATACGTGTTTCACATAACATACAACGAAAATGGCATCACCTTCTAGTTGGAAGATACTGATGGGTTTCTGTTTAATTTTGAGTAAGATGTTGCACCTCTCTAGTCCTTACTTTCCTTAACTGCAAAATGAAAGGTCACACTGAGTGGACTCCACAGGTCCTTTAGCAGAGCTATGATTTGGTTTCTTCCTGTAATTGTACCAATCGAATCATTAGAGATTCAAGACTGAATTGTATAGCCAACATTTATCTGAGAGGACGTTATTATGCCGCATTTAGCTGCATAGGGCAGAATGAGGTAGAAACACATCTAATCTTAATGTTTCAATTCTAGTTCTTCCTATTATTATTCATAACAGATATAGCTACCATGTATTGCCTAGTGCTGAAAGTCATTTCTTTGCCTCATTTGCTCTCCACACCCACAACAGTGCTAGCCTTGGTATTTCTTGTAGACATCTTTTGAAGGGTCTGCGTGGGCCCACCCCATTCACTGTAAAGGTGTCCTTCTCAGCCTCCTTTAGGAATTGTCCAGGATCCAATACAATTTTTTTTAAATTTTTTATTTTTTTGAGACAGAGTCTCGCTCTGTCACCCAGGCTGGAGTGTAGTGGCCCAGTCTTGGCTCACTGCAATCTCCTCCTCCTGGGTTCAAGTGATTCTTCTTCCTCAGCCTCCCGAGTAACTGGGACTACAGGTGCATGCCACCACACCTGACTAATTTTTGTATTTTTAGTAGAGACAGGGTTTCACCATATTGGCCAGGCTGGTCTTGAACTCCTGAGCTCGTGATCCGCCTGCCTCGGCCTCCCAAAGTGTTGGGATTACAGGTGTGAGCCACCGCACCAGGCCCCAAGACTATTAATCATCAGAAGCAAAGCTGTTGTGTTTATGAAAATAGAAGGCAGTCGGGAGGTGGGAGGAGGTGGAAAATGGAGATGGTATTTCTGGCATGGCTAAAGTGAAGTCCCATGGGAAGGAAGTTGCCAGAAAACTCCAATCAGGCATATTGGCACCCGTGAATGACTCAGAATGCAGAAGCTCCTGTAACTAGATGAAAGGCACCTCTCAGGTGGCCAATAACAATACCAATTTGCCACGTGGCAGATAGAAAGCTCAGCATTTTTCATGGATCCTTACAAGAAGTGAGAGAGAAATAAGTAACATATTAGTTTTCCTCCATTTGACAGAAAAAGAAAATGAAACTAGTTGGGCTTAAATCACTTGTCTAGGAAGGTCACAGGCTGCTGTTGAATATTTGTATTTGAATCCAGGCACTCTAATTCTGAGCCCACACCTGTCTTCTGTGTTCTCTCCATAAACATGTTGAGTTTTGTCAGATTTCCCCGTCATCCACCACTGAAACTTTAGCACCATCTTGATTTATCACTGTTTCCCCCTCCGCTAGGTACCCATTCCTATCCAGGACTGGCTGCATGATTTGCAAAACCCCTTGCAAATGAAAACATCGGGGCATTTTCTTCAAAAAGCAGGAAAAATAGTGTTGTTAAAGATACTAAAATACAAAGCTTTTTCATTTCTTCAGTGGTTTCTTTCTCGAGCTGCAATGCTAATGTTTGTTTTTGTTGTTCTTGTAATTTAATGTCCGGTTTCCTCCTGAAAAAGGAAAGAGTCCACAGGCAAAGGCAGACCCTCAAAAGCATCCTACTACCACCCTCACACTCCCTGCCCACCAACTTGGGATTCATGTCCTAGCCGAGAGTGAGGGAACTGAGGCAGGCAGGCACACTTCCTTTCCAAAGGCAATGCCAAATCCATGACCAATGCATGACCTCCACATTGGGTCAAGCTAACATCTGGGTGGGGGCTCATTCTGTCATTGACCTTAGATGTGGTGCTGCCAGCTTGGGCAGGGGAAGTGGTGAAGGTAGGTTGCGTGTGAGCCAAGGCTGCAAGGTCCCCCACTCCACAGCATGCTTCATTTATCATCAAACTGCACATAGAAAACACACTCAAGATAAAGAATCTCAAGAGGGGAGTAGTGGAGCATCAAGCTAGGTACCAGCTTTTGTGAGCTCAGGGTTCTGCGTGACTACAGGGTCAACTGGCCCTGGATCTGGCCCTGGTCCTATTCATTCTATCTCCAAAATGAGTTTCTCCTTTATCCTTTTCTCTCTGCTCTTAGTCTCCATCCAAGCCCAGGACTTCATTCCTCATTTCTGAAGGTGTCAATGGCATGTAAGTGCCTGCCACTTGAATCCAAGCTTCTCAACCTAACTTTCAGTGGTGTCTATACTCTGGATGCCTATATCTGTCCGGACTGCCCCATCCCGTCCAGATTGTCTTCCCCACTGCTCATCAGTGCACACCCTCTGCCGTTCATCCTGCTGCATGGTCTTGTTCTCCATGCATACCCAGCACCAGGTTCTCGCTTACTTCCCCTTGTGCCAGCCCCTGACGCCTCAGGTGCAATGCTTCCCAGCTAAGTTCCACACTGTTTCCCAGCTTCCCCTGCAGGGTTAGGATGCAGCTGCCCACAGCGGCAGTGGCTTGATTATTTACTGTTACTGGCTGCTTTGTCTTCCCTCTCTCACTGCTCCTTTCCTCTACCAGGTTTCTCCAGATCATGAACAGTTGAATCGGTGTCTTAGGGCTCTATTTTGCTGTAGGCAAAATAAGGATCCGGTGGTTTCAAACCAGATCCAATAGCATCTGCTTTGAGATGAATTTGCCCCAAAACAAATGTTGCTATGGTGTGAACATTTGTCCCCTCCTAAACTCATGTTGAAATTTAGTCCCCAAAGTGACAGTGTTAAGAGGTAAGGCCTTAAATAGGTCCTACCCTCATGACTGGACTAATCCATTTATAAATTAAGGACTAATGGGTTACTGGATTAATGAGTTCTATGGGTGTGCAACTAGTGGCTTTATAAGAAGAGAAAGAGAGACTTAAGCCAGCATGCTCCATCCTTTCACCATGTCATATCCTGCACTGCCTCAGGACTCTGCAGAGAGTCCCCACCAGCAAGAAGGCCCTCACCAGGATGGCCTTTTGACCTTGGACTTCCCAACCTCCATAACTGTAAGAAATAAATTCCTTTTCTTTATAAATTATCCACTTTCAGATATTCTGTTATAAGCAACAGAACAGGGACTAAGGCAGGTACATCCCTACACTGCAGAAGAGGGATGCGTTGGATAGTCATAATATAGATGCACCTTACAGCTAGTCTGTGGGCTACTAACCCCTGATCATTGCAGCCAGATAAATAAGGCACATCAGATGCATTTTTGCTTTTCATTGTGAATTTGCATCAAGAGCATGACTGATGTCCAAATCTGGAAGGAAAAATTTAATAATATGTATATTATGTGGAACTGAGAATACACGAGGCCTCTTAGGACAAGACTCGTTGCAATGCAATTGACTGCCTAACCACCAGCCTCCCTGCACACTTCACTGCCACAAATAACCTACATTGTTCAGGTGTCATGAGGCCATGTGGTTTTGGTCCCTCCTTAGCCCCTGTGGGGGTAAATATTAATGTATTGAAGACAATCGTTGCTGCTCTGTTCCCTTTGCCTGTGACTGGTTTAGGAGTGAGCATGTAACATAATTCTGGCCAAAAAGATAAGTCTCCTGCTGGGAGACTTCTGAGAAAGTTTGTCTCATTCTATAAAAGGGGCACTGGAAAGAGTGTTCTGATTTGTCTAAACGTATGGGATTAAGATGCTTAAAAGTGCTACAGTTCTCTTGCAACTTCCATAGGTTGAGCATGAGGATGAAAGCTAGCATGATGCAGATAGCAGAGAAGAAAGAGAAAGCCTGTGACCTTGATTATGCTGTTGAGCCACTGGCTTAACCACTGAATTGCCAGTTGTGGCCTTGCCCTCCCTCCTGATTTCTCGTTACATAGGATAACAAATTCCTGTATTTTATGAAGCATTTTGATTTGGGTCTCTGGTTACTTGTAGACAAAATCTGGACTCAGACTGGTCAACAATCATTGTGAAACTCAGAAGCAAACAAACAAACAGCCAAGGTGTTGAAAGGAGGCTGACTTTCCTAGATAAGATAATTAAATGCAATGCATGTCCACACTGAATCAATCAAAGTTTGAACAAGCTACCTGTAAAGGGCACCTTGAGGACAATGAAGGACACTGGGTATTGAATGAAGTTGAGGAATTTTTGTTAATTCTATGTATGACCATGATAATTATGATTATGTAAGAAAATGCCTAAAGACGTTAATAGTATATTTAAAAATGTTTAGGAATAAAATTTTGTGATATGTGTATTACAGACAGTGACAAAAATATAAGCAACAAATACAGCAAAATGTTAACAATAATTACGTCTAAGCAGAGGTTATATGGGTCGTTACACCACTCTCTTCACTGAGTGTACCTTCACGACTTCTCACAATTAAAAAATGAAAGAAAAACAAAACAACATTTCTAGATTGTACATCTGATAAAAAATTAATATGGTTTCACAGGGCCCAGCTGTATGGAAAAAGGCAGGGTTCCTTTCGAGAAACATTACTATGGAGAAGCATGAAAATAGCTTTAAACACTCTGGCCATAGGAACAGTGCTACCTGTTGTGGAAATCCAGTTTATTTACCACCCATTTGCTAAAGGCAGTATTCCTGTTCGAGGGAGAAACTATGACCTCAAGGAGACATACCGTCAGCATAAGCTATAATGCAGCTAAGAAAGGGCAGGCTTACCCCCTTTCCTTTTGGAATGGGCACTGTAAAGATGTGCCCACAGTTTCACAGAGGTGGACCTCGTAGTCTTCTGTAAAGTGAATATCCACAAGTGTCCCCAGAGCCACAGCCATCCACAGTGAGCAAAAGAAGCTCCTGAGGACTATGGATTGTGGGGGGCAGAACCTTGGTTACCAGTGATCCAAGATGGCAGCAGGTGACAGGGCTCCTTGGGTATCAGGTAGGTATGGACAGGAGTTGGGAGGACTTCAAAGTCTCTCTTAAAACCAGTGACACTTTTACAGACTGCAAAGTTTCACTTGAAACCATTGACTTGAAACATTATCAGCAAAGTGATGGAGATGTTAGGAGCTTGAATAAAAATGGTGATATAGTTTGGTTGTATCCCTACCTAAATCTCATCTTGAATTGTAGTTCTGATAATCTCCATAATCCCCACATGTCGAGGAAAAACCAGCTGGAGGTAACTGAATCATGGGGGCCGTTTCCCCCGTTCTGTTCTAGTGATAGTGAGTTCTCACGAGAGCTGATGGTTTTATACATGTTTGACAGTTCCTCCTTCACACCCTCACACCCTCTTCTGTCATCTTGTGAAGAAGGTAGCTGCTTCCCCTTTTGCCATGATTGTAAGTTTCCTGGGGCCTCCCCAGATACATGGAACTGAGTCAATTAGACCTCCTTTGTTTATAAATTACCTAGTCTTGGGTAGTATATTTAAAGCAGTGTGAGAACAGACTAATACAGTAAATTGGTACTGCAAAGAGTGGGGTACTGCTATAAAAATACTTGAAAATGTGGAAGTGACTTTGGAACTGGCTAATGGGCAGAGGTTGGAACAGTTTGAAGGGTTCAGAAGAAGACAGGAAGATGTGGGAAAGTTTGGCACTTCCTAGAGATTTGTTGAATGGTTTCTGCCCAAATGCTGATAGTGATGTGAACAACGAAGTTCAGGCTGAGATGGTCGCGGATGGAGATGATGAACTTATTGGTAACTGGAGTAAAGGTGACTCATGCTATGGTTTAGCAAAGAGACTGACTGAGTTCTTGTCCCTGCCCTAGAGATCTGTGGAACTTCTAAATTGAGAGACATGGTTTAGGGTATCTGGTGGAAAAAATTTCTAAGCAGCAAAACATTCAAGATGTGACCAGTATTATTCTGAAAGTGTTCAGTTTTATGTGTTCACAAAGAGATGGTTTGGAATTAAAGCTTATGTTTAAAAGGGAAGCAGAGCATAAAAGTTTGGAAAAATTGCTGCCTGATGATGCGATAGAAAAGAAACAACCATTTTCTGGGGAGAAATTGAAGCTGACTGCAGACGTTTGCGTAAGTAGTAAGGAGCCGAACACTAATCACCAAGATAATGGGGAAAACATCTCTAGGGCATGTCAGAGATCTTGGTGGCAGCCCCTCCTGTCACAGGCCCAGAGGCCTAGGAAGAAAACTGGTTTCATGGGTTAGGCCCAGGGCCTCCCTAATCCCCCAGCCACTTCAGCTGCAGCTGTTGCTAAAAGAGGCCAAGGTACAGCTTGGACCATTGCTTCAGAGGCTGCAAGCCTCTAGCCTTGGCTGTTTCCATGTGGTGTTGGGTTTGCAAGTACATGTAAGTCAAAAATTGAGGTTTGGAAACCTCCGCCTAGATTTCAGAGGATGTATGGAAATGTTGGGTGTCCAGGCAGAAGTCTGCTGCAGGGGTGGAGCCCTCATGTACAGAAGGGAAATGTGGGGTTGGAGCCTCCACACAGAGTCCCCATTGGGGCACTGCCTAGTGGATTTGTGAGAAGAGGGCCACTGTCGTCCAGACCACAGAATGGTAGATTCACTGACAGATTGTACCATGTGCCTGGAAAAGCTGTGGGCACTCAATGCCACCCCATGAAGGAGCTGCCCAAGGCTGTGGGAGCCTACAATTCCTCCTTCACATACTCACCCCATCTCCTTGTATCAACGTGCCCTGGATGTGAGACATGGAGTCAAAGGAGATTATTTTGGAACTTTAAGATTTAATGACTGCTCTGCTGGATTTTGGACTAGTGTGGCACCTGTAGCCACCTTATTTTGGTCAATTTCTTCCATTTGAAATGGGAGCATTTATCCAATTCCTGTACCACCATTGTATGTTGGAAGTAATGAAACTTGCTTTTGATTTTACAGACTCCTAGATGGAAGGGACTTGACTTGTCTCAGATGAGACTGTAGACTTGGACTTTTGGGTTAATTTTGTAATAAGTTGAGACTCTGGGGGACTGTTGGGAAGGCATGATTGTCTTCTGAAATGTGAGGACATGATTTGGGAGGGGCCAGGGGCAGAATGATATGATTTGGCTGTCTCCACCCACTCAAATCTCATCTTGAATTGTAATCCCCATAATCCCGACATGTTATGTGAGGGATGTGGTGGGAAGTGATTGGATCATGGGGGTGGTTCCCCGTATGCTGTTCTCATCATAGTGAGTGAGTTCTCATGAGATCTGATGGTTTTATAAGTGTTTGACAATTCCTCCTTCACATACTTACCCCGTCTCCTGCCACATTGTGAAGAAGGTGCCTGCTTCCCCTCCCACCATATGTGTGTAAGTTTACTGAGGCCTCTCAGCCATGCAGAACTATGAGTCAATTAAACCTCCTTTGTTTATAAATTACCCAGTCTATGGTAGTATTTTTATAGCAGTGTGAGAATGGAATAATACAAATGGGATGTTCTTTATGAATAATAAAGAGTCAGAAGAAAGCAAAAGGTGTGGCCCTTCCTGGAAAAGTGAGAACCCTGATTAAAATAAAATCATCTTAGCACAGGGAAAAGAAAAAGCCTGCTTTTTTAAGGCTGTGAATGCGTTTGTGTGTGTGTGTGTGTTGACAAAGATTCTCTCCTTGAGCAAGCAAACTCTAGTCAGGCTTTTCTGAACTCTCTTCTCAACTGGTCCTGAATTTTGGGCTCTATGTTTTCTGCATGGTCCAAAATCCTGCTAAGTCAATTTAGCCAGAACCCTTCACCCTCTATATCTGATCACTATCAGTATCTCATCAGGTTCCTCATCCTCCAACGTCTCCCAGGTGATTGATCACTTTAGCCTGCCTTCAGTGAGAATCCTATTAGGTCAGTTTAACCAAAATCCCCCTTCACCCCTAATGTTTCTTCTTATTAATTTGTACCCAATGACCTCCAGCCTGTTTCTTGGCTGAAAATGTCTACTTTTCCTTACTGTATTGCAAGTTGAACCTGCCCTCTCTCTTCTGCTGCAAAACCCTATTTCAGTGCTCCCTACTCCTATGGCAATGGTCCTGAATAAAATCTGCCTTACTGCACTTTAACAAGGGAATGAGTAATTTTTTTCCTTAAAAATATGGGTATATCATTTTTAAAAATACAACACAGAGAATATAGCTTTTGTTCACTTGCAGCTTTAAAAAGTACACATCTCAGGGGTGAGTTCATTTTACATTTTGCATAAACAGACGTTCAGAGAGAGCTTTTTGGAAACCACCACTGCTAACCACTGGAGTAGCTACTATGTCAGACCCCTCATCACTGGATTTAAAAACAAAACAAAATAAAACAAAACCATCCTGCTCTTCCTGGTTCTGTGAAAACTGTGGGAAAAGCATTTGCGGATCTTGATACAGAAGGATGATCAATTACCCTGTAGAAGCTATTTTCTTTCCATTCAACCTGTGAGTGAAGATCTCATTGGCCGGAACAATAACTGTGACTGTTGCAGGGTTTCATTGAGTCAGACTTCAATGATAGTGAAACTGCCTTGGCTACAGTCTTTACAGAAGGTGGAGACACGTGTGATAAACAATTTACAGTGACACACCTAATAACAGGAAGAAAGACCAGGGGAGGAAAAGGCACTTTGCTTTGTGAATTGTTCTCAAAGAACTGCTGGGAGCTGGAGGCTTGACTTTCTAGGCCCTTTGTACAGTGATGTGTTTTACAAAAAATAAATGTAGTTGCTAAATGATTGAACTCTCAAAATCAAGCTTTAAGTATCAAGAATGCCTTTTGCTTGATGACTTCTTGGCCATTTATACATTTAACTATATATCGGGTTGCCAGATAAAATATGGGACATCCAGTCAATTTGAATTGGATTAAATAACAACAATCATTTTTTAGAATAGGCATGCCACAAATATTGCATTGAACATACTCAATGCTTGGGACACACTTATTCTAAAAAACAAGTGTTGTTTATCTGAAATTCAAATTTAACTGAACAACTTGTATTTTCATTTGCTAAATCTCAGTGTTAACTGCATGTCGTTTTCACATTTCTTTCTGTCAAGGAAGTTCTTGCTGCACCCTGTGAACTGCTGGAACTCACTGATTGCACTTCATAGACAATCCCCCAAAGCCTGCATTTGCAAAGTTGGCCTTTTCCATTTGGAACACTTCTACCAGCTACCAGTGCTGCCCTCCCCACAGCCTCTCTGGCAAAGTATGCTGGAGAACTTGGGGATTTTTGCTAAGCTGATTAGTTAGATATTATGGATCTCAGTGTAGTTTCAATAACTATTTTTCATATTATGAGTGAGGTTGTGCATTTTTTCATATATTTAAGGGTTATTCACACTGCTTTTTCTATGAGCAGTCTATATCCTTTGCCTGCTTCTTTTTCTAAGTTTCTTGTTTTTCTTATCAATTTTGGGGAGCTCTTTTATATTAGGAAATCCATCCTTTGTCTTGAATATAATTGAACATATTTTTCCTTGGTGTTTATATTGAAATCACTGTATCTTTTGATGACTGATACTTGCCTTTTCTTTGTCCTGTGAATTTGTCATATGCTGAGAAATTAATTAAAGTCTCTTTCTACTGCTGGGTTGTGTCTGTTTCTCCTTGTGTCTCCTGGAATCTCTTGATGAATACTGCTGGTGGGGTATTTAGTACATTAAAAACCACCCTTCATGTCACATTTAATGGTTTGGGGCCCAGATTCTAGTCAGTCTGATCTTTATATTGAGACCACAACTTTCTTCTTATTTGCATGTGCTTGGTCGTGCTTGGCCCATCTTTTAATTTTCAGTGGAATGGAATTGCTTTTGTGGTGCATGTCTCTTGTGCATAGCATAGGGTTGGATTTTGTTTCGTGATCATATCTGAAGATCTTTTCCTTTTAATAGATGAGTTAATCCTATTTTCACTTAATGATTAACAGAAATGTTTGATATTAGCTCTTTCACATAATTTTGTGCTGTATTTCAGTTTTTAGGGTATTTCTAAAAAGTCTTTCATTACATAATCTGCTCTCTTGGCTTTATGTGTAGAGTCTTTATATTTAAAGTTTGGTTTTATTGGCTACTTTGATAAATGTAATATTGCACATACTTTACTCCTTTACTTTTTTAAAATAGCAATGATGATATTAGAATCTTTCCCCTCCCTTTATTCTATAAGCTGCTTTTATTCAACAGTGCTGTATTTCTCAGTTTTTACATCTGAATAATGTAATCTGCTTAACACCTCTAGTACTTGATATATCATCTTTAAAGTGCATCATCCACTCCCAGCAACTGGTGTGGATTGACTCTACCTCCTTCTCTCTTCCCCTCCTCAAGTTTGTCAGTTGTGTCATCTCTACATCATCAGCATATATGACATTTATGTTCTTCTCTTTAACCTTAATTGCCACATTAGAGTCAGTATTTCTGTTGTGATTTTAGTCAGCTGAAGTTCTTGCTCTGAGAGTTCCTCAAGAGCATGTCATGGGAGGTCATCAATTTCAAATCGCTGAACCTTTGTATTTGAAGACAGCTTGGTTGGATATAAAATCCTTGAGTCATAGGTTTTCTGTTTTTGCTATTTGTTTTTTTAATCTTAGGGTTAGTGCTCCATTGTCTTCTGGTTTTGAATATTGCTGTGAAGAAATCAGAAGCCCAACAGAGTCTTTCTTTATTTTTGTGGTCAGATAACTTTACTAGGATATGTATCTGTGTTGATGATTCTAATCAGTTTCCTGGACATAGTGGGAGACTTTTTTTCACTTAAATTATGTCTTCCTTCATGTGAGGGAAGTTTTTAAATTATTAATATGTTCTATTCTATTATTATTATTGATAATGTTATTATAGGTGGGAAGATTCTGTGAGTGCAGTGCTTTTTTTTCAGTCTTTCATCTTCTCTTGAATCCTATTAAACTTTTAATTTCCATTTCAATTGCATGTTTTTCTCATTTCTATCTTCTATTTCTCTTACTGTGTTCTCAACAGTATCTCTTATCCCTTGCTTGCCTTCCTATTTATCTTCATTTCTGTATAATTTTTCCTTTTATTTTTGTTTTGCTTTATTTTGTTTGTCTTGCCATTTCTTTCTTTCTTTGAGACAGAGTCTCGCTCTGTCTCAAGGCTGGAGTGCAATGGCACGATCTTAGCTCACTGCAACCTCTGATTCCCTGATTCAAGTGATTCTCCTGCCTCAGCCTTCCGAGTAGCTGGGATTATAGGCACGCGCCACTGTGCCCAGCTAATTTTTGTATTTTTATTAGAGAGACAGAGTTTTACCATGTTGGCCAGGATGGCCTCGATCTCCTGACCTTGTGATTTGCCTGCCTTGAGCTCCCAAAGTGTTGGGATTACAGGCGTGAGCCACCACGCCCGGTTTGTCTTGCCATTTCTTACTCGAGTTTTTGTATTTCTCTTATGTGGCCTTACATCATAGAGGCTTTTTTAAAAAAATCAGATTGTCTTTTTAAAGAATGAGAATGCTCATTAGTTACTGCTATTTAAACATCTTTGATATATTTTAAGTGAAAAAAGCAACAGACAGAGCTGTATGTCACTAGTTGTGCAAAAAGGAGAAAGAGAACAAAATAGCAATATTTGTTTATATATGCATAAAATAATTCTGGAAGAATTTTCAAGAAATGGTGACATTGTTGCCATCCAGGTGGGAAAAATGTGTTTGGGAGACACTAGTAAAGGAGAGATTTTTATTATATATTCTTTGTAACTTTTGAATTTTGAACCACATGAATGTATTGTCACTTCAATTATTAAAAGTAGTTGAAATTACTTTCATACTAAAAATTTAAGATCACCTGCCTGGAAAAAATGTGCTAAAATACTCAAGACAAATTTTTTAAATAGAGATTAAAAATGACTTTATCAAAATGTCTATTGTTTTATCAGACATTAAAATGTTCCATAGATTTCTAGAGTTAGGTCATTGTGGACTTAGCAAAAGGTTAGAGAGTCAGATGAAGGGATTGGAATAGAAATGGAAGAACTGTCCCTGCCCTAAACAAAGTTCAACCCTTGAATCGGGTCCAGATCTTATCACTTCTTTTCCCTGCCTTTATACCCTCTGATCGCCATGTCTCCTTTATCTTTCACCTGGGGTTTATCAGTGTGCAAACATGCTAAATTAGCTCCCTTTAAAAACGAATGAACAGAAAACCTCCCTGGTTACATATTTTTCCAAGTAGTTCTCCATATACCTATCTCTGTTTTCACTGTTTCTTAGTCTTTTCCCCATTCTCCTTCAACTCTTCTCCCCACTGGGAGCCCTACTCCTGTGTGACAGCAGTTCTTGTCAGAATGGCTGGTGACCTTCAGCTCACCAAGTCCAGGGGACCATATGCAGTCCCAATTTCACTCACCCCTCAGCTACTTCGACAGGGAGTCTCCTTATTGCTTTCTCAAAGCATTTTCTTCTCCTGGTTCCAGCCACTCCCAACTCCGCACTCACTGGTCATTCCTCTGCCTTTCCCCTGGGCCTCCTCTCATCTCTATAGACTCCTTCTCCAAGGAGTTCCTCAAGGCCCTGCACACTACCTG
This sequence comes from Chlorocebus sabaeus, assembly GCF_047675955.1. Classification (NCBI taxonomy): domain Eukaryota; kingdom Metazoa; phylum Chordata; class Mammalia; order Primates; family Cercopithecidae; genus Chlorocebus; species Chlorocebus sabaeus. The sequence goes on from NC_132906.1 coordinate 88,370,834, forward strand.
CACACTGGAGACCCCCATCCCGCTTTCCAAACTTGTATTTCCAGCCCTGAACATTCCCCTGAGTCCGGATTTGTAGAGTGGACCCTTGAATAACACGGGTTTAAAATGTGTGGGTCCGTTTCCATTTGAATTTGTTTCCAATAAAAGTTCCATTGAGAGTGCCTGTTTCTCGTGCCTCCCCTTCCACCTCCTCTACCTCTTCGGCCTCTGCTACCCCTGAGACAGCAAGACTGGTCCCTCCTGCTCCTCCTCCTCCTTGGCCTACTCAATGTGACAATGATGAGAATGAAGACCTTTATGATGATCCACTTCCATTTGGTGAATAGTAGATATATTTTCTCTTCCTTATGATTTCCTTAATACCATTTTCTTTTCCCTAGCTTAACTTATTGTAAGACTACAGTATATAATACATATACAAAATACGTGTTAATGGGCTATTTATGTTATCAGTAAGGCTTGCGGTCAACATTAGAGTATTAGTAAAGTTTCTGGGGAGTCCAAAGTTAGATTTTTCACTGCCCAGAGGGTTGGCACCCCTAACCTTCACAGTGTCCAAGGATCAACTGTATATCCAATCACCTGCTTAACATTGCCACTTGGATAGATAGGAAGACTTTCAACCTTAACATGTTCCAAACAAAATTTGGTGTTCTTAACTGGAACTTCCCATACCCCCAGTTTTTCCACCTAAGTGAATGGCACTATCATTCACCCCTTTATTCAAGCCATCTCCAAATTTCCTTCCATTGCCAAATTTCTTCCTTATGTTCAATACATCAGCCGGTTTGGAAAGCTCTCAGTTAACTATACGCTTGAGCTGATTCCATCTCACCATCTTTTTATCCCCAGCCTAGTCTCCTACATCCGTCCAAGTGCTTCTCACCTGGCCTTTCTCATCCTGTCCCTGCCTCACAAATGCCAGTTCTTTGCACATAGGAACAAAATTGCTTGTTTAATCTATGTGAATCAGAATACACTCCCTAGCAAACAAGTCTTCGTTAGCTTCCCACCAAATATAAAGTAGAATTCAAATACCATTCCATGGCCCCCAAAGACCCCAACCTACACCTCTAAACTTCTCCTCATCTATTTCAGTCCAGCCACAGTGGCCTTTTTGCTCCTCCCCTGGATGCCAACCTGTCCCTGCCCCAGGTCCTCTGTGCTTCCTGTTCCTTTACCCCCACACTTTTGTGGGTTGACATCCTCACTCCATCTCACAACTCCCTGCATGATTCCTATCCCTTCTGCTTTTTTCAGGTGTCTGCCCAAAGACCACCCCTCCCAGAGGCCATCCTGCCCACGCCGGCTCGCATGGCTCCCCGCCTTCTCCCACACCGTCACCTGCTCCTGCACTGTGACTTGCTCTTCCTCTTTTTTGGGAATCATGTTACTGTCTGTGCCTACTCCTTAAACAAAAGCTACAAAAGGCAGAGGTCTTGCCTTTCTTATTCAGTGCCATATTCCTTGTGCCTAAAACAGTGCCTAGAACATAGTATTTGCTCAGTAAAAATGGTTGAATGAATGAATGAAAATTCAAAAACAAATCCAAGTTCACATAAACTTTTAGTATATAATAAACATGACATTATACACCAGTGGATAAATAATTGATATTTATTTATTGATATTGAGATAAGTTGCTAACTAACCATTTGGGGAAAAAATAAGTTTCATTTTCCACCTGTTCGTATATAGATAAATAAGCAAATTCCAGGTGAAATGGTTTTACACTTACGTTTTTATGTATTGTGCACCCTGGTACACATTTGCTTTTTGATCTATAGTTTAAATATTTGGGTTTTTTTTTTTATATTTTAAATAGTTAAATGTAAAAATGAAACTATGCTTGTGGTTTGATATTTTACATTTTCATATGTATTGAATAATTGTTTAACATGACCCTGAAGGAAAAACAAGAGAAAGTATTACTAAATTTTAAGAAATAAAAACCTAAAACTTCTTATGATAAAATTTTTTAGAAATAGTGTTTAAAGTAAAATGACCTCGCTGGGGGCAGTAGCTGAAGCCTATAATCCTAGCACTTTGGGAAGCTGAGGTGTGCAAATCATTTGCAGTTAGGAGTTCAAGACCAACCTGGCCAACAGGGTGAAACTCTGCCTCTATTAAAAAATATAAAAATTAGCTGGGCGTAGTGACTCATGCCTGTAGTCCCAGCTACTGGAGAGTCTGAGGCAGGAGAATTGCGTGAACCCGGGAGGCAGAGGTTGCAGTGAGCTGAGATCACGTCACTGCACTCGAGCCTGGGCAACGGAGCCAGACTCTTCTCAAAAAAACAAAAGCAAAAACGAAAAAACAAAAAAGTAAAATGACCCAGTACATGTGCAGGGTTTTTATTGAACTCTTTTCCTTTAGTAATACTATTTATTCATCTAATAAAAATGTATATGCTTTGCACTGTGCTAAATCCTCCAGATGAAGTAATGATGAAGGGTAAGATGCCTGCCCTCAGAAGATTTTATATTTGTGGAGTTCTGTTTTTGGGTTAGAGTTGGAGAATCTCAAAGTCCTTATTCAAGTTCACCCTCTTTTCAAAAAACAAAAGAAAGATTACAATGTTTTGCCTCCAACTTCCTGGGGACTATCTCTGCTACATCCCTTCTCACGCCAATCCTGTCAGCAGCACTCCTAAAACAAATGCCACGGATTCATCACTGCTTTCTAATGTTGCAGAATGGGCTGGGGGTTTGCAGCCGGCCTGGAGCCTGGGGACTGGTGGCCTCTGAGCAGGAGTGGTAGGGGCTGCAGCCTCTGAAAGCTGACAGTCTTGTCCTCTAAAGCCTGGCTTGTGGTAGGGAGTATGACTTTAAAGATTCAGCTGGGTGATTGACGTCTGAAGATTAGAGCAAAACCAGATACTATCCAGAAATTTAAGTCCACAATTTTCTTATTTGTTTAGATGACTAGGGACTCCAGCTGATTTTAAATAACCAGCTTCCATTGCTTAAGTTTGTTTTGTAAAAGTTGCTTCCACTCGATAGTGACAGGATTAAGATGCAAAGTCATGCATGCTTGGAGCCCATTTATATCTATGGCGAAAGTTATGATGATTTTTATCTACACAGGCTGTATATCATGCTGAGCACTCCTATTGCCAAAAATCTGAGATCACTTTATTTCAAATGTAGTGCTCCTTGGTTGGTCTCTGAATCTCTGCAGTGTGTGTGGGTGGGTGCAAATGAGGATATAGATGAGCTTGTGCATGCTTCTGTGTGCATTTATTTTGAAAAACTTAGGGGTTGGATGAAAGCAAAACTTTTTCTCAGATGAGAAGGAATTCAGTTTAATTGCTGGATTGCCCAGGCTCTTTTCCCATTTTTCCACAATTAAAATGTATTATAGGGACTTTTGTTTAAACACAGAGCCCTGAACATATGTAATTTACAATTTCTATACCTTCTCTAATCTTCAACAGAAATAACAGAAAAGTAATTTTAATAAAAGGGTATAAACAATTAACACAAAAAACACAAAGAATAGGAGGAAGGACGATGTCAGATGAATGACGAATTCAGAGCATTTTTAGACAGTGGAAAGTAGAAGCAAAGTAGCAACTAGCTGAATTGGGAGAGTGGGAGATCTAGAATCGAAGTCTTTCTAGAAGGAGACAGCAAGAAGCAGTGAGGAAGTAAAGCATCGAGGGTGGAGGAGGCAGGACAGGATGGTTTGGAAGGGGGAGGAACCCTGGCATCTGTGCACAGAGCAGTCACACCGCTGGCCTGCCCTTTGACACCCAGGAGCAGGCGGTCAGCCCTCCAGATGTCTGCAGGGGCCTGGCTCCACTCTCCAGGCCAGGAGGAGCTGGGCTCCCGGGCACCAGGCCCAGTAGAAGGAGTGAGGGAGGAAACAGGAAAGATGGAACAAATATCTGACCATGGAAATATGAATAAATTGTTATATTACAACCAAATGTAGTTTTTCCATATGTAATATTTTTGGATCAAGGAATGAGGTGTTTACTTTCATTTTATGCAAAGGATGTGTGATGTGTGTGTGTGTGTGCGATGTGATTGGCGATGTGTGTTGTGTGCATTGTGTGGGTCGTATGTGTGTGGTGTGTGTGCATGGCGTGCTGCGTGTGTTGTGCTGTGTGTGTGGTGTGATAGGTGTGTGTGTTATGCTGCATGTGTGTGATGTGTGTGTTGTACTGTGTGTTTTGTGTGTGTTTGGTGTGTGCAGTGTATGTGTGAGGGTGTGTGCAGCATCTAAACCTTGCCACACTATCTCTCACAGGCCTTCCACAAGGCCTTCTTTTCACTTCAGTTGGTGTAATTGTTCCTTGCCCACCATCTCACTTTCTCACTGTGGCTCTCAGCTGCGACGCGCTCTCCATCCCCGCTTCTCCGCCACACCTGTCAGGGAGCCAGACTCACGCCTGCTCCCTCCACCGACTCTTCTGGCACCTCAGCCCTCCTGTATCTTCTGGACCTCCGCCTGGACTTCTCTGGCAGGCAGCATACACTCCCTTGAGAGTTGCTTTAGTTTAAGTAAATGTATTTCCTGTCCAAGTCGAACTTGCGTTCTACTTTGTATTTTTGCTGTATTTAAACTCAATTTTGTATCAGAAGGTGGGGCACGCTGGTTCTATCTGACTGTGCGGCGGCTGGGCTGAGGAAGAGGCTGGGAGGCAGTGCCCTCTGTCTGCAGCCCGCCTGGCTGACCTCACATGGTGGGTGCTGCAGTTTCACCTCCAGCCTCCCTGGTGTGGACTCAGTGTTTACTCCTGCACGCTTGGTGCTGGTCTAAGATTTTGCTTCATGGAGCCCATATGCTTTTGTAGCCAACAGGCGCCTTCAACAGATGAGTTATTTTTTCCTTTGTGGTTTTATTTTGAAATGATTTTAGGCGTACGGAAGAGTTGTGAGGATACTACACAGAATTCCTTCCTACCTTTGCCCAGCTTCCCCGAAAGCTAACATCTCACAGGACTCCGTTATATGTATCAAAACTCATAACTCAACACTGGCACAGTACTGGTAACTAAAACACAAACTTTATTTAGATTTTTTTTTAATTTCCCCTGTTTTTCTGTGAATGTCCTTTATGTGTTTTAGGATCCCCCAAGTCTCCTCACGTCTCCTTCAATCCGTGCCACTTTCTCTGCCTTTCCTTATCTCTCATGACCTTGCCACTTGAGAAGTCCTCATCTCCCGACTTCTCCTTCTCCTGTACTTGGTCTTGTCAGCCACGTTTGTGACCGTGCTGAGGCTGAAGCACACGCAGTGGAGGTGGCGGCTGTGCGGCCACAGAGGCAGAGGAGGGAGTGAAGCCGCCTCAGCCAGGGAACGCCCGGAGCCGCTGGAAGCTGGAAGAGGCAGGAAGGGTTTTCCCCAGAGCCTTCAGAGGCAATGTAGCCTGACTCAAGCCTGATTGCAGATTTCTGGCCTCCAGAAATCTTTCTTTTGTGTGTGTGTGGTTTGAATCATGGCTCACTGCAGCCTTGAATTCTTGGGTTCAAGCAATTTCTCTCTCATCAGCCTCCCAAGTTGCTGAGAATACACACCGGCCTTTTTTTTTTTTTTTTGGCAGGGGGCAGAATCTCTCTATGTTGCCCAGGATGTTCTTGAACTCCTGGCCTCAAGCAATCCTCTTGCCTCAGCCTCCTAAAGTGTTGGGACTGTAGGCGTAGATACCTGTTTTCTGAAGTCATCCCATTTGTGGTACCCATTACAACAGCCGCTGGAAATTTATACAGGCTACCATAGGAAATATTTAACTTTCCCAGTCACCCTGAGCACCTGCTTTTCCAAGGGTCCACTCCACACATTCTTTATGGAGATCCAAGTGGCCGTCCAGGCCATCTTCCTGGCTGGGAGTACCATGGCTCCAAGTCAGCTCTCCCCCTGTGCAGCCAAGCTCTGGCTACAGAGATGTTTATCCTGCCACACTCTGAACCAGCCCTGCAGGAGTTTTCCTTCACTCCACTGCTGAAGAGCTGGGTGTCCAGATTTGTACTTGCAGTTTTCCAGGCAGGGGTAAATGTGAGTCCGCTGTGTCACTGCTAGGTATTCATTCTTCAGTTGCCTCTCCCTTGACCAGGAAGGTTGGCCATGGGGATGTGTCATATGGGTTCCCTTGCCCTCTAGCTGCCTTCAGGGTTCAGCCAAGGGGAAGGCCCCGCAGCAGGAGAGTGACTGGGTGCTTATGCCTCATGTTCCCTGCTTGGCAGTGTCTGTGTTTCTCAGTGGCAGGCCCTGGCCCTGTCAGGTGCCTTCACCAGCAGATCCAGCAGCGCGGATCTCTGCTAACCACTTCCTCTTCTGTCCCGCAGAGTAAAATGGTGCTGTGCTTGGCTCTTCGTTACATCTTATTGCTTTCTCTTAACTCCGATCTCACCTTTCGGTCTCCTTAGACTCGCAACAATCACTTATTTTATTTGTGCTGTCTCTTTCCTGCCAGGACCCTGAGCAACTCAACGCCCCTCTAATTACAAGGGGCACCCTCTAGCTCTCTACTGGCACTGTTGAATAGTCACAGATTCCAACTTGGGTGGGGGGAGTTTTAAAAACATGTATAGCATGTGTTATGAGCTAAATTGTGTCTCCCCAAGATTCATATGTGGAAGTCCTAACCGTCCGTGACCTGAGTGTGACTGTATTTGAAGACAAGACCTCTAAAGAGGTAAAGATGGTAAAATCAGGTCATGTGGGTGAGCCCTCATCTGATATGACCAGTGTCCTTAAAAGAGGAGGAGACCAGGACACAGATGTACACAGAGAGAAGACCACGTGAAGACACAGAGTACGCAGGCCATCAGTAAGCCGGGGAGGGAGGCTTCAGAAGAAGCTGAACCTGCCGACACCTTGACCTTGGATTTCTAGCCCCCAGAACTGTGAGAAAATAAACGCCTGTTGTGTAAGACCCCCCGGCAGTGGGACGCTGTTAAGGCAGCCTTAGCAAACTAATACAGCATATCAACAGCTTTTTTTCCCCAAGGCAATTTTCCCCAGAAGATGGTATAATACAATAGAATTGAAAGAAACATATCTGATTCCAACAGTCCACCTCTTTCATACCAGCAGGGCAAGGTAAGTGGCACAAGAGCTGTTTAACTGGGTTCTGTCCAGCTCCTTTTGCTAATGAGTTTTTGTTTATTAGCACTTCCTTTGGATTGTAGCATCTGTTTAATAGGATCTCCTATTAGATCTGTAAAATAGGATCTCCTAAGGGATCCTATTTTCTCTTTGTTTTCTAAGTTTTTCTTAGCTGCTTTATTCTTTTCTCACTTAATACATGATAAGATAAATTATTTTAAGAAACGGAATGAATAACGAATACTGCATTACTCTGTTTTCATGCTGTTAATAAAGATATACCTGAGACTGGGCAGTTTACTAAAGAAAGAGGTTTAATTGGACTTACAGTTCCATATGACTGGGGAGGCCTCACAATCATGGCAGAAGGCAAGGGGAAGCAAGTCACATCTTATGTGGGTGGTGACAGGCAAAGAGAGAGCTTGTGCAAGAAAACTCCCCCTCATAATAACCATCAGATCTCATGAGACTTACTATCACGACAATAGCACGGGAAAGACCTGCCCCCATGATTCAATTACCTCCCATCGGGTCCCTCCCACAACATGTGGGAGTTCATGATGAGATTTAGGTGAGGACACAGCCAAACCACATCAGATACAAATTAGTGAAATGAAATTAGACTATTGACTGATAGTTTGTCTTTTTCCCCCTTTTACCCCTTCTCCTTCGGTCTTTGTCATTTATCTTAGTACAAAGTAAAGGAAGTTAATATATAGAGTTTAGTAAAGTTTTAAAGCATTGCTGAACACTTTTTTCTTTTTGCCATTGAAGTTGATCTACATTAGCCAAAACTAATGGAGTAAGTCAAACAAAAAGCCAATTTAAGTGACATTTCTACTTTAGGACTGATTACTCAGTCTCATTTACCTGGTAGTGTCTGAGAGTTGAATGGCTTTGAAGGGAGTGACTCTCCTGCCTTCTCTTTCTCTTTCCACCTTGCTCTATTTATTGGTCAGTCAGCTCTCTGCTTCCCCACTCCTGGGCTCCTTTTTGATGACATCCTCCAAAACTACAGTCTTTACTAGACTTGTGTGTTAATGATTCTTAAGTCCTACAAGCAGCCCCAAACTCCTGAGTTCCAGCACCTGTGTATCACACTGCCCACTGAGCATCTCCATTCATGTGTCCTCCAAGCCCCTCAGACTCACCCTGGCCCGAAGGAGAGTCTTCATTTTCACTGTCTCCCCAAACCTGCACATGCAGTTTTCTTTTTTTTTTTTTGAGACAGAGTCTCGTTCTGTCGCCCAGGCTGGAGTGCAGTGGCCGGATCCCAGCTCACTGCAAACTCCGCCTCCCAGGTTCACGCCATTCTCCTACCTCAGCCTCCCGAGTAACTGGGACTACAGGCGCCCACCACCTCGCCCGGCTAGTTTTTTTGTATTTTTTTAGTAGAGATGGGGTTTCACCATGTTAGCCAGGATGGTCTCGATCTCCTGACCTCGTGATCCGCCCGTCTCGGCCTCCCTAAGTGCTGGGATTACAGGCTTGAGCCACCGCACCTTACTGCTCTTGATCTCAGCTACCAGAACCCTAATCTCCCCAAGCCCATGAAGGTCATCCTGTGCTTCTCCCCACATTCAACATTTTATCACTCCTCGAGGCTTGTACATGTCACTTATTTAATATCTGATACTAAGTTACTGAATGTTAAAAACGTGTCACTCTCATTAGCAATCACATACAAATCAACCGAAAAAGAAAGAATATTTGTCAGCCGGTTAGAAAACATGTAAAAGATAATACCCAAAGTGGTTAAGAGTCAAAGGAAATGAACATTTTTATATGCAGCTAGAAGGAAGGAAAAACTTTTCCTGGGCAATCTGCCAAAGTGCACTAGAAGTCTTTAAAAATGCATTCCCTTTAACTCAGTAACTTCACTTCAAGAAACTTATCCCTAGGAAATAAATTGGCAAATATATAGCCATTTAACTACACTTCAGCTTCACCACTTTTTTTTTTTCTTTTTTTTTTTTTTTTGAGATGGAGTCTAGCTCTGTTGCCCAGGCTGGAGTGCAGTGGCATAATCTTGGCTCACTGCAACCTCCACCTCCTGGGTTCAAGTGATTCTCCGGTCTCACCCACGTCCCCAAACTGAGTAGCTGGAGTTACAGTTGCCCACCACCTGCCTGACTCATTTTTGTGTTTTTAGTAGAGACAGGGTTTCACCATGTCAGCCAGGCTGGTCTCAAACTCTTGATCACCTTGACCTCAGGTGATCTGCCTGCCTGGGCCTTACTACATTTTTAAATAGTAAAAAGCTACAAATGTTATAATGCCTGAATAGCCTAAATAAGAGATCAGTTAAATAAATTATCTCATTTTTGTAATCTTCTTTTCAGTTGTTAAGAATGAATATGTGTGTGTGTACTTATTGACATAAATGATACCCACAAATATTTTTACACATAAACAAAATTGCAAAACATATATATAACAAATATATAACATATACAGAGTTTCCATTTTAGATTGAAATATGTATGTATGTGTGCGCCTAAACAGAAAATGATGCCCGGAAAATTGGTCTTCAAATATTGATGGTGGTTATTTTGGGAAGTGGTTTTGTAGACAAATTTTCATTTTAAACATTTTCTGTAGTTGCTGTTTTTTCTTCAACAAGCAAGACTTTCTTTTATAATGAAAGAGCTAATATTTTTATTTTAAAAAATCTGGGTGATTTTGTGTCTAAGATGAAGCTAAGCATAAACCATTAAATAAGGACACAGAATCATGCAATTCATGTGCCGTGGAACCCCATGTTAAACTTAACAACCCTTAGAACCATATCTTTATCCCTAAAAGAGAAGCAACATCTGCTGAATAATGCCCGCATAAATCAACCATTTCTAGAGTTCATGATCTTTGCTTAATAGAAGCACTGCAGTATTCCTAAAATCTCTGATGAGGTGTGGCAAAAGTGTGAAAGAGTATAAAAACTGCAAGGCTGCAGTCATGTCTAGATTTCAGAATTGCCAGATGCTGATTATTTTCTTGTGCTTGAAGGCCTTTACCTAGAAGCCTGCCCCTGGGAGGTTTCATGCTCTTTGCAGACTTGCTTTCTTTTTTGCCACAATTTCTCAGTGACCTTTTGCAGAGGCACTCGCTCAAGTGCTCACCTTCGTATGTAAGTGTGAACAGATGTCTCATCATCCTTTCTAGGTGAACCACTGTTTGTCTTTTCCAAACCTGATGCTTCCAGGTTAGGGTCTTGAGATGACAATCAGCTGCTTCACGGGAATGAGCTCTGGCACCGACCCTGTGCCGTGATCCTAGACTAACACAAGAGGCATCCAACCAACAATTTTCATGAAAACCATTTTGGATCTTTCGCCTGATTCCTGCCTGCCCTCTGAGCATGCACTTCATTCTTTGTTTACTCAGTTCTGCCCCTTGGCTCCCCTCCTGTTTCTGTTCCCCGTGCCTGGACATGACTGCTGTGAACCTCAGCAGGGCTCAGTATTTACTCTTCAACTCTCTCTGCTCTCAAAGCTCCAGATAACTCCCCTACAAATCCATCTGGAACTCCGGAGGTGCACCTGTTGACTTTGCCCATTTGGCAGCCCTCCTGTCAAGCCTCTTTGGCCTCCCTGGGGCTGTTTAGACAAATAATCCCTAAGGATGCTTTCTCACAGGGTGGCCATGAGGACCTCTTGACCTCTTCCTAGCAATGTGCAAAGTAGGCAACAGTCTGCAGTTGGCTCATTCATTCATGTGTTGCATGGACCACCTCTATTTCCTTCAGCTCATTTCCTCTTGTCTCCTTCCACCATTCTTCAATTACACAAGAACCCCAGTTCTTTGACTTTACTACTTCCTTACCCATTACTGTTTCAAATCTTTCCTCCCTTACTAACATTCTCAATTCTCTGATTGTTCTCCTTTTATAGTAATTCATGATAAATTACTCATTACATTCATCCTCCAACCCTGGTGAACCCAACTACCCAACCCAAGTATCTAGCGCCTCTGCACTTTCACCCATTAGAAGTTAAAAGTTCCCTGGGTCAGGCGTGGTGGCTCACACCTGTAATCCCAGCCCTTTGGGAGACCCAGGGGGGTGGATCACCTGAGGTTAGGAGTTCGAGACTAGCCTGGCCAACATGGTGAAACCCCATCTCTACTAAAAATACCAAAAATTAGCCGAGCATAGTGGCAGGTGCCTGTAATCCCAGCTACTCAGGAGGCTGAGACAGGAGAATCGCTTCAACCCAGGAGGCAGAGGTTGCAGTGAGCCGAGGTCATGCCACTGCCCTCTAGTTTAGGCAACAAGAGTGAAACTCCGTCTCAAAAATAAATAAATAAATAAATTCCCTGGGAACATTGTACACCAGGTGGAAGGTTTCACTGAAGTTTCGTGACCACAAACCCATGTGAGCACTGGACACTCCCTCATGGTTCTGTCATATTTTCCAAGATCTTTGTTACTTTTCAACTCTTCTTGAAACCCTATACCTGGCCCCCTCTACTTCCCTGTTTTAGCCACTGCCCTTGACTTGCAAACAGTCAGATGGGAAATCCCTCATCTTTCTGCTACCAAATCAACGTACCTGTCTGCATCTACATCCGGACTCTGCCCTTTCTCTTTTGTCACTGGATTGAGACACCGGTGCTGTTTTTGAGAGGCAAATGCCTTCTGTCATGATCTGCACCACCTTTCCTCACTCACCTGCACCAGGTCTTTATTTCTGGAGTTACCCTGCCTCTCTGCTCTGCACCATCCATTTCTCCTTCTTTGCTGGCTCAGTCCCATGGGCACTCAAGCAAGCTGTATTGTTTCCCTTCTTTAAAAGGATCTTTTAGTGACCTTCATTATAAAGGATCTTTTATTGACCTTCATTCTCTTCTAGCTACAGCACCATTGTTGGCTCTGTTTTCACAGTAAGACATCTGGAAAAAGTTGTCTACATTTATTGCTGTCTCTCATATGCTATTTACTTTTCACAATGTGAGATGTATTGTGAAATATGTCATGCATTCAAGAGCATATAAAACATATATAAATATATATTTCTTTATATATATTATATATATATAAATGTATAGAGGTATTCAAAAATCTATGTCTAAAATAGTAACATAAAATGTTACCAGCCCCTAGGAGTCCCCCAAGTGACACTTCTAAATCATATACTGTGGCTTGCTCCCACAGATATAAACACTTTCCCAAATTTTGTGATAATCATCCCCATACTTTCTACTTTCTTTACTTCCTTCTCTCTGTCTCTGTCTCTCTCTCTCTGTCTCTTTTTTGATCCTAGCATTTAATAAAAATAATGAGCTTTAATAGAGCAAGGGCACCCAGGCCAGCCAGAGGAGGGAAGTTGAGTTGTAGTTTCATTCAAGGGGGAGAAATGGAGAGAAAAAGAGTTGGGAGAGAGGAAGTGAGTGAGTGAGTGTGAGAGAGGATGTGAGAGGAGAGAAGAGAAGTAAAGAGAGAAAAGGGAAAGAGAGAAAAATAAGAAGGAGAAGGAGGAGGAGGAGGGAAAGAAAGGAAGAGAGAGAAGGAAGGAGGGAGGGAGAGCATCAGGCTTGCTTTATAGTTTCCCGAAATTTGTGTGTCTCCCTAAACTACACATATTTTTTGTCTGTTTGGTAAAACATATTATTCTGTCCATTATAAGATTAGATTTGTGTTTTGTTTTTTTGCTTTTTTTGCTCAACATTATGGGATTGAGATTCTAACGTATTGATATGTGTATCTTAATAATGTTCAATGGATAGTATGGCATTATATGAATATATCCAGATTATTTATCTTTCCCATCGTTGAAGGGTAATTAGGTTGTTTCCAGTTTTTTCCTTTTTATTTATTAATATAAATAATGCTTCTATGAATGTTATTGTATATATCATATATGTAAGAGATTATCTAGAAATTGAATTGCTGCCTTATAAGATTGTACATTTTCGGTCTAACTGTAATTGCCATTTTTTCTTTAAGAAAGTTATACAATTTTACACTGTTCAAACATTCTATGAGCATTTCCATTACTTGACATGCTTGATAACCTTAGTATAATCAGACTTTTAATTTTTTCAACTGTTGGACGTGAAAAGCTGGTTCATCGTGGTTCTAATGAGGATTTCCTATATTGTTAATAAGGTTAAATATCTTTCATATGTTTATTGTCGTTTGGGTTTCCTCTTCTGTAAAATTCCACCTTACATCTTTTTTATTGTTTTTCTTATTGAGTGATGGTGTCAGAGGCGTGTGAACCAGAGCAACTCCATCTTGAATAGCAGCTAGGTTAAAAAAAAGGCTGAGACCTACTGGACTGCATTCCCAGATGGTGAAGGCATTCTAACTGCCAGGATGAGACAGGAGGTCAGCACAAAATACAGGTCATAAAGACGCTGCTGACAAAACAGCTCGCAGTAAAGAAGATGGCCAAACCCCACCAAATCCAGGATGGCGACCAGAGTGACCTCTGGTGGTCCTCACTACTGCACTCCCACCAGCACCATGACAGTTTACAAATGCCATAGCGATATCAGGAAGTTCCCCTATATGGTTTAAAAGGGGGCGGCATGAATAATCTACCGCTTGTTTAGCATAGAATCAATAAATAACCATAAAAATGGGCAAGCAGCAGCCCTCCGGCTGCTCTGTGTATGGAGTAGCCATTCTTTTATTCCTTCACTTTCCTAAGAAGCTTGCTTTCACTTTACTCTATGGACTTGCCCTGAATTCTTTTGCATGAGATCTGATAACACACTCTTGGGGTCTGGATCAGGGCCCCTTTCCTGTAACAATGGGAGTTCTTTATAGCTTGTCATACTAATGATATTTTATGTATTTATTGTAAATACCTTTAGCCACTTTATGTCGTGTATTTTTACTTTCTTTACAGCAGCTTTTGATGAACAAACATCCTTAATTTTAATATACTCCAATTTATCAATCTTGTTCTTTATGATAAATGGTTTAGTGTCTTGTTTTAGAAAATTCTTTGCTACCTCAGGGTCACAAGTGTCTTCCATATTTCTCTTAATGTTTCAAAATTTTGCCTTTCACATCTAAGCTTTGTTGATTAACTATAAATGTTCCAGTTAAAAATACAAAGATTGAAATTTTAGACATCTAATTATCTGCTGAAATTATGAAAGTCTAAAGTTAATCAATGTCTTTGTTCTCCATCTGGAAAATTTAAGGATGCAGAAAACTCAGTCATTCTTTAAGCTCTCTTTCCAACTGTCATGAGTATTTTTGGCTTACATCTCCAATTTCCTATTCACTTACTCCTCTTTAGCTCTTTACTTATTCTTTTATCTCAGACATTCCGTCTGAGTCACTCTTTCTTCCACCTTTAGGCTTTTCTATCGTGAGAATCTGCCAATGGAAAATCCTTAATCTTTGTCTGAAAATGTTTTTATTTTACCTTTGTTCTTAAAAGACGTTTTTACTGGTCTACAGTTTTAGGTTCACAGTATCTTTCTTCAATCCTGGTCTCCATTGTGGCCATTAAGAAATCATCTGGAAATCAAATAGCCACTCCATTAAAGACAGTCTGTCTTTTTTCACATCATGATTTTGTATATAAAAAACCATAAAGATTCCATCAAAAAACTGTTAGAAGTAATAAATGAATTCAGTAAAGTTGCAGGATACAAGTCAACATACAGAAATCAGCAGTGTTTTCATATTCTAACAACGAATTATCTGATACGGTTTGGCTCTGTGTCCCCACCCAAATCTCATGTTGAATTGCAATCCCCACATGTCAGGGGAGGGACCTGGTGGGCGGGGATGGGATCTATGGGTGTGGTTTCCCCTATGCTGTTTTCGTGATAGTGAGTGAGTTCTCATGAGATCTGGTTGTTTGAAAGTGTGTGGCACTTTCCCCCTCTCATCCTCTCTCTCCTTCCCTGGCCGTGTAAGATGTGTGTGCTTCCTCTTAGCCTTCCACCATAATTGTGAGTTTTCCTGAGGCCTCCCAGTGATGCTTTTGCACGACCTGTAGAACTGTGAGTCCATAAAACCTCTTTTCTTCATAAGTTACCCAGTCTCAGGTAATTCTTTATGGTAGTGTGAAAATGGATTAATATACTATTAAAAAAAGTAATCAAGAAGACAATCTCGTTTACAATAGCAACCAAAAAAAAAAAGGCCAATTTAGGATAAATTTAACCAAGAGGTGAAAGACCTGTACATTGAAAACTATAAAACATTGGTGAAAAAAATTGAAGATAACAAAGAAATTGAAGATATCCTATATTCACAGATTGGAAGAACTGATATTGTTAAAATATCCATACTAATCCAAAGTGGTCTACAAATTCACTGCAATCCATACCAAAATTCCAATGAACTTTTTCACGGAAATAGGAAAAACATCCTAAAATTTGTGTGGAACCACAAAATAGCCAAAGCAATCTTCAGCAAATGAACAAAGCTGGAGGCCACACTACCTCATTCAAACTATATTTCAAAACTATAGTAATCAATACAGCAAGGTACTGGCATAGCAACAGACACATAGGCCAGTGAATCAGAATGGAGAGCCCAGAAATAAATCTATCCATTTACAGTGAGCTAATTTTCAACCAAAGCACCAAGAAGACATAATGGCGAAGAGATAGTCTTGTCAACAAATGGTATTGGGAAAACTGGATATCCACATGCAGAAGAATAAAACTGGACCCTTATCATACACTGTATAAAAAATAATCTCAAATGAATTACAGAGTTAAATGTATGACCTGAAATCTTAAAGCAACTAGAAAAAAATATAAAGAAAAAACTTTTCGATATTGGGTTAGGCAATGATTTTTTTGATATGACCCAAAAAGCACAGACAACAGAAGCAAAAATAGACAAATGGAGCCGCATCAAACTAAAAAGTTTCTGCATAGCAAAGGAGACAGTCAACAGAGTGCAGAGATAACTTATAGGAGGGGAGAAAATGTTTGCAAAGCATCTGTCTGATATGGAACTCAAACAATTCAATAGCAAAAAACAAAACAAAACAAAACACAAGTAACCCAATTACAAAAATGGGAAAAGGACCTGAATAGACATTTCTCAAAAGAAGACAAATGGCCAACAGATGTATGAAATAGGGCTCAACATCAGAATCATTTGGGAAATGCACATCAAAACCACAGTGAGATATCACTCATGTCTATTAGAATGGCTATTATAAAAAAGACAAAAAATAGCAAGTGTTAGCGAGGATGCAGAGAAAAGAGACCCTTTGCACACCATTGGTGGGAATGTCAGTTAGCACAGCCATTACTAATTAAGAGTGTGTGGTTACCTGGAGAACAGTATGGCGGTTCCTAAAAAGTTAAAAGGAGAACTGCCATGTGATTCAGCAATCCTCATTACTTGATATGTACCCAAAGAAAATAAAATCAGTATGTTGAAGAGGTATTTCATTCCCATGTTCATTGCAGCATTATTCTCAACAGTCAAGATGTGGAATGACCCCAAGTGTCAATTGACAGATGAAGAAATAAAGGCAATGTAACATATATAGTATAGTACATACTGAATGGAATGTTATTCAGCCTTTTAAAAAAAGAAGGAAATTCTGCCATTTGTGACAACATGGATGAACCTGGAGGACATTATGTTAAATGAAATAAGCCGGGTCCAGAAGGACAAAGAAAGTGCATAATCTCACTCATATGTGGAATCTACAAGTCTAACTCACAGAGGCAAAGGTAGAATGGTGCTTGCCAGGGGGTGGAGAATGGGGGAAATGGGGAGATGTTGGTCAAAGGGTATAAACTTTCAAGTAAGGCAGAATGAATAAGCTCTAAAGAGCTAACGTACTGCTTGGAGATTATTGTTAATACTGCATTGTGTACTTGAAATTTGCTAAGAGAGTAGATCTTAAATGCTACCCATCCCCCCACCCACACACAGTAACTATGTGAGGTGAAGGATATATTAACTAGCTGATTTGTGGTGATCATTTCACCATGCATATATGTATGAAAGCATCACTTCATACTCTGTAATATAAACAATTTCTATTTGTCAATTATCCTTCAACAGAGCTAGAAAAAATAATGTATTTTTATTCTGGTTCCTCTTTAAAAATTGTTTTCTTATTGTCATTGACATTTTTCAGCTTCACTGTGATGTGTCTGGGTTTTTTGTCTGTGATGTGGATAGATTTTTTTTGTCCTTGTTGGCATTTTTTGCGTACTTGAGTTTATGTACTGATGACTTTATGGAAAATTCTAGGTATCTCTTCAAATATTGCTTGTTCTTCATGTTCTTGCTTCACTACAAACATCAGTTAGGCATACATTAATATTAATTTTCTCAATGCGCTTTCCATTTTTCTTTACTTGTCTTTCATATTTTACAAGAAATGATTGATGAAGAGGCACTCTGAGCTAAGTTGAGAAGGGCTAAGGGTGTTTCAGAGGGAAGACTGTGTGGTTTCCTGGGAAAGCTGAGAAGGAAAACCACACAGGCTGCTGCTCAGGGAGTGATCGGGAGAGGTATGATGTGAGGATGGTGACATGGGCAGGGAGAAGATTGTGTAGCATCTTCAGCCAAAAGGCAGCGGGAAACCCTTGTAGGGTTTAGGGTGATGGCAAAGGAATCAGACGTGTGTATTAAAAAAATCACCTGGGCGCTCGTGTAAAGAATGGATGGAAGAGGGCCAAACACAATGTCAGGAGACTAATTAAGAGGCTGTTGTAGTGTCCAGGCTTGTGCTGACATGATGGTAGCCAAGACAGAGAAGCAGATGGAATGAGAGATACTTAGGAGACAAAAATCAACAGAACTTCAATGAAATAGAAATAAAGGACATGCTGTGATATACAAAGAATAAGAGATATCATTGTTTTCAGACTGTATACCTAGGAAATCTCAAATCATCAACTGAAAAACTATTGGAATTAGTAAAATTATTTATTTAATAACCATCACTTTCCCTGTTCCATTTATTTTCTCACTCTCTTTTCTCTCCTCAAACCTCCCACATCTTTTCTCACTTTCTTAATGTCCCAGCATCTCACTCTCCACCAGGGATGTGCTTTTAATTTCAGAGAAAAGCTAAAAGCAGTCAGAAGAGACTCTGCACATGCTCCCACCATGGTACCTGCCCCCATTTATGTGTAGTATTTCCTTGGGCTCCATCTTTCCTCATATTGCTAAAAGTAAGCAGTCCTCACTAAGGCCAAGCTCCCCATGTGTGAACTGGCTTCTACTCCTTCTACCGCCTCAATTCTCTGTCTCGCTCAGTCTCACCACTTTTCTTCTCTATTAGTTGATCCATATCAACACAGGAACATGACCTAATTATTTCCTTTTTACAAAGACTCACTTGACCCCATGTACGTATCCAGTTGCATTTCCCTCTTTCCCTGCTTCCATTTGCAGCATCGCTGCTTCGTATGGTTAGGCTCTGTGTCCCTACCCAAATCTCATCTTGAACTGTAATCCCCTCAGCATGTCAAGTGGGGGAGGTGATTGGCTCATGGGGGCAGTTCTCCCATGCTGTTATTGTGATAATGAGTGAGTTCTCATGAGATCTGATGGTTTTATAAGCATCTGACATTTCCCCGTTGCACTTCTGTCTCCTGCTGCCATGTAAAGAAGGTTCTTGCTTCCCATTGGCCTTCTGCCATCACTGTAAGTTTCTTGAGGCCTCCTCAGCTTTGTGGAGTTATGAGCCAATTGAAACTCTTTACTTTGTAAATTACCGAGTCTCAGGTAGTATCATTATAGCAGTGTGAGAATGGACTAATACACTGCTCAAAAGACTTGTCTACACTCACTGTCTACAATTTCTCCCTTCCCACTCTCTCTTGGATACACTCAATAGGTACATTTCCACCTCATCACTGAACCTGATTTGATGAAGGTCATAAGTGACAAGTTGCTAAATCCATGTGGGCAAAAGTTGATGACTTAATGACACAAGCATGTAAACATGGCCCCCTTGCATCAAGGTGCAGTGAGCCTCCTTGCAGGTTCAGACTGAAGCTCATCTCCAGTTGAAATAATGCATATTCTTACTGAGCTTTGCCTCCTGCCCTATCCTGCTGCCTTGCACGTCCCTGATGACTCTCAATAAATCACTTACAAACATCCTCTCTCAGGCTCTACTTCTAGGCAGCCAACTCAAGACAATTGCTCTGTGCCTCATCACTGGATATTTGGAGAAAAATTTCCCATATCTGTGTCCAAATTTAAACCATCTTAACTTAGTAATGAATCTTTATCAATATCCCAGTCTATCACATCTGGGATTTTTGGAGGTAGTTAAGAAGTTCTACTTAGGTCTTTCTGTGTCCCTGACCTAGTTAGGAACGTAATTTCACTCAGATGAGGATATCTTGCTTAGAATTGTAATCAATCCCTTACACAGTCTCCAATAATTAACACAGAACTGGCGCATGGAAGGTATTCAAGAAATGCTTTTGAATGAAGGAATCATTGCATTTAGCCCTCTCTTGGACTTTGGCCATTTGCCTTGTGTTGTTGCTTTTAGTGTCTTTTGCCCTGTAGAATCTGAAGCTTGGAGAAGATGCTGACTTCTGCTTCCATATAAGCAGTACATACATGAAAAAGGCAAAGCTTCTCTTCTAAAACAAACAAACAAACAAAGCTTGTCGAGAATGGATAAATGATCTAGCTCAGATGTCTTCACAAAACAGTCTCTTAGTAAAAGTCAGTTCATGAAGTCAGAGAACCTCATGGTGGAAGGAATTGTGATGGGATTTATTCCAGTCAGTTCTTGTTCTAATGCTCCCATCATGTGATGAGGTAGCATAAGTGAGAACACACGCAGGCATGCAATTAGGTTTGTTAAACCCATTTCCTGGGAATTCTTGTTTATCTTGGACAGTAAACATTTCTGATGGGTAAACATGTTTTCTTTCCTGTTCATGTATCACTATGCCTTCTAATTTCCATTCATTAGTCTACATTCTATCAACTGGGGCAACATTGAGCAAATATAATTTTCTTTCACAGGATGATGTGATAGTTAATATTGAGTGTCAACTTGATTGGATTGAAGGATGCGAAGTATTGTTCCTTGGTGTGTCTGTGAGGGTGTTGCCAAAGGAGATTAACATTTGAGTCAGTGGACTGGGAGAGGGAGACCCACCCTCAATGTGGGTGGGCACCATTTAATCAACTGCCAGCACAGCTAGAATAAAGCAGGCAGAAGGTGGGACAAGATGACTTGCTGAGTCTTCTGGCCTCCATCTTTCTCTCGTGCTAGATGCTTCCTGTTCTCAAACATCAGAATCCAAGTTCTTCAGCTTTTGGACTCCTGGACCTACACCAGTGGTTTGCCAGGGGCTCTCGGGCCTTCAGTCACAGACTGAAGGCTGCACTGTCGGCTTCCCTACTTTTGGGATTTGGGGACTTGAACTGGCTTCCTTGCTCCTCAGCTTGCAGACAGCCTATTGTGGGACTTCACCTTGTGTTTGTGTGAGTCAATACTCCTTAACGCACTCCCCTTTATATATTCATCTATCATATTAGTTATGTCCCTCTGGAGAATCTGTCCAATGTAGATGGCCTTTCAAATATTTGAAAATAATTATCCTACTCCCTCTGAGTTTCTTTAATACATATTTTTCTGTTTTTTGTCAAAATCTAACTCCTCTAATGTGTTCAGGTTCCCACCTCCTCTGGCTCTCAAGGACTTTTCTTTCCTATCTCTATCTCATTTTGTCAATCTCTCTCTCTCTTTCTCGAATACATTATCCTATTAGGACTATCCATCATCTAGGATAGTATTCTACAACTCTGTCAGATTCAACATCCCCCTTTTTAACACAAATATGTTTGCTCCCTTTTTTCCCTCCAAAATGAAATTCATTGACATTATAACTTACCTGGTAAAAATATGAATAAAATGCCTTAGCCATAATAAAATGGAGAAATAAAAGGTATGCAATATATAACAGGACAATATGTTTTAATATGTAAATACTTGGAACATGAGGTTAGTAGTTTCTGAAATGGCTCCCAGTTATCCCTTTGTGCCATTCCCTGCCTTTGAGTGTGGGTTAGACCTAACTCTCTTCTGATGAAGAGGGTACAGCAAAAGTGATGGCATGTCCCTTCCACGATTGCATTACAAAAGCTGTGACTTCCATCCTTCTCTCTCTCTACTCCCCCAACACAGCCCGTATTCTCTCTGGCTCTTCTTGCTTGTTCTGATAAGGGAAGCTGCCAGATAGAGAGGCCTATGTTGAAACAAACTCTGTGCAACCTCGGGCACATTGCCAGGGAGGATCTGAGGCCTTCAGTCCCGAAGTCTGCAAGAAACGGAATCCTGCCAGCAACCACATGTGTGAGCTTAGACACGGATCCATCCCCAGTTGATTGCAGCTGTTATCAAAGCCCCTGAGCCAGAGAAACCAGCTGAGTTGTACCTGAATTTCTGACCTACAGAAACTGAGATAATAAATGTTGTTGTTTTAAACCACCAAATTTTAAGATAATTTGTTACTCAGCAATATGTAACTGATATAATCCACAATGAAGTAGTGAGATGCTTGCATCTACTCTTAGGGAATTATTTGGATATGACAGGAATAAGATCAGAAATCATTCTCAACAGAAAGTTCAGGGCAGAGAAAGAGCAGAGAGCCAAGTAGACCCTGGATTAAAAGTCAAGGTTAGGTTAAAACTGGTTTTAGGATAACCAGAGTTATTCCAGTATATATATATTTTAAATCAGCCCCTCTACAGCCAAGCAGTCTTCACGGCATGTATACTAAGTTAAAAATCTTAACTAACAGTAAGATCCTTGATGCTTTAGTTCCCTGGATGAACACTGTGATTTGTTTATAGAACCTACATGTCTTCCTTGACAAATGCTATGATATTTAAAAGATGTATATCCTTAATGCCCTTTTAAACAGCCTTTTCCCCCTCAAATGTGTGTAACTTTTGATGATAACTTCACTGTTTCCTTCTCTGCTCAGCCTCGGGATGTTCCATCTGCCCTACTTGAATGCCTGAGGCCCTTCTTTCCGCAGTGACCCCAAGGAAATTCTTGGAGGGGTTTCTTAGCCTGTGGATTTTTTCTCCACAAGGGTATAAAATAAGAGGATGAGGGAAATAACCTTAACTGAATACATGGTGATACGGTTTGTCTGTGTCTCTGCCCAAATCTCATCTTGAATTATAGCTCCCATAATTGGGAGACAATGGAGTCATGGGGGCAGTTTTCCCCATACTGTTCTCATGGTACTGAAGAAGTCTCATGATATCTGATGATTTTATGTTTCCCCTTTCTCTTCGCTCTTATTCTGTCTTGCCACCACCATGTAAGGGGTGCCTTTCACCTTCCGCCATGATTGTGAGGCCTCCCCAGCCACGTGGAACTGTGAGTCCATTAAACGTCTTTTTCTCTATAAATTACCCAGTCTTGGGTGTGTCTTTATCAGCTGCATGAAAATGGACTAATACACATGAATAGCAGGTCAAGACAAATGTTACAGACTGAATGTTTTGTTCCGACCTAAATTCCTATGCTGAAGCCCTAACAGTCGATGCGACTGTATTTGGAGGTGGGGACCATAAGGAGGGAATTGGGGTTAAAAATGGTCAACATCCATTAGGCTTAGAGAGACTAGAGAGCTCTCCCTCGTCTCCCAACCCAGGCGCACACACGCAAGAGGTCATATGAGCACGCGGTGAAATGGCTGCACCTATAAGCTAAGAAAAGAGGTCTTAGAATAAAACCTAATATCCTGGCACCTTGCTCTTGGACTTCCAGCCTCAACAACTGTGGGAAATACATTTCTTTTATTTAAGTCACCCAGTCTGTGATTTTTTTAATGGCAATTTGAGGAGACTAAGACAATAGGTTACAGACTCAGGCCATTAAAGTGACAAAAATTAGGAAGTATGGTAATCTTATAAATGAGTGCAACCTTATTAATGATTTGTAAATATAGATAAAAAGAATTTTTTTATTATGATGTAGGTCAGAGTGGTGTGGAGTATCATAGAAAACACATTTCTTTGCAACTCTACCTGATTGTAGATCATCCATACATTCAGTCCTAATTTTGGATGAGATTTACAAAAGTTGTGCAGGACAAAGGGCTATTTTACCTTTGCACATTGCTGTGATATCTGGGATCTCTGGCTCCTGACTACTCAATTCCAGTCATTCCCCTTTAATGATTTGACAATCAGAAATAATCCCATAAATTTTCAAAACTCCCTTCTGAGTGGTGACACCCCTATTGAAAATCATTCCTCTATTATTTCTTTAAAATTCATCATCAACTGCTGTCAACTCTACTGTCAAAACAAGTCCTGCCATTCATACATGATTAGTTCATGTCTGTGAGCGAGAATCTGCCCTCAGTTCAGGGAAGGAGCATAAGATCTAGTCCTAAATCAATCAGTGCACTGTATTCATCTGGTGACAATAGCTAGACATGACCCAATCAGAGCCAATGACACATAATGGAGCTTTTGATTAATATCTTGGGAAAGAGACTCGAGTCCTCCCAGCCACCTTGAATGACAGAGGCTGTAGGTATGAAGCTGCTTTAACCAACTGGCCTGTTGCAGAGCCTCCAGTAAAAACCAATCCAGAGGGATGCATAGTTGGGTTTGGGTTCTCTATGTGTGATACTTCCCATGCATGAAGTCATGCAAGATTTGAAAAGGAGGAAACTATATTCCTGCTTTATAGTCAGATTGGGGGTACCTAACAGCATGGTGTAGGAAGAGCTTGTATATGGAATCTGTGACCCTAGCATTTTCGTATAATATTTTCCGCACTTTCTCGACCACTGAACCAGTTATATGCTCTAAAGGTTACATCTTGTACCCTGAGGGGAGGAAAGAAAAAGCAAGTTTACACACAGGTGCACAAAATACCTTCCCAGTTCTAATTGTTTTGTTTATTGTCTGTCTCTCTTCACTTGAATGTAATCTTCATCAGGCCAAGATTTGCTACCTGTTTTGTTCGTTGCTGTACTCCTGGTGCTGAAGATGGTGCCACTGAGATGAGGGAAAGGTAAGCCTTGGCTTCCTGATTTTTTATTTGCCATCTAAACAGTATTTATCAATATCCACTCCCTTTCTGCTTTTTAACTTTTTGTTATGAAAAATTTCCAATATATACAAGGTAGAGAAAATGAACTTTCTTGTACTTATTACTCAACTTCGCAATTATCATGGTCAATTCATTTTCACTTACATCCACCACAACTCTCCCTCTTTGCCTCTCTAACTAGATTATATTACAGAAAATCTCAAGAAGCTTCTACACATTTCTTGTAAAAAAATTTTATGGGTACATAATAGGTATATATATTTATGGGGTACATGAGATGTTTTGATACAGACATGCAATGTGAAATAATCACATCACGAAAAGCGGGGTATCCATATCCTCAAGCATTTATCCTTTGTGTTACAAACAATCCAATTATACCATTGTAGTTATTTTTAAATGTGCAGTTAAATTATTTTGACTATAGTTGCCCTGTTGTGCTATCGAATACTAGGTATTATTCATTCTTTCTACTTTTTTGGTACCTGTTAACCATCTCCACCTCCTCCCCATCCTCCACTCTACTTTCTAGCCTCAGGTAACCATCCTTCTACTCTGTAAGTCCATAAGTTCAATTGTTTTGATTTTCACATCCCACAAATAAGTGAGAACATTTGATGTTTGTCTTTCTGTGCCTGGCTTATGTCACTTAACATAATGACCTCCAGTTCCATCCATGTTGTTGCAAATGACAGGATCTCATTTTTTTTGATGGTTGAATAGTACTCTATTCTGCATAAGTACCATGTTTTCTTTATCCATTCTTCTGTTAGTGAACACTTCGGTTGCTTCCAAATCTTGGCTATTGTGAATAGTGCTGCAGTAAACATGGGAGTGCAGATATCGCTTCAGTGTACTGATTTTCATTCTTTTGGGTATATACTCAGCAGTGGGAATGCTGGATCATATAGTAGTTCTATTTTTAGATTTTTGAGGAAACTCCAAACTGTTCTCTGTAGTGGTTGTACTAATTTACATTCTCACCAAGTGCGCACGAGGGTCCCCTTTTCTCTACATCCTCTCCAGCACTGGTTATTGCCTATCTTTTGGATAAAAGCCATTTTAACTGGGGTGAAATTATATCTCATTGTAGTTTCGACTTGCATTTCTCTGATAGTCAATGATGTTAAGCACATTTTCATATGTCTGTTTGCCATTTGTATATCTTCTTTTAAGAAACGTCTATTCAAATCTTTTGCCCATTTTTTAATTGGATTGCTAGATTTTTTTTTTACCTTTACAGTCATTTGAGCTCCTTATATTCTGATTACTAATCCTTTGTCAAATGGGTAGTTTGCAAATATTTTCTCCCATTCTGTGGGTTGTCTCTTCACTTTTTTGATTGTTTACTCACTGTGCAAAGCTTTTTAACTTGATGTAATCCCATTTGTCCATTTTTGCTTTCATTGCCTCTGTTCATAGGGTATTACTTAAGACATTTTTACTCAGACCAATATCCTGGAGACTCTCCCCAACGTTTTCTTATAGTAGTTTCATAGTTTGAGGGCGTAGATTTGAGTCTTTAGTCCATTTTGATTTGTTTTTTCTAAACTAAAAATCAACAGGAGATAGGGTGCAAGTTTTATTTTTATGCATATGGTATCCAGTTTTCCCAGTATCATTTATTGAAGAAACTGTCCTTTCTCCGATGTATTTTCTTGGCACCTTTGTCAAAAATGAGTTCACCATAGGTGTGTGGATTTGTTTCTTGGTTCTCTATTCTTTTTCATTGGTCTGTGTGTCTGTTTTTATGCCAGTACTATGCTATTTTGGTTACTATAGCTCTGTAGTATAACTTGAAGCCAGATAATATGATTCTTCCAGTTTTGTTGGTTTTGCTTAGGATAGCTTTATCTATTTTGGGTCTTTTGTGGTTTTATATATACTTTATAATTTTTTTTTCTATTTCTGTGAAGAATGTCATTGGTATTTTGGTAGGGATTGCATTGAATCTGTAGATTACTTTGTGTAATATGGACATTTTAACGATATTGATTCTTCCAATCTATGAACATGGAATATCTTTGCTTTTTTTATGTCCTGTTCAATTTTGTTAATCAGTAGTTTTATTGTTTTCATTGTTGAGATCTTTCACTTCTTTGGTTAATTTCTAGGTATTTAATTTTATTTGTGGTTATTGTAAGTGGATTACTTTTTTGTTTCTTTTTTCAGATTGTTCACTGTTGGCATATAGAAATGCTGCTGATTCTTGTATGTTGATCTTGTATCCTGCAACTTTACTGAATTTGTTTATCATTTCTAATATTTTTCTGGTGAAGTCTTTAGGTTTCTCCAAATATCAGATCATATTACCTGCAAACAAGGATAATCTGACTTCTTGCTTTCCAGTTTTGATGCCCTTTGTTTCCTTCTGTGCTCTGATTGCTCCGGTTAGAACTTCTAGCACTATATTGAATAACAGAGGTGATAGTGGGCATCCTTGTCATGTTCCAGATCTTAGAGGGAAGGCTTTCAGTTTTTCCCCATTCAGTATGATACTTGCTGTGGGTCTGTCACAGACGGCTTTTATTATGTTGAGCTATGTTCTTCTATGCCCAGTTTTTTGAGGGTTTTTATTATGAAGGATGTTGAATTTTATCAAATGCTTTTTCAGCATCAATTGAAATAATCATATGGTTTTTGTCCTTTATTCCCCTTGTTCACATGATGTATCACATTGATAATTTGCATATGTTGAATCATCCCTGGAATAAATCCCACTTTGTCATGACAAATTATGTTTTACATATATTGTTGAATTCAGTTTGCTAGTATTTTGTTGAGGATTTTTACATCAATATTCATCAGAAATATTGGCCTGCAGTTTTCATTTTTTGATGTGTCTTCGGGTTTGGTATCAGGATCATACTGACCTTGTAGAATAAGTTTGGAAGTATCCTGTCCTCTATTTTTCAGAATAGTTTGAATATAATTAGTATTAGTTCTTTTTTAAACATTTGGTAGAATTCAGCAGTGAATCCATTAGGTTCTGGGCTTTTCGTTACTGTGAGACTTTTATCACAGCTTCAGTCTTGTTATTTGTTATCAGTTTGTTTGTGTTTAGAATGTTTAGAATTTCTTTCTGGTTCAGTCTTGGTAGGTTGTATGTGTCTGGAAATGTATCCATTTCCTCTGGATTTTCCAATTTATTGGCACATAGTTGCTCATAGTAGCCACTAATGGTCCTTCGAATTTCTGCAGTATCAGTTGTAATGTCTCCTTTTTCATCTCTGATTTTATTTAGTTAGGTCTCCTCCCTTCTTTTCTGCATTAGTCTGGCTAAAAGTTTGTCAATTTTGTTTATCTTTTCGAAACACCAATATTTTGTTTTGTTGATCTTTTGTATTGTTTTCTTCATTTCAAACTCACTTATTTCTGCTCTGGTTTGTATTATTTCTTTTCTTCTATTAATTTTGGGTGTGGCTTGCTGTTGTTTTTCTAGCTCTTTAAAATGCATCATTAAGTTATTTACTTGAAGTTTTTCTTCTTTTTTGATGTAGGCGTTTATAGCTATACATTTCCCCCCTAGTACTGCTTTCATTGTATCCCATAGGTTTTGGCATGTTGTGTATTCATTTTCATTTGTTTCAAGAAATTGTTCAATTTCCTTCTTAGTTTTTTCATTGACTTACTGGTCATTCAGGAGCATATTGTTTAATTTCCCTGTGTTTGCATAGTTTCCAAAATTCCTTTTGTTGTTGATTTTTAGTTTTATTCTGTTGTGGTCAGAGAAGATGAATGATATTATTTCAATTGTTTGAATGTTTTAAGACTTGTTTTGTGATCTAACATATGGTCTATTCTTGAGAATGATCCATATGCTGAAGAAAAGAATGTGTATTCCGTTGGATGAAATGTTCTGTAAATGTCTATTAGGCCCATTTGTTCTTCTTTTAGCAACTCATCTCTAGTTTCTGGGACATGCCTCCTTATTCGTTATCTCTTTTCTTTCTAGCCACTCTTCCTTAGTCTCTGAGCTTCTGGGGAGCTCTGGAATAGGGATGGTCCTTTGGAGTTGTCCTGCCCTCAGATGGGGGGGATGGGTCTTTATTATCATTGGCCACTCATTGAGTCAGAGCTGCTTTCTAGGAGGGGATGAAAACTTGGGTGGAGCTCTCTTCAACTGTTGTAGAGTGAATCGGAGTAGCTCACCACAGCATCCACTACAATCTTCCCCTTATGCTATCATAGCCATTACTTTCATATAATAAGTTTTGAGTATAGCTTCCATAAGTTTTTGCTTGGTCTGTTTAGTGTCGCTTTAAAAGAATACCTGAGGCTGGGTAATTTATAGAGAAAAGAGGTTTATTTGGCTCACAATTGTGGTGGCTGGAAAGTCCCAGAGCCTGGCACCAGCATCTGCTTGTCTTCTGCTGAGTGTCTCCTGCTGCATCACCACATGGTGATGAAGTAGAAGAGGGAGCAGGTATGTGCAAAGGGGACCAAACATGAGAGATGACTTCACTTTGTAACAGCATGTTCTCGTGGGAACTAATTTATTTCTAGGAGAATTAACCCAGTTTCAGATAAAGAGATTAATCCATCTTAATGACCTAATCACCTTTTAAAGGCAGCACCTCCCAACACCACCATACTGGGAATTAAGGTTCCACCATGAATTGTGGCTGGGGCACTCAAGCCATAGCAGTCTCTTTTCCTAGTATGTTATGAGAGGAAGGTTATTAGGATAAACCACAAACTCTGCAACTGATCTCAAGACTGCAACTGACAGTCATCATCGTCCTCCTGTACTGCCAATTCTAGAGTCCCTTCACCACCAGTTACCACTTTTGCTGATATAGGTAGCTGCTGAAGTGACCCTAATTTCTGAGAGGGGTAAGATCCTGATCACAATCCTCTTCTTAGGTTTTGGAGGTTGCATTTATCCATTTACTTTTAATATTGATCGTAAAAGCAAGAGGCAACCGGGTGGATTACCTACGTACCAAACACCTTCTTCTTGGCCTCCATTTGTGTAAAAGCAGGTATCTGTCCTCTTGATGATTAGGCTCAACTCTCCTGCCAGGATGACCACTCCTTTTGTTGACTGATGGACACTTATGGCATGAAGAGATTGAAGTGCTCAGGCAGATGCCATTGCTTAAAATTTAGTGTGTCTCTTACCGTGACCTCTGCTACAAGTATACCTCTTCAGAGAACTAGGCCTTCTGTGTCTGCAGAGCCCAGTGTGATGGGGATGGAAAGCATGAATTCTCCAATGGGCTCAATTTACAATAATCATAAGAGGGGCCACTAGTTCTACTTCTCGGTTCGTAGGCCTCAGTATCTGTTGACTGTTACCATATACTGCATCCTAGAGAATGGCACCCCTTACTCAGAGAGTATATTCTCCATGCTGGAATCTCAGCAGCATTTCCAAAAGGTCTTTCCAACAGACTTTCAGCTTCTGGTTGTGTGATGGAGCCCGTAGATCCCATGGCCATATGCCCATTGCCACACCTCCTTTCACGTGACATAGTTTTCTTGGTGTGATACAATGTTTTATGAGAATTCAATGTCAGTGGATCAACCACTATATTAGCCCTTGGATATTGGAACTGGCTAAGGAAAAAGGCAAACCTATACCAAGAATATGTCAGTTCAAGCTATGATGTGTCACTGTTTCATATGGGGTGTGTATATGGCAGGGGCACAGTGTAGTCAACTTGCCACCAAAAGACAAATTGGTCTCCTGGAGGATGGTGCAATACTGGAGCTGAGGGTTGTCTCTGGTGCTGATGACTTGGACATTCAGCAGCAGGAGCTATATCAGCTTTGGAGAGTGGAAACACATGCTTTGAACCCATGTATAGTCTCTATCTTTGCACCATGGCTGCCCTGGTCATATTCAATTACAGCTGAACTGGAGCAGCCAAAGACAGAGGATGACTGATGTCAACTGGCTGAGCCATTCCACTGACCAAGTTGTGAAGTTCCTGTTTTGCAGTGGAGGGTCTCAAGTGGGTATCCAAATGTAACATGGAGATCTTCACACTTTGAACTCACTGCCTTATATCCAGCCACATGTTTTCCCCAGACATATGCGTCTCCAAGTTTTCAACCTTTCTCCTTTCAGGTCCTTGACACACCTGTCAAGTCATTCACCACTGCCCATTTTTCTACACGTATTCTTACCATGACCGCCTCTCTCACCAAGAAACCAAAACAGAAGAAGAGGTGCACCACTGTGCCCATTGGGAGCATTCCCCCTTAATGCTCTATTTAATGTCACACCTGAGAGGACCTGTGTTCAGCAGCAGTTTATTTTAGCTTGCACTCCCAGACCAAACCACACATTCATGAACCAAACTTGGCTTTTCTCTTCCTCCATTAGGTGATTATAAGGGACCTCTCTCCATGCAGCCATTATAAGGATTTGAGGGAGAGACACAAGTGCAACAATGGTGATAACATGCAGGCCAGGATCATCTGGTTTTGTGGGTTATTTGTGTCCTTTAAACAAATGCCCTTTAAACACAAATAAGCTACAAAACTACTACTACTACTACTACTTCTTCTTCTTCTTCTTCTTCTTCTTCTTCTTCTTCTTCTTCTTCTTCTTCTTCTTCTCCTCCTCCTCCTCCTCCTCCTCCTCCTCCTCCTCCCCCTCCTCCTCCTCCTCCTCCTCCTCATCATCATCATCATTTTGGTTCATGACTACCCTAAATGTACTACTTCCATCTTACAGTGGATTATGTTGGGGCTACTTGGCCTTATGACTTATTGAATTTGAATTCAATTCACAAAGGGGAATTCCAATTGCATGGTATGTGAGGTACCACAGTCAGGTGCTCTACCCCTAGCAGATCCTAATAGCGCACCAAAAGCTAGTTTCTAAATGGATTATAATTCTCACTGCAGCTGACATAGTCTTCTTTCAGAACCCTAAGGGTATACATTGGAGTCTACTGAGGCTTGTCATGAATTCCTAAGAGCATCTTTTTCCATTACAGAGACTTCAGACACATAGGGCCTGCCAGGTCATGTGATGAAAACCACAGACCCTGTTAGGTATCACATCCCAGACCTGGTCCAGAGCCATTTGCTGATCCGAGCTATGCTCCAAGCTGACAGGCTTTTGTGTCATCCAGTAAGTGGATTAGAGCAGTATTTTCCAAATTTGAACTGTGGTGTCCTCAGAAACTGAAGAGACTGTCATCATGTTTCCTTATTGCTTCCTGAACCACATCGTGTGACTCAGGAAGCAATCATTTGTCCTTTAGTTTAAGAAAAAAATGCCCCAGCTTCTCTAGGCCACTAATTCCCCCCCAGAAACTTCACTAATATGGCAGATCTTGTGTTCATCGATTTTATTACGAACGCTCTAAAGTGTATGCGCCCTTGTGAAGCCTCCAGCATACTTGCCACTTCTTGCTCATCCAGTCTAATGAACATGATATAATGATGTAGTGGACTACTATGATGCTCTGTGGAGTGCTGGGATGGTGCAGACCTCTCTGTATCATATTATGATTGTAGGCAGGACATATTTCTGTATGTTCCAAGTAAATGTGAACTGTTTCTGACCGTCCTTATTCTGCTCTGGTTAAAGATGTCACACCTGACCAACATGGTGAAACCCCATTTCTACTAAATACAAAAAAACTAGCCAGGCATGGTGGTGCATGCCTATAATCCCAGTTTCTTGGGAGGCTGAGTGAGGAGAATCGCTTGAACCAGGGAGGTGGAGGTTGCAGTGAGCTGAGATCACCCCACTGCACTCCAGCCTGGGCAACAAGAGTGAAACTCCATCAAAAAAAAAAAAAAATCATATCTAGTACAACATCAGCAATGGGACTTACTGCTTGACTGAGTTTGGTGTCGTCTACTGTCACTCTCCAGTGTCTGGGTGGTATATTAAATGGCATATGATGGGACCCACCAGCCCTAAATAGTTTAGGTGTTGAAGAATAGCACCAAGCCTTTTCCCCAGGTGTGTGATATTGTTTATTGACTATGTTGGCCAGGGGAGCAGTTGCAGAGCTTTTCACTTAGCCTCCCCCAATAGGATAGCTCTTATCCCAAAGGCCAAGGAACCTATATAGGTGTTTTGCCAACTTCCAAGTATATCCACTCCAATTGCACATTTGGGAAGCAGGAAAATGACCATGGCATGGGTCCATGAATCCAGTGGACCATTGGATCCCAGATCAGGGCGGAAACTCCATTTATTTCCTGGCCCACAAGCATCCTATTCCAATAGAGGGCCCTAAGGAGTCCTGAGTTCTCTGGGTGTGAATGTCAGCTCAGGCCCTGTGTCTAGCATTTCTCAAAATGTTTGCATATTCTGCTTTTCCACTGTATAGTTGTTTAAATAAGTGACCACAGGCACATTTGGCAAAGAACCGTTGGAACCGTAACTGTGTTCCCTTGCCATGGGTGCCCCTGAGAACCTGACCTCCCTTTGAGTTAGTGGATTCTGGGTCAGATAAACTGACTCAAAGATTAAGATCTGTTTTATTTCTTCTTCCATCATCTATCACACACTTGCACCATTTCAACTTTACTTAATGTGGGCTGTAATTTTCTCCAAAGTTCCAGGAGTCATCCTAGCAGTGTGATGAAAACATCTCCAAGAGTCCTTGTCAGGGTGGCAAATCA
The DNA here is from genome assembly GCF_047675955.1 of Chlorocebus sabaeus. NCBI lineage: Eukaryota > Metazoa > Chordata > Mammalia > Primates > Cercopithecidae > Chlorocebus > Chlorocebus sabaeus. The sequence continues at coordinate 88,403,508 of NC_132906.1, forward strand.
TCTATCACAGTAAACTGCGCCCATATAAATAAACTCACCCTTTTCCAACTTCATGCTTCCCCTGCTTTGATTCATCTCCCTCATTCAGTCCCATAAACAGTCTCTGGCTTTGGCCATTGCACATTGGCCTGCTGCCCTTAGGCACATGGTTCTTTCCTTTGCTCAGCAGGCTCTGCATTTCCCCTCCCCGTGCTTTCTCACTTGACTCTAGTGATGGGTCTGGTCAAGGCAGGAGGTGGGGGTGGGTCCTTAGGAGTCGTGTGTTATCTTGCAACGCAGAGACTTCTAGATCATGTTCGAGCAAGGGCAGAGCACAGCCTCTCACAGGGAGCTGGGTCAGGGCCACCTCTGTAGGCCCAGAGGGCTCCAAATGGAGTGTTGAGGTTTTGTTTTGTTTTGAGATAGAGTCTCACTCTGTCACCTAGGCAGGAGTGCAGTGGTACGATCTCGGCTCACTGCAACCTCCGCCTCCCAGGTTCAAGTGATTCTCGTGCCTCAGCCTCCCGAGTAGCTGGAACTACAGCCGCATGCTGCCACGCTTAGCTAATTTTTTGTATTTTTAGTAGAGGCCAGGTTGCACCATGTTGGCCAGGCTGGTGTCTATCTCGTGACCACAGGTGATCTGCCTGCCTGGGCCTTCCAAAGTGCTGAGATTAATGGAGTGAGCCACTGTGCCTGGCCTCAAGTGTTGAGGTTTTGAGAGCATTAATTCTGATGTCCCACTGATCCCGAATAGGCCCCTGACATTGTCATGGCAGACTAACCAGAGCTAAGAATTCAAATTTTTTTGAAGTGCTGCTATTCTTATAGTTAATTCCTGGGCCTTATCCATATAGCTTTTTCAGTCCTCCTGCTACGGGAGATAAGAGTCCCTTCCGATGCCTCCAGTGAGGCTTTCTCCCTTTCACTTTCCTTTCAATGATGATTCACAGCCCTGAGCCTCACATTAGCTTTCTCTAAGGCTTCCAGTGACTGGGCCAGAGCCATTAGAGTCCATTGTTCTCAGGATTGGTACTTTTTCTAACTCTCAAAAGCCTGGGAGATTGCCATCTACCAAGGTATTCTCTCACACCCCAGGCCATCACCAGTGAAAGTTCTGACACTTGCACTTCTCCAGCAAGCAGGGCGGGGGCTTCACTGCCAGCCAGCAGGAGGATGAACCAGCTCTGCAGTTCCACTTTAGAATCCATCTTCTTGGATCACTCCTGGCACCAACTATACTGAGTCGAGTTCTCTGGGAAACAGACTTGGAGGTAAAAATTTCCATGAAAAGTTTTTTGGGGAGTGATCTTAGTGCTTATACCTATAAAGGAGTAAAGGCGGTCACGCTGGGCAGAAGGAGATGTTGAGCTTTGTTGCAGTTGCAGCAGAGGAATCGGTCAATCTTGCATGGAGTCTGACCTGGGAGGGCCTCCCAGAGCTGTACCACCATGAGGCAAGGGGCTGGGCCCCTGCATCCCACCTTTGTGCATGAGTCATTGGATGCAGCTGCCCCTGGGACGATGCTATGAACTTGGGCAGGGTGGCTGTCTTCAGCTGGGAGCAGTTTCCAGGGAGGGACTCAGTGGAGAGCCCTGACAACTGACCCCCAAACCACCAACACTCTCAGCTGTGGAGAGGATGACAGGGTCTGTCTGGACATCACAGCAGCCACAACCACCCCTTTTTCACCCCTCTTAATATGTCTGCCCCCTTTTATACACTGATTCTCCCAAGGTTTGTATTCTCAGGCTTTCTCCTCTTTGGCGTGCCTTTCTTTGGGGGGATGGGGCTGCAGGAAGTGTTGCATCTACTTCCTACTACAGATGCTGTGCCCTGTCCTCCGATCTCCGTGATTCCTGCCCACTGGTTTATCCTTCTGTTTGTACCGGGCCTCTTTGAACTTCCCACCTGTTTGCATCACCTCCCCAACTTCCCGATTCGCCCCCCAAGTCCTGTATCTGTACAATACCTGTGCATGCCTTGTAAGTCCCCATGGCTCGTACGTTGTGGACCCAGGCTTCTGTCCTTCAGTTCCCAGCCCCAATATCACAACCTGTTTGGAAGTGGACATGAGTTAAATTAGTGCATGTTCCCTACTTTTTGCCTTGGTGTCCAGTTCTGCTCTCTCTTTCCACCCCATCCCCCTACCTCAGTCCATTATCCACAGCTTTTACAAAGCTACCAGAGGAAGCTTTCTAAAATACGAATATTTATTCAAGGAAAAATATTTATGGAATGTTTACAGTGTCCTACCTGGGTTATTTTCTAAGCATCTGCAATGAACAATACAGTCAAAGTTCCTGCTCTCATAGAACTTGCATTTTAGTGGGAAGACAGGCAATTCAAACAAGTGAATGAATGGATAGATGCTATGCTAGGAATTAGAATGATATGATAGTGTGAAGACATGGCTATTTTATAATAATATCAGTTGCCTGATTAAAAACTATCAGAGGTTTCCCGTTGTCTTCAGGGGGAGAGTTCAGACTCACTTGGCACAAAAGCCTCCCACGGAGAAAAGTTCTGGGCCCCTGGTGTGGATCAGATGGCCCCTTGAACTTGGTAATTTGGGAGGCTGACTCTTCCAGGAGGCCAGGTCTTCTGCCCCAGTGACCTTCCTCCTGGTCTCCTTCCTTCCTCCTCTCGGGATCCCTTCCCACTGGAACAATGTTGCTTTTGACCAAAGTGACGAACAGCCAGCTGGCCTCAGCAGGTTTGTTCTTGTCAGTGTCTCAAACCAGACAATGAGCAATCCATTTCAATAGGGACTTTTGCCACTATTTTTGGGAAACGTGGACTGTGACATGACTTTTGGAAGAATACTTATTGTGTTTAAGCATGGAGGTGCAATGTTGATTTCTACTGAGGCTGGGCGCTGTGGCTTGATTTGCACCCACACAGCACTCTCTCTTCCTAGCCCAGTATCCTCCCCGCCCCCCATTTTATCTCACTGAGATTATGGGAGATTTTGTTAAGCAAGAAAACAAAATGAAACCAAGCACGTTATCAGTAGGTTACAGGTCAAAGGCGATAAGTCCTCAAAAATCCCAGTTCTCATCAGGAACCTGGGACTTTTCACTGCACTCACTGCAGAGGTGAGGAGATGACAGAGGAAGTAGAAGGTCCCCTGCCCTTGCCAGGTTCCCACCAAGCTGTCATTACTTATTGATGGGGCCATCTAATGATTGATCTGAAGAAATTGATGACGGACCCCTAAACATCCCGAGTCCAGCAAAGGACCTCCCCCGTCCTTCCCGCATTTCTGCGCCTCCTCTTTTTCCCTTTATTTGGCGTTATCTTCATTGCCTTTCCCCAGTTTCTCTCTCTTCCTTGGACTCCTGCAGCCCGGGTCACTAACTTAGCTTTTACCCCCCCTAGTGGTAAGTAAGGCAAATCACCCATTTGCTTGTTGGTTCCAAGAGCTATAGCTTCACGCGCTCTCATAGGGGCTGAAAATGTATTAAAATGAGGGAAGACATCTATTTATTAAACTTGTATTTTAACCACAACAGATAGTCCAGCCAAAAATCTTGAGATATTTGTTCTTTATTATTTGATTATTACACACACAATAAGTTACAACTTCAGTGTATCAATAGAATTTCATAATGTGTACAGTCGAGCCTTTTAGGTATTTTTGTATTATTATACATAAAAATATAATTAATGAAAAATAAAATAATTTCTTATTATACCTGAGGTGTGATGTAAATGAGATTGACACTGTAAGATTGATATCAGTCACATCGATTGTCCTTTTGCATAAAATCAACATGCTGTACTAAAAAGAATAGTGCAATATTAGGGTTTAGCTTGTATTTCTGAGACTGGAAACAGTCTTAAGAGGGATGAAGTGAGCCTTTATGATATTCAGAGGGCTGGGAAGACCTTTCTGGTGCTAAAAATTTTACCCTGTGTCATGTGGCCTTGTGCTAAAATCAAATGTTCACATTGATAGGAAGGTATCATCAAAATAAATGAATTGTCAGCTCTTTCTCCTTTCCACTGTTAAAACTCTGCAAGTTGAACTCTGAGCTGCTGAAAGGAGGGTGAGAGATAGTTCTGTAAGGAGCTGGGTGGATTTTCACCATACTGGCATGTTAAAAAACAGAATGAGAAGTGGGGACAGAGAACAGGGAGCACTTTAGGAGGTGGAAATGGGGTGTGATACTGTAACTCCAGCTCTTGTTGGACACAGCTTTTAAAAATTTATATTTCATGAGTCCTAGGAAAATTCTTCTCCCCCAAATGGCAGTAGTACAGATCTGGGTCTGAAAGAAAGGCCTTCACTCTTTTTTTTTTTTTAATATGTAAAATGTTAACTCATTAAATCCTCCCTGTGACATTATGAGGTAAGTGCTATTGTACCATTCCCTGTGCTGATAAACTGAGACACAAGAGAAGTTAGGCAACTTGCTCAAAGTCACTTAACAAGTAAGCAAGGGGTGTGGCTTCCACCCTAGCAACCCGGCCCCAACATGCGTGCATTTGCTTATTATCCAGGGCTGCTCATCCAGCTGGACGATCTGGAGCTGGAGGTCAGAAGCCTCAGCTTTCTGACCAAAGGATATTAAGCCAGAGAACTCGAACGTGCTGCATTGCTCATACTTTGGGTTTACCATGATCATGTAGGCAACACTGATTGATGATCAGTGCAGCTAGGTCTGAAACAGGATATTCTTGTACTGAAGCTTAATTTTATGCAGAATTAGGTCTTATCCTTCAGATTCTAAGCTTATTTCTGCACTGATGAGTTGGCATCCAGTGGCCCCAGTTTCTGTGGGTTTCCCTGGTTGGGATGAGAGCACTCCTTGCTCCCCTAATGGACTTCCATTTAATTTTCTTAAAACAAAGACAATACTATTTTTAAAAGAAAGTGTCTTCATGCAGTTTAAGTGTTAAAAAATCAGTTTAAATTTTTCACAGCCGCAAGGGCAGGAAGAACTCAGGTTACACGGTCTTGACCACACTTGCCAGCATACAGCATATTTTGTCCTTGGTGAGTGCTGAAGAAAAATGGGGAACAAAACCAACTGCATGACTGGAACACAAACTCAACTTTGCGAATGCAGGAAATAGGTTGAGTTAAAAGAACAATTAAAGAGAGCTCAGACTCACTGTTGTTATAGTGACTTTTTAGGCTTCTTTTTTTCCAACTGTGATTTTATCCAGAGTGTTAGTATAAACCTGTGTGGTTGCAACTGTTACTAAAGGGTAGGAGATCTAATTCCAGATCAACCAGTGAAAGTCGGCTAGTTTTAACCACCAACATCTGCAACAGCTAACTAAGATCCGTGTTTCTTCTGTTACACAGTTTTTCCTACCGTGTTTTCGAAAATGTGCTCAATTGTCACATAGTAAATGCAAATATTGAGTAGCTTCCCAGGGACAGTGGTACTTTTAAAAAAGTGATCCCAACTCCTATGTTCTTTAGAATCAATTCAAGTAAACATATTAAATAAGATTCCAAACCTTTCACCTCGTATTACTGGTCCATCTAAAATTTCATCCATTTGGAATGAATGAGGAGATGGACAATGTCCTTGGAAAGATTGTAAATCTAGAGTGGAGGCAGCTCAGTTTTATATTTTTATATAAAAAAAGCTTTTTGCTCACACAGCCAGATGGTAGACGGAATTGCTCCACTTAATGCGGGGAGCTGTTCATGACAGAGCATCACTGGGTATGCTGACAGAGATGAATGCTTTGGAAAAGGTTTCCACTGAACACAGAAACTTGATTTGCAAAGGAGGAGAGAATTTGTCCATTCCCTAAGTGACCAATCTTTAAGAATGGCTTTAAGAATGATGTGGGTTGAAAATTATATCTAAAATCATGAAATAAGTAATATCTTCTTGTATGCTTACACATTTGAGAGTATGATTAATATCTGGTCATTTGGCAAGAACAGTTACAAGAAATCACATCTTCAATAAACTTCTTATACACAATTTGTTGCTAAAATGCATTTGCTTGGCAGCCAAGGATTAGATTTTTGCCAGTTGGTAACAAGGATTAGCTGAGATTTGTGTTGCAAAGAGAAGATTAAGGGAGCAGGCATATCATCTTAGTGAACAATTCAGAATAATATTTTGTTTCAAAATTAACCAATGTGGGATCAGCACTTCACATTATGTGTTTGTGTGCAGAAACTCATGCATAGAGCATTTCTTTTTCCAGAAGTAATTAGGGGACTCAGGTAAAGCCAATTATTTGTGAACACTTTGTTGTATGAAAGAGGTCCCTGTGCTGAACCACACACTGGGAGACGGTAAATCAGTGGTTCCTTCCCGGGTGTGTTATGTTTGATTATACTTATATTCTATAATATTTTGCCCTTTTCATTTTGTGCTCATATTTTCAGTGGTTTATGAAGTAACAGTCTCTAGATTTCACTCCAAATGGAAAGTTGGCATGAAAACTCTCAATCCAATTATTCCAATACACATTTTGAAACAAATCATTTTGGCCCTTTTGAAAATTTTACAGGAGGTGATAAAAATAGGAAATTTCAGGTTTCAGATGTTTTATTGCATTCTCGTAGCATAATAACAGCTTCATTAAAAATAATTCCACAATACAATGTGAACTTTGTGAGTTGCTTAAAACACTTTTGCTGGCTTTCTTTTTAAAGCTTTCTATGCAAGACAGTTGTGTTATTTTACAGTTTATGTTTCATTTTATTTTGCTAAGCTTTGGGGAGATATTGAATTACTACTCCCCAATGCGTGATTGTAGGGATTACAGAGCCTGCCAAATGGTACTACTCTTGAGACTGAGGACTTAGGACACTTCCAAGCTAAGATCACACCTATTCTAAGACATTGGAATCAGTTTCAGGGCTTATTTCAATCTCCGGAGCTAATCATCCTTCAACTTATGGGCTGTGTTAGAGGTGGACTTGGGGGAAGCTCTTCCCTAGGGCTTTTTGTTCAGTCATTGGAGGAATAAGAGGAAGAAGCAAAAGTAACTCTCTCTCCCCTGAATTTGGGGAATTATTATTTCCCAGGTAACATTTTAGCCAGGGTAGAGGGAACCTTCAAAGCTATCTGGTACAAGTGTTCTTTCGGTCCTCAAGTCTCCTTTCCAAACTTTGTCTTTCAAACAAAGCTGAAATATCTCCAGCAAGGGAAAATTTCATCTTGGGAGGCAGAGCCTTCTGTCTGGGAACACCCCAGAGTTATAGAGCTCTTCCTGATGTGGAACTGAGATCTGTCGTCCTGTGACTTCCACCCATTGTTCCTGGCAATACACCTCGGACACAGAAAAAACAAGCCTTTTTTAATTTAATAACAGCAATTCAGCTCTCAGGGGAGGGCAGTGGGTAGAGTAGGGAGGATAGGGCTTTGTAGATAGACAGGGTCTTGTCCTCTCTGGTCCTCCGTCTCCACTTCTGTAAGGTGCTGATTATAAAATCTGACTTTCAGGGTTGCTGGGGAGATTCCAGGAAATGTGCATGAGGTCCCTGCTGCAGCTCCTGGCACCAAGCAGTGACTCCATGGCAGATGATCACTATGATTCCTATGGAAGCTGCCTGGTGATTTTCCCCGGAGTTCTCTTTCTGTAGGAGAATTGGCTTCTATTTTTTCCATCTCTTTACATGTTTTGTAGGTTGGGGTCTCCACCACTTCCAGTTAGTCAAGTCTTGCCCAGAACAGTTTACATTCCTTTTTAGACCTGGTGGCTGCTAGAAAACAGATTGGAAACCTTCCCCAGCAGCTGGTCACAGAAGCAGAATTGATGTCCTCGTCGGGTTCTCCATTCAGAGACCAAATGCTCAGAAAATGCCTAGAGAGTGAATGGCAGGCATTTCATGGAATAGAAAGAATAAGACAGTTTGGAGCAGAAATTCACCCTCTATTATTATACTGTTAAATCCTAGTGGCTCCTTCTATGTCAGCCTCTGTGTCAGATACCTACATATTTATTATCTTACTCACTCCTCCCATCAACTCAGTGTTCTGAAGATTGTCTCTATTTTCCCTCTGAGGAGACAGAAGTTCAGAGAATGTGAGAAACCCATGAAAGGCTGGCTAAGTGCTCCCAGTAGATTTGAGGTGATCTGATCAGTGAGCAAGATGATCTCAATCACTTGAAAACCAATGAGGAAAACAATTGTGTTCATTACTGTATTAGTCAGGGTCCTCCAGAGAAACAGAACCAGCAGGAGATGTACCCATTCTATATGGATATAAAAGGAGGTTTATTATAAGAAATTGGTTTGCATGGTTCTGGAGTAGTCCCAGGACCTACCATGTGCAAGCTGAAGAACCAGGAAAGCTGGGGCTATAATTCAGTCCCAGTCTGAAAGCCTGAGAATCCAGGAAGCTGACAGTATGGAGCAGGGAGGATAGGGCGTTGCAGGCAGATGGCCCTTGGTTTCCACTTCTGTAAAGTGGTGAATATAAAACCTGACTTCCGAAGTTGCTGGGGAGACTCCAGGAAATGTGTATTAGGCACCTTGTGCAGTTACTGGCATCGATCAGCGACTGAATGACATGATCATGATGCTTCCTATGGAAGGCGCCTAGAGCCAGAGAAGACGAAATGAGATGTCCCGACCCAAGAAGTCGGGGAGGAAGCAAAAAGGGGCAAACTGCTGCTTCCTCTGCCTTTGATTCTGCTCAGGCCCTGCAGGGATTGAATGATGCCCAACCACTTCAGGAGGGCTCATCCTTTACTGAGTTCACTGGTTCAAATGCCAGTCTCACCTGGAAACACCCTCACAGGCACACACAGAAGGAAGTTTAATCTTGGCACCCCATGGCCAGTCAAGGTGACCCAGAGAATTGACCATCACAGTTACTTTTGAGGCAATTCTGACATGAACCCAATACCATCAGCACAAAACCCAGAGAGGTGAAGGTGGTTTGCTAGCAGTGGGAAATCAATGTCTCGGGCACTCTTCACGCTGACTTGTGTAATCCTTCTCTGGAGAACTGAAGCTTCCCAGCAGGGAGCTAACAGGGTTTCTTCTCTTCTTATCTCTGCTCTAGCCACTATCAGTGTGCCAGGTCCCACTGAGAGACAAAGGGGAACTCAAAAGGTATGTCTGTATTAGAACAGATCACAGTGGTGCTAGATGGCCGTACTCATCTCCGTCTCCAGCAGGCCACGCGCACAGGCTGCCCGGAGCCGTTCCTTTTCCATGTTGCCCCCAACTTCTGCTTTGTGTGTATCTCCCTGTTTGCATCTAGTTCTCTCGAATATTTCCCCAAGATAGCAGGTAGCTCTCTGGTCGCCCAGGAGTAGTTCATAAGACAAACAGAATGACCATTTTTTGTTTAATTATCGTATCTGTGGCTCCTTTAAGCATTACTGCAAATGAAGATTTTCAAATCATTTGAGAAACACTAAAATTTAAAAATACAACAGAATCTTAGTGCACGGCTGAACATTCTATAATATATGCAGGGTGAGTGGTTAAAAAAGAGAAAACATGCCTATGGCCAATATTTTATATAAAATAGACTCAAAAGCAATAAGTCCTAAGTATTAGTTTAGAAGGGATGGAGGCTGTCCAGCTCATAATAAAATTCCTCTTCTTTTCATTTTGTTTCTTTTCCAGATCGTATGAAAACAAGTATAATAATATATTTTGCCTATAGGTGCCAAGACCTGTATTGTTTACTTTCAGATGCTTTTTTTTTTTTTTTTTTTTTTTATTGTATTTGGGAACAAACCAGCTATAGCATGAGGAAGAGATGTCAGCTGGAGATAGAAGAAGAGAAGAAAACTGGATGTGCAAACACTGTCATACACAGGAATTTTCAGCAGTTTCATGAAGCTACTGGAAAATCTTTTCTTTGCTTGCCTATAAATCCATGTCATCCAGTTCTCTCAGTCATAGTGAGCTATTCTTGCAAAAGCCCTTGCATCAATCAGTGTCCCAACAGGAAATGGCTGGCATCCCAGATGACGATGATAAAGGGACTGTTTACAAAGGTTTGGGGAAACTCCAAAGAATAGTGTAATAGCCCAGTCCTGTTACCACCCCTGCACCCAAAGTGACAAGGGGAGGGGATGGAGACTGGGACATGGGAAAATCATCCACGGAAGGATACCTTTACAGGATCAGCAACCTTCATTTGGAGGAACACAGCCGGCTCCCGGTGACCCCACAGAGAGCTGGAGCACTAAGGATTCCAAACTCAGTCCTCCCAGTCTTCATCAGAATTCCTCACTGGCCAAAAAAAAATTAACTGAAATTCAGAGGGCAAGAGAGCTTGCTGTTATTTAAACAGGTGAGCATGGCAGAGAGCAAGGCGAAAAGGGAGGGAAGGTGGATTTGGAAGAGCAAATGGGAGTGACGTAGCACAGCCCTGATAAACCCATGAATATCGAGGCATATCATAGAGACAGATGCTTCGTGCTGAGCTGATCAGCATTCCATGGAGTAGTATAAACCGTAGGCATTACCAAGATTGTGTTCTTGCAGAATCATATGCAGGGATTTCCTGCCCCCCCCCCCAACCCCCCTTGAATCATGATTTAAATTGCTTTATGCTTGAAAATTACTGCTTATTCTTAGAGGGTAGGTGTATGAGAGAGAGAGTTCTTGTGTGAGCTTTGGATGGTAAATTGGAAAACTGGACCATGGCATGAGGAACTAGCAGCCTTTTTGTTGTTGTTGTTGTTTTGTTTTATTTTGTTTCGTTTTTTTTCCTCCTGTGGGAGGGAAGACAATGAAACTGGGCTCAACACAGAGTTTCTGGAATTGGGCTGGCGGATTCCTACACGTGGTGTTATTTAGGACTGAATAAGCCAGACTTTGGTATTGCTCTGTGAATTACTGCCATTGTTTGGTTCAGCTTTTCTGAGTTAGACCCTAGAGGGTGGGAAATGGGACACACCCTGTAGGAAATAGCTGTGGCTCTTCTTTAGGAGATGAGCTTTGGCCTGAGAAAGGACCTCACTGTTGGTCAGGAGGAAGTGAAGTTTGGATTCAGAAATTCGGAGCTAATAAGATTCCCACTGATGGAGGCAGACTTGGTTTCCCACAGTGGGCACCGTGGGCAGGGGAAGCAGGGCAGGGCTGCTGAAGTCTGGTGGGAGCCCTGGATCTGTGAACTCTCACTTCTAGGAGGGGCTGTGACACCCTCACTTCTAGGAGGGGCTATCCTGTTTCTGCTAACCTTCAGCCTGCTGTGCATTCCTGTTAGAAGTCATATTGCTATCATTTGTGCTGGTGGAACTAGGCAAGCAGTGTCCCTCTCAAGACATTATGGGGCCCTAGGGAGATGCAGTGTCCAGGGGAGCAGAGGCAGCAGCACGACTGCAGGAAGAAGTTGGGGTGGAACCCACACAAAGCCCATTCCCAGGTGGGCATGTAGGCCCAGGGGTGCGTGCCATAATTCCTTATGTATCAAAATGAAGTAGATTCTGTTTCATAGTCAACAGCTACTGAAGTCAGCAATATGTGCAAAATATACATTAGCAAAGCACCACTTCTTCTTCTGTCTCAAATGTCTTGTTGCTCCTACCAATTATTTGCTCTGCTTAATACTCTTCACAATGGTTAACTCAGTATAGTGTAGGTTATACATTGGTACACACATGCTCTTATAATGAGTGTGATCATGGCAGGTGCCAGGCAAGTACATTCCGAGCCCAGATGTCTAGGAGGATATACAGGGTCGGGTGGCAATCGGCAAGGGAATATGGATCTGAGGCCAGTGTCTTCCTGGTGTTGTGGGCATGCGGGGGCGTGGGTCTACCTGGAGGCCATTGCCTGGGAAAGCACTGGCTTTATTGATCCTCAGAGTGGGGACCATTGGCTGGTGACCTGAAAAATGGCTGTCAAGCTTGATGGCCTTGTACAAGTTGTTTAATCTCTCTATGGTTTCTACGTTGGAAAACAGGCATAGCGATAGTTATCACCTTGTAGGGGGGTTGTCAGCATGAAATAAATGGATACATATGCAATGTTTAGAAAAGTGCCTGAAACTAAGTCTTCAATTCCCACCCTCATTTACTCATTGATCATTCAATAAATATCCATTGAGTGAGTGGGCGTTCATTGAGTTTTTGGGCGCCGAATAATGCAGGTAGAAATATTTGCCTTCCTGGAGCTTCTGGCTAGGTCATAGAGTCATAAAGACATTTCTAGTTTAATCCTTTCATTCACACCACACACTTCTCCTGTGTTGAGAAGATGGGCAGGCTGTGGGCTGGAAGCTGACCATGGGCCGGAAGCTGACTTACTAGCTTTGCTGATGGGTAAGCATTTCTGGTTTCTAACTGAGACTGAAGGAAGAAAATGTGTCCCTATCAAAACCGTTCATTCTTTCTCAATTGCTAATGCTTCCTTGAGGATTTATGGATTCAGCACTAATAAACTGTGGATTGGAAGTTCAACTGAATGACTGACCTATTTCACCTCTGTGCTGGAAAGAAAAGACCAGATTACAGTGAAACTGAGTTTCAGAAGTTGAGCAAGAGGAACTTCCACTTTTGAACTCTGCAGTAGGACAGGGTAGAAGTTGAGAGTTGGTTCACACATGGAAGTTCTATAGAGGATTCAAAAACATTTTTATTTTTTTCAGGGGGAGGGGCTTTCCAGGAATGGCCCAAAGCCCCCAGTTCAATTTAAACACACCAAGAAAATCTCCACAGCTCCATGCCACATGGCGGTATTTCACTCCAATACAAGCTTTTTGGCATAGTGTCCAGGGCTGCATGTTTACAAATACTACACTTTGTTTGTAGGGCTGGATCTCAGAGTTCAGATCTCATACTCTTTAGTTGCATTAACTGATTCCAGGAAAAGAAACGAGAGAAAAGACTTACCAAAGGCAAAGAAAGAAAACCAGCAATATTTTCTCATCTTTAATCATGGAATTTGGCATGAGGAACCTCAGCTTTTTCATGTTTATCATAAAGTTTTACTTATTCATTTATTCCACAAAGGCTCTTTGAGAGTCTGCCTTTTTGCCAGGCATTGCGCTCCACATCAGAGATAACACTGTAGGCACAACAGCAACAGCAGTACCAAAAAGGTACTGGTCCTGGTCTTTATGGAGCTGATGGTTTAGTGGAAGAGATGGATAGTAGTGACAATGATTGTATAATTAACACTGGAATGTTTCCAAGAGATGAGTTTCCATAAGAACGAATACTAGGAGGAATTGCTTAATCAGGGAAGTTAGGGGAAGCTGAGCTCGGAAGGAGAGGGAAGGATGGACCAGACCAAGAGGGAGAGACAGAAGCAGCGGGCTCCAGGAGGGAGCAATGTGTGCAAAGGCTGCGTGGTGCAAACACCACCCTGGAGAGATGCTGGAGTGAGAAGTGCAGAGGCACAGAGATAGGGGAGTGGGAGAGGGGAGGCTGGTGTGGTTTACAGTAAGGATTTTGACCACTATCGACACCTGGAGCTACTGAAATGTTTAAGGGGAGGCGTGAGGAGTATGGTTAGGTTTGTGGGGTTGGGGGTACGGCTTGCGCAAGATCGGGGAGGGAGATCTGTAGATTGTAGGTCTACCACCTATGAGAGGAAGGAGGGGAGGAGGAAGCAGGGTGGAGCAGGGGAGCTGCAGACCGTGCCACAGATGTGACAAATTGTCGGACCACCCAGTGGGAGCTGTCTTCGTCAGCTTGGGCTGCTATAATGAAATGCCACAAACTAGGGGCTGCAACAACAGAAATTTACTTTCTCACAGATCTGGAGGCTGGAAGTCTGAGATCAGAGTGCCAGCAGGGTGGGGTTCTTGGTGAGGGCCCTTTTTCTGGTTGTACTCTCACATGGCCTTTCCTTGGGGCCTGCAGGAAAAAGAGAGGGGGCGGGGGGGAGAGACAGAGAGAGACAGAGAATCTCAAGTCTCTTCCTCTTCTTATAAAAGTGTTAATTCTACCGTGGGGGCCTCACCCTCAGGACCTCATCTAAACCCAAACATTCAGTCCATAGCAGGAGCTCCAGAGCAAAGATTTCTCCCTGGAGTCCTGCGTGGAGCAGAAGTGACCAGGCCCAGGTCCCCCATTATTCTTCCTCATAGACTGGGAGCTACCAGAGTATTTGGCCTTGGGCAGAGCTGGGGTGGCCCTGACGGCCTTGGGCAGAGCTGGGGTGGCCCCGACGGCGCTGCTGTCTGCTGATGGTCTCCACAGCTCCCCCAGCGAGGCCTTCCTAGAAGGAGCGCTGAGCAGCAAAGCTCTGTGGTCACGATTCAGGACAAAGAGGAACCAGCTGAACAGAGCCTTTCATGTGACCACAAAAAACGACCTGGCTCAAACATCACAACAGGCATCTGTGGAGCCTGGGAAATGACCTTTCTCATGGGGAGAACACAGAACACACAAAGCTTTCTCTTAAAAATCTACAAAATTATAATCTGATTACAATAGAACATTTTGATATTTTGAGTAATAGGTGTCACATCAGAATTCATATTTGCCAAACTTGGCATGATAATTGAATGCTTTTTGCTTATTTATATTTCACATTTTAGTTGTTTTCTAATAACCAAAAATGTTTGTATATTTTTAATAATAGTAGAGGTAAATGAAATTTTACATGTCAGTAAAAAAATTGAAAGATGATGCTTGTAATTTCAAGTCGATTAAAGAAAATTATTAATAAAACAATAAAATACAAATTATACATTTTATATTGTGATACTTAAAGTAGATGACCTGGTTCATCCCCGAAGAGAAAGCATGGATGCATAAACCAGACCATATTGTAAATATTTCAAATTCATTGGTAAATATTGCTTTAAGAAGGTGATTAGCAAATACTGTTTTAAGAAGGTGATGCAAAATTTGGGGTACTTTCTGTTTTGTATTTTTCTGGACTATTTGTGAGCACTTGGTGCTTAAGACACACTCAAAGAGGTACTGCCAATTTATCATATTCTGAAGCAATAAAACAGGTTGAAAATATCTAATCAGTTGCCTGGCTAATCAAGTAAATGTTACAGAAATGGGTCAATAAGATGGTTAGAAGACCAAGCAACTCCTTATTATAGACCTCTTCCTTGAGCTCCAAATCAGATAGCTTTATCGGTCTCTCTGAAAAGCATCTCCAATTTGAAACCTGTTTCCATTTCACCTGCTTCACCTGACAGACCCTACCTCCCCATCACCCACACATCCACTGGCCCAGGTACCTAGTCCACCCGATCGCCAAGCCAAGAACCTGGAGGCCACCCAGGCTCCTTTCCCCTTCTCATAATATTCAACTGGTCACCAGATTCTGCCTTGTGAGGTCGCTCTGACCCCACCTCGCCTCTGCATGCCCTCCAACACTGCCTTAGCTCAGGACCCTGGCTCCCAGCTTCCTGGAGCAGGTGCCTCTCCCCTGGTCTCCCCATCTCCAGAGTTACCACTGTCTATGGCAGTGGCTTTCAAAGTCATTCCTGGACCAGCAGTGGCAGCTAGAAGTGAGTTGGGAATGCAAATCCTCAAGCCCTATCCCAGACCTTCAGAATTAGAAACTCTGGGGGTAGGCCTGGCATTGGTGTTTAAGGGAGCTCTCAGGGGGCGCTGATAGAATAAAGGCCATTAGTGTGGGCTCTAATTCAATATGACTGATATCCTTATAAGAAGAAGAAATTTGGACACAGTCATACAAAGAAGGAAGAAAATGTGAGGAGACATAGGGAGGAAATGGCTGTCTACAGGCTAAGGAGAGAGGCCTGGAACAGACCTTTCCTTCACAGCCACCAGAAGGCACCAGCTTTGCCGACACCTTGATCTTGGACTTCCGGCTTCCAGACTGTGAGCGTCAATGTCTGTCGTTGGAGCCACCCAGCTCATGACACTTTGTTACAGCAGCCCTAGGGAACTAACAGAATAGTGAAAAGCAAGGATTCTCCAATGATGGATCCCTCAGCTTTGGCATTAACTAGCATTGTAACTATGAGCAAGTTACTTGATTTTTCTGTGCTTTGGTTTTGTCATCTGTAAGATGGGGCTGTATGTACCTCAAAAACTTGCTAAAAAGAGTAAATGAGTTGATCGTGTGGAGCACCTAGTTAGTGACTGGTATAGAGGAGAACTAAATGTTGGCGAATGTTGCATAAACTCTTCAAGTGCATCTGGCCTGCCTGTCTTCCCCACCAGGACCGCATGTCACCATTCGCCATGGAAGATGCATTTACAGACATGATGGGGAGCTTTTGTTCATGGTAGCTGATATAGTTTGGCTCTGTGTCTCCACCTAAATCTCACCTTGAGTTGTAATAATCCCCATGTGTCAAGGGGCTGGAGCAGGTGGAGGTGATTGGATCATGGGGGTGATTTCCCCCATGCTGTTCTCATGATAATGAGTGAGTCTCATGAGATCTGATGGCTTTATAAGCATCTGGCATTTCCCCTGCTTGCACTCATTCTCTCTCCTGCCGCCCTGTGAAGAGGCACCTTCCACCATGATGGTAAGTTTCCTGAGGTCTCTCCAGCCATGCAGAACTGAGAGACAATCCAACTTCTTTTCTTTATAAATTACCCAGTCTGTGATATTTCTTCATAGCAGCGTGAGCATGGACTAATGCTGTGGTGATGCCATGGTAGAATGGGTGACACTTGATACAAGACACACATGTCAGACAGTAGGGGATCATTTCATAGTTCCCTGGATGAGGCCTCATTCAAGTTGGGAAGGAAAAGAACAGGAGGACAGAATAAGCATTGAATACAAATTTACCACTGACTAGATACGCTACTTTCCTCGTGGGGCAGTAACAAATCACCACACACCAGGTGGCCGAAACAACATAAATTTCTGCTCTCACAGTTCTGGAGACCAGAAGTTAGAAATCAAAGTCTCAGCAGGGTTCTCTCCCTTTGAAAGCCCTGGGAGACAATCTGTTCCCTGTCTCCCACCCCCAGCTTCCGGTGGCTC
The DNA here is from genome assembly GCF_047675955.1 of Chlorocebus sabaeus. Classification (NCBI taxonomy): domain Eukaryota; kingdom Metazoa; phylum Chordata; class Mammalia; order Primates; family Cercopithecidae; genus Chlorocebus; species Chlorocebus sabaeus. The sequence continues at coordinate 88,420,327 of NC_132906.1, forward strand.
CAGGAGCTCCTTGGTTGTGGCTGCATCATTCCAGTCTCTGCCTCCATTTTCACAAGGCCTTCTCCCTGAGGTCCTGTCTTCTCTTCTGTCTCTTCTAAGGACGCTTGTCATTGGATTTAGCGCTCACCAGAACATTCCAGGATGATCTCATCTCAAGATCTTTAACTTAATTACATCTGCAAGACCCTTTTTCCAAATAAGGTCACACTCATAAGTTTTAAGGGTTAGGAAGTTGACCTATCATTTGGGGGGGCACCCTTCAACCTACTACAGCAAATATTTTTCACAAAATGTCTAATTTAGTCTTTATAACAGTTTTGCAATATCTCCATTTCATGGATAAGGATGCTTCCAAAAAGAAGTTGACGATGGTGCCCCAGGTTAATGGTAGAGCTAGGGTTTAAATATTGATATTTATGACCTACAGTTCCATGCCTGTCCTTTACTTTTGCTTTGAGTTAAGCAAACTGCTCAAAATCTTTGAGAGAGTAGCTTTTGCTTCAGGCTGTGGGCACTCCAACACAAGGTCTACACATGTGAGTGAAGAAAAGAATTGAGCGCGTGCATTTTCAGAAGACACCAGCTGTATGAGAAATAGAATCTTCTTTGAAACAGTGACAGTTTTATGCTCTTGCACCATGTTTATCCTCACAATGAGGACATTCGCTTCTAATATTTAACTTAGAGCTGGTAGGAAAAAATCTTTGAACTCTTCTCAAGGTTTGTGCCAAATATTTTAAGACTCAAAAGCAGTCAAATAATTGTCATTTTCCTCAGCACATTTCCCCCTCTTGCAATATTGCCTGGTTTATTCGCGTTTGAACAAAACTATTTAAATGAAACAAAGTTTTGTGTTTTTTACCGGAAGGCTCTCCTTATCCATCCTCCATATTAAAAACCAAAACCAACATACACGATCTTCTGCTTGACCTCCTTGATTTTTCATTTCACATACAGATATGTTCTAATCGGGATGTCAAAATTCCTCTCTTGCTTGGCTGGGGAATTCTGAACAACAAAAACAAAATGAAAACATTGGACTTTTCAGTTAAGAGGTAGGAATATACATATTAGCTGTGTGACTTGGGTAAATAAATTCAACTCCTTATGTCTCTGTTTTCTTGTCTGTAAAATGAAGTTCAGTAATATTTATCTTATGGGCTTCTCATGCGAATTAAATAAAATACCACATTGACATCAGCTAGAATAATGCTTGGAATAGAATACAGTTAATCAATGCATACTTCCTCCTTTCCATTCTTCCTTCTTTTCTTTATTTGGTTAGAATTTCTCTTGTTTTGACTCTTTACTGAGTTTCCCATTGTTGGCAAAAACAAACTTTCTCCAAAGCTGTTTTGAATTCTAGAACAATCCTTGTTATTTGGCCTTGGTTTCTATATTTTTTAGAAAAGTCAGCCCTTTTCTTTTGACTCTGCCTTCTAAATTTTCTGTCCTGGCATCTTTATAGTTTTACTAACTCTAAAATGTGTTTCTGGGATAAGTTTGTATGTAAACACCAGGCAATTTAAATCACTGAGTATCTATTTCATCAGAGGAAGGGGCAGGGGCAAAGGAGGTTAGAAGAAACAGTGGATGTTTTCTGTGGTCTCTCTCTCACTTTTTGAGTCAAACTCTTCTCTTTCTGGTTTAAAAATGCTCTTACAAATTATATGAGCCTGGAGTTGGCCCAATTTTACCCTGTTAGAGGATGTTTAGCTTACCTTCCTGCCGCTTTAGATAGGAAGAGGTGGGAAAGAAAGGAGCTTTCTTCCTTTCTAGGAAAGACAACTTTGTATTCTTCCTAGGAGGTGAGGTGTGGACCAGGCACAGTGGGGTGTTCTGAGCTGGTAAGAGGCGGTGCAGGGAGAATGTTAAGGGCTGGCCCTTTGGGGAGGCAAGGTGACTTCCAGATTTGAGTTGCCTAAAGGTAGGGAAGCCTGTCCATTCTTACAGATTCTCTATCAATCCTGTCCTTGAACTAAACCAGACACTCAGAGAGTTGTACATTTGCTGCAGAATTGCTATGGACCCAATAGTAGTTTCCCAGGGCTGCTACAACAAGCCCTCACAAAACAGGCACCATAAAAGGCTAGAAATGTATTCTCAATTTTTCATATTCTAAAGCAGTAATACAGGTGCCAAAGTCAAGGCACCAGCAGGGCCATGTCCTAACTTATGGTGTTGCCAGCAACCCTCGGAGTTCCCACCTGGCAGCTGCCCTGCTCCAGCCTCTGCTCCCTCGTCCGGTGGCGTCTGGGTCTCACCAGGGCGTTCTCCTCTCCACGTGCTTCTGTCTCTGTAGCTCTTCTCCGTGTCTTATAATGACACCATTATATAGGATTAAGCGCCCAGTCTATTTCAGTGTGATCCCGTTTTAACTTCCATCTTATTTACATCTGCAAAGACCCTATTTTTTTTTTTTAACTTTTACTTTTTTTTTTCTTTTTTCTTTTTTTTTTTCTTTTTGAGAGAGAGTCTCGCTCTGTCACCCAGGCTGGAGTGCAGCGGCGCGATCTCAGCTCACCGCAAGCTCCACCTCCCGGGTTCCCACCATTCTCCTGCCTCAGCCTCCCGAGTAGCTGAGACTACAGGCGCCGCCACCTCGCCCGGCTAATTTTTTGTATTTTTAGTAGAGACGGGGTTTCACCATGTTAGCCAGGATGGTCTAGGTCTCCTGACCTCGTGATCCGCCCGCCTCGGTCTGCCAAAGTGCTGGGGTTATAGGCGTGAGCCACCGCGCCCTATTTTTTTAAAAAGGTCATGTTCCCATGGACCAGGGGTGAGGACTTCAATGTATCTTCTAGGGGGACACAGTCCAACCCATAACAGACACGTGAGGAACTGAGTTTCCCAGCCCTGGGAGTGAGCGGCGTGGGAGGTCACATACATGCTGAGGCAACCTGAACGGGGCAACACATTGCAGCTGGAAGATCTGGGTTTGAAGGCCACGCAGTAGCTCAGTAGAGATGAGATGTGGCCTTGGGTTCCTTGTCTAGAAAAGGGAGTGATGAGGTCTCTCATACCCATAGATAAGATATTTGTTATGTGGGTCGCATCACACTCAAATCTTTGTAATGTGGCTCCAAACCGACCTTATCCTGTCATCTTTGATTTTCTTCTTCTATTTATGATCCATGCACAAAGGGCTTTTTGGCTTTCTCCAAATCTGTCACGCGGCTGCCATCTCCACTGCTGAGCTAATGAAGTTCCTTAAGCTATGAATGCCCTGTACACTTTCTCCCCAAATATTTCCTCTCCTCATCCCCAGGTACTTGTCCCAGTCTCACATAATTGCTGCTTCAGCAGCAATTTCACAGTGGGCCTCACTATGCCCATTTTCAGGCAGCCCAGTGTCAAAGTCACATATCTGTTTCCTTCGCAGGACTCTCAGTTCTTTGAGGGAGGAAATGATGTCCTTCCACCCCCACCCCTTAGCTGTTTAATGAAGTCCTGCAGGATTAAAATGTGACCCAATGAAATTGTGTACATAAAAACGTATCCTATGTGGAAAGAGGACTGGATTCTGATTACTATCCCTAGACAATACAAATTGAGGTAGCACCAAAAGGCCTGCCCAGTGAAAATTATCAGTGTCTAGCCTGCCACCGTGTCCCCCAGGTCTGCTACTGGTTTACTGTGAACAAACTCCTGGAGACTTATCTTTTTTCTTTTTTTGAGACGGAGTCTTGCTCTGTTGCCCAGGCTGGAGTGCAATGTGCCATCTCAGCTCACTACAATCTCTGCCTCAGTAATTTTTCTGCCTCAGTCTCCTGAGTAGCTGGGGTTACAGGCACATGCTACCATACCTGGCTAATTTTTGTATTTTTAGAAGAGATGGGGTTTCACCATGTTGGCCAGGCTGCTCTTGAACTCCTGACCTCAGGTGACCCACCCACCTCAGTCTCCCAAAGTGCTAGGATTGCAGATGTAACCCACTGCACCCAGCCTGACTTATCTTTTCAAAGGGATTGTTTCTGTGTTACTAGAAAGGAAAGCACTTGGCATTCATTGTCTCCCAGCTGGGAAAAGGTCTCCAAGAGAAGGGTAGTAAAGAGGGTAAGGTTTGAAGGGAGGTACAAATCAGATAGCATCCCCAGTACAGCGGGTATCAGGAGCCCTGTGTGGCATGCTGACTGGACAGGCATCGCTCAATTTGGGAGTGCCCTATCTGCCTGTTGTGGTGGTTGGATATCACTCATATTGTGCTCTGTTATAATACCGTGGCCCATTGCACAAAGAGAAAAGGATTGGGCACTGTACACCTAATTTCCTTCTCATCTTCATTCCTTTCTTGGGGATCTTTGTGGAGCTGCTCTGTAACTTAGACAATTTTTGGTCTTGATGGTGTGATTGCTAATCAAGAACTTAGATGTATGCTGAAAACTCAGCATGTAGTCCAAGCCTACCTGGCAACACATTACGGGGCTGGAGTATCACAGGCAGATCTCTGCATCCGTGTCCCTTCCAACCTCACACATGGGCCACTTTCTCTGAAGCTCCATCGGGCAGTCAGAAACTGAAAGACCAAGAATAGGGCTTCTTTCACCCCAAGTAGGATGAGAAAACCTCATTTTTCCTCCCCTCAGCATAATTCAGGCATTTACAATGACTTACCGATGGGAACACAGAACAGAATTTGTCTTTACATATAGATAAAATTCGCTTACTGTAATTCCCTGAGGCCAAGAGCTATTGTGATGGTCCTCTTCCATTCTCTTTTTTCTGGGTCTTGATATTTTATTTCCCATGTCTGTTTACTGAGCAGCAAACCAAATTCACCATGCTATCCAGTTTTCTCCATCTTTCTCCCTTTTCCAAATCCCTTAATAAAAGGCTTGCAATTTTAACTTTTTAGTGTGTGCACCACATCTAGGTTGCTTGAAAATTAGAATTTTGTGTGAAAGCATTTATAGTCACTTTCTTTTTGAATTATTTCATTCTTCCTAGCTGAAAATATTCTATTTCGGTTTTTTTTTTCATGTACAGACTCAATATGGATATACTCTCTGATTTGAATGCTTTGCTTACTCAGAAATCAGCCATATATAGATGCTATTACTATTGATGTAGGCATAATTTTTCCCCTTTATTTTTTATTCCTTTAACACATGGTCATGCCCTTTGCTATATCATGACAGAGTTAATTAAGTTTTAGACTTTTAGCCTAAATCATATTGTCTGCTTATTAGGTGTTACTGAAATTGTCTTTTTTGTTGCTTTATGCCTCAATAACAATTTAAACTGCATAAAAACAACCACCAAATTTAATACCAGAAATAACAACCAGATTTTAAAATTGCATGTTGACTTAAAACAAAAGCTATATGTGAATTTTATGTTTTCTCTAGTGTCTTAACCTCTTTCTGACGTGATTATTGTGGGTATTTAACAAGGCAAAAGAAAAATAGATCTGAAAATAGTAGATAACAAGGTTAATTGCTCAATTTAGAGTGTGGCAAGAGACAGCAAATTCAATCCTGTTGAGACCCACATGGGGGCCATGGGCAGCAGTGCAGGAGAGGTGGCGATGGCCTTTCCACTGGTTCCCCTGCCACACTATTTGGTGTTGCTTTGGAACCAGCATCATTTATAATTCTTGTTTCTCTCTTGAACCTCCATCCACCAACGGACAGGCTGTGGCAGGCACTGTATGTTGTCTCACTCAACACCTACTCTGGCTTTGCCTTCTACACCCCAGGCAGATGCACCTTAACCCCATGCCTCAGGGGCGTCCCTGTTCTCTGAGTCCCCCCAAGCAGTTCCCTCCCGTGAGACCTGGAGGTGGATGTGCTCGGGGACGTCGGGTCTTCTGGATACCACATGGCAGTGATCATCCTGGATTATCCAAGGTGGCCCAGCCTCATGATGTGAGTCTTTAACATTGGAGAACCTTTTCTGGCTGGGCTGGAGAAATGAGACAGAAGGAGGAGGAGTAGAGATTTGAAGCGTGATGGGGACCCAACTTTGGAGATGGTGCGAAGGCCGGAAGCTAGGAAATGCAGTTGGTCTTTAGTAGCTGGAAATGGCGAGGAGAAACAGATTCCACTGCCGCCTCCAGCAAAGGGTGCAGCCCTGCCGACACCTGGATTTTAACCCGGTGAGACTCGTGTTAGACTTCCAATGTGGGTTATCTGAGCCACTAAGCGTGTGGTGTTTTGCTCTGGCTGGTCCCCATGTCGGAGTTTCTAGCAGTGTGCTTTTGGAGTCATTAGTAGTGAGTGTGTGACTCCAATAGTAGAGTATTTCTATTGGGACAGTTCACTGGTAGGTTGAACTTTTCTACTGAACAGGTTACATAATTCGCGAGGCCCCGTGCGAAAAGAAAATGTGGGACCCTTGTTCAAAATGTAAGAGAAAAAGTGCAGTTAAAGATATTAAGACAGGCCGGGCGCGGTGGCTCATGCCTGTAATCCCAGCACTTTGGGAGGCCAAGGTGGGTGGATCACCTGAGGTCAGGAGTTCAACACCAGCCTGGCCAACATGGCGAAACCCTGTTTCTACTAAAAATACAAAAATTAGCCAGTTGTGGTGGCACATGCCTGTAATCCCACTACTTGGGAGGCTGAGGCAGGAGAATCACTTGAACCGGAGAGGCGGAGGTTGCAGTGAGCTGAGATCACGCCATTGCACTCCAGCCTGGGCAACAAGAGAGAAACTCCAACTCAAAAAAAAAAAAAAAATGATATTAAGACATACGTTTTTTCCTTTTTCTTTTCTTTTTCAACTTGTGACTTTTTTATTTGCTAATTAAGAGCCTTCTAAATAATGACATTTAAGAAAATTGTAAAGATTTTTAAAGATTAAAAAAAAGTTTTAATCTTTAAAAAATGTATTTTACTTTCTTTTTTAGAGATGGGGTCTTACTCTGTCACGGAGGCTGGAATGCAGTGGCAGCATCCTAGCTCACTGCAGCCTCCAACTCCTGGGCTCAGATGATCTTCTGCTGCAGCCTCCTGTATAGCTGGGACTACAGGCTCTCACCACAAAGCCTGGCTAATTTTTAAATCTTTTGTAGAGATGGGAGGTCTCACTTTGTTGTTCAGTCATAGGCACTTTCTTTAGCTGCAGATCAGTTAGGGCATTCTGAAAGGAAATGGGTTGCCCTGTCTGTCTCTTTCTTTCTCTGTCACCATTTTTCAGTATGCATAGCTGACTTATACAGGGAAGCCACACAGGCGAGAAAAGGTGTGATCGAGTTCCTTAGTTGTTCACACCTTCATGCTGTGCAGGAAACAAGTTCTAGTCAGAATGGGAAGCTCATTCAACAACCAGGCATCATCCGCCCACCAGGATCTCATGCTCCTAAGGCTCACTCCAGGGGACTGAGATAGCTAAGAATGAAGAACAGGTGTATCTTGCAAATCTCCCCACACAAACACATTCTACTTGGACTTCACCTACAAAACACAAGCTCAAAAATAAAGTCATTCAAATTTCAAGATGGCGACAGCAGGGTATTAACCCAATCTGTGGGGTCTTATGAGCATGGGACTTGGTGTGACTGCACAGTCACATGGCCCAGCTACTAGATACTTCACTACTGGCTTATTTGTGTTGTGTAGCATATCAGCCCAGTTCTTTGCCCTCTCAGAGATTCTGGGAGTTACTTAACATCTGTTATAAATTTCTTTATGTTTACAGTAGCAAGAGGGGATTCTGTTGTTTGTCCCAAATCAAGCCTAGGTTAACTTATGGGTTAAACTGTGTCACCTTCGAAAAAGATGTTAAAGTCCTTAGTACTTCAGAACGCAACCCTATTTGAAATAGGTCACGAGTCTAGGGTTAGGTCCTAATCCTATACTACTGATGTCCTTATAAAAAGGGAAACTTGGACCAGAGACATACTAGAGGAAAAACGCTGCGTGAAGATGGAGGCAGAGGTCGAGGGGATTCATTTATGAGCCATGGACTGCCAGAGACTGCCAGCCCTCACCAGCACCAGGAGAGAGGCACAGGACAGAGACTGTCTCGTACCCCTCAGAAGGAGTCAATGGTGCTGATACCTTGATTTCCGACTTTTACCTCCGGAACTGTGAGACAATACATTTCTGTTGTGTAAGCCACGCAGCTTGTGGTTCTTTGTTATGGGAGTCCTAGCAAGTGAATACACTTGATATTCTGTTATGTTTTAGAAATGTATTGGGTCAAACCTTGCAGGAGAGTTGAGATGCCCACAACTCATCAGTACCATGTATCTGAATATGACACGGTAGACACTAAATAAATATGCCAAATTGTGAGTGAATGGATGTTGTTGAAAGTCTGGGGAGTTTTAGCAGGAAGAGCTGTGATAATGATACAATGCTATGCAGTATACAAAGCAGTCATTTTAATAAATAGTAAACATGTTGGCAAAAAATCGCGATGAACATTTCTTTCTTTTTTTGAGATAGAGTCTCGCTCTGTCGCCCAGGCTGGAGTGCAGTGGCCGGATCTCAGCTCACTGCAAGCTCTGCCTCCTGGGTTTACGCCATTCTCCTGGCTCAGCCTCCCGAGTAGCTGGGACTACAGGCGCCGCCACCTTGCCTGGCTAGTTTTTTGTATTTTTTAGTAGAGACGGGGTTTCACTGTGTTAGCCAGGATGGTCTCGATCTCCTGACCTCGTGATCCGCCCGTCTCGGCCTCCCAAAGTGCAGGGATTATAGGCTTGAGCCACCGTGCCCGGCCAACGATAAACATTTCAGATGAATAGTTGATAGATTTATAATATACAGAAATTAGGCAAATCATCAAGAAAGACATCAAGAGCCTAATATATAAATGATCAGAAGGCATGAACAATTTTTAAAAGAAGAAATGTAAGAGATAATAAACATGAAAATGTTCAGTTTAATCAGGTATAAAACAATGGAAGTTTCACTAGCTATACACTTTGGCCATTTGTACAACTATGTGCAAAATTCCCCTGCCAAATTTTGCGCATCTATATTTATTTAAGAAGATTGTATTTTTCCATCAAATTTATCCAATAGTATATCTTACCACGTATAATTGTAACTGTCAACAGTTTAGCTTATTCCTGACTTTTTCTACTTATAATTTTCATTATGAACAAGATAATAGATTTTTTGTTTATTTTCAAAAATTATCTTTATTTAAACATGCATAAAAAGAGAAAACTTGTAATTGCACCATTAAGATCACTCTTGTTGACTTTTAAAAAATGTAATATATACACTTAGATGAAAAGCTCAACTAGAACAAAGAAGTAAATCAAATGTAAAATTCTTACCTTCCCACTCTCTTCTGTTCCTCTCCAAAGATGACCACTTTCAGTTTCTTTCATGTGATCCAAAAATGTTTTAGCAAATATTTTATTTTTCTTAATTCATGTTTTTTTAAAAAGTTGTGAACAATGGTAAGAGAGAGGACAATTCAACTTTGTCCCATGTCATTAGACAAAGGGGGATGAAGAGACACGTGTAGATAAGAGAGAATCATACAGACAGACACCTAAGACCCCCCTGGATAGAGTTTTATAATGCTTCCCAATGGGCTCTAAATGTTCTCAGTTCAAACTGGCAGGTCTCGGCATTGTCCTTCACAATTGGAAAATATGGCATTTTATCAAACCTGATAAGTCATTCAGATTTTAAAATGTGAACAGAAAGCCCCTTAAAATTCGAGATCCTTTGATCCTGAAGTTAGTCTTCTAGTATGCTATTCTAGGGAAATATTTAGAAGTGCAGGCAGAAATTTATGAATAACGATATTTATGGCAGTGTTAATTATAAGTAGGACATAACCCAAATGTCCAACTTGGATAATTAACATCAGGTATATCTACATGAAGAAATATGTAACCATTAAAATGTGTGCGAAGAGAGTTTAATGACCTACCTAATAATATGATTTTTTAGGCACAACAGAAGTGCGATATAAAATTATATATAAAGTATAATCTTAGGCAGGTAGGAAATCTTAAGCACATAAAGAACTAGAATAAATTATGCCCATATGTTAAGAGTAGTTATTTCTGAGAGGCAGATTAATGTGTTTTCCAAATTTTCTGGTGTAGAAAATGGAACAATATTGTTAAATAAAATTTACAGGAGGCCTTTGATTTGGGCTGAGCTCTTCCACTAGGCCCCAAAAACCAAACCAAAATGGAGTCATTCAAGCTAAAGTAAAAGGCCACCAAGTTGAAACCAAGTTGTTTATCTCACCTTCTGAGAAATCACGGGAGAGAGAGAGAAGCCAAATCCCCGAACAGGCCAGTTTTAGCCAGCATGTTGACCTCTCAAGGAAGGAAAGATTAAAATGACCAATCCACTTTCCTTTCTTGTTTCTTTCTTCAGCTTTTTTTCTGCCTGTAAATACTCATGGCCCTTGTTGCAGAGTGGCGTTCACCGAACCGCCTCTGGTTCTGAGGGTTGCCCGATTTTCAAATTGTTCTTGGCTCAAATATACTCTGTTGAACCAATTTTGTCGAAAACTTTTCTTTTATCAATATTCCATATTAATATGTAATTAAAATCAATATTTAACTCTAAAAAGATTGCTATCACAACAGTTCTCTGGGAAGCCAAGTTTGCTACCAATAATCACAGCAGTAAAAATCTGAAGATCAGGGCTGAAGGCTTTTCTGAAACTTGTCGCGGATGCTCAGCTGGGCTTGAAGAGGTGAAGAGAGTTGCTGAGCATAAAGCAGTTAAATTACACCATAGAAATTCAGGTCAGATGCTAATATATCAAGCTGTTTTTCTGAAATACTGAATCCTTAATTCAAAATTTAAGCAGTAATAAAAATGGGCATGAATTGCCTACCTCACCCACATCTCTTCAGAATTCAATCACTATCAGCTGTCCCTGGGGGATGAAGAATGAAATAAAAAAGCACATTTCCTTGAGTTTTAAGAGATTCAATAGACACTGAAGAGAACATCACTTACTTGTGCATGCATAGGCTACGAACAAGCAGGAGATTAAAGAGATCAAAAGCTTCAAACTTTGATGAGGAAGAAAGCTTTCTGTTTAGCCGGGGGTGAAAAGCTCTCGCCGGTAAGACTACCTTTCAAAGGGGCTTTAGAAGTATAGAGCAAGCACAAATCAAAAGTTTACCACAGATATACAAACAATTATAAACATCGCTTCCCCCGTCCCCAACTTACACTTCCTGGGTAAATAAATGATAAGAGCCGCCATCTTGAATTGACTTCATTTTCCTCAGTAAAAAGGTACACGAGGAACACCGGACTCTTCTAGTTTCCTGGTGTTAACTCATTTTCTCAGTCGAGCAGAAAAGGGAGAAGGAGGAGCTGAGCAGCTGAAGAAATTTTACCAGACTTGTTTTTCTAAGTTCTGATTTCTGGGAAGGATTTGTATTTCTGCTAAGGTCTATGTTCAGAAATGGGCCCCTTTGTAAACGGGCTGGTTGTGCTGCAGAATTTTATATGGGACTCCCCCAAGTGCAGGGAAAAGTTGATCCAGGGTTTGAGAAAAAGCGATTTCGTTAAAAAAAATATATAACTTTTTATTGTTTTGAAATAGTAGATTCAAATTTTCCAATTTTTATAACTCACTCAAGATCTAAATACAAATTTAATTGTGTTGAAGAGTTATGATATGTCACTATTTTAAAATTCCTTTTATTAAACTGGTATTAGAACAATTTAACTTGGTTTTTATAAAGAACTCTAGACTTGTGGGCATGTTGATGACTGCAGGAGCCTGGGACCCTCTCAGAGTGACAGTCTAGTTACTAAACCCTTATGATGTGCTTGGATCTTCACGCAATGGACTGAAGAATGGAAGGATGCCTTTGCAGTTACAGGGCTCCTCAGATACACTCAGGTTGACAATATTTACTTCTGAGTGTTCTGTATTTCTCACAATAACAATGAAACTCCCATTTTATTATTATATTTTGTAACCAAAACTGTACGCATTCTACAATGTGCCCCTTGCTTTCCTGTCCTGTTTAATTTTTGTGACACCTCTGCTTGATCATTTTTATCAGCCCCAGGTTTTGAATGGGGATACTGAGGCCTAGCAAGATTAACTAACTTGCTCCACTTCATCTAGATAGAAAGGGAGGAGGTCCATAAAACTAGGTTGCTTTCCCCTACACCCATGAAGTTGTCTTGAAGGACTCACAATAAGAGAGGTGGGGCAGGAGAGTGCCTTCGTGTTGCTTTAGAACATAAGATTATGTGCTTCAAGAGCAGAGGGAAGATCAGTTTAAAAGGTCCTATTTCATTTTATGAGATTCGCAGGAATGGAATATTGGAGCAGCCTCAGGCCAGCAATGTGCTGAGATCAGGAAGTGCGTGCTTACCTGAAGTCGTATACTTAGTTACAGGTGGGACAGGTGTGTACGACTTATTTTGATGCTTGTATGGATGCGGGTAGAACAGACGTCTTACATTCTGGAAAATGCAGTGATGGAATGGAGAATTGAAGGCTTCCACTGTATTTTGAACCCTAACTCATTTCTTACTAGTTATCTCTGACTTTCCCTTTTGCTTTTTCCACTCCTCTGATAGCTAAACAATCCACATGTATTGTTCATTATTACCAAGCCTCCCTCTCTCTCTCTCCCTCCTTCTTTTCTCTCTCTCTCTCTTCCATTCACTCACCATTCCAAGTTTGGCCATCATCACCTCATTCCTGATCACTTTAATACCTCCTAACTGATGTTGCTTTTTTGGACTCTTTTCCACCTGAATTCAGCCCCAACCCATAACACGATCTAATTAATTTTCCTGAAACACTTTGATCATGTAACCACTCTGACCTCAAAATGTTAATAAGTCCTCCGGCCTGTTGGAGAAAATAAAACTTTTTTAAAGCATTGCATTCAAAGTGATGCTGATCTTTGCTGTTCACTTACTTGGTTACTGGACAGACTATTTGGTAGAAATGCCTTGACGTTTTTGCCACCAAATTTTTATTCATACTCTTTCATGCAGCAAACATGTCTCTTTTCCTGTCTGTCATACCAATCAGACCAAAATTTCAAAGTCAAACTAAAATTAACCTTCCCCATCAAGATTTCCCTTAATGCTCAGGAGCTTAATGATCCAACTTGGAAAGACATGTTTAGTTGGTCACGAGCCACAGTCAAAGCTGATGGTAACCTTGTTCTGGCCTCAGCGGGAGATGCAGAGAGGCCAAGGATGCTAGCATAGTAAGAATGTACTGGTGGGAAGGAATGCAGAGAGAAAACACAGGGCTGTTAGGTGAAAAAAAATTTTTGAGGATGGAATGGTTTTGGAGATTAGTTATAGGAAACGTGGAGAAAAATATGTGTTTAAGGTCATGAAAGATAAAGATGGCTGTAGGGAGAGGGAAGGAGCCTATAGGTATGGCCGTAACAGGGACTGTCATAATTTTAATGAATTGTTTTAGGTAACACTGAAACAGTGGTTATCTGATTCCCGCATAGTTGCAAGGGTTTCCATCTCTTCGAGGGTGTGGTGTGAACTTGCCAAATAAAGGATTATTTTGCATCCTTAAACAGACCAAAATTCCTTTAAAAATGGGAGACTTTAAGCAGGAAACCTACTACCCTCTTGAAATTGTATAATAACTATTTCTACTTAGGTTGTTATTTCATCCAATTGGAGGCACCTAACCACTTTTGGTTCGTACTACCTTTCACAAACCTTTCAGTGGAGACTTTGATCAAATCCCACACAATTTGACCTTATCATTACTAGCAGTTTACAACATACACATATCACATGCCATGTGTTAGTCACAGTCTGTCTCCAGGATTACAAGTCCTAGAGACAAGTCCAAAGTTATAATTTTGAACATTCGGGACCACATGCAATATCAAGGATATAGCATTTGTGACTAAACAGTATATTGGAAGAAACTCATGGTAATGGCATTTGGCTAAAGTTAAAAGCTTAGTTTTAATGATTGTGAAGATCTAAAAGAACCTTGGTTTTTGTTTCCTCCAAAAGTCTTGCTCAGTTAACTACATAATATCCAATTATGCATCTTAGGAGAATTAAGGGTTGAGAAAACCCAGCTACTATTGGAATCTTTGATTCTACAGAATATGCTCTCCCAAAACCAGTGCTTACCCAGCTAAAGTCTTCCCTCTGGGATTCAGTTGATTGTCATAACTTTTCAGCTTGCTTGTAAAGCCACAGAGCCATTACAGCTAAATGATGCAGTTTCAAATGTTTGAAAACTCTAATGTTGTAGCTGATTTTGCTCATTATTTGATCAGGAAAGATAAAAAAATCCTACAAGTCTTTTTTTTTTTTTTTTTTTTTCTTGATGTCTTAAATGAACTGGGGTTTTAATTTTTTTTTTTTTCCCCCACACTGTAGCATATCAGCCGAAGCACATTGTTTTTATAGGTGTGGGAATCAGAAGTCACTAAAATATTTGTATCTTAAGGCTGGAAGAAAACTGCAATTATCATTTACTGCAAGTAAACAGCGGGCCACCAGGAGTGCTTTGTTTAGTCTGATTCTTCTTTGCGGTGAGGGGAATGTCAGGCTACCCTTCCAGCCACATCTCCAGAACAAATTCGCTATGGCTGCAGGTGTTCTACTCCTATGAAAAGGTGTAAATCATATGTCATAAGTGTGATTTTGCAGTAATCCAAGGGCTGTAGGAGTTTATAAATACAGTTTCCCTTAATTTGTGAAAGATATCATAAATATGGCAATTTTCTTAGGTCAGAAGCAAGAATTGGGTTCATTTTTCTTTGATTGGGAGAATTACATTCTCCATGTAGTGAGTCACAAGTTAAGGACTTTGTATTGGTTGAATCAGGCACTTGAAGGCCTGACTTTCAATCCTCTACATCAGCATTTCCCAGCCTCAGCACTGCTCACATTCTGGGTCCAATAATTCCTTGTTAGGGGGCAGCCTGTGCATTGTAGGATGCACATTAGAAGCCACTCACAACCCCTTCTCTATCAGTTGCCATGACAAAATAATGTCTCCAGACATTGCCAAATGTTCCCTGGAGGATGAAGAAATCTTTCCTAGTTAAAAACTACTATTCCAGATTTACTTTATATTTGGATATTAATTAACTACAGCCTAGTTTGAGGAGCCTCAAATACCTCAGTGAACTTCCTTGAATATTAATGAGGACTAGGGAGTAAAAGGTATTGAGGAACAAAGAGTACCTTTAGTTACAGCAGCATGGGTTGTGAGTGCATAAAGGGAATTGTCATCACTTCTAGAATGGGACCTGGAGGCCTTGTTTTTATCTGGAGCAGAGCACTCCTGTCTTTTGTAAGATTTTAAGAAGTCCAGAATGGTCACATTTCCTAAAAGACCCAGTTTATTTTGATGTGGGAGCATTCTTTAACTTCAGGTGTGCGTCCCTATAAAAAATTCACTGGTATGTATGCTGGAAAACCAGGCATGCCACTCCCATTCTGCTTCCCATGGCAGACGTCACTAATTAATTCTTGCACTCTTTGATGCTGAGTCTAACACCAAAATCTTTCTCAACACGAGACTCCAGGTATTGCTAACGATATGTCCGAATTAGAATTTAAATTGAAACCTATTTGTCACCCATGCTTTTAAATTGTTGCCAGTTATTTTAAGGCAATCGTAGTCAGTGGTGAAATACGTTGTTGGAAATATAACCTGCAAACAAAGCATCAAAGTCTAGAATGGAAAAATAACATAAACAGCAAAAAAGTGTGTTTGGCAAAATTATAAATTTTTATAAATTACACAGACAAAGTCGATTTTTTTTGGACAATAATGGCATGAAGATTTATTTTCTCAAGGTCAAATGGTCACTTAGGTTAAGCGAGAAATTCTTTAACAGAGATTTTGTGGGTAGCAAGAAGGTCTTCATGGGCCTGAACTTTGCTCTGGTGTGTCAAGGCTGTCCACCAAGAGCCACGTTTGTGTACAGTCCCCAGAACTGAAGAGAAATGAAAGACAACTGTGAAAGTGATGGACCGAGGAAGACCCTGGGCATCTGCCTGAATTGCTGAAATAAATCAGAAAATTCACTCTGAGTCAGGAGTTTGCTGAAAGTAAAACTTGTCTCCATTTGGGATTGACAGTCACCAGATTTGTGGAAGTCAAAAACTCTGTTCCCTTTTATGTCCAAAGGATCTAGAAAACTCTGGAAACTTCTTCAATAGAGAGACTCCTGTAAAATCAAAGATCTTGGATTAGTTTGGGGGCCTTGCTTCTGAACCAGGAAGTCTGGGAGCGAGCCCGGCGATCTGGGGTGCTATCTAATTCTGAAACACACTCCCCAGGTGATTCTGATGCATGTTAAGGTTTGAAAACACTGATCTAAGGCTGGTTTATTTAACTTTGATTTGCACAGCACTTTCCCCAGCCCCACTCAGACTGTTACAATGCAGTGGTCGGGTGGGGCTTGATTGCATTCGTTGTTGCTTCCTGGGCCGTGATCCAGTATCTAAGCAGTGAAACTGATTTGCAGTGAGTAGTGAAGCAGAGACAGGCAGCCACAGGGAGGGAGAACCCAGAGGGCAGTGAGCAATAGGAGCTTTGCTGGACATTGAGCCCAAATGTTACCTGTTATCCATTCACCAGGAGACTTGGAATGCCGGTGACAGGGGTGGCCGCGGGCTTCTGTTTAATACCATGGCAATTCTTACCTGGTTTCTGACTGCTGCCAAGACAGATGTGGCCCAGAGAATAGCCAATAGCCATTGCAAGGAGACTGTTGGGTCTTTATGCCTGATTGGCTGCTTGATCCTGAAGTGCTTTCACACAAGAGTACTTTTATGATCTCATCTTAGAACAAAAATGCCTTTATCCAACTTAGTATGACTGGGTTCAGGGTGACTTTTAGTTTTTTCCAGAAATCAAAATCACTCTCGAAGGAGGAAGTTTTGCTGTTACAGTGTGATGGTTAATACTGAACGTCACCTTGATTGAATTGAGGGGTGCAAAGTATTGATCCTGGGTGTGTCTGTGAGGGTGTTGCCAAAAGAGGTTAACATTTGAGTCAGTGGGGTGGGAAAGCCAGACCCACCCTTAATCTGGGTGGGCACAATCTAATCAGCTGCCTGCATGGCGAAAATATAAAACAGGCAGAAAAACACAAAAAGACTAGACTGACCTAGCCTCCCAGCCTACATCTTTCTTCCATGCTGATTGCTTCCTGCCTTCCAACACTGGGCTCTAAGTTCTTTGGTTTTGGGACTTGGGACTGGCTCTTCTTGCTCCTCAGCTTGTAGATGGCCTATTGTGGGACCTTGTGATTGTGTAAGTTAATACTTAATAAACTCCCCTTTAGCTATCTATCTTTCTATCTATTCATCCTGTTAGTTCTGTCCCTCTAGAGAGCCCCGACTAATACACAGAGACAGCTGGAAAAAAAAATAAGACATGGTCTTGAAGGTGGCTCAAGGCAGTGGAGACATGTGGGGAAGCAGAGACTTTCAGATGAGTTCTGGGAAGGCTGAAGCAGCCATGTGAGTGTCCATGCTCTGGCGGGTTAGACATTGCCATGCCTGGTCATTGATGGGTGTATCTTGCATGGTTTGGTATATGCAAATGACCTCAGAGAACAAGAGAGGAGGGGACAAAGAAACCAAGAGCTCAAGAGAGAAACTGCTCTGTTTGCAGTTTTGTTGAAGACCACCTCGTTAGCCTTTCACAAAACCGCTCTGTTGGAGGGAAAGGAATTGGTGATACCATTGTGGTTCAGTGAGTCAACCCGCTCCCCATAGGCAGGGAACCAGACTCCATGAAATGTTAATTATCTACTAGAAGAAAACAGTTTATTTTATAGAATTTCAAAAACAAAAACTCAATTCCTGAGCAGACTCTGTTATTTGACTCCCTTAACTTACATTGAGATACGCTCAATAAAGGTACATGAAAAACTTGGTCTTTTAAAATGAGACAACGTATGTTCTTTACTCATATGGTTTAGAAACCATAACACCTACACACACGGTGATTGAGTTTCAGTCAGAAAGGTGCTATAAAATGACATTTCCTCCCACCAAGTTTAGATTGCCTATGCAGTTCTAGAGAGAAGTATTAATCTTCAGCACAAAATGATCGACTCCATTCCAGCAAGATCACATTGTTCTTTTATTTTCTTTGGTTATTTTATCAGCTCAGCTTCCATTGTTTCTCCAGTGATAAATTGCACTTTTATTCATTTCTTTATTTTATGGAGTGCAGAGTCATAGTAATTTCCTTGTTCCAGTTCCATTAACTTCCTGATAGTATTGTTTAAAGTCTCCAGGCCCTGATGTGTAATCCAACTGTTTCCCTAATATGTGGGAAGCAGCAAACTCCTTGTTTATGTCATAAACAACTCTTGCTATAGTTTTCCTTTTTCTTCATCTTTTCCCATGGAAATTCTGGCATGAGCTTAGCTCAGTATGCAATGGCTTAGCATAAACCTGGTGTATAGAGAGCCTTCCTGGAGTGTTTGAGAACTGAATAGAGTAACTAGGACTGGCCTGGAGTATCATACTTATCTCACCAACCAAGTTAAGCTTCAAAATTTGGAAAAGAGATCACATACACCAGAATTATTTTCATGTTCATATCTCAGTAGATTCCTCAAACTATCTACACTAGATTTTTTTTTCCACTTTTCTCAAGTCCTTGATTCTACCCACACCTTCCACTATTTCACCATACAAATTAAACCTCCTTTCACTGTAGAAATTAAGGTCATCTGACTAATGTGCTTTCAGCTTTCCCTCCATCTCGGAATTCCTCCATATTGCTCCTGTCCTCTCTGCTTCAAATCTAAACCTAGAACCAGCATGACTTTTCTTGGCCAAAGTGAATCCACTCACCTGTGCTCCAGATGGCACTGTTTAATCCACCATCTCTTCTTTTTCTTTTCTCTCTCTCTCTCTTTTTTTTTTTTTTGAGACAGAGTCTTGCTCTGTTGCCCAGGCCGTATGTAGTGCGGTGGTGCGATCTCAGTTCACTGCAACCTCTGCCTCCTGGGTTCAAGTGATTCTCCTGCCTCAGCCTCGCAAGTAGCTGGCAATACCACCATGTCTGGCTAATTTTTGTATCGTTAGTAGAGATGGAATTTCACCATGTTGGCCAGGCTGGTCTAGAACTCCTGACCTCAGGTGATCTGCCTACCTCAGCCTCCCAAAGTGCTGGGATTACAGGGATGAGCCACCATGCCCGGCCTTACCATCCTTTCTTTATACTCTTAATTTCTCATGTTCTTTGCCCTTACTATCAACATTTTCCATTTTGGAGAGGTCACTTATGCATTCTGTCTTTATTTTCTTATCTCCTGGTCCATTTTCAAATACACTGTAAATCTAATTTGATCCCCAAACTCTTCCATCAATGTTCAGAGCTGAGATTCTGGCTTATGATGAAGCAGGCAGTGATGTGGGGGTGGAAAAACGCAGAGAAAAACTGGAGGTGGGGAAACCTGTTAATGGCAATCATAAGTCTAAGGAAGCAAGAGGCAATGAAGCTCTGTGTTAAGGGTTTCAGGGTAGGAGAGCTTGGGTAGAAAATGCTGTGCCCATCACATCTTCAGCTGCTTTGCAACTACTGGGGGCATGCTGTGTTTTCAACTTGAATGTTGAAGGAAATGTTGGCATTATTTACAAATATGGGGCAAAAGAGGGAGAATCTGAGTACAAGGGCATGGGGCTAATGAGGAATTCGTATTAGGCAAGTTGAATTTGTGGGGATGGTTGGATGATGAGAGACAAAAGTTGGAACTTTGCATTTAGGGCAGGAGAAGGAAATGAGGGTTAAAGACACAGACTTTCAAGTCTACTGCATGACAGGGAGCCTTTTTACTATAACTGCAAGTTTCCTGAGAAGGGATGTAAATAGATAGACAGAAGGTGGCTTAGGACAGAGCTTTAGAGAAATTCTACCAGGGACCGGTGGAAAAGGCCTCAAAGGAGAATGCAAGGGAATAATTCAGGACCCTGTAAACCAGGACTAGTTTCCAAAGAAGTGCAGTCAGCAGAGTCAAATCATGCAGAGACTCAGCAGCAGCAGAAATGTGAGGAGCCCCAGAAATCTGGCCATGGAGAAGTCACTCATGCTGTTGTTCAGGAAGAGGTGGCCGGGCCTGCACAGCGGGCTGAGCACTGTTTTAGATAATGGACTAGAGATTCCATCAAATCAACAGCGAATTCTGTCCCTGCTTTTAGGGAATGCACTTCCAAATGATGGTGGCAGAAAATTAACAAGGAATTACAATTCAACTTGGTAAGTGCAATAGCAAAGAAAAAGCAAGGTGTCCTTGCCTCCAATATCAAGTGGGTGGATTTGGGGACCTCTCAGTCCTCTCTCTACTAATAAAGGCTCTGCAACCAGACTGTCTGAATCTCAATTATGGCTCAGCCACTTAGCTGTGGGATCTGCGGCAAGTTGTGTCCCTGCTCTCTGCTTCAAATTCCTCATTGGTAGTAAAAAATAATAATGATGATAATAACTATATTTACATTACAGGTTTGTGGTAAGGACTAAATATGTTAAAACATGTAACATATCAGGGCCACCCATGATTAACAGCCACCAAACATCGATGGCACTTATAGAAGCCTTATGAAAGAGGCACTATGATCACGTGTGTTTCTGCAGGTGAGGAAATGGACGCACACAGAGGCGAAGCAGCTTCCCCAAAGGCACAGGGCTAAAAGTGGTTATTTGTCTCTTTGTTACGGTGTTTTGAGGGAGGGATTCCTACATTAGGTATTTGAAGATGGTCAAACATGTGACACTGGACCCCAGCAAAGTGGGGCAGACAGCAGTGTCATTGTCACATATGCTCACAGCATAGGGAAGAGGACAGCGGACAGTCTGCAGGGCTACGCAATGGTTCAAGAACAGAGTGGACAGTCAGGGCCTGTGAGAGGTGGGTTTGTAGTAACAAGAAGGGGACTTGGCCCTGGTCCTTGCTGTGGTCATGGTGGTGAGTGGCTTGTATGTATAATTCTGTAGGCTGGCAGGGAACCAAAACCTACTACCCAAAGATAAGCAGGAACTGTGCCTGGTCCCCTGGTGAATTCGTGTTTTTGGCTAGGGGACCTTACCTGTGGGAGCAGAGTGGGGAGGGAAACTTGTGGTCATTTGAAACTTGATTTTATCAGATGTCAAAGCAGCACTTAATACTGAACCCCAATTTCAGGGCTTACACCTCAGTGACCTAGTGGTGATTAGGACCCAGGTATTCTGGGTCCAGGTCCAAGTGCATCTACACTATCCTGTATTTTCTAAAATTCAGACAAAACATTTTCTTTTGAACACGTTTACATTCTCCATCTCGACAATGTTTGTTCAAGCCTATCTCTTTGCCTGGAATTCTGTCTTGATTCTCAACTCGGCTTTTGAGATCCTGTCTGCCAAGGTCTATCTCAAATGCCAGTTACTTGGCAAAGCTGCTTCGGTCAGATGTGGCCCCTTCTGTGTTTCCAGCACATTGTACGTGGAAAGAGCGTGCCGGAAAATCATGACTCAGTCTCTGACTTTGCTATTTGTTTGTTACATACTCTTGGGAAAATGAGCTTGATTACCCTTATTTTTCCCATTTTTCCAGCGGGGATAATAATTTCTCTTTGAGATGGTATTATAAGATTATTCTCAAAAACACATGTATAGTACTCAGTATTTAGAAGTCACACAATAAATATGAGTTCCTTTATCTTAAATGACTTTGTATCTCTACTGACCCCGGTATTATTATGCTTCATACTATAATTACTTGTTTGTTTTATTCACTCCCACTAGGCCATAAACTTGAGAGATGGTATTTTATACTTTTATCTTTCACATCTTTGTCCCGGTTATTTGCTGCTCACCATCACTTCCAAAGTGAAAGGGTGGGCTGGGTGTGGTGGTTCATGCCTATAATCCCAGCACTTTGGGAGGCTGAGGTGGGTGGCTCACTTGAGGTCAGGAAAGTGATGGTGAAACCTCATCTCTACTAAAAATACAAAAAATTAGCTGGGCATGATGGTGGGCATCTGTAATCCCAGCTACTCGGGAGGCTGAGGCAGGAGAACTGCTTGAACCTAGGAGGCGGAGGTTGTAGTGAGCTGAGATCACACCACTGCATTCCAGTTTGGGTGACAGAGTGAAACTCCATCTCAAAACAAAGAAACAAACAAAACAAACAACAAGAACAAACAAAGTGAAAGGGTGACCTCGGTTCTCATCCATCATGGAAGGACCTCTCAGTACGTACTGCTCTGCAAAGCAGCAAGGCCGGCTAGGACAAGCACTTTGTTGTTCTCTTAGGAACACAGTTGCGTCAACTGCAGATAATGACTTTTATTCCTAAAACACATATGCCTGGGAGACATAGCACAAGAATATGAATCCATGTTATATCACATACATCGATATTATGGTGAAACTGACATATCCAATCCCAAACTAGGTTTAACCAGAGTAGTTTTCAGAACCTGAAGAGGGGCAGGCATGACATAGAAGAAGAAAAGCAGGTGTCAAAAGATGTCTTGGGCTTACTATGGTAATATCTGTTTCTTTATCATTTTAACACATAGATTTAGGAATGGTAAGAAAATACAGCTCAAACATACTATTTGTGCTATTTACCCATGAATAATGTAAAATGTATGATAAAGAAATATGAAACTGTCATGGGAAAGAGAGGTTTGAATTTTATAAAGATTGAAAAGATTTGTGTCACAGTGTTTATTCTTCATCAATTGTTAGAGGAATAGATGTATTAATTCATGAAGAGAATGAAAGACAGAATGTCAGGGCTTATTATATTTTTCTTATGCTGTCTCTGATAAAGTATATGATTTGGCATGAACGAGACATCTCATTTCTCTTTCTTTTAGTTTTTGATGAGTAAAATGAAAGAGATAGTAATTGGCTGTCTTTAAATGGTAGCATTGGCCGTCAAAAATGGACCAAAGGGCATGATAAAGAGGGCACTGGGTTTTGGGGTCACTAAATGCTTGTCTCCAAATGAGTACAAAGTGGGAAAAAAATATTTCCTTGTGGTGTTAAGGTTTTAGAGGGGAGTGAGAATCACTGGCTAGCTGCATTAATTGGTTCAGCATTATGTAATGCTAATGGTTTTGAAGCCTGACTAAGAAATCTCAACTGTCAGGAAAGCTGCACAGTTGAAAGTAATTATGGAAGTTTGAAGGAATCCAAACCATTTTCATAATCCATTGGTTCTTGTCCAACCAGGGTATCCTCTTTTTTTTTTTTTTTTTCAACTATGTGAAATATTATGCAATTTGCTCTAAAAGTCTTAAATATAATTTGTCCAAATTTCTTCCCAACTCTTCCATAAGTTATCAGTTAAAAGTTTCCTTTCAACAAATGGATTACGCTGCAGAAATTACTGAAGCCACCTGAAATCCTTTTTGAAACAAAGCAGAGTAAATAATTGTCCCACTGCATAAATAGATAAATGACACAGGCTGCTGACATAATTTGCTACCTATTGAATTATTATCATTTCAAAGCTTATCAATCTTTTTTTCCCTGTTCCATTCTGTTTTGCTAATGACAGGGAAGGAGCTAAGAATATTTGAATTAATTATGCAAATAAATTCATATTAATCTTTCTAGAAGTTGGGGTGCTCATTTTAGTATCAGTAAAGCTATTTCCATGGCTGTTTGTGGAGATAATAGATGACAGAAAAATAGAGTATTATAATAGACTGAGAAAAATATCTTTGAATTACAACAAATACGATTTAATTTAGGCTTAACCCAGGACATTTCCGTCTGGTAGATGAAGGCTGTAGTTTTTTGGACCTTATTTATAGTCCAATTTTGAATAGACAAGGGAAAGAGGAACTTGGGGTGGGGTGGAGCATGAATTTTCATACTTTTCCTTTTTTGCAAAAGTGAAATTTTGGGGAGGCTTATCAAGAGTCTTCAGAATCATTTTTCTAGAGCCGTTTCTGAGATGAGGATCAGCAGACGTCTCATCTGACTGATGTAGTCTGGAGAAGCGGCTGCGGGCCTGACGAGTAATGTTCTGCATTTCTATGCTGGGCTAGGGGATGGGGCAGGATTCTCGTGCAGACAGAAATAACTGGACAATCACTATCGCTTCAGGACTGAGCAGAGTAAAGTGGAAGCCTGCAAATTATATGCTTGGAAATTCTCTTGGCCAAAAATCTTCTAGCAATAAAACTTTTGTGATAAGCCTCTTCTCCAAGTTGAGTATTCTTTTGTTGTTAAAACTGCTTGGGAAGATATAGTTAGTTTAATGTTCTGAGGAAAACGAATCATTCATTACTAACTTCAAATAGAAAACGGAAATATTAGTAAAAGAGAATGAAGACTATGAACTAAACATTTCAATGAGTGTTCAATATAAACATAGTTATATTTTTGGAAGGGAAAGTGTGGAAAAGTGTTGGAGTCATAATTACAAAGCCTACATTTTTCTGGCATACGGAAGAGTCAAAGATTTATGTGTTAATCTAAAATCTGACTGGTGTTTGCGGACCAGAGTGAACAGGGGCTGAATCTCTATCCATCTTTGTGTTCCCAGGGTCTAGCACAAGGGGCAAAGAGTAGGGGTTCCATGAATGATTGCTAGGCAGCATCAATAATTTTAAATTACAGGAAACCCCCAAGCCTGATTCTAGTCAATAATGCCAACCGCACTTCCTACTAAATCTTTTATTCATGCACTCAACCCCTTTTTCAATTGAGTTGTTTGAATTTCATCTCTTTTTGATACTATATTTATGAAGCCATGGAATCAATTATTTTGTTCCTAACATGTTTTTTGGTACCAAGATATTATACATGACAGTGAAAATGGGGTAGAAAATCAATGTCAAGTAAATGACTTTGTGAGTGATTGTCTACACGCTGAATCCAATGGATGCAATGTCTTACCCCCAAAGGCTAGAAAATTGGAGGACAGCATGAAGCTGCCCCAGAAGATAGGTTGATCCACATCTGACACAGAGACTGCTGAGAAGTACACCTGTCCTGTGTCATTCATAGGCCCAAGGGGAGTCCTATGAGGTCATTACTAACAGTGACACCCAGAAAGACTCTCTCATGCTGTCAGTCACAGTTGGCTGTGCATCGGCTGATGGGTGCCCAAGTGTCTTACCTGGGTGAAGCAGACTGGGTCCATGTGGTTTAGGCTCTGTATTTCAAAGGAAAACACAGCGGCCTGGTAACTGAAGTGTCCATTGAGCAGTTTGTTGAAAATCAAGTAAACAACGCTATTTAAACAACAACAACAACAACCAACCTCTTGAATTTTTTAGTTTGTTATAAAGGATCATCTCTATCTTCTGCCCCTATTGTATGGTTTTGAGAAGAGAGATGAGAAGGTATAAATTCCATGAGGCGGGGAGCCTTTGTGTTTTGCTCATTGCCGTATTTTCCGTGGCCAACAGAGTGCCAGACATACAGCAGATACTTAAGCAGTATGTGTTGAGTGAATATTGGATAGGGTGAGAGAAAGATGGAAATAAGGCTGAGTATATGGCTGGGTAATCAACACTTGGATATTTATTTTTTTCGTCTTTTCTTGCATTTATTTTCTCTAATCTTTTAAACCTGTTTTTTATGTACCTTATGTGTTTAAGGTCCTATACAAGGCACTTTGAAGTTCTTGGAGAGTTTCCTCAGACATTTGTATTAATTTACTTATTTATCCACTTAACAAATATTTGTTATTCATTTAACAAAGTATGTATCATTATTGAATTTTTTTTCTAAAAATAGTACCATTTTAACTCTTATCCTTTAATGAAATTATAGTTTGGAAGCAAAGATCAAGCTGTAAAAAGTAGTGAGAAGGATCTAAACTGATCAAAAAGATGTAATAACATGGACCATTAACCCCACAAAGTAGCGTATTCCACTGAGGAATATTAAATTGTAGAAAGAACAGTGATATTTTATTATATCACCCGAGACACTGTCAAAGAAGAATAGTTGATACCAAATTGGCTAAAGGAAGATTTAATCATAAGATCTTTTGAGAATAAAAAGTTTGAATAGATGATATAAAAATATAACTTTTGACTGATTTCATTGCAGTAGTTAATATAAATAGTTATTATGCTATGTGACCTAGAGCCTAGTAAAATAGAATTTTTTAGTCTTGAAGTTTCAGATTACCTTTATGCCTTAATAAGGTTAAAAGCTTAAAACATTTGACTTAACCAATATCAAATACCTCTTAATGAATATAAATGATTCAGGAAGAAAACAAGAATCCTAACAGATTCCCATTTGAAATTGGAAGGTACATTAAAGTCATTATGTCCAAATTTCCTATCTTCTGGAAAGGAAATTGAGGTCAAGAGAGGGCAAGTGACTGAGTCAGCATTGCACATGTAGGATACATGACTTCTACTATAGTTTTCTCTGCACCATACAGCCATACTTCCATTGCACATTAATACACTAGCTTTCTAGTCCAACACAATCTTGCTTGACTTTGAACTGTCTAACTTAATGAATTTATCATGTTATTCCCATTTTGACTCTCAAGACCAAAGCTTTCCCCACATCAACAGGAATCTACCTGAACCCTATTTCCAGATAGGGTTTGTTTGAGTACAGTGAAATATGACTAGTTGGAAACTTATCTGAATTTAAATGTGATTTTGGCTCAAAGAGTGGCTTATGTCCTTTTTGTACTTTATTGGTGACATGTCAGTAAGAGGAAATCCAGTTTTATTAACCAAACCAAATGCTCCTCATCCTTGGAATACCCCAAAGGCATATTTCTTCTCATTTATTCCATATGGGGAACCATGTCATAGATAAGGAGACTGAGGGCCACGGAAGGTCTTGGAGGAAGTGTGTGGCAGAGCTGCTGTTGAAATCCCAGGCTACGTCCTCCACCTAGGATGGGTAATTTTATGTGTCAACTTGGCTAGGCCATAAAGCCCAGTTTTGTTTGGTCAAATATAAATCCTAACATTGCTGTGGATGCATATTTTAGATGTAATTAAGATTTAAATCAGTAGACTTAAAGTAGATGACCCTGTGTGATTTGGGTAGGCCTCATCCAATCAGCCAATGGATTTAAGAGGAAAGACTAAGGTTTCTTGAAAAAGAAAAAAAATATCTTCAAGTGTTGAACATAGAAGTTCTGCCTGAGTTTCCAGCTTGCTTCCCTGCAAAATTTGGACTCAAGGTCGCAACATTTTCACTCTTCCCTGAATTTCCAGCCTCGGGGGCTGATGCAGGTTTTGGACTTGTCCCTTCTACAACCATGTGAGCCAATTCTTTAAAGCTTCTTTCTCTCTGTCTTCTATGGATTCTGTTTCTCTGGAGTACCTTGACCAATAGTCCTTGCATGCTCTTTCTGTGTACTTTTTGGTGTCCTAAAGCTAGACTTCGAAGTGAGAAAAAAAAGAAAATCCGCTATGGAGACCATGAGCCCTTGCAGGAAGACTAACTGCAGAGCTGTGACTCCATTTGAGAGGAAGATACCCGGAGAGGCCAGGCCTTACCCAGAGATCAAGGTGGCAGCATTGGAGCCGGGTTTTGACAGGCGCAGTTGCAAATGCTCACAGGACAAGCAGCACTGGAAGAGAAATCACCAGAGCCCTCCACGAAGCCCCTGATGGGATAGATTGGATTTAAGAACAACAGTATCAACAAAGAGCATTTTCAGGAAAAGAAGCTCTGTATTGCTTGTTTAATTAAAAAAAAAAAAAGATATATGGGAAGACATTTTGCAGAATGCCTTTTTAGAAGGAAAAAAAAAAAATTCCTCCTACCCAAAGTAAAACATCAACACTCTTGAATAGAAAGGAATTTAGATTCTGAACTAAATGGTTTAATAAGGGACAGATAATAAGAAGTGTGAATTGAAACTAATTGGTGTTTCAGATCACTGAACTGGTTGAAAAACCATTTGTGATGAGGTCTGTATAAGTTAACAGTTGCTTTTAAATGCCTAATTAAACATCGCTCTGTCCCTGGTGAGAATAAAAAAATGTATTGTTGCTCATTGCTCTATACTTAACCGAATGATTAAAGTGGGTAATCTGAACAGATTTATTTTTTGTGTGTGGTAAAAGCTCTTTTTTCCCCAGAGTAGGCTGATGTAGGTAGCCCTTGGACAATGACACATTGTGTCACATACAGACGAGAATGCCACCTCGCAGTGAGCACGCATAATGGGATAATGTGAGAAAAAGGCACGAGAGTCTTGTGGAACAAAAGGAAAAATAAAGAGACAAGGTGAGAGGTGGCTGGGTCGTGGCTGATTTTTTTTTTTCTCTCCTGGGAGTAATAATTAAAAGGGTATCAATAAGAGGATTTAAAAAATTATGCTATTTGGGCGCTAAGGATTAAGGGCACAAGTGTTTGCAATGAATTATATTCAAGAGAGATCAAGGTTTAATACTTGTAATTTCATTTTACTGTGGGCTGAAGCCCTCTGGAATTCAATGAAAAGGGTATTAAGAGGATAGTGGGACAGATGGGGGACTGGAAAGGGGTCAGAAGGGCTTGCTCTGGGGCCATCACCTGTGGAATCATTTTCTGGGTTTAGGGATGGAAAAGTTGGTGTGAAAATGGAGTGATTTCTGAAGGTAAGTGTCCAGGAGGAGCAGCCTACAAGGCAGAGGGAGTCTCACAGCATCGGCTTTCCTTCCATCTCCTCACTTCCCACCTCCTTCTCTTCCTCCCGCTACAGTTTCATGCTTTGGTGTAAAGCAGGCCATTTCTCTATGGTCTAGTTTTACACCCATAGCTGCAAAACAGTGAAAGAAAAAAAAAGTTTTTTCTGTAATTAACTTCCCTAAATGTTTTCAAGGTAGTTTATTTGACTCTGCCTGAGCATAAGGTCAGGGAAATATTTTTTTCTATAATTCCAGAAAACAAAACAAACAAGAACCCAACACCAAAGGTGTTAAGAAAAAAAAAAAAAGACAATCATTTAGATTTTTCAAAAATATATTCCAGTAAAAACTCTAATGTTACTTGTGCAACTCTTTATTGTGTGTGGAAACATCCTCTGATGGTGCAGGTGCTAGCGAGTGACTTCTTTGAGAGGAGGACATGAAGAAAGGTGGGGAAAAGGAGCCAGGAGCCTGCTGGAAAGATCAGGGTGAAGGAAGAGGTACTCACAAGGTTACCCTGTGTAGGCTTCACCTTCCTCTTTCTCCCACTCTCACCTTTGCTGAGAACCAAAGTCTTGGTGGCAAGTTCAGGTATTCAAGAGAATAAGCTCTATCTATTATGTATGGAGCCTATATATTTATTTAGATTTGTGTATTTGTGTGTATATTCATTACTGCCTTTTTTTTTTTCCTTAAAGACAGAGTCTCACTCTTTTTCCCTTAAAGATAGAGTCTCAGTCTGTCACGCAGGCTGGAGTGCAGTGGTGCAGTTATGGCTCACTGTAGCCTCGAACTTCTGGACTCAAGTGACCCTCTTGCCTCAGCCTCCTGAGTAGTGGGACTACAGACACATGCAACCACAGCGGGTCAATTAAATTTTTTTTTTTTTTTTTTTTTTTAAGAAGTGGGTTCTCAGTATATTGCCCAGGCTGGTCTCAAAGTCCTGGCCTCAAGCAACCCTCCCTCCTCAGCCTCCCAAAGAGCTAGGATTACAGGTGTGAACCAACTTGCCCAGCCCATCTGTTACTTAATGGCATTTCCTTGCTCTGTTCCTCTAATCAGTCATTTGCTTCTAACAACACTCATGGTTTCTTGTATACGATTTGCACTGATGTCTACTGAGTCGACCGATCAATAGCAGTCCTGGCTTCTGAGATAGTTGGTTTTGCAGTCGGCCTCAGACCACGCCAGTCTGTTTTCCCTTCTGAAGTGGATTACGACATGGGTGCTTTGGCTGTTCTGCTTTCTTGACCACTGCTGGGTCCGCTGCTTTAAGTCAATGGGCCCACCTATCTGGACATCGAGGTGTGAGTTTACTTTGAGAAAGAGTACATTTTTTCTCAAATCCTAATTTAAGCCCCTATGGCTTCATTGAACACCCACCCCACCAGCCCCCCAACAACTGTTGGAACAAAGACTCTCATAACCATTGTTTCAACTGTATTGTTCTGAAGCTCTATTTCCATCTTCCTCCATGCAGCAAAAGTCCCAATAAAGTAAACAGAAGAAAAGAGCTGTAGTGCTGAGACCAAGGGCTAAAGCCTGGAGACTGAAACAGTGCAGACCACCAGGGCATTGCTCATTTCTCCAGCTCGGAACCGCTGTTATAGCTGGGGTCTACTCTGGCCCGTGTCTGCCTCCTTCTTGAATAGCCCAGAGAATTCGTCTAAACAGTCTTCCTACAGCAGCTGCCCACTCCAGGTGGTCAAACTGGAATTCCAGACCAGTGTTGTCTCCTGGCACATTGACATAGCAGCCAAGGTGATTGGTGCTGGGGCAGCCACAGTTGGTGTGGCTGGTTCAGGGGCTGGCATTGGAATGGTGTTTGGCAGCTTGGTCATTGCTTATGCCAGGTACCTATCTCTCAAGCAGCAGCTCTTCTCCTGTGCCATTCTGGGCTTTGCCTTGTCTGAGGCCATGGGGCTCTTCTGTCGAATGGTTGCCTTCCTCATCCTCTTTGCCATGTGAGGCTCCGTGGGGGTCACCTGCCTGTGCGTGCTGCTGTGACTCCATGCCATTCCTGGTTCTGCAGTGTGCTAAGCTTTACCATTAAACACAACGTTTCTCTAAAAAAAGAAAAAAAAAAAGAAAAGAGCTAGTGGAATGGAGGCTGTCCCACCCCCACCTCCCATGCCCAGGAGAAGGGCCTGCTGGCCTCAATCACACTGGTCACTCCGGCACGAGTGAGGAAGAAGAATCCTGTAAGGGCTGTATGGGAGAACGCGTCCCTCCCTCAACAAGGATGGCTTCCCCCTTTCCGTGTTGCTTCCCAGAGCCCGAAAGCACACCTGGACTCAGGCTCTCAGCCCTGGAGAAGCCGCACTGCCACTCTCCTGGAGTGAAAACAGTCTAGAGATGTGATCTACCCGAACAGCTTTAACATACTCCTCTACCGTATGGAAAGGAACAAGGGCTCAGCGACAAAACTGTTGGGAAGCCAAGAATCACAGGGTTAGTTCAGTCGTATGGGATTCAACACTGGAGGACAGTTTTGATTATATTTCTTTCACATTTTACATACTCAGTAGAGGCTGTGAAGGGTCTGAAGACCTTCTCTTCTGCCAGGGAAATGGAGGGCTTGATGACCAGGCCCTGGGGCGCTCAGCTGAGAATGACTCCTGCCATCAGGACCCACCTCTTGACATTTCCCAGGAACTGACGTTTGTTCTCTCGCTTCTAACTTCCCTTTATTTCCCAGTGTTACACACGCTTTGATGATCGAGCTTCCTTTATGATCTGTGCCCTGTGGAGTTCTCTCCAGACTAAATGAAGAGTTGAACAGGCTTAATAAATCATTAATATAATACAAAATATTTGAAACAATAATGCCACAATTTGACTACTAGATTATATCTAGACAGCTAGAGAGAAATTTAAATACTAAGGGAGTTAAGTGAACACTTTTACAACTAATATGATTTATTCATATATTTTTCAAAACAGTAGATGATAAAGCAGATATGGAAAAATTCCAAATTACAAGAAGATTAAAAATGATTTCTCGCATGTTTTATTTTTAAACACATTTTTTCAGATACTATAGTATCTAGAGTTAATGATTTTTGTTATAAATTGCTAAACATGTTTAATTTCTAAATACGAAGTCAGAAACCTGTAAACCAAAGGTTTGTCATTTAAAACCATCAATTATTGTTTTAGACATATTTCCTTGAGAAGTAGAAACCTAAAATATACAGCAACTGTGCTTAGAATTGATGAAGCTGAGATTTGATGAAAATGAAGTTCATATGAGGAACATTTTTTAAAAATTTAAAAAATCAAGACAAATTGAGTCAGTACTCACTCTTTTATATAATACTACAGTACTCGTGCTGATTAAAACTACAGCTAACTGTAGGGTAGATGTTCCTTTAAATTAGAAAATAATTTCTATGAATTTCTAGTTGTTCCATGGCGAATAATTTAGAATACTAGGGTTTCCATATCAGTAAATCAGCATAAGGACTGGAGTAGGTGTCATGAGGGTATTTACAAATTATTCCTGTTTCTTGAGGTTTAAATTCTTATGGAATTCATACATGAACACTTTACAATGTGAAAGTGTGGGCTACTTTATCTCAGGTTATGCTCAAGGAAGCAATTATGTGAGCTCCGTGCAAAGTAGTAGACATGGAATAAGTGGAGACTCATATTATTAAAAACATTAAATAGGCCTTTCCATCAACGAATCCAAGGAATGAAGCTCGAATATTTTCCCTTCAGAAGTTTCCTCTGCCCATTCCATACCTTGCTATGCTTCCGCCATTTCTCCTCACGGCTACAAACCAGAACATTCTTCCCCAAGGATGACGTAGATCTGTCTATGCAGTGAAGCCTTTCTCTATGTCCATGTCCCTCGGTAGAATTTTGTAATTGTTACAATTTTCTTTATTGTTCACTAACTGAATTCTTAGTTACCTCATGATTAGAGTTATTCTTGTGAATACAATTTTCCTTCCCTTATTTTTTCTAGTTGCTTTACTCCTGGAAAAATTTTTGTCTATTTGTGTTGTCCCGATGTGTCTATGTTTACTTTTCCTTTATGGCTGACATGGATCTTTTTGATGAAAAAGTTTTCTAGGTGAGTGTATATTTTTATCTTCATAGTTATACCTTATCTACAGCTTCAAGCGAATGCCTTATACGTCCAAGTTAAGGAGCTTGCTCCAAAGGAAAAAGACACATATGGCTTGATTTCTGTTTTCTCTCCTCCTTCCATGTCATCAGCAGCTCAAATCCTGCCCATGTGATATGTGAAGAAACACCAACTTGTCTGTTTTCTGTTCTTTCTTTCTCCAGCCTCATCTGCCAAGCTAGAGTATATCTTTCAGGCATTCCTAGCTGCACTGTTCTGTGCTCATGTTCTAGGGAAGTTACATGTTAGTTCCCAATCGTCCTGATTTGATCTAAGTGGTTTTGTATCTGACAGTCGTGTAAGTTTGAGTCTTGACAGGTTCTGTGTCAACAGAGATTCACGGTGGCAGTCAGAGAGTGGCCCCAAAGGTGGCCACACCCAAACTCCTGGAACATGCATGTTGCTCACCGTGCATAGCGAGAGGGCCTTTGCAGATAGAATTAAGGGTATTGTATTAGTCCGGGCTCTCTAAAGGGACAGAACTAATAGGAAAGATGACTGTATGAAGGAGAGTTCATTAGGAAAATTGACTCACATGATCACAAGGTGAAGTTCTACAATCTGTAAGCTGAGGAGCCGGAAAGCTGGTCCAAGTCCCAAACCCTTGAAAGTAGGGAAGCTGACAGTGTAGCCTACAGTCTGTGGCCGAAGGCCTGAGAGCCCCTGGCAAACCACTGGTGTAAGTTCAAGAGTCCAAAAGCTGAAGAACTTGGAGTCTGATGTTCAACGGCAGGAAGCACCCTGAACAGGAGAAAGATGGAGCAGAAGACTTAGCTAGTCTAGTCCTTCCACGCTCTTCTGCCGGCTTTATTCTACCCGCACTGATAGCTGATTAGATTGTGCCTCCCCAGATTGAGAGTGAGTCTGCCCCTCCCAGTCCACTGACCAAATGTTAATCTCCTTTGGCAACACCCTCACAGACACACCCGGGAACAATACTTTGCAACCTTCAATCCAATCAAGTTGATACTGGATATTAACCATCACAGGTATGGTTCTTGAAATTGGAAAACCATCCTAGATTCTCAGGGTGAGCCCATCTAGATACATGAGTGTGTCCAAGGGCAGAACCTTTCCCTCTGTGGTCACAGAGAGACGTGACAATGGGAGCAGGGCTGGGGAGAGATTTGTTGTTGCTGGCTTTGAAGGTGGAGGAAACGGATCATGAGCCAAGAATGCAGAGTGTTTCTAGAAGGTGGAAAAGGTGGGCAAATGGGTTGTTTGCCTGAACCTCTAGAAAGAAACAAGGCCCTGCTGACAGTGTTAACCCAGGGAGGCCCGTGTCAAACTTCTGTCCTCCAAGAGTGTCATATAATAAATGTGTGTTGTTCAAAGTCCCTAAATTTATGGTAATTTGTGATGGCAGCAGTAGAAAACTGATACATTGAGGTATTGGTCTGCTTAGGCTGCCATCACAAAAGACCACAGACTGGGTGGCTTAAACAACAGAAATGTATTTTCTCACAGTTCTGGAGGCTGGAAGTCCAAGATCAGGATGCCAGCATGGTCTGGATCTGGTGAGGGCACTCTTCACGGTGGGCAGATGGCTGCCTTCTCACTGTGTCCCTAGGTGAGAAGCGGGTAGGAGAGGTATGCTGCCTCTCTTAGGAGGTAATTACGGTCAAATGAAGTCTTATATAAGGGCCAGGCCACAATCATCTCTTAAAGGTCCTGTCTCCAAATACAGTCCCAAGAGGAGGTAGGGCTTCAACATATGAATTTTGAGGAAGCACAGTTCAGTCCATAGCAATCGATGTAAAATGTTTCAAAATTTGTTTTTTCTTCCTTTCAGTGCTGTGTGTATGTATGTATCTGTGTTTCAAGGGGTGGGAGACATGCACAGGAATAATTAGTACTTGTGATGATATAGATCTTTAAAATATTTTTAAATATTTTAACATATGATTTAAAATGTAAAAATGTTATAGTTTAGCTACAGCCACCCTGTATATTCTTTAAAAACGCAATGAGTGGATGTTAAATACTCTCACCAAAAAATGATAACTGTGTGATATAATGTGTATGTTAAATAGATTTTACTATTCCACAATGTGTGTATACTTCAAAATATCATGTACATGATAAATACATACAGTTTTATCTGTCAATCTTATAAAAATTAATTGAAAAATTCAAAAAATTATATTTTGCATTTTAAACTTTTTATATAAAAATAATTTTATTTACGAAAATTTATAAACATTGTGCAGAGAGTTTTCTGTGCTCCTCACCCAGCTTCCTCTATGTTCACACCTTATATAACCATAGTACAAGTAGCAAACTGAGGAAGTGAATGAGGATATGAGGCTATTGGCTGAATTACAGACCACATTAGAATTTTGCCAAGTATTCAAATTGTCTGCTTTCTGTTCCAGGATCCATTTCAGGATCCCATATCAAGTTTAATTGTCCTGTCTCATTAATTTCGTCCAAATTGTAGCCATCCCTCACTTTTTTTGCCTTTCATGTCCCTGACAATTTTGAGGAGTATGAGTCAGTTATTTTGTTGAATGTCTTCAACCTGGATTTATTGTTCCTTTTATTTTCCAGGGAGGAATCTCCCAGTGTTTGTGCCACGTTTTGATCTGACTTAAAGCCGTAAACACAGCTGAAGCCTGGGCCATCCACAGAAGACCCAGTGTTCTCTTTCTCCAGGTGGGCATTTTGTATCTCTTAAGAGTCCTAGACTGAGCTACATCAGTAGACCTCTGCATTTAAAGGGAGAAATTCTCATCCAAGGATCCCGATTCCTCTACTGTACTGCAATTTCACTACTCTCTCCAAATATCTCCAAGCAAATATAAAACAGCTGCATGCCTGAGAGTGAGAGAAATTTCTTAAGTGATCGACCAAATCTGGGTGTGATTAGTAGGTGGATACCTCATGGAGATGCTGATTTGCGAGTTGGGGTACAATAATAATGGCTAATAATGGCAAACAGTAATTGCTAGGTGCCAGGAGTTGTGCTAAATGCTTTACATGAGTAGATAGGATATTGCAGATCTCAACAGTTAAATAATTTGCTTGTGATCATGTAGTTTGGAGAGTATTAGAGTCTGAAATGAAGACAACTTGAGGGTGAATAAACAGGAACAGAAAGTACTCTACAAGACAGTTTATCTGATAAGGGTATGATGGAAGATGGTGTCAGGCGGAGGTACATGGGATGAGGGACCAGAAGAAAATTACTGAATCAAAGACTCTTAAAGTTGAACGATTCCTTAGCAACTATCTAGATTAATTAACTTCTTCACAGTTGAGAGATTTCTGCATTATTTTTCTTCCATAAATAACCAATCTCTGCTTAATTTTTTACCGGACCACCCCATCTACTTCTGGGCTCCCATTACCATTCAAGTCTTTTGCCTTCTTTTGGACTAAAAACTACTTTTAAAAATTGTTATCCATTAGTCACAGTCAACCTCTCTTGAGTTAACAAGATAAATATAAGTGTCTCTTTCATTTGGCAATCCTTCAGGTATTTCAACATAACTATAACGTTCTCCTTAAGTCTTTTCATTTCTATTTGCAAGTTCTTCAGCTATTTTTCTTACAATATAATTAACAGTCCTTTTGCCAAGCAGGATCTCTATTATTTAGTAAAAAGTAGGCAAATCCTGGAAGACTATTCACATTTGAATTTGACATAAAAAGCGAATGAAAGCTGTTTTACAATTAAGGCATCTTAGATGTCAGGACAAGAAAACTGTAGGACCAGCATTAAGTAGTCAGTTGAGTGTGGGAACATAATCCACAGGAGAGTCTAGTGTGTATAATAAAAGTCTGGAAAAACTCAGTATAATATCATTTCAATAATTATTCCTTTTAAGATTCCCCTTAGAAGAACACATACCTTAGATGTCCTGAGGACAGAATCTGGAGCACATCTGAACATTTATAAACTGGATTCTGCCTGGCACTTAAAATGTTTTCCTATTTAGGAGATTTAATTGTCAAATGAGGCTTTTATCTTTTGATCCTATCAACTGATATCCTGCAGAAAATGCTGGATGATGGATTTCTTTGGAACATATGATCATTCTGTAATTTTACCTTTCTTTCCTTTTCCTCTGTTTCTTTACTTGTAACTGAACCCTGAAATAGAACTTAATCTGTCAGCTGCGCTCTACATTTGTTCTTTTTGCACCGAAAACACTGTTATTGCAGATGTTCAAACTATATAAACTATACGTTTTTTCTTAAAATTCAAAATAGTTGAAATAAAAAGCTTTTATAAATATATTTAAAACTCTTCAGTACTTACTATGTTATTTTTACATAGTATCTTTTAGTAGGAAAAACAGAAATATGGCGAGGTAATGTCTCTTTCTTTTGCCTAATGCTAATTAAATAATCTGTAAACTTAACCATTAAATACTATTGAGATTTTGAATCAGCAGAAAATCAAACTGAGTCATTCGTAATTTTTTCTGAATCTTGATATTTTTTGCAGTTATTCTGCAGAGTGTCTTGAAATGCTAGAAGCTGTAATTATTTGTGGCTATTCTATTTCTCAAGGACCTTAGATAGAAATTTTTAAAAAATTACTTCTGTTCATAAGACAGTGAGTTATACCCATCTTTAGGGAGGTAAAGTAGACGTTTTGAAATGTTTTTGAGATTTCAGGAGCCATTGTAAAAAGAAGAGAAGCAGTTAGATTCTTAAGTCTCCCTAAATGTGTTATTATTTAACAAAAATAGGAATTGATTGAATAGTTGTGAGTCTAATTACCAACAGTTACTCCATTTGTGTTTTAAAATGGGAAATGTATCTTGATTCATTAATGGAAATTGCTTCATTTTGTCCTCCACGAAACGTGGAGATGTTAAAGTTTTATCAGAATACAGATGAAATTACTTAGTAAGATGAAATTACTAATTTTCACACAAATACAACGCTTACTATTTCATTACTATTACTAGTAATTTTCATCTTTCATCTTAGTAATTATATGGTCTGCACCATGCAATTCTTTCTTTCTGAAAGAATACTCATCAGCAGTTATATTAATCCTTTGAAAGGTTTATGAAAAATAAAAAATGAAAGATGCCCAGCATTTTTTTTTTCTGGTGTATTTTTAGCAAGACCAGATAGCATAGCATTTAAATGAAGAACTTTGCTTTACATAATTAGTCACTGATCAAAGAAACGACAAATTTTGGAGTGAAAATAGCAAATTCAGTTAAAATATTCTGCAAAAATACTTATAAAATTATTTTTAAAAGACAGTTGTTAAGGCATAGGACTATTACTCTTGGATATTATTTTTTCTAGGTGTATCATATGAGTATTAATGACTCAATTTGAAACAAATGAGTAAGATTTCTCGTGTTGAAACTTTCTCCTTTGCTTTCCTACTGTGTCACCGTCGTACTGTTTTGTTTTACACAGTGAGAGCATAATTGTCTTCTACAGGGACCACGAAATTTCAGGCCAGCCCTGTCCCGAAGTCTTGTGTGCTTTATGTCGAGTGGTCTGCAGTGGACTGTGTGTGCTTGAAGTGATGCTCCAGAGAGCTTATTGTGGTGTGGGGGAAAGCATGAGAACACTGAAAAATGAGAGAAATCGAGCATATGAAATGTGAAGTGTATCTGTTGACACCACGCGCTCCCTTTGCTTGCACTAGATGGTGGTTTCTGTGCACAGTGCCTGAGGTGTGGTGCAGGCAGGGCCCATGCAGTCCGGCTCCTTTCCAGAAGGTTGCCGTTCATTACAGCTCGAGTGTGCTGGGTTCCTCAGATATTATCTATTTTAAATTAACGCTCCGTAAAAGGAACTTAAAGTTTTCTGAAAAGAAACCAGTGAATGAAGCCAATGGTAATAACGCAAACACAAGCAAGCTGCCAAGTAAGCCATTTTTCTATTGCTGAGCTCTTCATCAGTCATATTATAAAAGAAAAATCAATACTAGTAATAATGATCATCTGTTCAAGACCAAGAAGTTGATCCTCCAAAACTCAAACAAGGAAACAGTCTCTCCCAATCTCTCCTTTCCTCCCTCCCTTTTCTTTACCTCTCATCCCATATATAATATTATATAATGCATACATAATAAAAGCTATTCACTATTATTAACAAAGATTCTTTATCTGATTGCATATTGTGCCTTAAGATATATTTGCTAATGGTGTGCATATTTAGAAGACTTATTTTAAAGAATAATATACATATTGGGGTAAAGGGTCAACCCTTTATTCATTGACAAGTGAGGTTATCAAAGAAGTCTGGACGCAGTTTTACTCTTCAAGTCTAAATATAAATTTTGGTTTATAAAGGATTTCATATGGTTCCCAAAAGCACATTGTAAAAATTCAACTTTCTGCCTTACTAGTTATTGAAGTCATCTTACAGATGGCCACAATAAGTCCCTTCTTATTTATTTTTGCCAATATAATTTGTAGGGTAGATGTATGTAGTTTGTTTGATGCTGACAGGAAATCAGTTCTGTTTCCTGCTTGACTGAAATTTGGGGCAATGGAGACAGTAGAAATATGCAAATATAAACCTGAGTTACACAATGGGCTTTGGTTCAGTAGATGAATATTATTTAATTTTCCAATGTCATTGTAAGAAATTGAGAGATGAACTTGAACTTTTAAAATTTTGTGGCAGAAATGTCATCAATATTAAGGGAATAAGTTTCTTAAACTTAAGAAGGAAATCAATTCTAATGTGTAGTTAACCAGATTGTTCGTTGTTGGGTTTATCATTAACTTGATCTTTACCTCATTAACTTCCCTCTATCTTATTATTTATTATGCAGTGTTTATTTTCTCTATAATCAAGCGTAACTGTAGCATTGGGGAGAGCATTAGATTTTCTATAGATTTGGGTGCTTCATGTGCAGCAGACCATGTGTTATTTTTGCCCGAGCAGCTCCTGTTCACCTTTGTTCTGGAAACAGAACTCTCCTTTAATTTTGGAAACCTCCCCTCCTATTAGGGATAGGGCTGTCAGTCGCAGCTCCCCAAACTTCCATCAATGTGATGGCCAGGAACTTGTTGTGTAGGCCACAGACTCAAACCTGAACTTCCGCCAAAGATCAAGAAGGAGAACCCCTCTATTTACTGAAGTCTCTGACTGTGATAACTGAGTGAATTGATATCTTCCAGCAGCCACCGTAGAACCACAAAAGGAGGGCTTGTCCGGGAATTAAACCAACACAAGGAAAGCCCAGACAAAGAGGGAAGGATGGGCTCATGATGTTTGAACCTCTGATCTGCCTATGCCTTGCACCAGCCACACTGCAGGATGCTGTTGCTCCAGCAATTAAATGTTCTATTTTTGTTTAGGCTAGTTTGTGTCCGTGTGTGTCACTTGTTACTAAAATGTTCCTGAGTTAGACAACATTGTAGAGGGAAAATCATATGCACTTAACGATTTGACCTACAAAAATGGCAATTTCTGAGGATTCAAACCAATATAATAAAAAAATGCAGGTGGTCAGCTGACTCAAGACCTATTGCTTTGTGTTCTTGGCCTCTTTGGGCTTCAGTTTCCTCATATTGAAAGGAGAGAGATAACTATCTACCCACACATTGGTTCACAGACAGTGACTGGAAATGCAGAATCAGGTAAAGCATAGAAAAACCTTTGTAGAGTATCTGGCTCTATAAAATGTTACCTATTGTTACACATTGCAAGATCTGATTCCTTGAGACATATTACAGTGTATAGGGTGACCTTACTGGTCATGCTTAGGAAAAATTCTGGAATTGGTAGTACATGTGAGGCTGTGAAGACGTCAAAATTTGCCTGTGGATGTTCTAACGCCCTGTGTTTTGGAAGATAATCATCTTCCCATCTAGAATTCACAGGACTCATCTGGCATCCGGTGGAGTTGGTAGGAGCTGATTAGTGCCTGGCTTCTAGTGGAGACGGTGAGAACTGATCAATGTCAGTTACGTTAGGATGGCATTGTGTATGTCAGAAACCGAAGGGAGGACAGAAACCCAAGCCTAAATAGACATTTAATTGCTGGAGCAACAGCATCCTGCAGTGTGGCTGGTGCAAGGCATAGACAGATCAGAGGTTCAAACATCATGAGCCTATCCTTCCCTCTTTGTCTGGGCTTTTCTTGTATTGGTTTAATTCCTGGACAAGCCCTCCTTTTGTGATTCTATGGTGGCTGCTGGAAGATA
This sequence comes from Chlorocebus sabaeus, assembly GCF_047675955.1. Classification (NCBI taxonomy): domain Eukaryota; kingdom Metazoa; phylum Chordata; class Mammalia; order Primates; family Cercopithecidae; genus Chlorocebus; species Chlorocebus sabaeus. The sequence continues at coordinate 88,461,099 of NC_132906.1, forward strand.
TCAATTCACTCAGTTATCACAGTCGGAGACTTCAGTAAATAGAGGGGTTCTCCTTCTTGATATCTTCCGCAGAAGTTCAGGTTTGAGTCTGTGGCCCACACAAGTTCCCGGCCATCACATTGATGGAGGTTTGGGGGAGATGCAATCGACAGCCCTATCAGTACTTAGTTTATGTTGCTTTTAGCCAGTACAGTTCATCCCACAACAATCTCATAAAATTGGTACTCTAATTTTATTACATGGATTAACAATTACTAAGTGGTTCTATCAAAATCCCAACCGAGTTACAGAGGCAAGATCCCAACCCAAGATTGTCCAAGTCTAAAATGGAGGTTCAGTTCCTCATTTTGTTACTGTTGCTTTGAAAAGTAAAGACCATCCAGCCCTTCTGCTGCTGCAAATGAACTAAGAAATGAGGTAGGGTGCTTTGTGGCCTGTGACTGGTTGTAGTACTTCCAGTCATATGGAGAGATTCAATTTCAGGCTGGAAATCCTTATAAATCTATGGTAGTGTGTAAAGGATTGTGGTACTTCTGAAAGTATAATCACCGTCCTTTTAAAAGGCCATTTTGACACAATGTATATGTGTACATATGTACAAACTTGCTCACTAAAATGGACATACTGTAAATCTAGGCTTTGTAACTAGGACTACCTGATACATAACTCAATAATTAGCATATAAGGTACTCTGAAAAATAAAAATGGTAAAATACATGGAAAACACTGCTTTAAAGAGAAGTAATGGGTCCCATTTGGGAGAAAGAAAAACAGACAGTAAATCAGTTGAATAAATACAGCCTAAAATCTGGATAGAATTATCTCAAATGAGTTAATGGGTTAATTCAAAATAATATTTTAGGCTTCCATCCACGGGTTCACAGATTCACTAAGTCTGTCCTCAGCATCAGTTTTCTGAATCTGTTCTATATTTATTTTGGTGGAAATTAGTGAAGAATTAGGACAGAACTAAATTACTTTCCATGATGTGTATACTGCACTCATTCCATAAAAAGAGTTTCCTCAAAGTTTAATTTATCAATTGGAGTGTAAGATTAAAATAAAGATACTCTCTGGACATATACAAATATACACATATGTACACAGATATACATTTATCTCTCATGAAGCTCTCCATAGTACTATAGGCATAGAACAAATTATGTCACCAAGGACAGAATTTATTTTATAAAATGATTTCTAAGATAAGTAGTTGCTGAAGAATATCCCACTGACGTTCTATGATATTTCAAACTCAGACTTAACAGACTTGGAATTTGCTTTTTATTGTATAAATCAATTTTAGCAGTATTTGTAAACAGTAGTAAGATGCCAAGATGTGAACATTAAAGACTTTTAAAAATATTCAGAAGTATATACAATATAATGTTTCAGATAAACATTAGTCGCCTTATGCTCAGCTTTGAAACGAAAAAAATTCTTTACCCAAAGAAGAAATATTTTTTACATTTTTATAAGTTATCTGTTATTGATATTGCAACTCTATCCCAAGCACTGTATTTTCTTAGTATTAATAAGATAACTATAATTAGATAAATCTATAGAGCGAAGATTTGTATTCAGAATAAATACAGAACTCTTAAAAATGAACAAGAAAAATTTAAATACCCAATAGGAAAAAATGGCAAATAGTATAAAAGAAGGAACAAAAAGCCAAGAACTGTTCAATCATACTAGCCTTTAGAGAGATGCAAAATAAAATAACAGCTTCACATTTATTCTGTTGGCAGATGAGGAAGTAGGAAAACAGGAATATGTATACATCCCTGGTAAAATTGCAAAGTTAGTACCACCTCTTTAAAGAGAAACTAAACAATATTGAATAAAGTTGATTCAGTAACTTCACTTCTAGGGGTCTTTATTAATCCATTTTCACACGGCTGATAAAGACACACCCAAGACTGTGCAATTTACAAAATAAAGAGGTGTAATTGGAATCACAGTTCCATGTGGCTGGGGAGGCCTCACAATCATGGCAGAAGGCAAGAAGGAGCAAGTCACATCTTAGGTGGATGGCAGCAGGCAAAGAGAAGTTGTGCAGGGAAACCCCCCCCTTATAATACTGTTAGATCACATGAGGCTTATTCACTATCATGTGAACAGCACAGGAAAGACCCGCCCCCATAATTCAATCATCTCCCACCTCCCACCGTGTCCTTCCCATGACACATGGGAATTATGGGAGTTAAAACATGAGATTTGGGTGGGGACATAGAGCCAAACCATATCAGTGTCTGTTCCAGAGAAACTTTTACACTAATGCACAAGAAGATTATGCAAAATGATGATCTTTGCAGCATCGTATATAGTAGTAAAAAGTAGAAGCAACTTAAACATAACTTTTTAGTGTAACGGCCAAAAAGCCCCGATTTAATCCCGTAATACAATAGATAGTATGTGACATATGTAGAACTAGATCAGCATGGATCAAACTAAAAAATGTAATGGAGTGTAAAAGGCAAGCTTCAAAGCAACTAACCAGCATAAAACAGTAATATAAATTTATAACACTGAAGCAATGGCATATAGACTTCAAGTATGTATTCTTATGCAGGTGAAGTACAAAAACAAGTCTGAGAATGTTACCCACCACTTTCAGATTATATGATGCCTCTTGGGAGACAGAAATAAATAATAGAAAGGAAGAAGTTCATTGCTTTAGTTTATGATGTTTAATTAATCTCTGAAAATAAAAGATCTGAAGCAAATACTGCAAAATGATAATATTTGTTTAACCTCTATAGTTGGGTGTTATATTTTGGTGTTACGTTACCTTTTCTGTAGGTTTGAAATATATTATAATAATACAACACAAAATGTAATGAATTAGGGCTGGGCACAGTGGCTCATGCCTGTAATCCCAGCACTTTGGGAGGCTGAGGCAGGCAGATCACCTGAGGTCAGGAGTTTGAGACCAGCCTGGCCAACATGGTGAAACCCCATCTCTACTAAAAATACAAAAATTAGCTGGGCGTGGTGGTGCCTGCCTATAATCCCAGCTACTTGGGAAGCTGACGCAGGAGAATCACTTGAACCTGGGAGATGGAGTTTGCAGTGAGCCAAGATCACGCTACTGCACTGCAGTCTGGGTGACAGAGTGAGACTCTGTCTCAAACAAAAACAAAAACAAACAAAAATATGTAATGAATTGGATATGACTTCAAGTTGAATGTGTTAAAATATATTGTTTCACCTCTTTTCTTTAGCTTCCCCGGTCTATCCTTCCAAGGTAAGTCCTGAGCAAACCTCGTTTTGATATGATTATAGAGGTGAAAGCTTTATTGCAATTAAGTAAGTGCATCACAGAGTGTTCCAGACATTGAGACTCGATTTGGCAACTCCCGATCTGTCCGTAAATGTCAGTGCAGTGGGAGTTCTAAAGAATAAGCTAGGTGCTATCCATGTTGGCAGATCTTAGGGAGGAGACATCTGTCCGAGGACCCAGGAACTAGTTTTGGAGGTAACAGAGAGGGAAGAGTGTGAGGACATGGGAGGCGGAGGTGCTTAACCTCATGATTCTGCATGATTTATGTGGCCAGGGAAGTTGAGGTAGGCACAGACCCCTTCAGCACAGGCTGGTCAGGCAGTGAACCTCTTCATGTGTAGAGTCTGGTACAAACAAGCAGCAAACAGCACTTCACCAGCATGAGGTCCAGCGAAGATAAAGGCGGATGGACTGGGAGCATGGCTTCATGACCAGGAACTGCTTTGGGGAAGCCATTTCCCAGCTAGAAAGGTGGGAGGTGATCGTGGCAAGTAACAGAGTTGATGGCGTGAGGTGTGGTTTTGAGCAAACTCTGTCTGCTGCGTTCTACCTCACCATCACCTTTTCATCTGTCAGCACGTACAGCAGTGGGCTGGGATGTTGTGGTTCTAGCACTTCTATAGGTAAAGGCTCACGGGGGAATTTATATTTGGCTCTGGGCTCTGGTGAAGATGAGGCAGGGTGGTTGGGCTGATAGCCTGAGCAACCCCAATGACTAGCTGTGTGGAGGGAATACCTCTAAATTGATGCTCATGATTCCATAAGTGTATGGGATTTTCAGACACTGATGATCTGTTTGCTCTGATTTCACAAAGTCAGAAGCTAGTACCTCATAACAAAAAGGGAGGTGGAAGCCAGTAGGTTCTGTTCACAAATTACATTTGATTGACCTACACAAAAAAATGCCTGAATTTTAGTCTCATGTGTTTATGAAACAATGAAGAGAACTAAATTTGGAAAATGTCACCCTCCCAGCCCCAACCCCAAAATTTTGTGTATCTTTTCTTTCCAGCTTTTTTTTTAAATGGCAAAACCTTTCATTTGCTATATATCCCGTTATGTATTTAGTTGTTTGCAGAGCTGAGTAAAGCATTCATGATATCACTTCTTTTTAAAGTGAAGCATAGTGTTCTTTTTAAGCTGCATATCAAAAGGTAAACAAGTAGAGAAACTGCTCCTTTGAAGATTCTGCATGAGTCTGTTGCTAGTTAAATTTTCCTTGCAGAAATCAAACAGGGTTTCCTGTTGCATGTTTACTGAGCCCCCTTTTCTACATAAAATATAAAATGCAGGGCTGCAATTTTCCCATTTGTTAATTTTTCCCATTGGGCCCATTCCTTCCTTTTAAAATATCTTCTTTTTTTCTAATCTACCTCGTTTAGCAGTGAATATGGAGGATTACAAACATTCTTGTTAGATATAAAACATTCCAGGAAATTTAATTTCTTTAGTCATGGATTTTAGCTGTAATGATACTGCACATTTGTAAAACATCCCTGCGATGAGAAATGTGAACCCCTTATTCATTATCTGGAGACAAGCATTATTATCATCATAATTTTGCATCCTGTGTAACTGAGTCACAGGAAATGAACCAGAAATAAATCATACCTACAGTGTAATTTGCAAAAGAATGTAGGAAAAAAGTAGGATGATTGCATCATGCCTTGGACACTTGCACCCTGGAGTACAATGCAGCTGGTTTACCCTTCAGAGAAGACAGGCTTTCAATGGTTTGGATCTGGATGGGAGGAGGTGGGGGGCAGTGAAGGCATGTTGAGGGTTGCTGCTGCTGTGAGACAACATTACAAGTCATTCCCTTATGCTTCCATGACACGCCTATACCCTCAGTATGGCCTGTCCATGCAGCCCCAAGCCCCATTTCCCTAGGCCTGGAGCCTTGCTGGGTGCTGAGCCCAGGCACTGCTGCTGCTTTGGGGTTGCCTCAGAAGTCCACGTGAACCAGTATGGTCTTGAACCTAGGTTGAATTCCTCATGGCCCTGTGGACCTGGCAAGTCTCTGGTTCTATCAACATGTTCAGAATCCTTCGTGGTCCAAGCCCTTAGCCCCAGGAATTTTCTCTCATCAAAGTACTTCCAGGGCCTGGCACAGAGGCTCATGCCTGTAATCCCAGCACTTTGGGAGGCCAAGGCAGGCAGATAGCTTCAGCCCAGGAGTTCAAGGCCTGGGAAAAATGGCAAAACCCCATCTCTACTAATAATACAAAAATTAGCGGAGTGTGGTGGTGTGTGCTTATAGTCCTAGCTACTCGGGAGGCTGAGGTGGGAGGATGGCTTGAGCTGGGGGGGTCGAGGCTGCAGTGAGCCATGATCACAACACTGCATCCCACCCTGAGTGATAGAGCAAGACCCTGTCTCAAAAAAAAAAATAAAAAAAGAAAAGAAAAAAACCCTGCTACCAAAAACAGAGCTGATGTTTTTGAGGGAAAAAAAAGAACAAAACAAAACTGAAAAGCCACGAAGGGAAGGATCCTCCTGTGTGTCTTCTGGGATGGGTAAGTCAGTCTCCCCAGCGACTCCCTCCCGCTCAGAAAGTAAAGCAGGATTCCCTGCCACAGTTTACTCCACCTGACTGGTTTAGGAACACCTGGGTCCACTAGGGAAAGTAGGAGAACTGATGGAAGTGGCAAAACAGAGACGGTCCCCTGACTCTCGCACTCGGGACTTGGGCAGGTGGCGTCCACGTTCACTGTGGGTGGGGCTTTGAGTTCTGGAAGTGTACTGTTAGCGCCACTGGTGTTTATTTCTTATTTCAGTGTAGAAATGAATGAATGAGTTCTGCTCTAGCAAAAAGTGCCTGTGATCTGAAATAATTAGTATCACAACCAGAGAGGATGCTATGTGACTGGTAAATCATACAATTGAGGAATCGCATTTAAAAATTAGAGTTATCAGGAACTCCTAAAAAGCTGGCTATTGAAGTAAGCCCTTGGAGCTTTGTTGATACTTATCAGGAGGCAGAATGTAACCTCCTTGGCTGATTCTCCAAGGGATGCTGCCACAATTCAGTAGTAGATTCACATACCATGAGTTTATAGGAAATGTGTTGAATTTTGAGGGACCTTTTCGCTTGATATTTATACAATTAGCCATGGCTTTGGCTGGGGCGGTTCAGACCAAAATGGCCAGTAGGAAATAACCAGAAACAGGAGAACCTACAGATATGTTGCCTTTTTTGGTGTATGTGGGACATAGTACGAGAAACTCTCATGGGAACTTTGAGAAAGGAAACATACCATGTCTGTCACTAACCAGGGAAAAAAAATGTCACTGGGCCAGTCAGCATTGAGCAGAACAATAGGAACTTCCTGGTGCCAAGAGTCAGGACAAATGTGTGAAAGGGAATGAAGGGACATTACCATACTGAGCCTTTCAAAGGAAAATGCTAAGTAAACCGAGAGATGCTTGTCAATATTTGGATAAGGAGACATGTCTCAGTCTGATTTTTAAGGCACGCTACAAAAAAAAAAATCTTGAGAAACTTTGTACTGTATTCACACTATCAACAAAAATAATACACTTGGAGTTTGGGGTGGCCATTCTCATGGTAATGAAATGTGTTTCAACAGTGATCTCCTATTGTGAGCCTTAGGGCTGCATGTCTCCAGGCTCTAGGGAGGCACGGATGGTGGGACGCCGCCCCCACATTGTGGCCACAGCATGCCTTTGTGAGCCTCAGCTGTGAGCTTCTCAAGTCCTCAATGGGCAGGCAGGGCACACTGAATTAGGACCCATTGCTGCTTCATTTATCCACGACACAATTTATAAACAGCAAGTATATTACTTGTTTCACGTTTTATTTGTTAGGTCATTTCTAGCAAAAGCTGAGCACATGCACCCACATATAGGGCAGCTGTGCCTCCAGTCAACCCAGTAGGAAGAAAATTGCAGACATTATTGAAATAAAATTGGATGGATGGCTGCTTTCAAGGAGCACAGCCTCCCACCTGCTTTCCTGAACCAACCATGGCGGGGAAGTTGGATGCGCTCTTACCAGTTTTGCTGGTGCTTCCCTATTCTCCATTTCAACCATGCTTTTAAAAAAGGCATTTGGATCTGGAAGGAAAAATGCAGTAATCCAAATCTTTGGCCTCAGGTTTTGAGAGGTGTCTGTTATACTAAGAATCTAAAAAGGAAAGCAGAGAAATTCAATGGAAAGAAACAAAAAACCAGCTTTCTCCTTTCTCTTTAGCAATAACAAAGGAAGGAGAGAGAGCAAGAGTGAGAGAAGAAAATAAGACTCTTCTATTTTAACACTTTAGTGTATAATGGCATATGAATAATATCATCATTTTTCTGCCATTTATTCAGATGTGAAGGAACTCAGTGAATAATAATAGCTGCTGTCAAAGGTATTTATATTTAAAAGGTCTTTATGTAAAAAAAAATTTTTTTTTGTCAGGACTGATTTTTCTCTGAGAGGATCCCTCCATCTCCTAGCAACCAATATGGCTATCTTTTTGAATAGCTGCTGCGTGTACAGTGGGTGCATAACCTTTATGTGGAAGCATTTGCAAATTTAGCAGTCAGGACTCATATGAATTCAAAGCAAGTTGTTAAACTGATCTCAGAGCCAGACTTGTGATAGAAGTCTCAGGGGGTCTCTTCTGTTGGCAAGACCAAACCCATGTGATGGGCACGATCCCCTTCCTGTGTTGACTGCATGTTCTGCAAATGAAAAACGGCCCCTTAAATAACCTGTTCACAGAACTTTTATCTATTTAAAAAGAAGAAAAACAAGCTAACCTGAGGAAAGCCAAAGATTTTGCTTTGCAAATTACCATCCTAATGGAAAGATTCTATCTCAAAAAAGAAAATGTCTAGCAGGAGTTTATTTATTAAAAAAAAAAAAAGTAAAGAGTAATGGAAACATCTGGAACTCAATCATCTCTTTTGCTACTACGTTTTGATTATTTGTAATATATTAATGTCATTTTCATTCCTTTTAAATCTTACAACAGGGACTTTCTGCATATTCAGAAAACATTGGCTAAAGTTCCTAATCTCTGTCTGAGATAAACATTATAATAAACAGATTATAAATAAATAATCTGTGACGTAAAATTCGTAGAATGAGAAGAGACAGAGACAGAAACAGAAATGGTTTCTTGTAATTTATAGTTCTACAAGGCTGTGTTTAGCAGTAGAATATTATCATTAAAATTTTTTTAAAAAAACAATATTTGTCTCCTGGAGGCATGCACCCTGTTAAAATGAGTATATGGTTTTAAAAGAAGAACATTTACATAATTTCTAAAGCCTTCAAAAATGTACTCTCTAGGCTGGGCGCGGTGGCTCATGCCTGTAGTCCTAACACTTTGGAAGGCCAAGGTGGGCAGATCACAAGGTCAAGAGATGGAGACCATACAGGCCAACATGGTGAAACCCTGTCTCTACTAAAAATATAAAAATTAGCTGGGCGTGGTGGCACGTGCCTGTAGTCTCAGCTACTTGGGAGGCTGAGGTAGGAGAATCTCTTGAACCTGGGAGGTGGAGGTTGCAATGAGGAGATCTTGCCATTGCACTCCTGCCTGGGCCACAAGAGTGAAACGCCGTCTTAAAAAAAAAAAAAACAACCAACCAACCAAACAAACAAAAACAAACAAAAAACGAACTCTCTGAACCAGACTTCCGCATGTGAAGTACTCAGAGAAGGCACAGAAATCTCCAGCGGTCATCAGCACGCAGTGAGGGTGAAGCTGCTCGCCGTGCCACCACACACTGCTGCTCTTTGTTCTCTGTCCCACTGAAGGTGAACGAAGCTGACTTTAGGCGTAGTGGTGAGGTTGGCAAGGTTTGTCATCGGAGAGTCCTCTTCCCCCTTTTTATTTACTCTTTCTCTTCTTGCTTTTTCAGATTTCACCTCTCTTTACCATCCAAACAGGAAACATTCAGATCACCAGATATGACACTTGTCTATTTACAGAATTATTTTACTTTAGTTTTCTTTCACTTGCCTTCCATGTAACTCTGCGTTTTAAGTCTCTTTCATGGTTCCCAAAAAACCTTGTTCCCCTTATTAAAATGTTTTCAGGAATCTGTAATAACAGTCCCTGAAGTTTTTGGAGTGCTTTACAGCCTCAAAGGGACTTTCACTTTATCTCACTGATCTTCACAAGCACCTTGTAGGTATATGTTATTTTTTATTAACACCACCATTTTTATACCTAAGGAAATGGAGCTTTGGAGAGAGAGATGACCTGACTTGCTTGAGCTCATAAAACTAATACAGATGGTGCGAGGGGTCAAGAGCAGGTCAACTTGGTAGAAATCATTTGCTCTTCCCCTTCAATCACAATACTTCTCAGAAAGCAGTTGGAAAGGCACTCCTGGAGGAAGACATTTGGTGAAAAATGACACCAGGCCTACATTAAGACTGCAGCTGAAGTGAACCCTGAGTTAGTCCTTAGGGGGTCACCAGGAAGTGGAGGAAGGAGATCAAGTTGCTTCCTATTGACACCACTTGCATGGAGAGGTGCCTACCAGGCAGGCTCTTGGGGTGGAGGAGTCTGTATTGCTTCATCCCAGGCTTCTTGTCGGTCCTGGAACTGGTCCTGTAGTTGATCAGGTCTCTATCCTCAGACCAGTGACAACAACATTGTCTGCAGGCTTAGAAATGCAGAATCTTAGACTTCGTCGCAGACCAACAAGGTCGGAATCTCTGAGGAGGTGGCCCAGGACTCTGTGTTAGTATGCCCTTCCTCCTCCGGGTGGTTCTCAGCCACATTGCCGTTTGAGAACCACTGCTGCAGATGCCTGCCCTATGTTATGTCTGACTAACAGAAACCCTCATTCCCAGCGTCTAACGTTGTCACCCTCAAGAGCTTCTTCCTTCCTCCTAGATCTGGATGTAGCTTCTCTTCTAGAAGAATTTATTTATTTCCTCTAAGTACTTGAAATTGATATCTTCTTAACTGACTTTCTAAAACTCATTGATTTTGTTCCTGTCATCTTTTATCTTGAATGTGACAGTTCTAACTATATATTGAAGCTTAAGGAGTTTCTAGGTTTCTGAAAGATATTTTTACCTTTTCAAAATAGAAATGGAAAAAGAGAAGATGATATTTTTGGGAAAAGAAAAAGGAAGAATTGCATAAAATAAATTAGAAAGGAAAACATTTGGAAATGTATGTTAGCTGTTGATACTGATACTGATTTGTTCTGGGAGTGTTCTACAGTTCTTATACAGGATGCAAAAGATGCCCTATATGAGGCAATCATAATCACAAAACTGACTTTGGCTGTCTTCCTCTAAGTACGAGACAGTGGACAGTGGATCAATTCAGCTAAGAATCTACTTAATTCAGAGAGAAAAGTCTGATTGGTTATTCAGGGCTGTTAGGTCCACCTCCCCACCTGACCGTGCATGAGATATTCTCTTTTAATGAAATATTTTGATATTCTAGAGATTTTTAAATTACATCACTGCTAATTATTTACATCTATAGCATGTGGAAAGGTGGATTTATTGTCATTTGCCAGCCAAGCTCTATGTGTGCTTTAAAAAGACACCAGTCCTTTCAATTTTTAGAAGACATTATATGTTATTCTTCGGAGCCTTTATTTAATCCTAAACACACATGTGTACACACACACTCAGATAAGCTGTGTTTTTAAGCAAATGTGTCACCAAGCTTTGTTTGAGACTATAGATGAAAATAAGACATCCTTCACATTGTGTTCCTCCCGCTTGAAAGCGTTTCCTTTATACATTTGCACAGGGTGAAGCCAGATGGGAGTGCTGAGCTTCAGCAAGCAGCTACGCAAAGTTACTTGTGCTCAGCAAAGGCTTCTAGAATAAGTCGTGGCTCCAATAAACTTTCCTGATTCTGTCCAGAAATCCTCAACTCCGACAATAAGAAGTGGGTTGAGGGGCAATTTGAATACATAATCAAAAAGCATATAATTGAAGACTGAACTTGAGCTATAGCTTCATGTATTGTCTCTGCATTGTTCTATTTTAATAGCTCCATATGGAGACAATAAAGCAACATGACGAATAGTCTGTTAAGTTTCAACGCTTTCTCTCTGATTCACATTCATTCTCTCTTGTCGGGTTACCAATCCCATCCCCCAATTTTTCTCCTAATTTATAGTACTTGAAAAAATACATTTTTCATTTATAATTAACTGGCTGTCTGACTGAAAACAGCAGAGCTACTACTAAAAACTTTTTCTTAAGTAGCTCTTCATCTGAAGAGAAAATATTGACTCAACTAGGTTAGGAAGACACAAAATGTAGTTACCTTTACATGATACTTTTTATTTATTCCTTCTTAGCAATCATTTCAATTTCATTTTTAGTTTGTGGAGAAGTATCTTTCTTTAGCTTCCTTGTTGACTTCACTACTACCTCTTGGTTTCTTAATGTAGGCAGTTCTCTGGACATTTTATGAAGAAAAGTTTTATCTTGATTTTCAGACATTCTAAAACTCTTTTGTTTTGAAGAAACAATTCAAAATACTTCAAGTAAAATGCATTCACTGTAGTATTCTACCTGATTACTTATCATTATCAAGGCTGTTTATAGCTTTGACCTTCTTTCATTAATGTGCTATTCTGCAATGCAGACTTACAAAATTCCTTGTTTCTGTTCCTAAAATGATGATGCTGGATATGGAGAAAACTTTTTGGGCATGAACAAGAATTAAAATAAAACAAAGATCTGAAAGAAAGATCAAGGATTTTTGCCATATAATATAATTGTGAAATTGTGGAATCACACAGTTTAGAGAGGAAGTAAAACAAAAACAAAAACCAGCCCTCTGGTGCTAGACAGAAGTCAACCTCACCATTTGAATTACATGGTTTTCCTTTCCAATTTTTAGAATCCCAGAGGTAGAATTTCTGCAGCTTCTTTGATAGTCTTTGTTCTTGTTATCTTGCTCAGTAGCTTGTGTCCTCTACTTCATAGAAATGAAAGAAAGATATCACTGCTACTATCAGGATTTGGAACGTTTCTAGACCAAAGAAAATCCAATTCCTTATTTCTTTATGGCTCCTGCAGAGTCGAGGCCAGGACTTCTGGTACTACTGTAAGGATTACAGGAAACACGCAACTACACCCTCTTCCTAATCTCAGTGAATTACTCCATGGAGTCACTGGAAAATCATTGTTGGCACTGTCTTTCCTCCCTCCCTCCCTTTTCTTATCTTCTTTCTTTCTTTCTCTCTCTTCTCTCTCCTCTCTTCTCTCTTCTTTTCTTTCCTTTCGGAGTCTCGCTCTGTCACCCAGGCTGGAGGTACAATCTTGGCTCACTGCAACCTCCGCCTCCCAAGTTCAAGCGATTCTCCTGCCTCAGCCTCCCAAGTAGCTGGGACTACAGGTGCCCACCACCACACCTGACTAATTTTTTTGTTTTTAGTAGAGATGGGAATTCATCATGTTGGCCAGGCTGGTCTCCAATTCCTGCCTTCAAGTGATTGTCTCACCTCAGCCTCCCAAAGTGCTGGGATTACAGACTGAGACCCCGCACCCAGCATTGTTGACCCTTTCTCTCCCTCTCTCCTCACCTTTCTGGGCACCTTTCTAATCTGTTCATTTCACTCCAGCCCTCACTGCCTTCTTATCACTGCCTTTGCCTAAATTCATAAACCCATATGTCTTTCTTGATCTACATTAACTCCTCTGAATATATCTTCCAGTCCTAGGGCTCTTCATTGGCACTCTTTTGCTCTAAGGATAAATTCCAAACCCTATAACAGGCACAAATGACCCTGTGTGCTTGGTTCCCTGGTCAACCTCATCTACCCGAAAAGCTAGTGTGGGTGCCGCCCCCAGGGGCCTCCGTAGAATCCGGCATTTTCTCCGCTGTAACAACCAACACTTTGTGTGGTCCCACAGCCTCCAGTCAATTCTGTGAAGACCAGCAGTGTCTTATTTACTGACATATTCTCAGAGCAAGGCTTGTCACCCAGTCCATAGTAAACCTGCAGAAACCACCAGATGACTGGTATAAAATGAATGGTCGCATTTATCTGGGTGATGAGGGATGGTTTCAAGGATGATCTGGGACCTTGTGCATCATACATTCATCATCATTAAAAGATAAAGGCTTAAAAGATAGCTACTGGAGGACTACGGTAATGTTTTTATTTGGTTTTGTTTTAGTGTATTCTCACATTATTGTGATTAACTTCTTTGACAGTGGGCCATGATGATGCAAGCTGGGTATCATTCCTGCAGCCCAGTGAAAGCTCACACAAGAATGAAATCCACACAAGAATGAAATCCACACCAAAGTGAAATGTTCATGAAACATGGGGAAAAGAAAGCCCTGCACTCCACATGACTGATGCTAGAATCTTCCTTGAATTTACAATTAATGGAACACAATAAATGTCCTTAATTGATACGGGCACCTATCCTGAACTTACAGGTGGCAGGTTGCCAGGGGTATCAGAAAAAGCTTTCTAGAGGAAGGGATGGTCAGGTTGAACTATGAAGGAGGAGCAGGGCTTACACCTGCAGCGTCATGGGAATCAAAGAGCCGATGTCTTAGGCAGACAAAGCGTTATGTAGGATAGTTTGAAGTAAGATGTGCTTGAGAAACCCATCTAAAAGAGTGAGGAAATTGGTGTGAGGAGGTAAAGGTGAGATATCAGGACGAAAGAGAGAACAGGGGTCAGAAGATGCAGGCCTGTGAACCACTCTGAGGAGTTTTGGATGGGATATTTAAATAACAAGGAACACTTGAGGGATTGTGAGCAGCAGAGGGCAAAGTCGTGTTTGTGTTTTAGAAAGATAATTTTTCTTTCAATGTGCATGGTTTATGTTTTTAAAAGTTGTTGACACGGACCTGCTAAAACCTTGGCATTTGAAGGCGTGGGGTAGGTGGTGGGTGCTCGTGATGGTGTGGGGAGGGCAGGCTCAGGGGTGCATCACACAGATAAGGTGCCTGGTGAGGGGCACACCCAGACTCAGTTTCAGCCTTGGTGCAGCACCGAATGAGTGCAAAGGAAGGGAAGCCTTTTCATAATTGATGTTTTTACAAAGCTGCCCTAAAGGCTTGCAGGACTGTGGTGGAGGAAAATGGCATTTAGTAACTGACTGAATGAGGTCTGGAAGACACGTAAAAAGGTAAAGTCTGGAGGACAGGAGAACAAGGTCCTAGGAAGAGGGACGCGTCTTCCCAATAAACCAGAAAAGAAAGGAAACGGTGTGTGTCGTTGTACACAAGAAGCCTGGCTTAGTATGAGAAGTTGGGAGAATTCCTCTCTTCTCATATCAATTTTTCCTGTGAAGAAGGAAGAGAGAGATCATCTGTTGAGAGAATTGGTCAGAGGAGGTTTGAGGCAAGTTGAAAAGTTTTGAAACCACTTCTCTAGTGAGTTGGGGAGGAAGCTGATTATAAGAATTGCCAAGTTCCTACTGTGCCATTCCATTTTACTATCGTAATTTTCCACAACATTTCAGTTCCTTACGTGCTTTTGTCAAGAAAATGTGGCATCTGTAGGAGGAAGGTTTTTCTCTGAAATTAAACATGTTTGAAATGTTCATTGAATTGCTGATCATTAGAGAAATGCGAGTCAAAACCACAATGAGCTACCATCTCACATCAGTCAGAATGGCTACTATTAGAAAGTTTAAAAACAACAGATGCTGGTGAGGTTGTGGAGAAAAAATGCTGTTACACTGATGGTGGGAGTGTAAATTAGTTCAACCATGTGGAAGACAGTGTGGTAATGCCTCAAAGACTTAGAGGCAGAAATACCATTCAATCCAGCAATCCCATTACTGGGTATACACCCAAAGGAATATAAATTATTCTATTATAAAGACACATGCACGTGTACATTCATTGCAGCACTATTAACAATAACAAAGATGTGGAATCAACCAAAATGCCCATCAATGATAGAATGGATAAAGAAAATGTGGTATTTATACACCATGGAATATTATGCAGCCATGAAAAAGAACGAGATCGTGTCCTTTGCAGGAACATGATGGAGCTGAAGGTCATTATCCTTAGCAAACTAAGGCAGGAACAGAAAGCCAAATACTACATGTTATCACTTGTAAGTGGGAGCTAAATGATGAGAATTCATGGGCACATGGTGCGGAACAACACATACTGGGGTCTATCAGAGGGTAGCGGGGGGTGGGTGGGAGGAGGAAGAGGATCAGGAATAATAACTTATGGATGCTGGGCTTAATACATGGGTGATGGGATGATCTGTGTAGCAAACCACCATGGCACATGTTTACTGATATAACAAACCTGCACATACTGCACATGTACCCTGGAACTTAAAATAAAAGTTGGAAGTAAAAAAAAAAGAAAAAAAAGAGAAATGTTTGTTGAGCCTGGATGTGGTCAAATTCTCACCAACACGGGACTGTACTGATTCACCTTCTTATCTCTGCTCACAAGCCTAAACACCACAGGGCAGCAGCCCATGGCTCTGATGGGGCAGCTCTCTTCCTGTTTACCATCGCGGTGGATTGCTACTCTCTTCCAAGTCAGTCTAATGAGATACAATGAGTCTTGGGAAAATACTAGGAAACTGGATATTTGAAAACAAGAAGGTCGAGTGACATGAGAACTCTCTAGATGATGGATTCTGAGAAAGTGAGAATGCTGACTTGGAGTTCAAGAAAGGGCTGGGAAGGCTGAGAGGAAATCCTGAAACAGCCTCCTTGAAATGGGTCTGGCTGTGCACCGTGTCCAGGACTTTCCAGCTTGCTGTCTACAGATAGTTCCTTGCCTCAAGCTTTGAGTAGTCTATTTCTTTTTACGATGATGGCAAATGTGTGGGCAGACAATCTCCAATCAAGCTTCCGACCCCTCATTAATTTTTAATATGGTCGATTGTTGTCACTAAATATAAAACGATTTACCTGCACTTAGAAAGGAATTGGCTTAATACACTGCGTGACCACAGGGCATTGTCTATTCCATTTCCCCCTGGCTGTCTTTCCCTTTCAGACCTTCACGCTGCTGTGCATAAAGAGAGTGCACAACGAGAAATGCCCACCTCACCCCAGCAATCCATGGGAGTAGCGGTTTCAATCGCCTGCTTCCTTTCTTTCATTGCCCACGTGATCCCTCCCTCCACCCTTTCACCATTTAAAAGAAATGAAAGGAGCAAACCCAAACATGAGTTTCAAGCTATTCCTGTACCAGGAACAATATATTCTTAAGCACTACATGCATCCTAAATTTGTCTCGATGTGGTCCATTTATTTTAATTTGGGACTGTCAACAGAAAAGAAGAAGAAGAAGTAATTAAACTTGTGACTAGCATGGAAAAACATTTTAGGCCCTAACGCGGCAGTTTCACCAGATTTCTTCTACTTGTCAGATCAAAGTCTCAACTCCTAAAACTCAACCGTGCTTTGATTAATTACTTCGTACAATGAATTTGCAAATTATAGTTCTATGTGATTTATGTCATTTTTAGCTTCAATCAGATCTTTTTTTTTTTTTTTTTTTTGGTTGCTCTGTTCACTGAGCCAGTCAGCTTTCACCTTGGAGAAAGCATGTTTTAAAATTGCCTTACAGTGTTTTGTGCTCCAAGAAGGGTGAGACATAAGAATTTTCAATAATATGTTGCACCTTAATGAGAGTGTAGGAGAAACCCGTTATACCAGTTGGAGATCGGGCTTGAAAAAATGGATTTCCTTCCTACTATCTCCAAGTTCATTGGCTGTGCTTCCTCCCTTTTTCCTATATGCCTACATTTCTCTCCACCAGCTGGGTCACTTACATCAGAAATATAAAGCATTAAAAGAAAAGAATAGAAATATAAAGCATTGCTTTTAGGCTTCTTTCCTTATTTTCCCCCATCTGCAATTTCTAGTTTAAATAAATAAGGCTGAATTTATTTGAAATTATTACATTTGTTCTCTCCAAAATTAGACGGTAGATGGAATGACTTTTAGGAAAACTGCAATACAATTTATGGTGTGTCCTTTTGAATGGGAGACAAGAAAAGGCTCCTCCTTGCTCTGCTAGCTCAGATTATTCATTGAAAGTAGAAAAAAATCTCCTGTCCAGAACCCAAAGCCGCCTGAGTCTTTGCTTTTCGGATGGGATTTCAGGTAGGAATGACAGCTTTGTGGTCTTTGTGTTCTTAAAATATTGATTGAGTGAGGGCTGTGCTCACGTCCCAAGGAGCCTGAGGTTTTGGTTTTTAAGGAGATGCAGGGCAGTTCATGGAGTAGGGGCAACTACAGTGAAGACTGAAAACACAAAGTAGGAAAGAAACAAGCAAACCAAAAGAGACAACCTTACAAGAGACTGTCACCAGCTACCCAAGCAGACTCAACGCACGTTTACAAGTCACAACTGTGCGTATTTCCAAATGAAATAAACCAAGGAACGTAAGTTGCAATAAACACAAGTCAGCACAGACAGCTCTGCATTCATTTTTAAAATAAAAATCCCACAACTATGATATAAACATTATAAATATTAATATTTCCCTTCTTATTGAAAATGATAGCCATGACAGAAGTGTCATCCATGAGGCCAAAAGAGAATAATATTGCCAAAAATCTTAAAGAAATATTTGTATTAATATTATGAAAGTCATACAAACCACATTACAGCTAATACAGAAAATAGAGGGGGCCGGGCATGGTGGCTCATGCCTGTAATCCCAGCACTTTAAGAGGCCGAGGTGGGTGGATCACCTGAGGTCAGGAGTTTGAGACCAGCCTGGCCAACAAGGTGAAACCCTGTCTCAACTAAAAATACAAAAATTAGCCAAGTGCTGTGGTATGTGCCTGTAAACCCAGCTACTCTGGAGGTTGAGGCAGGAGAGTCACTTGAACCTAGGAGGTGGAGGTTGCAGCGAGCTGAGATCACATCATTGCACTCCAGCCTGGGCTAC
Organism: Chlorocebus sabaeus; assembly: GCF_047675955.1. Taxonomy (NCBI): domain Eukaryota; kingdom Metazoa; phylum Chordata; class Mammalia; order Primates; family Cercopithecidae; genus Chlorocebus; species Chlorocebus sabaeus. The sequence goes on from NC_132906.1 coordinate 88,479,247, forward strand.
AAGAGTGAAACTCCATCAGAAAAGAAAAAGAAAGAAGAAGGAAGGGAGGGAGGGAGGAAGAGAAAGGGAAAGAAAGAAAGAAAGAAAGAAAGAAAGAAAGAAAGAAAGAAAGAAAGAAGAGAGAGAGAGAGAGAGAGAAAGGAAGGAAGGAAGGAAGGAAGGAAGGAAGGAGAAAGAAAGAAAGAGAAAGAAGGGAGGGAGGGAAGGAAGGAAGGAAGGAAGGGAGGAAAAGAAAGAAAGAGAAAAAGAAAGAGAGAAAGGAAGAAAATAGAGGGAACAATAATCTTTAATTCCACCTCCCTTATATATCTACTCTTGATTTTTTGGGTGCATTTCTTTCCAGTCTCTATTTCATAAGCATAGATTAATGTTTACGTTGCAATCAGAGTTTAAATATGTTTTTGTTCATTATTTACTTCCTATTACATCATAAACACTTTTTATATTACTCCTAGACCGCATAATGTTTCAAGTGAATACACTATAATTTACATAACCATTCCATGATTTGCAGTTATTTATTTTTTCTCAGTTATTTAATATTATAAATAATGCTGGAATGAACAGCTTGGGGCATATAAGCATTTTAGATTCATTTCTTAGCCTAGATTCCCAAAAGTGCAATTACTGGGTCAAAGTTTTTGATGTATTTACTGCCAAATTATTTTCTATTTATAATGTCAAGAGCAATATATAAAGTATCAATCTTATACAAGTTGGCAGACATTTTATTATAACTTTAAAAACAGTTTTATTCATTTATTGGTGAAAACACTTTTCTTCAATCTTTATGTGTTTGATTTCCATGAGGGTCTGTATGTTTCCAATACAGACTCCCTAGTTGTCATTCTGCCTCCCTGAGTTATCTATTCATCCTTCTGATCTAGCTGTCACTTCCTTTATTCATCCCTTCCCTTATCATCTTGAGTGGTTAACTCCTAACCTTCATCTTACTGACATACTGGAGTATTCCTCTTTCTTAAAACATCGTCTTCCTTTGTCTCCTCTCACACCACCCTCTCCTATTTTCTCTTCTCTTTAGCACCTTCTCTCAGTGTATTTCAAAGATTTGGGACGTCTCTGTTTGGTTCACTATTCTCTTCTCACTTGCCACCCCCTTGCTAGATGATTCCATCTTTCCCTGTGGCTATAAATACAATTCATATGTAGACAACTTCTGTATGTTCAGCCAGATCTGTCCTCTGACTCGTATTTCTAATTATCTACAGTAGGTCTCAAATGAAACATCTCTAAAATAATATCACTAAGGCCAACTTCTTAAATTTCACCCCGAATTTATTTCTCTCTATTTTCACCATCTGAGGAGTGGCATTCCCACTCACTGCTGCTCCAAGGAGACATTTCTGGGCCCTCCGTTCCTCCTTCTGCCTGTGCAGGTTCCTCACTGCAACACTGCCTCCGAACCTGTCTGTTTTCTTCCATCTTCACTGCCACCTCCATAGTTTAGGCCATTGAAATTTATGTAGACTCTCACCAATTTTAGCTAACTTCCTCTCTGCTCCACATTCTTTTGTCGTTATGCAGCCAGAAGGTTATTTTAAAAACAAAATTAGATTGTGTCTTTCCCTTGCTTATAATTCTTCAAAAGCTTCCCACAGCACTTGAAATAAGACCCATATTCCTCAATCAGGTCTGTAAGATCAGGCACGATTTTCCCCCAGCTACTTCCATCAGCTTCTCTCTTGCCATCCTTACCTCTCAACTGTCCAGCCACATCCATCGGCCCTTCTCGGACATGCCAAGTACCGTCCTGTGTCAGAGCCCGAGATGAGCCTGGATCATGCATTCCCTGATTCCTTACCTGGATCTCTGTGTTTCATCTGTCAGCTCTTGCTTTAATGTCCCCTTCTCAGAGAGAAATGTCTACACTTTCTTACTGAAGAATTTCCCCAGACTTTTAATTTCTATGATAACATTTGTTTCCTTGATAACCCTCAAAACAGTTTGAAATTGTACCTTTCAGCACTTTGTTTGCTCATAAATAAGCGAATATTGTCTCCCACTCTGAGCTGTGAGCTCCACAGGATCAGAGATCCTGTCCATTTACACCACTGTACCCCGAAACTGACAAAATACCTGGTACAGTGCAGCACTTAATGCATAGTTACTGAATGAATGTTCACCAACAGCATTTTGTCTTTTGGACAGTAGGGAGGCGCTGTAAGATCTCAACTGTGGAATTGGTGTTTGGCAAGAAGAATGATGGTGGGGAATTTGGCAGAAGCCTAGAGAATGGGATTACAGAGGGGCATAACTGGAATGCGAGTGAACTAGTCAGGTGCCTGTTGAAATCTTGAGGCTAGAGATGAGGCAAGTCCACACTAAGGAGACAAGACGTCCCGCATACTAAGTACAATGCTGAGTGCAAACTCAAGAGTCCGTTTAGTTTGGCAACCAACAAGCTTGCTTTGTAAAAGTAGATTTAGGGGGTCAATAGGGACAGCCGACATATTGCTTACGGTTGCAGGCTGGAAGAGAAGCCTGACACCAGCAGGTGTGGAGATTCCTTGAGGAGCTAGGCTGTGAGAGGACAGGGAGTTAGGGTAAGAAGAGAGAGTGGGGGATTGAGGGTGGGATTTTAATTTTAAAAGAAACAACTTGAGCACGCACTCTTATTTTGTAGGGGGCACAAATGGAATAGAGAGGGAGATGTGCAGACGCCTTGGGCTTCAGCTGATCTTACAAGCACAGAGGTCTTTCGTAGGAGGCAACGTGCCTACAAATGTCTGAAGCGTCTAAAATATCAGAACTTATAAGTCACATTTTCATATAAAAGTGAATTAGAAGCAGTTTGAGAATACAGTGCTAATTCATATATGCATACATTCATAACTTGCGTAAATACGTTAAAAGTTGTTTGGAAATGTGACCCAATGACATGGATCCTACTTCCAGACTTTGGAAAATATCTGCATATGGTTCTTATCCTTTAGCACTAACATGACACATATAAACAGATGTAAATAGCTAAAAGGGGCCTGTAAGCTACTTTGTAAGCACGGCAGGCAAATACTTCACCAAGCGTCTTGGCATGGTGAGTATCACCTCTGCCTACCTACACTGTGGGCGAAAGTCCTTAGACTTCGAGTTATGATATAAGTCATGGATCTCAGAATTAGGAAGGATATCTGAGGAACTTATCAGAATGATCTAATCAGTGTCAGGGTGATTTCTTCACCTTTTCAGAGTAGTGGTCACCCAGCCTGTTGGAATATGCCCCTCCAAGCATGCTGAAATTTACGGAGATGATAAGAAGAAAGTTAACATAAGGATGAATATTGTTAATGTATTGCTTATTTCCTTCTAGTCTTTTAATTATAGATTTACAAACTTATGAATATATAGTGTGTAGTTTTGTTATCTTTTTTTCTCGCAATATTACATGATAGGCATAGCTCCTGACCAACATGAGCTGTGTAATGCCTGCCTTGCACTGCATTCTGCTGTGTGAGTGAACGAATAATTTATTTACCTACTCTCCTGATGTTTGACGTTAACAGTATTTTACCACTATAAATAATGTGCTTACAAACATGCTTGTGCCTGAATGTCTGTGCCTATCTCTATTTCCTTAAGATGGATCCTGAGAAGCGGAATCAATTTTAGTGTTTTAAGGTATAATTTATTAACAACTTCTAGGAAGTGTGTACCAAATTTTAGACCTAACATACCTCTTGTACTAATACAGGGTATCTCATTACTGTCAAGATATTTTTAAAAGCCTTTTTGTTAGTTTGATAGAAACTGAATGGTACTCTATTTTGAAACCATATGTCTCTGTTTATATATGTGACAGTAATTGTCATTATTCATCTGAATTTTTTCTTGATTGGTTTGTTGATGCTCCTTGTTCTTTTTTTTTTTTTTTTTTTTTTTTTTTAATTAAAATAATGGTATACATTTCCCTGGTCCTGTCTCAGTCATTCTCAACCCTGGCTGTGCATGAGAATCACCTGGGGTGCTTTTAATAAGTATACTAATGCCAGGCCCCTTCCCAGTGATTCTGGTTTCCCTGGCCTGGATTGGGGGTACGAGCGTTGGTATTTTTTCAATTCCCTAAGTTACTTTCCCGGCAGCCAGAGTTAAACACCATCAATGTAGACTCTCCAGATATTAACCTGCTGCCTTCTTATGTTCTCCTGCTTGGCAAGTTTATAGATGTTCACATTTTTGACAATAAAATCTAAGCATGGGTTGCAGAGAGTTTGAGGTATGTACTCAGATACTGGACTGTCTGGGTTTAAGTCCTGCTTTCGTCCTTTGTAAGCTATCTCACCTTGAGCAAGTCACCTTCTCTCTCACTGCCTCGAGTTTCTCTGCTGTAAACTGAGATTAATTTATAGTGTGCACCTCATGTCTTTGTTAGAAAGATTCAATTGGCTGGTATTGATGAAGCTTATACAACAATGCCTAGTACACTGTAAGCATTAGACAGGTGTAGGCAGTTTTTTCCTTTATCGTTTCTTTTGTTAGTTTTAGTCTAAGAAAGTATTTTCCTTCCCTAAGATCAGGTAAGTATCGGCGTGTATTCTCTCCCGAGTTGCGTGTTTTATTTTTTTCTTATCGATTTCATTGCCTCTGAAGTCTGTATTTCTCTCAGTCCTGGGATGAAGTTGATGTAGAAGAACAAGCCAATCCACTGGGGCCCCAAGGAGCTGATGTTCAATTTCTCTAACCCTGCGTTCCACCTCGACCACTTATTCCTGATTTCAGGAGGCCAACCAAATTTGGTTTGGGGTGTTGTTGCTTAACTTTCAACACCCATGTAAAATGACTCTGATATGTACTTTGTCATATGTTTTAAACTTGTTCCTCTGCTTAACTTGGGCCTTATCAACTCATATTTGTCTGCACACCTCTCTGGATCTCAAAGGCAGACCAACTGTCAAGAGGCTACAAATTACTTTCCCAATACCTGATGATGACAGATTCAACATACCTCTGCAAAAATCAAAGGGAGAGAATATTATGGCAGGCACATGAGCACAAACTGATGCAAAACGACCATCATTGCAAAGTATTTTACTTCCATGGTATCCAGAAAAGGTATGAAGATGAGAAGTTTGATCATGAGATTTTGAAATGAGCCTCAAGAATGGTATGAGAAAGCACATCTTGGTAGCTTTTGTTCTTTCCCTGATGATCACCTCCTGCTCACACAGCCACTTCTTCCTTCAATTCTCCCAGATGTTGGAAGTCAACCTCATTGTTTTGGTTCATGAATTATATTATGCAATAAGTTAAATGAAAGGAGTTGAATTGCAACAAAAACAACCGTAAAATTTTTATGAATTTCACTTTAGGGAAGAGTATAAACATCTTCTTTGTTTTTAACTTATCAATTTTCCATCAGCTTTTTAGGAGCAGCCTTTCCAGCTTGCTTTTAGGAATGATAGCATCAGCAAACACAGGAGAAAGAGGCTGTATGGGCCAGCAGCTGTAAGACGCCAGGATATTGGAAGCTTCAGATGGTATGTCTGAGTCATGCTCAGTTTTGTGGTCCCTGTTTTTATTTCCCAAAATGCTTTAATAGTGACAGAGGGTATTGAAATGTATGGCTATCCTGAAAGTATCTGGAGTCTTGATCCAGTTTTATAAGGCTGGAATATTTGCATTCTTTATATCTTATAAATTACAATCACCAAATGCTTCTATAGAGAATGTTTTTTAGCTATAAATCTCTGAAATAAGTTAATAGTGCATACTTTTTAACTTTTATGAATGGCACATTTTTAGATATGGGTTTGTTTGTTGTTGTTGTTGTTGCTGTTGTTGTTTTGAGACAGAGTCTCTCGCTGTCACCGAGGCTGGAGTACAGTGGCACAATTCTAGCTCACTGCAGTCTCAAACTCACAGGTTCAAGTGATCCCCCAGCCTTAGCCTCCTGAGTAGCTAGGACTCCAGGTGCATAGCATCAGGCCTGGTTATTTAAAACAATCTTTTCTTTTTCTCGTGTAGATGAGAGTCTTGCTATGTTGACCAGGCTGGTCTCGATCTCCTGGCCTTCCTTAAATAATCCTACCTCCTTGATTTCCCAAAGTGCTGAGATTACAGGAGATATGTGATTTTTAAAGCCATAAATGCTCATATTTGCAAAGGAGCTGAGAGATCTAATACTAGGATTTAAGTCCACTGCTGAGTTAAAAGCCTGGCATAGGAGAATGTTTGTTGAATGAATGAAAAGTTATTTGCTATATGAAACAGCAGTAAATATATCATCTGGGTCACTGACTTACGTACCGCCGTTGCTTTAGTTAGGTCTAATATCCCATTTAAATTAAAATATTGGACTATACTGTACTCTATTATATGCTGAGTCAGATTTCTCCCAGTCATAATAGAAGAACTACTGTAAGTTACGTTAATACTTGGAGGCCACTTGGGTACCCTTTAGTGCAAAGAGACTGTGCTGATTGAATTTCCGCTCACACAGCTTCTGTAAGTCTTAACTCTACTCCCAAGGAGTACTTTGAGCCTTAGGAAACCCTGGCTCTCTGGATTCTCTTTCTCGTGGGATGGGCTAATGATGGGGGTAGGGTGGGAGTAGAGCAATTATTTTTTGCCAACTCCAACCACTGCAGGAAGACGCCGGCTACAGAGGTCAAGTTTCTCTTGTTTACTGGCCGTGGACATTTCTGTTGCGTAGTTCTTTTGTTTTCTCTGGGTGTAATCTCTGTTGCACATGGAGTTCAGACAATGTAGATGACCCTGTTGTCCACGGACAGAGATCTCCTTCAAGACATTGTTGTCCCTCACTGGGCCAAAGTCCCATTTTAGTACGAGAGAGAGAAAAACAAAAAAAAGAAACAATGGAGACAAATTTAGACACTGATGGGAAAAGAAAAGCAGTGCACTGTCCACCCCAGCCCTTTGAAGCTACACCCACCAGGCCATTTCCTTTCACCTTCTCAGGGATTCCCAGCGACGCAGAAGCGCTTGTGTGTGCCAAAGCAGAGGGCAGATGATTCACATGTAGCTGACCCTTGCCACGTTAAGTTCATGTCCCAGGAGATCCTTCTAAAAAAAACTACACTCCACGTTTCCAAACAGAAGCAAGATTAATCTCTCCGTTAAAATCTAGACAGGATCATTATCAGCTTGATTTTCCCACCCACGCCTGGCCAGCATTAAACCCTGCGCCAGATGCATCTTAGCACATTCCACATTCACCAGCCTGCATCCTCTGATGGGGGATAAAGGGGCCTCTGCTGAGCCCATTTTTCACTTCTTGGTCCCATTCTGAAGGAACCACTTCATCTCATGTATTCGTGTGCTCTCTGCTTCCCCTAACTCTAGACAATGTAAATGGACTCGGTGACGGGAGGAGGCATTTATCAGCATGTAAGATGCATGAGGGGGTTTGAAGGTATCCACGCTGTGTGCTATTTATGCTGGGATGTATGCGTCTACTGTAGAGGCCTAGATAGTAAATGTAACAAGCACTAAGAGTGCAATCTCCTCTTGCACTGTCTTGTTAATGAGCTGTGAAACTAGACAGATGCGGCCGTAAATACATAATACTATTTCACATGGGAAGAATGTCTGGTTTGACATCATCTATCACATCACTGGAAGGTCTCTTTTTAGCAGGTCACGGAGTGTCATCGTAAAGTGTTTAATAATTACTTACATATTTAGTGGGAAATTCTTTATAGGTTCATATCATTGGCGTAATCACAAATATCGTATACATTCCATTTTCAAGCAGTTTTAAAATCTCATACACAGGATCTATGCAGGTGTATAAGGCACAGTTATTTGACCATCTGTATGTACTAATAACCTATATTTTACTTAATTTAAGTGGATGCAACTTCTGGAGCACAACTTTTCAACCTGCAAGCTTTTCTTCTAGCTTCAGTTCCTGGTGGTGTCATTTCCCTCCATTGTTTCTCCCCTGAAGTCTCCACTTTTTAACCTTACAAGAAAGGGAATGTGATGGGCGGCAGAGAGGAGAAAAGTAGGTAGCAATCAGAGGTATGTGATTGAAGGAGGGAATTGTGAGACCAAGGCTGAGAAAAAGAAATCCAATGTTGACTCGTTTCTGTTTAATCCCGAATGAAAATGCAGCTGGCTTATTGTAAATGAACATGCAGTTACCATGTCTGAAATGGTTTCAGTATAGAGAAAATAAAGGGACACATGCCAAGGCACAAGTGCACACTCTTGCATGGCTTTTTTATAATTTGCCTAAAATACGACTTTCTAGTTTCCCAAAATACACTATCCCACCAAAGACCTAGACATCTTTTGCCACAGAACTTCACACATTTCATTTGATAGGTATTCAAAACACTATAGGATGAAAACTAGAATTTTTAACCTTTGAATCTTTCCATTTCTCTCTCCTCAATAACTTGTGCAGCCTTTATGTGGTTCTGGCCTAACAGAATCTCACCAGGACGGCTCAGAGCTCGCTGCGCTCAGCAATGCCTGTCATCCAGGTCAGCCCTACTCTCCTACATGTCTTCCTCTGCACCCTCCTCCCCCGGCCCATCTCATTTCCTGTCTCTTTTCTTCCTTACCTTCCCCTTGCCATGTTTCTCTCCTTGGTTTGTATTCAACCCTGTAAGTGGTAATTGCACTATTTGGTGCTGAATTTTTAGGATTCAAATTGGAAATGAGGAGGTTGTGTCATGGTATATGAAGCAGAATGATGCCGTGCAGCGAAATTAGGGGAGGCAATGTAGAGGGGGTTCCAAATAGACAAGGAATTTATACTGGATGTTCTTTTTTTTTTTTTTTTTTTTTTTTTTTTGAGGCAGAGTCTCGCTCTGTCGCCCAGGCTGGAGTGCAGTGGCCGGATCTCAGCTCACTGCAAGCTCTGCCTCCCGGGTTCACGCCATTCTCCTGCCTCAGCCTCCCGAGTAGCTGGGACTACAGACACCCGCCACCTCGCCCGGCTAGTTTTTTGTATTTTTTAGTAGAGACAGGGTTTCACCGTGTTAGCCAGGATGGTCTCGATCTCCTGACCTCGTGATCCGCCCGCCTCGGCCTCCCAAAGTGCTGGGATTACAGGCTTGAGCCACCGCGCCCGGCCTACTGGATGTTCTTTATATTCCCTAAAGGACTGACTAAAGACTTCATAAAGGTAAAAATGATTGCATATTAAACTTTTTATTGTCTGTTGTTTCAATCTCATGCCTTCCTGTTTACTTATCGAACATATGGTCAGTTCGGTGACCTCTCTTGCTCGTGATAGGATGCATACAACCTGGGGCAAGAGCTTGTATTTGGTCCCTTGTCTAAATTGTCTCCTTAATCATGGGGCTTCATCATCACAGGACCAGACAGAGCTGTCTGTGAAAGACTGGAAAGGAGAACTTCAAACAGAGTTTCTCAACTGCAGGCGCTAGTGACATGGGGCTGATCATTCTTGACTGTGGAGTGTCCTATGCACTGGTGGATGTTCAGCAGCAACCCTGACATCTCCCCACTAGATGCTGTAGAATTCACCACCCACGCCCACCGTGTGAGAATCGCAAGTGTCTCCCTACATTGCCAAACGTACCCAAGGCGGGAAAATCAGACCCCATTTGAGAAGCACTAGGTTAGGATCTTATAGCAATCATGGCCTTCTTCCCATTTCTTTACTGAATCACATTGTTCTGCTTCAGAGCATTTGAACCACCACTTCCTCGTCCTGGACTTAGCTTCCCCAGAGCTTTACACACCTCACTTCCTGAAATTGTTCTGCTCAAAAGTCACCTCAAAAGATGGTGGGGAGATCTTCCCCAAACATCCCTTCTTAAATAATGTGTTCTACCCTCAACTGTTCTACCTTCTTTCTCTCCTTAAACTACAGCGTTTATTCCTACGTGCATTTATCTTATATTCTAATTTGTTTGTGTTGGCTTCATTTACTAGAACTTAAACTCCTCAAGAGCTGAAACTTTAACTTGTTCACAGTGTATTCTGTGCAATTCCTGGCATGCAGAATGTGGTCTGCATATTTGTTGAATAAATGAATGACTGTTGAATCGGAGCCACCAATCCTGCTGCAGACAAATCCAGAATCTGAGCCTGCCTGTTGGGGAGAAGCACGTGAGGGAATTTGCTCATGTCCAAGGCTCGAGCGCCCACAAACCTTTCAGTTTCTATTCATTTATCATTGGTTAATACTATGAATTTTTCCCACCATAGAGATTTATAAAAAAAATAGGTTCTCACATTCATTGTGAATAAGTGTTTGGTATTGAATCTTTCTTTCCCGTGGAAAAGAACATTGTGACACCATTGTTGTTCCCTTTTCCTTTTCTAAATCATTATCAAGATGTTAACGGAAGTGATGCTAGTCATTCAACCCATGATTCCGTCCCTGAGTCAAATTTCAGATCTTTAATTTTAAGAAATTATATGTTACCTAATTTTAATATATTATACACATATAATTTTTTAAATTAAAATAATGCATGTACACATTGTTTTCTTTGCTTTGCTTTTTCTTATTGAGCTGGTTTCTATCCTGGAAGGAAATGAACTGTCGAAACAAACTGGTGCCAAATGTGCTGGAACTGTGTTTACTTGCATCAAGAGTGTCCTTCTCATAGAGGAACTACGGTTTTGCAAAGAGCCTCAACATCTGTGTGGACCCTAGGGCACAGGAGTTCAAACTGTTGAAATGTCACCTTCCCAGAGAGGAACAGGCAGTGGATTCAGGTCCCCTTGGAGCATTTATCATTTAGGTGCCGCCCTTACTGTCCCTTGAAGGAAGTATGGCTTTATGGTCAGAGAGAAGGTCTATAGGTCAGTCAAGCTGGGTTCAGATACAGCCTCCATCATCCACTAACTGTGTTACCTTGGTAAAGACGCCAAATTTCTAGGCCTCAGTTTCCTCATCCGTGAAATGAAAATAGTTGTATCTGCCATGCAGGATTGTTGGGTTATTAAAGGAGACCATCCTCATGAAGCCCAGGAACAGTGCCTGCAGTATGGAAAGTGTTTTAAACTGGCAATTTTTGTTATTGTTTTAATGCAGTTTAATTTCAGTTCTGAGTGAGAGAAATCCTGCCAGTACTGGCTGGGAATATTTTCTGGTTCGACTATGCTCAATTCTGGCCTATTCTATGTAGGAAATGGGAGAAAACAATGAGTTCTCATTTTTTATTTAAAAATAATATTTATCTTACTCCTCATTTACATAAGTAGTATTTATTCATTATAGAAAATTTGAGAAATAAAGAAGAGAAAAAATGAACTGTAAATTTTCAACATTTATGTGTTGAATTTAGTGATGTCTTTGTGTGTGTGTGTGTGTGTGTGTGTGTGTGTGGTGTGTTTATAAGCATGGAGAAATAAAGTTAACAAACCTATATATCCTTAACAAAACTTCATTTATTTGTTTATTTTTTACATTATTATTAGCTGTTTTGTAAACACACACACACACACACACACACACACACATACGAATACAAAATAAATCACTCCTGTCCTACAATCCCGAGGCCACACGGTCAGGATTTTTCCCACACATAAGTTTTAGATTTGTTTTGAAATCTAATTTTTATATTGTGAATTTTTTCATTTGCAAAAGAAATTAACCAATGGAAATGGATAAAATGCAGAGAATTGCCCCAAGTGACATTGCAAGAACTCATATATGGGGTACTAGTGAGATGAACTGCAGCTTGTAATGACACAGTACTGGGTTCTAATACTCCCTCCAATGCTGACTGACGGTATTTAACCTCACCAAACCTCAGTGTTTATATTGGTGAAACAGGGACAATAATGGATCAATTACATAGATTACATATCTAAACCAGGTAAAGTGCCCTGCTTAAGCCGAATGCACAAGATGACCTTGCTTGTATTGGTTGCTCCACTTTCCTGCTACATTCAGGGTCCGCAGCCTGGCAGCAAACCCCAATGGGCTTGTGCCTCATCAGCAGAGTCCACTCCTTCACCCTCGTGATTTCCAAGGGAGTCTTGGAGGGGTGCTTCCAAATGTTATGGTGAAATTCTGAATTTGGGGGTCCCCAGATATGCATATTACCTGCATAAGAGCTGAGAACACGAAATTGGTGATCTATAACTCAGAGTGGGAAGGAATAGGGTGGTTGGCGATGTCTAAGTTGCTGGAAAATGAAGGTGTAAGGCTGAGCTCACTATTTATTATAGCTACTGACTGGAAAGCAGAGCTGAGGTTTTGTTGACCTCCCAGAGTCAACAGCTCCAACCCTGCCCTTTATTGAATTTTCTGTATTGGAGTCTTTCACTTATTTTTTTAAGATCTGTTCTTTTTATTTTAATTATTATTATTACTTTGGAGATGGGGGGGTCTCACTATGTTGCCCAGGCTGGTCTCGAGCTCCTGGGCTCAAGTGATCCTCCCACCTTGGCCTCCTGAGTAGCTGTGACTACAAGCACATGCCACTTGTGTTAGTCCATTCTCACACCGCTGTAAAGAATTGCCTGAGACTGGTAATTTATATAGAAAAGAGGCTTAATTGGCTCACAGTTCCACATTTTTGGGGAGGCCTCAGGAAACTTATAATCATGGCAGAAGGCAAAGGAGAAGCAGTCATCTTCACAGGATGGCAGGAGGGAGTGAGTGCAAGCAGGGGAAATGCCAGACGCTTATAAAATCATCAGGTCTCGTGAGAACTCACTCACTATCATGAGAAATGCATTGGGGAAACCGCCCCCATGACCCAGTTACCTCCACCTGGTCCCACCCTTGACATGTGGGGATTATGGAGATTATAGTTATGGATGAGATTTGGGTGGGGACACAGAACCAAACCATATCACCATTGCACCCTAGTCCTGGGTCTCTCATTTAAATAGATCAGATTATTTCGCTAAAAAAAAAAAAAAAAAAAAAAAAAAAAAAAAAAGTTCAGAAATAACAGCTGTAAACAATATTATTGTTATAAAGAATTTCAAAAACTTGAAAACATTTCTTATGTGAACTGTTTAATAACGTTCATAGATATTGTCCTCTTCTGAGTCCTTAGATGATGTTCCAATATGCTGTCTGCCTGGTACTTTTTTATAGATCCCATTAGAGTTCACCCCCGCTTTCTACTTTAATATCATTTGTGTGTGTGTTTTAGTATATTTCTTTTTTAAAGAAGGGTGACTTTAACTATACCTGGTGTTTTCCAACATTTATGTGATTGGCTCTTTTAGTTTTCTCCCTTTAGCCTCTTTAATGGACAAAAATATGAGACATATGTTTTTGGAAAAAAGTTGTGTGGTATAGGAGAAAATTTCATACATGAATACTGTATGAAAAAAAGTGTGGTAGCATCCTATGACACCATCTCAATTCTGTAATATTTAGTGCTCTCTCACACGCACAGTACACATGCATCTTGTACTTTACAGATGCAAGTACTCAGTAAATTGGCTTTTGGACAGAATGAATTAATCATATCATTATAGAGTGGGATTTTGACTGACTCACATGTTGTTTCATAGACTACTCAGCATTTTTCAAATTTTCTATAATGAATATGCAGAATTGTTGGAAAAGAATACAATTTTACAGAGATCGTTTCTAATTCCCCAAATAATTTCTAATTCCCCCAATAATAATATTTGGGGAAATAATTCTAATTCCCCAAATAATAATATTTGGGGAAATAATTCTAATTCCCCAAATAATTAAATCAAACCTACATTTCTTAGAAATCATGTCTGTTTCATTCATGGAACCATGCTTTTCATAACACCTAAGTTCTTTGCCTCATAGCTGCTTAAGGTCTTTGCTAGATTAGAAACAACTAGAGGTCAGAAATGAAATCTTCTACTCTTGTTAAATTACCCCCACTTAAGAGATGTTCAGAAATGTCAGGTGACCTACTCAGCTGTGTCAGAATGAGAGCAAAGATGATTAAGTATTAATAAATAGCTCTTCCCTCTACCCATCCAATTTATAGTATCTGTTGAAATCAATCCTCTACTATAATAAGAAAAAACAAAAAAATTACAAAATCCACTTTGACCAAGCTCTTATTAAATTGATAGTGGTGATATTGATGTGGTAAAAGTTTTAACCATGAAAAGAAGTGATGATCTGATTCTTTTCATCAGGACACTAAAATACATACAATTCTGGCATTTATGACATTTAATTCACAGAATGTTATTTTTATGCTATAGCTAGATAATAAATAATTAAACCAACTTTGATATGTGCCTGTACAACATAATTAATTAAATGCCATTTAACCTCAAAATATGTTTTTTTCTCCTTAGGTCCTGTCTTGGTGCCTAAAATTCTTATCAAATTAAGGCAACACTTTTGGGGTTAAACTCATCATCTGTAGTAGGCTAATAGACTGCTATTAAAATGCAAATACGGTTCATGAGACGGGAACCATTAATACATTAGCTTCTACTAATATCTTAAACTTGATACAAGTATCAGATTAGTTCATGGACAAGCCAAGAGCAACACTGTGAGCATAGGGAAAAGAAAAGACACATTTTAATGACACCGTAGGAGGAATCTGGGACACAGAGAGGTTGCTATAGCTCAGATGTGGTTGGAGAATTCTGGGTAACCAAGGGTCCGCATAGACCTCTGGTTGGTTAGAGATCTCAGAATGCTTAGGTTCCAGAGCCTGAAGATACTTTTCTCATTAAGAGGCATCATTGACTCCCCATAGGCGGAGAGATGCACACACATTTCTGTCTTGCTACAGAGCAGCCTGTTTCACAATTCCATGTTGTTACCGCTGTTCTCTTTTTTGGAATAGAACTGGTCCGTTGTGGAAAGTACCAGAGACAAGGCTACGTGGTCAGTGTTTTTTCTGAAGCCCAAGAAATGCAGTGTTAACAGGAGTAGGCGGAGTCTCTGAGTCCCAGGGCTTCTTTCTGCACCTAGTGAGAGAACAGTAATACTCCTCACTCCTCCTTACACACAAGGAAAATTCCTCCTGGAAGAACAGGAGGTGTACCAATTTGCTAATATACAGCTACCAGTAATGTTAACAATACTCTCCAAGTAATGAAGTAAGATAATATGACCAAACTGAAACCTCAAATGAACTCCCAAGAAAAGATGTTCACGTGTCAGAGAGAAGCTGAAAGTTCTTGTGAGAGCAACTTGGCAGAGTCTGAAGTGTACACAGAAGAGCTGAAGGTGCTTCTTAAAAGAACAATGCTAGTTGGGGAGATGGAAGCACAAAGGAGGTTTTAAACATCAAGTGATTCTGAGAAAGCATCAGAGGAAAGAAAAAGCATTTTGAATAAAATAGAATACTTAGACACATACTAACTGAAATGCCCAGTCGAGGGGCAGATGAGAGTCACAGCTGCCACTCCCAAATGCAACCTCATCACAAAATCACACCTGAGACAGCAATGGGGAAATGACAGTTAACCAACCGATCTTCTAACATCTGCCCTGCAGGGAGCTGTATACTTTCTTTTGTTTTCTTCACTTTGGGTTACTCTTAAATCAAATTCAGTGTTTCAGCTATTGCTAAGACGCTGGACATATTGTCTGGCAAATGAACGGGTCCTTTGCCAAGTAACTGGAGCTCACTCTTGCTAAAGGAAGAACATTGTTCACTAAAATAGTTTGTCTTTTGATGCCAAAGGAAATCGAATTGTAATCAAGGGCTGAGAACGGACTGAAGTCATCAAGGCTGTCTTGCTTCAGATTTGGCAAACTTACATGTTCCCAGGCTTATGAAATATAATTTATGTTTACAAAAGGGAGAGGCTTCATTACACTGGAAATTTGTTTTAAATAATGCCGAAGTGAACCACGGATGGAACGGCCAGCATCAAAATCCACGGTGGCTCCCATGGATCACTAGGATATACCGGGCAGCACAGATAAGCAGGAATTTAGGTTTTGTTGAAAGAACCCAACAAAGAGAGAAGGTCTCTGAGTAAATTATGAAGGCTTACTATTAATATCACCATGTTGAACTATCTCAGAGACGCCACTGTGAGTTCTTGTTTTTGTTTGTCTGCCTTGGCTCTTATTTTTGTTTTGAAGGCGGTGGGTATAAGAGTATATAGAGTGAGAGGGCACACACTTTTATTTGTAGATCCATGATTTCCTTGCATTGCCCTAATGATTTATTCAAATTACAAGTAAATATCATTTAATTCACACGCCAAGGTTTTGAAGTTACACTTGCTATATTTGAGGAACCCAGAATTAAGACTTATACGGTTAAATAATTTTCCCAAAGTCTCCCAGCTAGTAGGTTACAGAGACAAGATGCAAGTCCAGGTTCCCTAGAGCCGAAGGCGATACTCTTTCCGCTATGTTCCCTGTGCTATGCTTGATGTAAAGGTCAAGGAAGGAAAAAAATAGAGTGAAAATAGTTTATACCTACCACTGAGTTTTCCTTGAGAGCTGTCATGTCCAGAAAGGCCACTTTTGCCCTTGTAAAGCAGAGAACTGAGGCAATTTATTCACTGCCTCCAAATAATCTTTCTCAGCCCTGTCTTTTGGGGAGCATAGGGCATTAGGTTGACCTCAATCATCTGCAAGATACTGCTCCATTTTCCTTTGCCTTCTAGACATGGCCATAAGCAATAATAGTGACAGCAACGCTTTGAACCAAATAACACAGCGAGTCAAGCAATTGGTCTTGACTAGATAAGGCTTTGGAATATGCAAATTTAGAGACTGTCTTCCAGGTTTGGTAATTCCTATACCTTGTAAGAACAGAGAATGTAAAACACAGAGAGTAACAAGAATTTCTTCTCACTTGCTATATACAGAGGAGAAGGAATTTTCCAGATGTTAGTGATGAATCCAGTGATATCTACTTTTTTAAGTATTTATTTTTGTATAAAAAATAGCATTCATCTTTGTCTAAATGGAAAATGATGGAGATGATTTTTTTCTTTCATCTTTTTTTTTTTTTTTTTTGAGACAGAGTCTAGGTCTGTCGCCCAGGCTGGAGTGCAGTGGCCGGATCTCATCTCACTGCAAGCTCCGCCTCCCGGGTTCACGCCATTCTCCTGCCTCAGCCTCCCGAGTAGCTGGAACTACAGGCGCCGCCACCTCGCCCGGCTAGTTTTTTGTATTTTTAGTAGAGACGGGGTTTCACCGTGTTAGCCAGGATGGTAAAAATGATAACCGGTTGGCCTCTAAATCTTTTAAGTTTTTGTAATATTCATCAAAGTGATAAAAAAAGGTTAACTAATGAAATTATTAGATTATATGGAAGTCACAAGGTATGCTACAAGCTTGAACTTATCAGCTCCAGTTTTATTTCTTTCTTTTAATTTAACTAGATTTCATTCAGCACTGTCCCACACTTGGAGACACAATTCACTAAGCTAAGAAAAGATGACAAAAACTGCCTTGAGGGCTAACGGGTCAGGATGTTTTGGTTTAACATCATAACAAGTTTCTAGATGGAGCCGTTTTGCTCGTTGGCACAGAGTCATGGGTGTCCAGTGCAGGCTGCCATAAAACTCAGTCGTTTACATAAGCGTCTGACTGCCAAGCTGTCCTCTGCCTTTCACCCGGCAGCTTTGGAGTATTTTGGTTCACAGAGCCAATGCACTTTCCTCCACATAAAGGGAATTACGATTCCACTGGAGGCTCAAAGAGCAAAATTAAAGTCATCAAAAAACTCTGATTCAAGTGGGCATTTTCCTTGAAAATGTGAAACACGCTTTGATTCACCCCCATCTCTTGCTGAGGGTGCTACAGAGGAGATGCGTGTGGCTCTCTATCCCAGAAGACTCTTTTAGGTTGGTTAATTCCGCCCTCCACAAAAACAAGGGGATGCAGTTTTTTGGCAGAAGGAGGTGAGAAGAACATGCAAAGTAGAGCACGGAATTTAAGCAGGAATTCTCTGCAGCTGTTGTCAAATGGAATAAAAACAGTGTCACAAACAAGGCAACTAAGGAAGCAGAGGTTAAACGTGAAAGAGTCCAAACGGGTGATGGTCCGAGGGATGCCTAGGTAAAACCGGAACCACCCAGCTTCCTTCTGAGGGACACCTCTGACCCCTCCTGTCAGAGTAGATCCTGGACCATGACTGCTGGCCTTTGATCAAACAGCATCCTCTGAGCACGCACACCCCTCTGCCAGGCCTGGCCGCTTCTTGGAGAAGAAGATGAGTAATTTTTCCCTAATGATGGAAACATTCTCTCCATGTCTTCTTTCAAAGTTTATGGACAATGATTGCGTTTTATGATAATGAGAACAAAGTACACGGCTGTGAATGTGAGGAGTGTTTTTCCCCTTGGTAAAACAATTGTTTTACACCTTTCCATGTGCTGCATCCTCAGGAAAGACACTTTGGCATAGATTTCCCCCCAAAAAATCCTTATTCAGATAAACTTTAATAATAGAAGAGCATACTTGGAAAAAAAAAAAAGAAAAAGACCTCACTGTTTATGGAAGTCCTTTAATAGCTTTAACGTCTAATGAAGAAAGAGCCGGGAAACTCTACCATGACAAGCAGTTATTTGCTAGGACTGTTTTTCTTTGAGTTTATTAAATAAAGATTAGCCCTATAATCCCAAAATGTCCCCACATTTAAGCTGCTGGTTGTTTCCCATTAGACAGGCAGTAGTGCGGTCGTGGTTTTACTGGATAATGCTATGATTATATATTTTAAAATACAGCATAGTATCATTATTGTTTGTATTCACAATCAGCACCTGCAGCCATAACCTGTGTCTTAGAATGATTAGAATTCAAACAGTTGCAACAGCACTTCCTTTGAATCATGATCTAATATGAGAAACAATACAGGGCAAATAAATAGATTTCCTCCTCTTGGGCGACTTGAATATTCCCCATTGTGTGTGTCTTCACTGGGATTGAAGACGGGGAAACATTTGACAAAAGGTTTCTCTCACTTCCAGATGAGAAGTCTCTTTCTCACTATTCTTTGTCTCTCAGATAAGTTAATATACTTTTCCCCCTTTTCAACTAAGACCATGACTAAGTTCAGAGGGCCTCACCACCTAAGTGTACAACAATTGTTGGAGTGGTGAGTGGAGTTCCGGACTGGTGGGGATCCCTTAGAAATGTCAGTGTGCTATTTTCATAGAATGGATTGGTTCATTTCGGCATCTGTGGTTGACCGAAAAGATGAAAGTCGAGGGCCAAGATAGGGACTCTGTGTATTGTTACTGGGCCACTGAGAAATAAGAGCATCAAATGAGTCCTGTTTTCTGTTTCGCCTGCAAGGGAAACCTTCCTGCCCTCCTTCCTGAGCTCAGAGGAGAGACGAGTTTTCAGGAATCCCTCCCCAGGGTTTCCCTGTGTACTCTGTGCACGGTGGAAGTGGAGAAGAGTGATCCAGCTTCCTTCAGTGGGACCCTCCTCACCCATCCTGGTGGGTAGATAGAAGATGCTGCCACAGGGGCTGCCCTGGGACAGAGCCAAGGAGAACATTGACTCATTCGTCATGTGCAGACCTTTGCGGAAGATGCCGATGTGTTCAAGGCATGCTCTTTCATGTAAGGGGTGACATCACTGCCTAATTTAAACTCATTCCGGGCCTAAACGACCTCATCACAGAAAGGCGATTGTCTTGGCTCCTACTGCATGGCACGATTCTTTTCCTGAACATCCCTGATCATACACCGTGCACTCCCTCATCCCTGACTTTGTTATTTCCCCCTACACCTAGAACACATTTGACAAACATTAATTCCATTTTCTTGTGAAGGCAAGTTAATCTTCAGACTCTCAGTGTCTTCATCTCTAAAACAAAGGGTTATCTGTGCTACTGCTGCTGCTGCTGCTGTTTTCCTCATGGATGTCTGGAGGGGAGCTGAAATGAAAGGGTGGAGGTATCTGGATCCTAGGACTGCTTCTTTTTATCTGCCCTACATACTGCTAAAATTACTTTTGAAAAATGGGCCCCACTGCTTTTAAATTACTGAACTAGATAGTATCGCAGGCTTCTTTGGCTATAAAATTCTGTGATTCTAGCTTTCCTGGGAGTGAGGATTCAAACTGACCTGCAAGGTTATCCTAAGGCATTCAACCTTCAAAGCACTCAGCACTGCCACCCTAACCCTTGTGAGAACTTCCATGGGACCTCCAGGGTCATCTGACATCTGATTTCATTCTAGCTTGCAGCCTTATCTTTTCAAACGGCTTGACAATGTAGTCAAACTAGACCCTCTCTAAGTTTCAAATCAACGGATACTTTCTGCTCTAGGTCTTTGTTGATACTATACTCTGCTCAAAATCATATCCATCCTACAAAATTCATCTCAAAAACTAAATATTACATCTACCACACTTACCACATTTTGCTATGTGGAATTCTTGTTTGTTTGTTTGTTTTCTGGGTGAACAATTCAGGAGCTGTGAGTACATTCACAGCCTTATGCAACCATCACCGCTGTCTAATTCCAGAACATTTTCATCACCCCAGAAAGAAATCCTGGGCCCATTAGTAATCGCTTCCCATTCTCCCCTCTACCCTGCCTCTGGCCACCACTAACCTACTTTCTGTCTCTGCGAATTTGTCTATTTTGGACATTTCATATAAATGGAATTATACAATGTGTGACCATATGTAAGGATTTTCTCACTTATCATGATGTAAACTTTGAAAAAGTTTCATCCATGTTGTTGCATGGATAAATGCTTTACTTTTAAAATTGATCCCATTTTATTGTATGAATAGACAGTATTTTATTTGTTCATTTATCAGATATTTGGGTTATTTTTAATTTCTGGCTATTGTGAATAATGCTGCTATGAATATCCATTCTGTGAACATATATTTTTGATTCTCTTGGGTGTCTAAGAGTGGAATTGCTGGGTTATGTGGTACCCATGTTTAAGTTTTTGAGGAACTGTCACACTCTTTTCCACAGTTGCTGAACCATTTTACATCCCCACCAGGAATGACAGAGAGTTCTGATTTTTGTACATCCCTGACAACACTTTTTATTCTCTATCTTTTGATGTTAGTCATCACAGGGGGTGCCAAGTGGTAACACATTGTGATTTGATTTGCATTTCCCTAATTAATACTGATGAGCATCTCTTCACCTACTTAATAGACTAGTTGCATATCTTCTTTGGAGAAATGTCTGTTCATATCTTTTGGCCATTTTGAATTAGGTTATTTGTATTTTTATTGTTGAGTCATAAAGTTCTTTGCATATTCTTCATGAAAGAAACTTATCAGGCTTAGGTCTCATGTACAGATATGTTCTCCCATTGTCTGATTCATATTTTCAGTTTCTTCATAAAGTTATTTGATGCACAAAAGTGTTTAATTTTGATGAAGTCTAACTGATCCTTTCTTTTGTTGCCTATGCTTTAGTGTTATATCTAAGAAACCATTGCCTAATCCAAGTTCATGAAGATTTAAGCTTATACGTTTTCTTCAAAGAGTTTCATAATTTATGTCTTACATTTATGTGTTTGACTTGAGTTAAATTTTTAAATATCATACAGAGATCCAACTTTATTATCTAGAATGTGGACATACGGTTGTCATAGCATCATTTATTGAAAAGATTTTTTTCCACATTGAATATTCTTGGCACCCTTGTTGATAATCAATTAATTACAAATATAAGTGTTTATCTTTGGGCTGAATTCTTTTCCATTGATTTATGTGTCTATCCTTATGCCAATACCTCAACTATCTTAATTACTATACCTCTGTATTAAATTATGAATTTGAGAAATGTGAGCGCTCCAATTTTGTTCTTTGTTTTCAAGATTGTTTTGGCTATTGTGGTTGTCTTGCATTTCCATGTGAATTTCAGGATCAGTTTGTCAATTTGTGCCAAAAAAAAAAAAACCAACTGGGATTTTGATAAGCACTGCGTTGAATTTGTAGATCAAGTAGGGGAGATTTGCATTCTTAACTATCTTGTCATTTGATTCATAAACATGGTATGTGTTTCTATTTATTTAGATATTTTATGATATCTTTCAATAATGTCTTATAGATTTTAGTGTATAAAGTCTTGCACTTAGTTAAATTTACTTCTAGGTATTTTATTGTTTTGATGGTGTTTGAAGTGGAATACCATTGATCCTTAAACAACATGGGTTTGAACAGCGTGGGTCCACTTGTACTCAGATTTTTTTTCAACAAATAACAGTTGGCATTGACAGGTTTGTCTCTATATTGACAGGTTTTTGCCTCCACAACCAAACACATTGAAAATACAGTATTCATGTGATGTGAAACCCATGTATATGAAGGGCCTATTTTTTTATATCCATGGATTCTGCAAGACCACTGCAGGACTTGAATTTTTGTGGATTTTAATATTCACTGGCAGTCCTGGAACCAATCTCCTGAATATATCAAGGGACAACTGCAGTTTTCTTAATTTCACTTTCAGATTGTTCACTGTTAGTGTATATAAATATAATTCATATTTGTTTATTGATCTTGTGGCTTACAAACTAGCTGGTCTCATTTATTTGTTTTCATGATCATTTTACCTCTTTCTTTCCAATTTGGATGCCTTTTTAAATCTTCCTGCCTAATTTTGTTGGCTAACACCTCCGGGACAATGTGGATTAAATGTGACAAGAGTGGGCATCTTTGTCTTATTTTTCATCTAAGTGATAAAACTTTAATTTGTTCACAATTAAGTACAATGCCAGCTGTCTTTTTTTGTAGTTGTCCTTTATCAGATTGTGGAAGTTTTCTTCTGTTCCTCTTTGTTAAATGTTTTGTCATGGGAGAAACTGTCCAGTGCTTTTTCTGCTTGTGTGCTTTTTTCGTCTTTTATTCTGTAATATATTACTTTGATATTTATATGTTGAACTAACCTTGCATTCCTGGCATGTATTTCATTTTTTTCATGGTGCATAATCCATTTAATGTGATGCTGAATTGCATTTGTAAGTATGCTATTGAGGACTTTTGTGTCTATGTTTATAATGGATACTATAGTGTGATTCTCTTTTCTTGTCATATCTTTGTCTGATTTTATTATTAGGGTAATATTGGCCTTAGAGAATAGTTGGGATGTTTTCTTTCTTATTATTTTTCAGAAGATTTTTGTAAAGGATTGGTATTAATTCTTCTTTAAATATTTGGTAAGATTCACCAGTGAAGATATCTAGGCTTGCACTTTTCAAGTGCAAAATTTCAAGGGAGGAAGTTAATGGTACACGCTTCAAGGGAAGTATTAGAATTTCTAATTCAATATTTTTACTTGTTATAGATCTATTCAAATTTTCAATTTCTTTAGTGATGTTTGGTAGTTTATATCTTTCTAGTAATTTGTCAGTTTTATTTAGTTGCCTGATATGTTTGGCATACAGCAGTCCATAATATTCTCTTATAATCTCTTTTATTTCTGTAAAGTCAGTAGTAATGACTTTTTAATTTTTTTATCATTGGTTTTAATTATTTGATTCTTATCTGTGTTTGCTTTGTTAGACTAGCTAAAGGGTTGCTAATTTTGTTGCTCTTTTCAAAGTACCAATTTTTGCTTTTATTGATTTTTTATATTTTTTTCTGTCCAGTCATTTACTTCTGCTGTAACTGTTACTATTCCCATTTTTAATTTTCCTATTATTTTGCTAGAGTGAAAGGTTTTAATGTTTACATGAGATTTTTAATCTTTTTTAATGTAAGTATTTATTGCTATAAATTTTCTTCTAAACTTTGGCTGCAGCCTATAAATTTTGATGTCTTCATTTTCATTCTTCTAAAAGCATTTTATAATTTCACTTATGATTTCCTCTTTGACCAGCTGGTTATTTAGAAATATGTAGTTTAACTTTCACATACTTGTGAATTCCCCAAATTTCCTTCTGCTATTTATTTCTAATTTCATTCAATTGTGTTTGGAGAGTATACTTTGCATGATTTCAATCATTTTAAAATTGTCAAGACTTTTTTTATGACTGAACATATTACACATGCACTTGAAAAAAGTGTGTATTGTGCTGTTATTCAGTAGACTCTTGTATGGAAGTCTTTTAGGTTTAGCTGGGCTGTAGAGTTTTTAAAATCTAGTATTTCATTGTTGAACTTCTGTCTAGTTCTATCTGTTATTGAAGTCTTAAAATTATATTTGAATGTTTATTTGTTCTTTGAAATCTATTAATTTTTACTTCATGTATTTTGAGGCTCTGAGGTGCATGTATGTTTATAATTATTACTTTTTCCTGATGTATTGAACCCTTTATCATAAGTTTTCTCTTCCTGTAGTATCAATTTTTAAGGCTATTTTGGATGAAACACACACTCCACCTCTTTTTGGTTAGTGTTTACATGGTATATACTTTTCTATCATTTTAATTTCAACATCTTTGGTTTTTTTAATCTAATGTGTGTCTCTTGAAGACAGGATATAGTTAGATCACTTTTAAAAAATTAATTTTGCCTATCTCTGCCTTTTGACTAGTATTTAATCCATTTTCATTTAGTGCAGTGACTAATAAGATAGAATTAATGCCATCTTGTATTAGTTTTCTAGGGCTACCATAAGAAAACGTCACAGACTGGATGGCTTAAACAACAAAAATTTATCTTCCTAGAGTTCTGGTTGCTAGAAATTCAAGGCAAAGATGTGGGTAGGTTTGGTATCTTCTGAGGCCAGTCTTCTTGGCTTGCAGATGACCATCTTCTCTTTGTGTCCTCACATGGTCTTTCTTTCTGCATACACATCCTGATGTCTCCTTTGTGTTTTCAATTTTTTTCTTTTTATAAAGATACCAATTAGATTGGGTTATGAGACCCTATCCTAATTGCCTCATTTTAATGTAATCTTTTTTTTTTTAAGCGATATCTCCTAATACATACTGAGGGTTAGCATTCAACACAGAATATTTTCAGGGAACCAGATTCATTGACATTTTGCTGTTTTTTTATTTCTATGTGTGTGATGTCTGTTTTGTTCCTTGATTCCTCCATTACTACCTTTTTTAATGTTAAGTAGATATTTTGTGTGTACCATTAAGTAGATATTTTGTGTGTACCATTCTTTTGTCATTTTTATTACATTTTTGAGTTATTTTCTTAGTGGTTTCCTGGGGATGACATTTTATTTCTCAGTTTATAGCAATCTAGTTCAGGTTAATAATTTAATTTCTATTGTATGCAAATAATATCATTACATTATATAAACACATCAACCATAGTTTTATAATTATTGCTTTAAGCAATTGTCTTTAAAATCATATAGGAGAAAAGAAAAGTTATAAATAAAAATAGATTTATATTGTCTTTTATATTTACCTATGAGTTACTGCTATTGATGCTGGTGGTCTTTATTCCTAATATGGTTTTGAGTTACTGTATAGTGCCCTTTAATTTTAGCTTGAAGGATTCCCTTTATTATTTCTTGTAGAGCAGGTTTCTCCTTCATTTTTGAAAGAGGGTTTTATTGGATACAAAATTCTTGGTCAAAATAACTTTCCTTTCACCACTCTCTGGCTTCCATAGTTTCTGATGATAAATCCTGTTACTCTTATTGAGAATCTTTTATATTTGATGAGTCATTTCTTTTGTGCTGCTTTCAAAAGTCTGTTTTTGTCTTTGGCTTTCAAGAGTTGGATGGTTGAAATGATGTGTTTATGTGTGGATGTTTTTAAATTTATTCTATTGAAGTTTGTTTGCTTCCTGGATGTGTGTATTAATGTTTTTCATCAAATACAGGAAGTTTTAGACATTATTTCTTCAAATTATTTTTTCCTGCCCATTTCTTATTCTTTTATTATTCTGGAACTCCCATTATGCATATGTTGGTAAACTTTGTGATGCTGCACAGGTCTGTGAGACCCTGCTGATTTTTTTATTATTGTTTTTTCTCTCTGTTCTTGCTCTTCAGACCGGATAGTCTAATTGACCTGTCTTCAAGTTTGCTGATTCTTTCTTCTGCCAGCTGAAATCCACTATTGAGCAGTTTAATACATTTTTCATTATAGTTATTGTACTTCCCAGCTTCAGAATATCTACTTGGTTTATGTTTTTTATTTCTCATAATTTTCTTTAGTTTTATTGTTGTCGTTGTTGTTTATTTGTTTTGAGACAGGGTCTCACTCTGCCACCCAGGCTGGAGTGCAGTGATGATGACAGCTCACTTCAGCCTAGACCTCCCGGGCTCAAGCAGTCCTCCCACCTCAGCCTCCTGAGTAGCTGGGCATACAGGTGTGTGTCATCATGTCCAGTTAATTTTTGTATTTTTTAGTAGAGATGAGGTTTTGCCATGCTGCCCAGGCTGGTCTTGAACTTCTGGGCTCAAGTGATCCTCTTGCCTTGGCATCCCAAAATGCTGGGATTACAGGCATGAGTCACCATGCCCAGTCTTCTTTAGTTTTTTTAGACATGTTTTTATTCAGTTATTTGCTCATACTTATAAGCTGACTTAAAATTTTTGTCTACTAAGTCCAACATCTGGGCTTCCCCAGGGAAGGTTTCTAATGATTGCTTTTTAAAAAATGTGTATGGGCCATACTTTCCTGTTTCTTTGTGTGCCTTATAAATTTGTGTTGAAAACTTGGTATTTAAAATAATATAATGTTGCCAATCTGAAAATTGGAAGCCCCCACCCCAGGGTTTGTTCTTGTTGTTGTTTGTTTAGTAACTTTCCTGGACTTTCTTTAAAGTCTGTATCCTTTGTCATTTACAGCCACTGAAGTCTTCGCTTAGTTAGGTTAGTGTCAGCCAATAATTGGCTTCAGATTTCCTAAAATGTTTTGAGCCAATAACGATCCCAGTCTTTGCCATGGGACTTTGTGTGCATATTGGGGCACGGCTTCAGCACTCCAGGAGGAAGGTCACCACTCTTTGAAAGCTTTTACTTTCTGTTTTGCAGGCTCTCAAGGTCCTCCAGAGGTGAGATATTGGGGCCTTCTCAGGTCTTTTCCAAGTCTGCCCACTGTTCTGCACACGCACATGGCCTTCCTCCTTCCCAGGAATATCCCAGAGTTTCTCAAAATCTATGTACATCTCACTCACCAGGTTTTCCTTTACGATTCTTCCTCAGAATGCTTATGATGTCTCCCTTGCCAGCAAACTATCACAAGGACAGAAAACCAAACACCGCATGTTCTCACTCATAGGTGGGAGTTGAACAATGAGAAGACTTGGACACAGGGCGGGGAATGTCACACTCCGGGATCTATTGGGGGGTGGGGGCAGGGGGAGGGATAGCTTTAGGAGAAATACCTAATGTAAAAGACGAGTTAATGGGTGCAGCAACCCAACATGGCACATGTATACCTATGTAACAAACAATGCACATTGTGCACATGTACTCTAGAACTTAAAGTATAATTAAAAAAAAAAAAAAAGATTCTTCCTCATTTGCCCCAACCATATCACTGCTTAGGCAGCCATAATGTTAAGCAATTTCCAGTAACTATTTTCAGGAAATGTTCTGGGGAAGAGACTGCTTGCAGTGAGCGTGTTCTTATTGTCAAGTAAAGACGAGCCTTGCAAGCCAGTGTTCCCATGGAACTTGTAAATAGATTAAACATGGACAATGCTCTAGAAATGGGGCTTTGGGGATTAACTTCAAACCCTTTCTGCACTATCTAGTGGCTCGTAGTCTGCTGATTTTTGTGTCGAGTATGATTGCAAGGCTGTTAGTTTTCAAGGCTACTGCAGAGCTGGAGAGTAAAGGATAGAAGAGAAAGTAAAAATGTCACAAAGCACACTGTTTAGCTCACTGTTCAAGATTCAGTTGTTGTTATTAAACAAACATTTCTCAGATGGTTGCAAGTCTTTGGACAACTTCTACAGTTCTAAAATGCTGATGTGGGTCATTTTGTCAGTGTTCTCTTTGCTGTTAGGGAGGAGGGGATTTTCCAAGGTCCTTATTCAGTATTCCTGAGGTGACTCTCCTTTGTCATATTCAATGTGTTTACGTTAGCTTGTTTCTACTAACTCACCCTATACATTAGTCCAGTGCTTTTTATCTTTTCTAAATGCCAAAGCAGCAATAGTGGATCTTTTGTGTTTCGAGTCTATACTGTTGGGACTTGGGGTATAAATCTCCTTGGTAGAGCTGCTTTGGCAGAGAATTAAGGGAGGAAAGCAGAATCCCACTGGAGTGCAAGCAGGTTTTGTCCTTGGCTTCAGCTCTGGAACTCACAGTTTTGGTACCTGATCAGTAATTAACTTTGGGCAGAAGCCTTGTGGATAATGTGACAGACAGACCATATTCTTCCTGACATAGCTGTAAGATCTGTTTGCTCTTTCAGCATCCCTCCATCAGAATCCAGAGAGTTCTCACATATGTGCGTACACAGGGAGAATGGAGCTCATTTGTGTTAAATGATGATATTGCTATTATAGTAATCAAATTAAAAGACAAATGAAGGCAAAAACTATTTAGTAATGGGAGTCAAGATGGCAAAAGAAATTCTCAAAGAATACTGCTCTATTATTTCTACATTTTAGCAATAACATGCAAACCCATATAGTGTTGTGCATGGGGATTGAATCTAATTAAAATGTGAAGAGCAATCCTCATGTTGTGTATTATGTAAGCCATAAATGACAATCAGAGGTGCCAGGAAAGCCATTCTCTCTCTCTTTTGCACAAGTTAAAGTATATAATGAGAAAAAAACAAAAGATTGAACTGATGTGTCTGTTTCCAAATTGCTTTACTAATATATGATTTATTGAGGACTTGAGCGTTAGACTTTTGTATCTTGAGAAGTACTTACAATGGGAGAAATTAATTTGCTTATTTGCTATTTTTGTCTGTATGAGTGGAGAAAATAGTTGCATGTTACCAGAGATATGCCAATTTTAATTCAAAATATTGGAGTAAAAATATTAAAAACTAAGTTTTATGTACCATCATTTATGGTTTTGATGAAATGACTTTTGCCCTGTGGTTCTTTAAAACCTGGAAAACATTTTTCTAAAGTAATTTACGTGTCTTTCTAATTTAAGGTGAATTGTCATATTAAAAACAGCAACAATGAAAACACCTTGTCAGTGCCTTCCAGCTTTAAATTTAGATACTTTTCAAGAACATGGATATGCACTGTTTTCTATACCACCTACTGGGAGCACCTGCTCTGTGTGATGGCACCTTGCTATTCCAGGCACTGAGAGTGCAATAGCAAGCCACACTGTTCGTTTCCTCACGGAATTTTAACATATAGGAAGAAGCAACAGGGCAAAAAAATGTATCGCAACAAGCTGTGCTCTCTGAGGGCTATTGTTTTGGAAAGACCCAGAAGTAAGCATGGTACAAAGGGTTGAGAAGGAAATACAGCAGGGTTTTCTACAGGAAAACACCAAAAAACCTAGATAGTTCCATGGGGCGTGGGAAATTAGGCAGAGATGGAGCAGGCATGTTCCATGGAATAATTTATTTTGGAGTTCTGAAGCTGCACTGCCCAACGGAAATATAATGTGAGCCCCGTGTGAGCCCCAGTCATTGTATTTTTAAAAAGTAGAAATGAAACTAGTGAAATGATGGTAAAAATATGTTTTATTTAGCCCAGTACATCCAAACTGTTACCATTTCAACATACAATTAATGTGAAAAATTGTTAATGGGTATTTTACACGTTTTTATGTATGTTCTCAAAACAGGTGTTCTTACAACACATCTCAATCCTTATATTTAATTCTTATTGGAGATAATTGGTCGATGTTTAGACTTTATAAAACTAACTGTTGCAAGCTATATTCACTTGCTCAAGTTGTTTCAAACATTTCAAGTTTTCCAATAACTGGATGAAGGATCATCAGTTTTTAAATTTAAATTTAAGTTAATGAAAATTAAATAAAACTTGAAATTCAGTTTCTCATTCACAATGGTTCACACATTCTCACCAGTGACCCTCTTGAGCACTCTAACTGGACAGCTCAGGTCTGGAGGGCAACCTGCGTAGGTCACTGCCGTGCATTGGCGACGTGCCTGGTTGACACTGGGCAGACAATAAGTGTTTGCTGAATTAGATTCAGTGAAGCAGCTAAGACCTTCAGAGGTTAAGTGACAGGCTCAGCATCCCCCAAATAATAAAAAGTTATGAGGATAAACTAGAACCCAGGCCTCTTGCCAACTCATCACATCTTAGAATAGTGTTTAGTGCCTGAGTTTCAGAAAATAAATTTCAAAAATTTGGATCACAGGGGATTTTCTGAAAATGTTTCCCAATCTACTTAAGTATATTAGTTTGGAAAAAGAAAGAGAGAGAAAGAGAAAGACAGAGAAACGGAAGAGTTCAGATAGCAAGGGGTGCCTCCATTTATTGTTAAAAGCTTGGAAATGTGGTAATCATAGACTAAAGGAGCGATGTTCTTTACTCGGCCTCATTTACCCACAGAACATTATGATGGCCTTGGAAAGTATCTAACTTAAGAATCTGGATGAATTTTCTTTTTCAAAAATAAAAGTCTGCAGAAGTTTGCAAGAGTGTGTGATAGTTGTTCAGGCTCAGAGCTAGAATGGAGGCAAATGACCCTGGGCAAGGTGTTGGGGTTTGTGCAGCTGCCTTCAAGACGGGTGGTTGGAATCCAGCTTGTTGGCCTCCTTGGGGAGCAAGTAGGACCCAATCTCTCATCCGTCCTTGGTTATAGAGCTTTAAGAGCTGGAGGAAGTCACATTTGGGTTGGAAGTCTTTTCTGGGGAAGGATATGATTAGACTAATGAAATAATGGAATTAAAAGGTTTGTCTTTCCTACAGTGAAAAAGTTGATTATCTTCAACTTATAAGGTATTGCTCTCCTTGTTTATTTTCTGGAGGGAGAGGAAAAGAACAATGGAGTAAGTACGATATTATTGGCTAAAAATAAAATCTTTTTGGTTTAACATTTTCTCAGTTTGATTAAAACATTAAGTTTTCATCACAATTGAAATGAAAACAATTAGTGGCAAGACACTCCATTTTAAACAAGTTTGACCTGTTTGAAATGAACCTTGTATAAAGCCAGTCAAACTTTTTAAAAAAGGACTGTAGGTTTGCAGGATCACGTTTATTTATTTAGCTTTGGGAATTTTGCAATTAGAAAGAAAACATCACCGTTTCATAGACAGATACCTATTTAAACAAACCCAAGACAAATGACAACTACCACTGGGGTCATGTAGTCACTCTGTCCCCTCCGGGTATGTGCCCCTAGGAGGCCATATGATGGGCCCGTTCAGAGGGACCCACCTGCTGTGGAATCACGTTTTTTCCAAACTTTACCATTTTCCAAGCTTCACTGACACACTTAAGTTCAGCTTTCTGAGATAGTGTTTTGATAAGGCAGATGGGAATGAGTTTTGAAGAGACTCTAATATAGACTAAAGAAAAGCGTATAATTTTCAGCATTATGGAGCCCTTAGCTGGTTGAAGTTGAGTGTTTCATTTGGGAGCAGGGTGGCGTACCCCCAAAATGTGTAAGTCATCTTGACCACTGATGTGTTAAAGTCTACTCTAATCGTCCCCAAATGACTGACTGTGAGAGCAGGAGGTACTTTTAATGAAAATTGGACACATATTGGGAGGCTGACATGAGTAATTTTTGTTAGTAGCCATAATCTTCATAAGTTTTATCAACCTAAATAACAGGGTCTCTAAAAGAAAAATGATGTTTATTTGGCAATAGGTCACAGCAGTGGGAATACATGTTTCATAGTAAACTGCATATTCAGGGAGGTAAGGGAACACAAAAGAGTGTAAAGGAAAATTGAAGAGTGTTACATGATTGTTTTGAATTTATTCTCCTTGGTTACATGGATCAATAATAAGGGTAGTGCCAGTCCAAGATTGCACAGGCAGTGGCTGGGCTGATGTCCTCAAAGAATAAGTTTTTGTGTCAGGTTGTGGTGGCTTATGTGTAAGATTACAGTTGTTTTGCAGAGTCTTTGATAATAGTTTTGTTATTGGGCATGCAAGCATGAGAACCCTCTCTTTCATAGCCTTCTCTGGCTCTATTTGTCTTTTTTTTTTTTTTTTTTTTTCAGTTTAACACAAGGAACTCTATTTTGGTTCTGACAACTTTCACAGCTTCCTCAGCATGCTCCTTTATCCTCCCCCATTAAACAAGCACACATTTCTTCAACCTTTTAAATGAGTATTTTGATTTTTACCATGAGCTAAAAATAACTGAATGGCATGCACTTAAAATAAATGGTTGTCTCTTTAGTATAATTAAAGAGATCAGTGTCATCCAGAATCCTCATTTATTTCAAGGAAACCTAGACAAAATCATCTACTTAAGTAAGGTAGAGCCTATAAATTGAATTAATTTGCTAATATGGTTTTAGAATGATAAAAATTCTAAATTTAAAATTGACAGGAAAATCATCCTTGATAATGCTTACCAAAGTAAAACTGTTTTACAGAGGAACTTTTACAATTATGCATGCTTGAATTTTTAGTAGAAATATGCCTAACTGCAATTATGATCTATATGTATTGAGATAAATGTGCATTTTTGCCATGTAGGATTTGCTTCTCTTATATCTGAATTGTGTGTGGTTTTGATGAATTTTCCATTCTGCCCCAGCCTGACTCCTCAGATGAGGCCAGGGGCCAGAGTAGCAGGCCAGCTGCTGGATTCCCCTTCAGCCCATGTGGATATGTTTTGAGAGAGCCAGCCCCCAGGGTTGGACAGAAGGCTTCAGGTTTTGTGAGCCAGAATGCACCTTATAAACATACAGAGATAAAATGATCCCATCTCTGTTATTACAGTGTGTGTTCTCAATACTATTTTTTAAAATGTTGTATTTATAAGGGACAGAGAGTAAGAAAGCCTGCAAGAAAAATCTAAAATAAGACATTGTCTTCTATACCATTTTGAGCACGCAAATTCTCACTGCATTTCTTTTTATTTGGAAGCATGAAATTTTGCTTGATGATGGATAGACATAAGCACTTCATAACTTAGAAAATTAGGACACTTTGGAATCTTTATTGAAGCAAATATAATCTTGTGTTTCATGAGACAATGGGTAAAATTATGCTTTATACACAAAATAGACATGGATACAATAACACATCCTTTAACCAAACTCTTCAAAGAACAAAGTGTTCCACATAAATGAATTTTCTTAATAATGAAAGGTTTTCTCTTTGAAACAAAATAATCTGAGAAAAAATGTTTCAATTCATTTCTTTATTTTTTTTAGATATCAATTTACGAAGATAAATGCACTTTTCAGCTACTTAAGCAGAATTGCTCAACATTTTAAAACTTTACCTTGAGGAGATCGGAATATTTATAGAAAATTATAATGCTTTTAGTACAGTGTATCTTAGATGCACATAAGAACAAACTTGGAGATTGTCAAAAATACGTATTTTTGGGACCCATCAGAAACTCTTATTCGGTAGGGTTGGGTGAGTTTCAAAACTGTCCATCTGTAACCAGATTTCTACCTGATTATCTTCCAAGTGGTCATCAGAGTCACACTTTAAGAAACCTTGACTTTCCGATATTATTTCAAAAATGACAATAATCATAACCCAGTCTCTCATTGTGAGGCACTGTTCTCCATCCTTCTGTAAATTAGTTTATTCAACACTTCACAGCGGTAGGTACTCTTTTTTCTTTTCTTTCTTTCTTTTTTTTTTTCCACACAGAGTTCACTCTTGTTGCCCAGGCTGGAGTACAATGGCATGATCTTGGCTCACCGCAACCTCCGCCTCCCAGGTTCAAGCAATTCTCCTGCATCAGCCTCCCTAGTAGCTGGGATTACAGGCATGTGCCACCAAGCCCGGTTAATTTTGTATTTTTAGTAGAGACGGTGTTTCTCCATCTTGGTCAGGCTGGTCTCGAACTCCTGGCCTCAGGTGATCCGCCTGCCTGTGCCACCCAAAGTGCTGGGATTACAGGCGTGCGCCACCGCGCCCGGCCAGTAGGTACTCTTTTCACTCCCCGTTTTCTGATTTGAAACTTGGAGCCAGAATGATTTCAATGTCTCATCTGGGTCACCTGGTCACTACGTGGTGAGTTGGACTGAGTTCAAATGCAGCCTGCCTGACTCTATGGCTTAACCATACTGTTATACTGCACAACTTAGATGTGCAGAGATAAACATTTCTCAACGTTTTATAGATTTGTTGCTTCCATTCTCCGTGTCAGATTCTCTGAGTGTGTGTTAAGGGTCACGTTTTCTAATGGCGTGTGTGGTATCAGTTAGGCAAGATGGATTCACCTGGGGCTGAGGGTTGGAAGAACTCCGGCTGCTAGGAAACTCACTCGCCCTCCTTTCACTTCCTCAGCTATTGATCCCAATCAATTATGCATCAGGAAACCCAATCACCATCTGCGAAAGAAGGGGCTCCATAACATAAGCAACTAGACTTTCAGTGGCATTTAAAAATCATTCTATTTAATGAGTCATTTTTCTAAGCATGATGCTAACATAGGATCATTGTGGAAAATCTGGAAAAACTGGAAAATATCATAGAAAATATAATTTGCAAACTGGTCAGAGAGAACATGATTGACATCGAAATCTGTTTAAAATAGTTTCTATATATTTAAACATAAACATGCAAATACAGATTTGTGTGTTTATACATAAATATGTGGGCATTATTCATACATTTAATGGTATAATCTATATTACATTGTTTTTACATCATGGGGATCATACTGTATATAACACTTTGCATTATTTATTCTTTCACTTAGTACTATTCTGTGGACATTTTCTTAGCATATGAAACATATTTGAAAATGTTTTTCATTAAAATTACAGGCATAATTTTCAATCATGGCCATATTTTAAATTTGCATAAGTTGGAACCTATTTTTGAATTTATCTTGTTTCCTTTTTTTAGCTATTATAAATTGTTAAATAGTGCAGGGAGAAATATCTTTGTGTATAAATTTATGTCCACAGTTTGAATTATATTTTAAAATAGAGCTCTGGAAAGGAAGTTACTTTGTTAAAGAGGACAACTTTCCTTAAGGAGGTAAATAATTATTTCTTATATTACATTTCAGAACTGCTATGCAACTTCTATGTCCATCACTGGTATATGAAAGAGCTGACTTACACACACTGAATATTCTCATAAAATTAAATATTTGCTTATTTAAATAATATGTTTTTTGTAGTTCTTTGATTACTTCTGTAGTTAGTATTTTTTCCTTTATATCACTTAACAATTAGTTTTTCCTTTTGCATGACTTGTCTGTACTTGTTGTTCTTTCTTATCATTTTAAATTGTATAAGAGTTTTTTATATGTAAGTTTTAACCATGATTTCTATAAACTTTTTAAAGGTTGTTTTTCTAGGATTGAGAGAACCAGCTTCAGGCTGTTGAATTTATGATAGCATTTCTGGGTGTTAAGGATTCTGACTTACTTCTGGGCTCTTGGTTTTGTTAGAAACAGTTGATGTTGGTAAAAAAATGACTTCCATAAATGCATGCTACATTTCTTGTTTAAGTAATGAATGTAAGTTGGATTGATGCTTTGTTAAAACAGTTGCTTTTTTAAGAAAGCAACTTTTTCAAGGATATAAGATAAATTGGGTTTTTAACTTTATTTTAATTGTGTATTTCAGCCTCTGTCTATTATGTGTCAAAAACAGAATCCCAATATTTGATATGAAATATCAAGTTCAGAGAGATATGGCCAGGATATCTCTACAATGTTTTTATTTTTGTATTACATCAATTTTCTTGTTTTCCAAATAGTAACACATTTTTCTGACAACTGAAATATACATTTTAATGGCATGATTGGTCAGGTGCAATGGCTCACTCCTGTAATTCCAGCACTTTGGGAGGCTGAGGTGGGTGGATCATTTGAGGTCAGGAGTTCAAGACCAGTCTGGTCAACATGGTGAAATCCCATCTCTACTACAAATACAAAAATTAGCCAGGCGGTAGTGGTGCGCACCTGTAATCCCGGCTATTTGGGAAGCTGAGGCAGGAGAATCACTTGAGCCTGGGAGGTGGTGGTTGCTGTGAGCCGAGGTTGCACCACTGCACTCTAGTCTGGGTGACAGAGTGAGACCCTGTCTCAAAAAAATAAAAAATAAATAAAGGTACGATTTAATCTTTTATGAAGCATCTTACAGAATTATTTTTAAATAAGTATAGAAGAAATAAGAAATATTCCCAGGTTCAAAGTCGCCATGAAATAATTAAGAACAGTGGTTGGTTTAGACTGACTTTCAGAGAATTAAAATAATACACCATGAAACCCTACAGTTAACTTTGTAATTAAAAATGCATTTCTTTATTCAGAAAATGATTATTTTATTTTAGAAAGAGAAGAAGCTGACTAGCCAAATTCCAAAGAATCTAATGAAATTTTCACTGATTCTAATTTTACAAATGTATCTTAAAAACCTTATATGACTGGTTCTTCTACTTAAAAAAATAAAAACGCAAAATAAAGGAAACGTATTTTTTAAAAATGTGAGGTAACATCAAGATTATTTTATCTGATTTGATTTATTGATGGGGACTTGCTCTGTTGCCTAGGCTGGAGTGTAATCGTATGATCATGGCTCACTGCAGCCTCGAACTAGGCTCAGGCAATTCTCCCACCTCAGCCTCCCAAGTAGCAGAGACTATAGACACGATCTACTGTGCCTGGTTATTTTAAAAATATTTAAATTAGAAACAGATTTTAAAAAAAAGCAAATAAACAACTTTTTATGAAGTAAATTAATTCTTGATCTTAAAAACCACATGCAACATAATGAAAAATGCAGAGATTTGAGTAAGTCCACTTCTGGCACTCACTGTCCTAAGTCGATAAACCTGGTGTCCAAGTAAGTAACCACGAGCCCTGAGCACCTGGTTAATTTCGTCAAGGTAGCACGTGGCTGTTCATCGTCTGAGATCACACCTCCTTTATTCAGACATCTCCTGTTAGCTACATCCAGTTATTTCTCAATCTTTATCAAATCCTCACCAATGTATGACCTTGACAGGATTTTGTGGGTAACTGGGAGCATGTGGTCGGCCACCCTTTCCTCTCCCAAACTACAGAGGCAGAGAGTGACGCTGCAGCCTCCAAATGCAAAATGCAAAATCCTTGCACATTGACAGGGCTGCTCTCCATGTATATTCATTACTCACACTCAATTAGAGACCCAGAGGAGGCGGAAAAGCGGGCCTTACCTTGTCAATCTCAGAAGAAAACGTCTTGTGAATGTTCCATCATGTTTCATTAGGTCGATTCAGCCAAGGGCAGGCCCATTTTCTCTTTCCCACCCAGCCCTCCCTCTGACACCATGCCTGTCATCACCAGCTGCCACTGTTCCAAGGAAGAAATTTTTGGTGGGAAAAGGGGGTAGAGAAAGACTCAAGGTAGCAATAATTTTTAGCTTGCAAATCTAAAGATGTTCCTCCCCCAGCAGAGCTGTGTACAAACCCCACATGTGTGTACTGGACAAAGCAATATTGTCTTCACTCTTCATTGCTGGTGTTCACACACCTTGGCACAGAGTTGGCACATGTCCGGGATGTGGCATTTCACTCGGCATCTATGGCATTTGTAGCAACTCATGTGGCTCAACTATTCCTGTGTCTCCCTTCATGGCATGGGCATCTGGTTGTGCCACCATCTTTCTCACCTGCCCTGGATGGATGAAGCTTGCGGGAAGGGGTTGTTTGTGAGCAGCATCCTCGGTGCTGTGCTGTGGGCAAAACCCTAGAGGTAACTGGGCCAGGAGGCAGGAGAAAGGGGCACTGAAGGGAGAACTTTTGGGGCAGGCAGAACACAGGAGGAATCAGTTCTAGGATTCGATGCTACAATAGGAAGACTACGGTTATCAATAACTTAGGGTAGGTTTCAAAGTAGCTAGAAGAGAAGA
Source organism: Chlorocebus sabaeus (assembly GCF_047675955.1). Taxonomy (NCBI): domain Eukaryota; kingdom Metazoa; phylum Chordata; class Mammalia; order Primates; family Cercopithecidae; genus Chlorocebus; species Chlorocebus sabaeus. The sequence continues at coordinate 88,516,916 of NC_132906.1, forward strand.
ATTATAATGTCTCCAACACAAAGAATTGTCGATGTTTGAGGTGAGGGATAGACCAAGCACCCTGAATTGATGATTATACATTGCACACATGTATCAAAATATCACTCGTACCCCAAAAGTATATAATTATTATATATGAGGCCGGGGGCAGTGGCTCACGCCTGTAATCCAGCACTTTGGGAGGCTGAGGCGGGGAATCGCCTGAGGTTAGGAGTTTAAGGCTAGCTGGCCAACATGGTGAAACCCCGTCTCTACTAAAAATACAAGAATTAGCTGGGCATGTTGGCACAAGCCTGCAATCCCAGCTACTCCGGAGGCTGAGGCAGGAGAATTGCTTGAACCCGGGAGGCAGAGGTTGCAGTGAACCGAGATTGTGCAATCGCACTCCAACCTGGGCTACAAGAGTGAAACTCCATCTCAAAAAAAAAAAAAAAAATTATTATATATGAATAAAAAACAAAGGAAATGGAAAAAATTGTGATGATGGTTGCCCAACTCTGAATACACGAACAACCATTAAACTGTACACTTTCAATGGGTGAACTGTAAGATATGTGAATTATATCCCAACAAAGCTGTTTTTAAAAAATAAGAAAGGAAACAGGAGGGAAAGAAGAAAAAGAGAAAGGAGAGAGGAGAGAAAAACCTGCTCTTCATTTGATGGTGGATGTGCGGGCAGGGACAAATACAAAGTGCATCTCAGGGTGGGCTGCTTGTTTGAAAATCTGATAAAAATGGGTGTCTCCGCTCTCTGCTTCTTCCCCACTCCCTTCCGTGAACTCCTGGGCCATGCCACTCTCCGGCAAGTGCTCTCCCAGCTGCAGAAAACAATCTCCTATCCCCGCCTGCCTGCCTGCCTGCCTGCCTGCCTGCCTGCCTGCTTTCCTTCCTTCCTTCCTTCCTTCCTTCCTTCCTTCCTTCCTTCCTTCCTTCCTTCCTTCCTTCCTTCCTTCCTTCCTTCCTTCCTTCCTTCCTTCCTTCCTTCCTTTCTTTCTTTCTTTCTTTCTTTCTTTCTTTTCTTTCTTATCTTTCTTTTCTTTCTTTCTCTTTTCTCTTGGCTTACCTTCCTGTCAACTGCCCTATTTTTTAAAAAAATCAATTAACTGATCAACGAATTACTCAGCAATTATGTTTTGCTTTTTGTCTTCCTGTAGCGTGCTCCTGCCCTGATCCTATATGATAGTAGCTCCTGATTGTAGGAATGGGCCATTGCCTCTCCACCTCCCCGGGAGGATCTGTTGGGGGCAGAGGGTGATGTCTGGAGTTGGGGGACATAGATTGATGTCAAGGCTATGCATAGCCCATTGTTTAAACTGGCTTTTAGTCGTGATATGTAATTTATTTTGATATATTAAACAACATTTTTAAATGCATGAGATTTTTACATTTGTAGAAAGGGGACAGGGGTTTAAAATAAATGAATAGTACTGAAGTATGGAATTGGAGCAAGGCAAACAAAAAGTACAGGGAACAAAAACCTGGAGAAATTCTGGTGAAACCGGGAACTTTACCTGCAACAACTGTAACCACTTCATTGTTTTCTGTGCACAGTGATGCCCAAGAATCAAGGCTAGTTATTCAACTTCATGTAAATAGCATTCCACTTGCTAGTGTTTATAATGTACTGAGCAATACTAAACATGGAAAATCTTTGTGTCATGATTGTATTAATTCTACCAAAAGGGCTTTATCTCTCCACATTGCACACTATCCTTATAATAATCTTTAGAGAATATTAAAATTGTGTCAGATTGTCTTTTTTATGTTAAAATTTAAAACATGTATTATTGAAGAAAAATGATAATTAAAAATACATTTAGGATTCAAGATCTAGAAATATTTTTTAAAACTACTCTCAGTAATTTAACAGAGTTTGTAAGGCAGAGTTGACTCTGTTGAATTCTTAGGTTTTGCAAAGTGAAGACAAGATTCGTTAACCTTCCCATGAAAATAGAAGCATGCGTTACATCACCAGTTCCAGTCTGCTCCCGGCTGAAGGTCAGCTCCACACGTATGCTGCCCCAGCTCCTCTCCAGAACACCCATCATATGCCAAGACTTTGATGTATGTACTTTCAAAAAGAGAAGTGCATGCTTAGCTGGAGGGAAGTGGATGACAGTGGCTGGGCAGCCAGAATTGGAGCCAAGACAGGCCAGGTTGACAAAGGGCAACTGACATGCACTGGGAATAAACAAGGTAGCCTGGGTCAGAGGAGCCATCTGCTGCACAACTGCAGATGCAAAATGCACATGCATGACACCTGTGTCATCTTCCTGCACCCTTGGCAGGTGAATGTGACCAGCCCTGGGCCAGCGTATTAGTCCATTTTCATGCTGTTGATAAAGACATATCTGAGACTAGGAAGAAAAAGAGGTTTAATTGGATTTACAGTTCCATTTGGCTGGGGAGGTCTCAGAATCATGGCAGGAGGTGAAAGGCACTTCTTACATGGTGGCGGCAAAAGAAAATGAGGAAGATTCAAAAGCAGAAACCCATGATAAACCCATCAGATCTTGTGAGACTTATTCACTACCATGAAAACATTATGGGGGAACCGCCCCCCTTCAAATTATCTCCTACCAGGTCCCTCCCACAACACATGGGAATTATGGGAGCACAATTCAAGGTGAGATTTGGGCGGGAATACAGCCAAACCGCATCAGCCACTGTCGGGGCAGAGGGCACACAGAGGCTGCCCTGACCTGTGCTCTGATTCTGTGAGTGGTTTTGCACCACAATGACAGGTTGTTTTGTCAGTATGCAAAAGAAACACAGAGGGGAAAGGGACTCCTTCATATACAGATTTGTTATTTAATTGCTTGTTAAAATGTAATAGGACAAATCACCACTTCCAAGACAACAATGAGATTCAAATGAAAATCGAATCAATCCACATCTATTGAGGCCAATAATGTACCTGGTTACTGGGAGTAATGAAAAGATGATGGAGATATTGATTCTGCCTTCAAGAAACTTACAATTTAGTGGCAGAGGTAAGACCTAAATACATAAAAATCTTAACGAAAATAACACTAAATGCTTAGTGACATTTTAAAAGTATGTTGAGACAGTCCCTGATTTAGGAACATCTAGAAGATTTCCAATGTGCATAAACCCTTTATCTTACTGTAGAAACAATTATCTATCCCAGAAATTCTTGGAGAGCTGAAGGTGCCCCATGGAGGCCCCCCCAACCCCCTTGGCAAAATCCTGGGGTCCTGGAAGAAGCTTTTGGAGTCACTTAGGGAAGGAAGTTTTTGCTTCTGTTGGGGACAGTGTGTTTCCAGTATCCCAAATTGAAACTCAGAGAACATGTTCATATAGAAACAACATAAAAATAGGTGGCCAGGTCAATAATAGGTGACAGTGTCAGATTGTAATTAAATCATAATTTGTGCTAAATAGATATTTGCAGGAGTAGAACAACATTTTTGATGCCAATTTTATTTTAAAATGTGTTCAAAGTACCATATACCTAGTTTCTTTACAAACACACTTTCCAGAAATGAGCCAATGCGTGAGCCAGGGCTGACCATAAAAGAGATGTCATAGGGAGTCCTTGATTAGTTGCCAAATTAATAGCACTGATGTAAGTTGTTATTGCGGCTCAGAAGCAAAAATATGTCTCCCACACCTAGGATGGTCAGGAAGAAGCAGGTACTGAGATCTGGGGGATGAAGGATCTAAGGTACTGGACCTCTCTGCTCCTTTAGAACAGGTAGAGTGCTTCTAGCCCTCCAGAACCAAGAAGAAATGGGATTTGCAAAAGTCCCTTTGAAAGGGAGGGGTTTCCCTTTCAGGCAGGTTCCTTTCCATTTCACCCGACTTTTTCCTTTAAAAATGCATCCAAAGAAGAGCAAAACTCAAACAACAATGATTAAGGACCAATATCTAATATAGGAGGCGAGGGACCCAGAAACAGAATTTTGTATTGAAAATTGTTATGTTTCCCATAAGCCAATTGAGACATGTATTTCCTAACACTGATTATATTAAATATTAATTAACTAGAATAATTATTAGCTTAAATTGTTTGGGCCAGGTCCTCTCTGGTTTGTAAATTACTAACTGGCTATGAATCATAGATTAAGGGACTGCCTCACTTCTTTTCAGCATCTTTCCTGGATACCTAAGGGCCTAACAGTTAACAGGGGACCCCTCTGCCTGCCCACCCATGCAATGATCCCCATCCAGGGCAGAACAGACACCCTCAGTTGCTAATCTAGGGGTCACCTCCTCCCCAGGAGCCCTGAGTCCTCTGTAAGGAAAGGCAGATTTACTCATCTCATCTATTAAGAAGACAAGAGAGCACTTTCCAGAAGATACCAGCAGCCTGGCACTTCACTCTCACATCACAGCGCTCTGTCGGAAGGATTTTTTTCTGAAAAGGTGCTTCTTATCTTGTTTTCCTTTGAAACCTCTTCAAAGGGGAGCTCTGACCCAGGCAGGTGGTGGAGATGTGAGATAAGTCCTGTTTCATGGTGCGGAGTTCTGAGTCGTGAGAGAGTGCGGGCTCAGTGCGGCCTGAGCTGGATTCCAAGCTAGCGACTTTGCGGGCACAGTCTGTTCTCTAAAAATAATAAAAATAAAAAGAGAGCCCGGTCAGTGTCACCACTTTGAGTCTCTTCTGGATTTTTGAGGTGTAATTCCTCATCAGCAGCTTTGAGGCACCTTTTTTTGTTCTTCAACTAGGGCTGGCTCTTTGAAATTTGTTGACTGTGTTTTGATTTCAAAACTTTATCTCAAAAGCTGTGTCTATGGTGTCCATGCACAAAGTTTTGTGAATAGTTATTATTGTGTGTCAGTATTAGTAAATAGGGTGTTATGGGAATGGTAACTCTCATGTGTTTTACTAAGTTAAAGTTTATGTATATTGGAAATAGATCTTGAAAGAAGTATTTTTAGAGGATAAAATCCTAACATATTGTCAGCATTGACTTATTTAGCTATATTATATAGCACAGCTAAGGGACAGTGAGAAAAGGTAGGTTGATTGGCTATCTGTGATAGATTGCATTTGCAGGTTATAGCACAAATTATCACTACTCTGCTACATCTTGGAAATGCAGTTTCTTCAGTAAATATGGAATGCTTCTTTAAGGTCGAATCTATTCTTCATTTTCTTTCTTTTTTTTTTTTAAACACAATAATCAGGGCTTTTTTTCAGCTCTTACCGCAGAAAAGTTTTTCTGCAAGAAAAGTATTTCTAGAAGATGGCCAACGTTATTCCTATTAGCAGCTAACATTAGAAAAGAAATGCAAATGTGATTGCATCTTGTTGCGTGGTAACTGGAAGTACACACATTTGGGCAGGGAAAACGTATTTGACAAAATGATCTGTTTTGGCAGCTCCCCTCCCCCTGCCTGGCCTGCTGCGTGTACTCGTGTGTCACATTCAGTCTTGTTTTGAGTTGAAGGATCTGTGGAAAAGTGTGTGCGGCTGATTCCCAGTTGGGAAAAGCTCATATTGCAGAGCCCTGGGATGGTATTTCTTACAGTGTGGTCCATGGGAAGCTGGTTCAGGCCAGGCAGCAGCTCTAATGAGCTCGGCCTTCTCTGGTGCCATAGCTGGGAGTTCTCTAAGATAGACAGACATGATTGCTTACACTTTCTTCTCATGAAAAAAAAAAAATTAGAAAGAGAACCCCTGGGCTTTTCTGGACATGATGATTAGTAAACCAACAAAGTCTAATTCTCACTGCAATTTTAGTGTTTTTTGTATGGCTTAGAGAATTTGGCAACATCTCCGTAAGGGGGACTAATTGGAAGCAAGGCAATATTAAATTGGTCCACACAGAGCCTCACAGCAACCTTAACCTAGGAAGTCTCTTGCTTGAGTAGAATTTGGAAGTACTGGTTTTTTTTTGTTTTTTGGGGTTTTTTTGCTGCTTTTGCAGTATTAAAATGAGACAAGACAAGCAGGTGAACACATCTCAGAGTTCTGGGTCAGGCATGCCACCATCGTATAGGCAGTGAAAACCTGTCACAGTAGAAATGTGGATTGAACAGGAACTAATCCAGAAACGAATTAGTAGGCCTCATGTGTTTTTACAAGGTGTTTCAAATTGATTGGTTAATCCTCATGACATCTGGAGTGAGGAACTACAGAGAAAAGCCCCACAGAGGCTTCAACTGAACTGGGATTAGAACTCAGCCAGAGTAATTAGTCCACTAAAGCAAAGAAAGCAGAGAGGGAATTTCTTATATTGTACTTGGTTGATAGATTTCAAGTGATGCTTCATTTGGGGGAAAATAAATTTTGAGGATTTTAAACCCAGCTAAGGTACAACTTTGAGACTACATTTTGAACAAGGTAAGCAGTGTGGCCTCTGAGTCTTCATGATGTGATTCATGTGGAAACATTCCCCACTTCTTTATATTTATCTGGCTTCTAACATCGTTTAAGGATGAACTCAAATGGTATCTCATTCGTGAAGTCTTTTCTGCTTATAAAAGTAGTTATGACTTGCTGCTAAGTATTTTAGTTCTTATCTTTAGAGCAACTCTGTGAATACTTTAAAGATAAAAAGAGCTGAGATTAAGAAAAATAAATTGCTAGTGAATGTCAGAGTTAGAATTCAAACTAACGAATGTTGAGTTATGCACGTCTTGTGAAAAACCAGTTTCCTCTTACCCTATAGGTAATTAATCTACTCTTTGCTTTAATCTTGATCATTATTTAAATATTTGTATATTGCTCTTGCAATTTGTTAATGTTGCAGTTCTTTGAAAGCAGAAACTAAAGTTATATTTTCAATGAAAACTTCCTAGTAGTTGGCACAAAAGATGACTTCACTATTTTTTTTTTTTAAGAAAGAGGGTTTATATGCTAGCACCAACACTTACTCTTACCACAGTTGATATGGCCCATGTGTGGTAGGAAATGTAGAAACTGTTTTTATGCTCGGTCCTGTTCTGAACATTCCCAATATGCTTTTTATAAGATCTTCACTCCAGACCTGAGAAGAATTCTTGAGAAGCTGCAACACTTTGTATGGAGAGACTAGCACGGAAAAAGTTCATTAAGTAAATAAAAGATTGAATGCAAAGATAATCCTTACATAGAGAGCCTGCACTTTCTTACAATAGAGGAAAATGTTTTCTGTCTAGCCAGTCAGGTTGCATCTGTGAGAGTGCGGTTTCTACTGCTGTGTAGAGAAATTTCTGGATAAAGACGCTTTCATAGCAATACTGATCTCCACTGCTTGAAGAGAAAATACCATTTGGGAGAACTGGTGGAATGGCAGCGCTCTGCTAAAGTTTCTATTATTCTCAAGAATGTGTTGATGATCATCTTCCTTATCTTTAAACAGTTACTATGTTTACCTCCAAGTGAATTTCCTTTCTCCATAGAGATGCTATTTTGGTAGCGATCCTCTTTTCCTGTACAAATGTCAAAATCTACTTAGTAAGGAAACAGCAATGAAGTGCTTCACTCGAAAACTACAGATGATCTTGAAGAACGCAGTTCATGATACAACCAAAGTCAACATAAACTTGAATCTCCCAGAGCGGAGGTAAAAGCTGTTACGAATCATCCAGCATTCAGTGTGTGGGGCAGAGAGGGAGAGATAAGCAGAGAAGAATGGCTACGTTATGATGCTTGGTGTATGAAGTAGAGAGGAATGGACTCGACATCTGGCAGTACAACATAGTTTTGCAGCACAGAGAGCTCAGTTTATTTCACTAACATCTAGGCTACATTTGGAAAATGCAGTAAAGAGAGAAATATGTCCAGATATTCCACGACTCCATTATCCTTCACATATCCTATATCATGCATGGACAAAAGAATGATAGAAATGGTTTACCACTTAGATCCCTAAAATTCATAAATGCATAGAATATCGAGTTGAAAAAGATTTTAGAAATTCTTTAGGTCAGGTTATTCTTAAAGGGGATTATCAAATCTTGCCTCCTGCATAAGAATCCCCTAAGATCCTTGGGTTGTGACTTAATTCTGATACAAGGTGAACTAAATAGCATTGGTTCTGACTAATGGACTCATTCATTTATTCACCCATTCATCCAACAAAAGTGTTGAATGACCCCTGTGTGTCCGTTTCTGTGCCACTGGTTTCCAGGGAGGTAATGAGGAAGAAGTCAAGGGCTACACCCTTGGAGAATGCAGGGGCTAGGACAGGAATCTCACACATAAACATTTAATTCTGCTACACATAATGCTTGTTAAAAAGTGAGTGTTTATAAAATGCTATAGAAATGCAGAGAAGGACATCATTTTTTCTGCTTGGCACAGTTGGGGAAAATCTTTCAGAAGTGGCATTGAAATCAGGACTTTGAAGATGAATGGATGCTCATCATTTGGAGAGAAAAGAGAAAAAAAGAATGATATTCTAGACAAGAGGAAGAGGCAAAAACACAGGATAGGTTAACAAAACAGTAAATAACTTGATACTACTTGAAGGCAGGTGGGAAGGTAGAAATGATATTTGCTGTGTAACTTAAGGCCTTGTCCGTCATACCTGTGGCAGCTATTTTAGTGTGTATGAACACTACATATCCCATTTCTTCTTTTCAGTCTTGAGCAGGAAGCGGTACTCATTTCCAGAATCATGAGGTATGTTATGTAAACATCCATGGCAGCCTTCACAAGAAACCTTATCTTCTTTGATTTAGGTAAACAGGAACCAAATGCTGACACATTATCAAAAACAAAAACAGCTGTCAATAATCACACTCTACACACCCACAGCATTTTTGACATTTAAAAAAGATTTAAAAATAAAAGCGGCTGCATTTCCTAAATAGATACTCTTGACACTGAAGTGTGTTACATTCCCTATCTTTTCTTTGTAACCCAGTTTGAAATCATATCTATAGCTCATGTTTGCACTTCAATTTTCACAGATCCTACGATGAGAGTCCAGTTGTTCCATTTGACATTGAACTTTAGAGTTTAACTTGATGGTAAAATCACAAAACAAGGGAAAAAATTATTTAGCCAAATGCAGACATCCTGGTTTAAAGCCGAGGGAATTTTAACTGTTCAACCTTAAGAGAGTTTTGAAAAACATGATGGCTTTAAGGACAAGTAGCAAATTTAAAAGCAGAATAAAACCCCATAAAATTTCTTTAAGACATACTAGTACACTTGGGAGCCATTTGCATCTTATTTTTGTGTTTGCGTTTTCTCTTTGAAAATATATTTGGCAAAATGCCTGCAGAATAATACCTAGGAAGATAATTAAAGCCATTTCTGTCAGCCTTTCCTTAATGTAACCAAGCCATCCATTTCTATTAGACTCAATTCTCTTGCTCTAGGACTTTTGCAAAGGTCAAGGCTCTGCTCAGTAGCACTTTTTATTTAAATAAAGTCACGAGTTTATCTCTATGTTGTTTCTCCCAACTCTCAAAAGCCTCAGTGATTCCCAACTTCTTTTTTTTTTTTTTTTTTTGAGACGAAGTCTGGCTCTGTCACCCAGGCTGGAGTGCAGTGGCCGGATCTCTGCTCACCGCAAGCTCCGCCTCCTGGGTTCACGCCATTCTCCTGCCTCAGCCTCCGGAGTAGCTGGGACTACAGGCGCCCACCACCTCGCCTGGCTAGTTTTTTTTTTTTTGTACTTTTTAGTAGAGACGGGGTTTCACCGTGTTAGCCAGGATGGTCTCGATCTCCTGACCTCGTGATCCGCCCGTCTCGGCCTCCCAAAGTGCTGGGATTACAGGCTTGAGCCACCGCGCCCGGCTCCAACTTCTTATAGCACTGAATCTTCTGATTTATCAGCCAGAATTAAAACTTCACATTTCTAAGATGATTACATGTCTTCACCAACAACTGCATGTGCCAATTTGTTTTCCTTCTTTTAAATACCATTTTAGAGAAGCACCATAAAAGCAGCCAAAGAGGTCAGGCATGGTGGCTCAAGCCTGTAATCCCAGCACTTTGGAAGGCTGAGGTGGGCGGATCACCTGAGGTCAGGAGTTCAAGTCCAGCCTGGCCAACATGGCAAAACCCTGACTCTACTAAAAATACAAAAATTAGCCAAGCGTGGTGGTGGGCACCTGTAATCCCAGCTACTAGGGAGCCTGAGGCAGGAGAATCACTTGAACCTGGGAGGCGGAGGTTGTAGTGAGCCGAGATTGTGCCATTGCACCCCAGCCTGGGCAACAAGAGCAAAACTCTGTCTCAAAAAAAAAAAAAGAAAGAAAAGAAAAAAAGAGTGGCTAAAGAAATAGGATGGCCTGTGGAAGTAAAAACTTAAGAGCTTAAGAGGCATGTTGGCATTGCACTACCCACACAAGCCCAAGCCAGTGACTAAAATATGTCACACAAAGGCATACTTGTCATGCATGAAAAATCTATAGAATTACCTCAATCTTCAGTTGGCTTTCTTCAAATAGAGCCTTCACATCAGAAAATGTGACGTTTTGTCTTACACTGGTTATACTGCTTATTCTTTAGTCCCTCTTTTTAATTTTCTTGTGAAAACAAGTTTACATACCTTCACATCCATTCCTAAGGCATGACCACCATCCACTTCCTAAACCCATGGAATGTAATGTACTTGTAGCTTTCTGTAGCATTGTGTTTAATAAATGCTTATTAACTCACTAAAGAAAGAAAAAGGAGCCTCTGATCTTTGTATGAATTTCCAATCTCTCCAGTTTTTTAATAAGAATAGAGCATTTCTCTCAGTCCATTCATTTACATTCTATGGTCGCCAAGGGCTGATGCCTTCTTGTTTAACTTTGACAACTAACAAATACTAGGCACAACCAGAATACAAATTATTTTACTGTTATTAGTGAACAACACTCACTGTGCTTAACCGAAGCTTATTGTTCTTAGGTAGCTCTAAGTGAACTTTAAGCAAGTATTTATAACCACTTACAATAAACTAGGAAACATTCTTAAGTAAAAGCCTTTCTTCCCCACAAATATATCTTCATTTGCTCTTTGGGTTTTTATAGAAATATGACTGTTTCAGTTCTGGTAATGGTACTTTTCAATCAGGTCAGATCTTATTTGAAAACAAATATTTTTTAAAAGGAGGATTTGCCAAACCAGAGTCATCAGTGCCTCCCCTTGGAAATCTCATTTTGGAAAGGTTTAATAGTTAAAACATATTTATGGTGTCACAAGTTTAAAAATTTGATGCCTAAGTATGCATTTAAAACAAAAAAGGTTAGAAAGTATTAAAAGTGAGACAATCTGACAAGTAGACATGAACAATGACATATTGGAAGGATTATTCCAAAACAGATCACCAATGAACTGCTGCTGCTGCCTCTTTGAAACTCTGTCACTATCCCTGAGAAGAAGAGGAACTCTCACCTGGCAAAGTGGGGGGCGTGTGGAAGGATGGTTTCCTGGGCAGTCCTCTGCTCTCACCATTTTGTCACCATGATGCTTTCTCAACTATTTGTTATTCATCATAACTCCTTTTATTTTGTCTTTACGGTTGTTTGATTTTATTTTTCTCATTTACCTTTTGATATTATTCTTTTCTAAAAGTATTATCTTTCATTCATTTAAAATGATTTTCATTTTCTTAGATTGACTTGATGAGACCTTCATATTGAAGATAAAAACAAGGAAACTTTGAGTTATCATAGGTGAGTTTCTCACATTATTCTCAACAGGCACCTTTTCTCCATCTTTTTCTGCCATTATTATTTCTGTCTACTTATTTTCTCTAGGATCCATTTTTTAAAAGTTGATCCATGGGTAAGCAATTCCATGACTCGGCTAGTACAAGCTTTGCCTAGAATTCTTATTTCATTTCTCTAATGTCACCTAGCAATGCGTATGATGCTAGAATCATATTAATAAAGACTGAAGAGTTGAGAAAGAAAATTGTTCATCAGATTAGCTTGACTTTCCTGGAACACAACAAGCAACTCAAATGCAGCAGATAGAAACTCACAAGTAGAAAACTTTCAGGCACCATATGCCTTTCTTACAGAGAAGTTAAAACCTGAAGAAATGTTCACCTGGGAGTATTTTTACTAACATTATCCCAAGCACTGGTCCTGGGCCTTGGTCCACGGGCCTCTGAAACCTTTCAGCTGATTTCAAGTCACCATGAACACACACATGGAGGACCAGTTTCGTTAATTATTGGTGTCCTGGTGTTTGGGGGTGGAATGGAAATTTTAACCCCTGAAAATTACATGACTACTTCTTTGTATCTGTTAAAGTATATAACTGATTATAAAGTATGGCTACATTTGGAAGCAAAAGTGACGTTTTTTTTCACTGAGTGAGGGGGAGAAACTCACATAACCTGAAAGAAAGTAAAGTTAGATAATATTTAAGGGACTATGTCTCACTTCTCTAGTGAATTCACTGATATGATAACCTACCTGTAAGTAGCTATGACCAATGAATATTAGAAAGGTGGAGGGCTTCCCAGTACTGCTGAAACTAAGCTCCCAAGCTAGAGTTGGTATAAATTGGTTTGTTTGTTTAATTTTGTTTAGAAAAGTTGTACTAAAATTGGAATAGTGAAAGCATTGCTACTTATTAATTGCTCCCAATCTGAATATACTTTATTTTAATTCCTTATTCTAATGTTTAACAGATAAAATAGACAATAAGAATTTCACTTTGCAGTTTTCAAACTTTCACAACCAAGAAAAATGCATGTACAACATAAATAATTATACAAAAAAGACTACTTGAGTAAGTTATCAGTGTGACCAAGTTCGCATTATTGTAACTGGATTCACATTATGACCAGTTCGTTTTTCAACATAGCCTCCACATATATCCAACACAGAAAATGAAATTAGAGGGATAATCATCTGTTTTGTGACACAATAAAATGTGGTTGTAATGGAAGTAGTTTACTTAAATAAAATGTTTCCATTACAGTTCAATGTAAACATTCAAGCCATATCTATGTCTGAATTATTCATTGATAGAGCATCATCCATGCTCCCCTAGATTAATGGGAGCACATTCTCAGTGGTCCAACTCAGTGACCAAAACATAATTTTAACAAGGTAGGAGAATGTAGGAATTAGACAGTTTGCAACTGTCAAAACATTCCTGGCCTTATTCAAGGGACCTTGAACTTTTATAAGCAGCCTTTTAATTTCAAGAAAGATTGAAAAAAATCCCTTGTAGTTTTGTGTATTTGAATTTTTTTTTTTTTTACTTCTTGTTTTTAGTTCTAGGGTATATGAGCAGGATGTACAGGTTTGTTACATAGGTAAACGTGTGCCCTGGTGTTTTGCTACACATATCAACCCATTACCTAGGTATGAAGCCCAGCATGCATTAAATCGCCAAAATCAATTGCAACGAAAGCAAAAATTGAAAAATGGGATCTATTGGAATGTTGAATTTTGAAATAGAGTCTCTCCCAAGCACAGCAAATGTTTTTTAAGTATTTTTGTCATGTAAGGAAAAGAAATTTTTCTTTAATCAGCATATTCCATAAAGTCAGCAAAAGGTCACTGCATAAGGATATCAGATTATTTAAGGCCAAGGTGTAAAAAAATTAAAAATACACTGGTGAGGGAAAAATCAAAAAGGTAATTAATATGGTAAATAAAATATTTCCCTGGTAAAGGTAGCTAGTGAACAGGCAGACACCAAATCTCATACTTCCCCCAAGTGTGATTAATGTAACTCTGAAAGAATATGTCTTAAGCATCCCCTAAGAGGACACTTTTCTAAGGATGAGTGACTGAAGGTGTGTGCATGTGCCTCTTGGCGTTGGCTGTCCATCTGGTGGTCTCTCTTTGGAAGATGTTGATGTTGATGCCGCTTTCTCAGTGCCCTCCTCATCCACCAGTAGAGGCGCCCTGGGCTTCTGGGAACTTGGTTTCCCTCCTTGCCTACCTAAGTCTGGGTGTACAGGGTAGAACTAAGTCATTTACTCTGATGAGATTGCACTGTTCTAGCGTAAAGTGGAACATGATGAAAAGGATAGGCTTTTTTATTCCAAGTTCTATCCCTTGTAGTATAAAGAATAAGAGTTGAAAAGTGAAAGGTAGGTTATTGTAAAGTTTTGCTTTTTTTTCTCCTCATGAAGAATATTTAAGCCCTTTGGACTTGGTAATTTCAAGATGTCTGCAGCCCTGGAGTTTACTGAGAAGTCACTCATTCATGCCTTTTTGAAATCTTTTCAAAACCCTAAAGGAATTTGCAGCTTTTAATTAAGGGTAACTAGGGTTACAGTAAAAAAAAAAAAAAAAAAAAAAAAAAAAAAAAAAAAAAAATCAACTGACAATTAAAAACAAATAATTTACTAATTATTTATTTTTTACTTACACTTGTCAATTTTCACAAAAAGTTTGAGGCATATTCAATGTTAAAGCGTACCTAAAGTGAAGTAATTAAAATACAAAGAGACCACAGTTACATTAAAATAATGAAGAAAGAGTGAGTTGTAACTTAATAATGCTCAGGCACAAATTTAAGCCTCTGGAAATATGTTTTTTTAAAAAAAGGATTAGATTGGATTAGATTAGATTTGGTCCTTGGTGTCAGATGAAAAGAAAAAAGGACAAAGCAAAGTAGTGAAACCTATTTTTAATTGACTTAATTCTACAAAGTATGCTTCATACATGGATCCTAACAAAAATATATTCTGCTGGGTCATTTCAACCATGGTTTTGCAGAATTTCCTACTTAAATCAAAGGCTATTATGAGTCATCATCAGAACATCATGTTTCCCTCCATCTAAGTAGTTATTATAATAGTAATGTATGTGTGATTATTATCTGTGTTTTGAACTAAGGGAATGTAAGTGTTATAAGAGTAGAAACCAAATCTGCTTTTGCTCAACTTTATATTTCAGGGGCAGGGCTGGCATGGGGAAGCACTTACTAAAAATTTGTTAAGTGAGTGAAAATTATTCTAATGAATGTCTTTCGTACCATCCCCTCAAATCTCAGGACATTACATTAAATTTCAACCTGTGTGATAAATTTTATGAAAAAAAGTGAAAATAATGTAATCTAATTGCTTGGTTTTTGGATGATATGATTATTAAGTAATAAGGCTTGGAAAATCTAGAAGAATGTGTGAGTCAAATGCGCCTTAGATTGTCCCTTCAAGTATTGGATGGTAAGTTCTGGCAAGAGCTGGCCCACAGGAATTTGCAGTTAAATTTTCTAAAAACCAAATGCATCCACTGCTCAGTCATTAAAGAAAACTGTACACCAACATTAAGTGGAACATTCTTCTGTAATCCTTCTGCGTACATTCTTCTGTAAAAATTCAGAAGTTTGGGTTGTGTTATGGCCTAGGTGGAGAGCTTCATCCTTTTCCCTTGAAGACAGTGGTGCAAAGAGATGAGAAGGGGACTTGGGGGCCAGCCAAGCTTGAGTTGAAGTCCCAGTCCTGCCTCCTGATATTACTATGACATTGGGAAAGTATTCTTTGCTTAAGTTGCAAGTTGATGCATTGTGAAGTGTAGCAATGACACCTGCTACTTCTCAGAATTATGGAGGTAAAGTGACAATGAGTGAAAAATGTTCAACACAGAGTAGGGTAATACATAGATGTACATTTTTAATGGATACCTTCCTCAGGCCATCTGCTCAATGGAGGTGAATAATGCCATTCAGCTTCACCAAAAGTACACCTAATTCCCTGGAGGGAATTCTGTAACTGAGGTGACTTTTGAGATCAATAACATGGTTAGTGATAGTTTTCCAGAAGTTTCCATAATATGCCTAGATCTCAATCACTAGTCACTGAATTAAGAGTAAGTGAATAAGTCAATACATTTGGATCTGAAAGCCCTTGATTTGGGTTAAGCTGTAGCTGAAATAAAACCCTAAGGCCAATTGACATGGGAGTTTATTTGAGCTTTTACATTCTTTTTCCCTCATCTATGGGCTTACCTTTTAAAATCTGAGTTTTTGAATACCTTTGAAAATTAGTAAATTTCTGATTATAATTAGTTTTTTTCAAGCCAAAATGTATTCCATCTCCTTCTTGACATTGTACAGCACATCTAAAAACAGCCTCTCTATATGCCTGAGCTTAGGTAACGTGACATAAGCCTCTTGCCCAGAAATTAGGTATTTAATGGAAAGAGAAATATTGATTATTATTACAGCATATTTTCTGGTAAATTTTTGTATTACTGGATGCTAACAGGCATTCAATGAACTTAGTAAATTACATCATTTAGAAACAATCTTTATTCTATTTTAGCCTAGGTATCTCTAACTTGCATAATTGCTTTATTTATGAAAACTGGAATAGTCACAATTTCCTCTGTAAGAAATCTATGTTTCATTGAAAGATAAACAATTCTCTTTCTGTTCAGGAGACAGCTTTAGATTTTAATAACCTACACTCTCCCATCTGCTCCAACTATAAATTGTACATACAATTTATCATCATGACAGGATGATGCCGGGTCAGAATCATTGGGCAGGAACAGCATATCTAGAGTCCACTCTCTTCTGAAAAAGTCATCGGGTCCTTTGTCACTAAGAGCAGGTCATTTTATTAGTTTGGAGAGCTACCATGTGATACAGAAAGAAGGGGCATGCACTCCCAATAGATCTCAGACACAGTGTGACTATTTTAGAAAGAGATATGGCTGAACATATAAAATAATGCAATTGCACTGCTATATCAATTCCTAAATCTTCAAGCAATTATCCTAATTGTCTAAAAGGAGCACAAACAAATGATATATCCAAGCTTGGAATAGACAATATTTTGTATAAAAGGTATTTGAAAGCAAAATGGGTGTCTGTCTCACTATTTTGAAATGTTTGAAAAGAAACACGGATTGATGAAAATAAGAAGTTTGGGTTCTAGACACTCACTCTACAACCCCCCCCCCCAACCCAACACACACACACACAAATGGTAGACCACAAGTAGGCCTCTTTTAAAGTCTGTGACTTTGTACCTTTAAGAAGAACAGGCAGGAGTCCGCGCTGGGAAACATCAAGTGTTTTGAGATTCGCCTGGGGATCCTGCTGTGCATCACAGCTGTGATTGTTACCGTTTGTTTACTAATTCCAATAAAATATGAGATGCATTAAGTTACTAATCTTTTTTAAAAAATATCTGTTGTTTAAATCTTCTAGAAGATGGTGAATTCCACTGCAGAAACAGAAAATTTGAATGGCAAGAGAAAATAATAGGGATGTCCTGTGTACTTATTGTACGTCCACTGTGTTACAGGTTACTGGGGGCTCTGACCTTGGGTGGTCCTAGACCTAGAGCTGAATCCATCAAAAAAAAAAAAAAAAAAAAAAACACCTCACAGGGGAAGGTGGTCTCCACACTTAGTGCCAGTTTAATTAAGGTCCCTGAGGATCTGCAAACAAAACCAGAAGGAATCCATGGGTAAAAAGAGGATGATCAGCTTAGAAGGAGAGGGCTAGGGGAGCAAAGATCATTCATGCCCCTCCTGCCCCAGATTAAAGCATAACCTCAGCCTTGGAGGAACAAGATGGTTATCACCCAGTGGGTTCATCTTGCCCGCTGTCCGGAAAAGCCAGTTTACTGAGACAGCGTTATTGCAATAGAAAAACGTTTGATAAACACAGATCCATTTAAATGGAAAACCAAAGTTTTATTACTACTCAGATAAGTGTCCCTGAAAATTCAGAGGCTAGAGTTTTTTAAGGATAGTTTAGTGGGCAGGGAGGTAGGGAATGGGGATTGCTGATTGGCTGGGGCCGAGTTAAAAGCGTAAGGAATCAAAGCTGTCTTTTTGCACTGTCAGTCCCTGGATGGGAGCCACGAGACCCGATGAACCAGTTTACCCATCTGGGTGGCATCAGTTGGTCCATCAGAAGGCAGGGTCTAAAAAATACCTTGAACACCAATCTTAGGTTTTACAATGGCAATTTTATCCACAGGAGCAACTGGGGAGGTTAGGAATATTATGGCCTCTGGCTGCATGACTTCTGAGCCATAATTTCCAATCTTACGATGAATTTGTTAGTTCTACAAAAGCCTAATTCCCAAGCAAGGAGGGGGTTTGTTTTTGGAAGAGGCTGTTATCATCTTGGTTTCAAAGATAAACTGTAACTTTCATAGCCTACGCCCACGAAAGAACAAAGGCAACTTGGAGGTCAGAAGCAAGATGGAGTCGGTCAGGTCAGATTTGTTTCACCATCAAGATTTTTGAAAGGCAGTTTCAGCTGGGCTCAGTAGCTCACACCTGTAATCCCAGCACTTTGGGAGGCTGAGGTGTGTGGATCACGAGGTCAGGAGATCGAGACCGTCTTGGCTGACATGGTGAAACCCCGTTTCTACTTAAAAAAAAAAAAAAAAAAAAAAAAAAAAAAAAACTAGCCGGGCGAGGTGGCGGGCACCTGTAGTCCCAGCTACTCGGGAGGCTGAGGCAGGAGAATGGCGTGAACCCGGGAGGCAGAGCTTGCAGTGAGCCGAGATCACACCACTGCACTCCAGCCTGGGCGACAGAGCGAGACTCCGTCTCAAAAAAAAAAAAAAGAAAGAAAGAAAGGAAGGAAAAAGAAAAGCGTTTTCATTACCCTGCAGTCTCCAGACTTCAGAGAGTTGGGACATTCACTGGGCCCTTCCAAAGCTTAGATCAAACACCATCTTCCAAACATTTCTCTTACTTCTGTTTAGATTAATGTATTAAATAAGCTATGGAGAAATAATTTGACTTCTTAAGTGCCACTGAAAGGGGGAGGGCCATGTCCTAGATAAGGGGATAGGATCTTGTGGGTACTTGGAAGACATGGCTCCCTTGTAGATGTCAACTGTTTCTAGGGTTTGTGGAACAATTCACTGTCAATCTTCCAAGTGTGAATGTGCTATTAGAAATAAAATCACCTCTGGCCATCCTATATATTTTTATTGTTTAATCAGTTTCTAAAATGAAAAGACTGAGGATGAGATAGTGGAACCTGGCCACTCAAACTTCTTGTTGCCCCTGAGAGACTCTACCTGCACCCAGGCAGCCTCCAGACACAATAACAGGACCAAACTCACACATTTGACCACACTCACTATGGTCAAATGAGGGTATGGCTTGCAGAGTGAGTCTCCTTGATTTGTAAAAGAGCCTTATGGTCTCTTCTGGCCAATGATGCCTTTTCTTAATCTCTTTCAAATGCGAGCTATAGCTGTAGAATAAAAGGCGATGCAGTACAGCAGCCAGCACCTCAGACATTGCAGCTGGCCTGGGTTTGAATCAAAGTTCTGCTACATCAGAGCCTGCCTTAGCCCCTCTATGCCACCATGTTCTTGTCTGATTGTGCCTACCTCGTGAGTTTCTGGGAGGATTAACTGAGGGAGTACAAGAAAAGTCATTGAAACAGCACCAGGTGTACCATAGGAGAGTTGGTCTTGGGGTCTAGCTTGGGTCTTGTACACCCTAGAAAAGATTCACAGAGGAGGAAATTAAGACCCAGAGAAGCGGCATGATTTGTTTCAGTCATGCTGGCCTCGTCGAGGTGGAAACCCAGGGCTCCCAGTTACTGTCCCAGGTTCTCTCTACTCTCACTACTTGTTTTTAACTTATGTTACTATTAATACAAACAACAGAAACTAATTTTTCATGTTTTTTTTTTGTTCTAGGACATATAGACATTAGCAAGATTGTATTTATTTAAAAAAATAAGTCACTTTATATCTTTTATTTTCCAACTACAGGTTTGTGTTGTATCATCAAAGTTGCTATCAATTTTTTATGATCAGTTATAGAATCTGTGCTTACCGAATGGGATATGATACCAGAAACATTATACATGGTATACTTGAGCTGTCCTAGTAGAGAGATTATAGAAGAACGCGTACTTACGCTCGTAGATCTGAAAAATGACATCTGATTAAGAAATGTTACTCATACCATATGACTGGAAAAGATGGGAAGACAGAAGTATTAAAGGAATCACATTTTAAAAGAAGATATTTTTATTTCTTAGAGTTCAGCATTACCCATTTATTTTTCATCATAAAAGTAAGGAAAAATGTTCAAACTAATAGAAATAGCATATACTACTGTGATGAGTAAAACGTCTCCTTAACGTGAGTTTGAGACTAAGAAGTCTAAAATAAGGGGTTCATACTGAATCTGACCCTCCAATGACAGCAACTTCTTTCTAGGCTGTTTTTTCTCATTTTTCTCTGTTGTATCAAAATGAGTAAAACACTTTCAGATGATGTCTCATGAACAACTATTTCATATTATCATGCTTTCTTTTAAATGTCTTTACTACGTCTTTCTGCAGAATGGTAAAAATATAGTTTTAATACGCTCTTCCCACGCTACTGCAAATTAGCATGAAAAACATATTCAAAAAAGGAAAAATATTCATATGCATTTTCTATAGGTAAGTATATCTGCCTTCCTGCACCCAGTCAGGATAAAAAAAGAAATTATAATAGATCTACTCATTTCTAACAACCTCCTTGGACAGTTCTTCTGCTGAATTATAGTATTTCTTTCCACCAAGGAGAAAAACCAACCGAGTGTTAGGTTAGTTCTACGGACATGAACAAGCATTTCCCACAGGATGTGTGTGTGAGAGTTTGGACCAGAACTCAGACTGGTGGGAAATTGGAAATTAGATTTATGAGAAATTAATGCTGATTCTTAACTTTTCTCATTTTACAGCCCATTGTTTTCAGAAGAGTTTGTGTTTCTCATGGGCAAAGGAGAGAATCCAGAGTGAGAAGCTGAAGAAAGTGGGAAGTGCTAGATTGGCGTGATTTCAAAAGGTATGATAAGATGCAGGAGCTCATCAGCTGTGGCTGAGGCTACGCGTCTTCCATTGTGACACAGAGGGACATTGTAAGAGCTTTGAAAAGCAAAGGGGGACGCAACCAGGCGAATGTTCAGGACACTGGAGCTGCAAGAAAAACTAACAGCTGGGTCTAAATCAAACTGCTTCGCACCTCCCCTCCTTTTTTTCTTTTCTTTTTTCTTTTTTTTTTTTTTTTTGGTCCTTTCTGCGTGCAAGTGGGAAGGACCATAACAGAATTATTGTGTTTCTCTAACCCAGGAAAGGAAATGCAACACTGGCACATTCACCCTGTGAACAAGCTTTATTTTATTCCAGGGGAGACAAACTGAAATTTCAGTGTAGGCAAGATGGCTGTTTCTGTCCGTAGCAGAATGTAACTCTTAATCAGGGTTGTTTATTCACGCCGGGAGCACGGCAGGTCAGGCTGCTCACTTGGTGCCATTTGGTCTGCCCTGAGCCTTCCTGGACGGGAAGTCCTTAAGATTAAAGATTATATTTTTATGGTCTCATGCCTGCCTACTCCAAGCTATTAACTGAAGAGAAATGTAACTAAGAGTCAATTTGTAGAAAGGATATTAACGGTCTTTTGGGTGTGTCACGATGAAAAATAGGAAGGAATCAAGGTGGAGTAATGGAGAGAAGAAAGCAGCTTGGTTATTGTTGGGAGTATTGGAAATAAGAGTATTTCTGTGTGGAAGCGGAATTGTCATTCAAAATCAGTATTGAATATGTAATTAAAACAAAACTGATAAAGAACATAGGATATGAGGATACTAACAGATAGGCCATATAAAGGATTTCATCTTACTTGCAGTGGCTGCCTTTTTCAAAGCACTCTTTTTCCAAAGCAGTATCTTGGCAAAGGGAAACAAGGAAATATTTGAAATAAAGTAAGGCTGCGTGTGTGAGCGGGAGATAGAGGCTGTATTTTTTGTTTGTTTGTTTTTCAGTTGTCCTTGATGCTGTGACGTATCCTACAATTGTTTAAATGGAACGCATTTTGAAAATCTCGTTTCTTCATACCAGTCTGGTGGGTGACTTGTGGTTCTGCATTTCATAAACATGCCCCTTGGGTTTATATTTTTGCATTTATTATTTGTCAAGGTAAGGTAACAAGGCGTTACGTATGATTAAATTGCATTTGAAAAAAATTCTTTTGGCTTTTCAGAATGAGTCCTTGTTAATAACAACAGAAAATTCATATTTCTTTCCTATGCATGTTGCATCTGTGATGGTTTTAAGGCTCATATCTTTGAATATATATAAGTTTTGAGAGATGACTGAAATTTTTGGAACTTTGGATGTGTCTGTACATGTGCACATTGGAGTATTCACTTCAATGTGGAAATGAAAACTGTTCCAATATTATCCATGAGGAACGTGTTACATTTTTGATTCCTTCTAATCCTCTGTGAACCTTCAATAAGTCACAAGTGGAGTCATAGAAATAGTAACATAATCCTTCTTATAGGAAATAATTTCATTAATGTAATAATTCAGTTAAACAATTGCTGTGTTATCAGTAAAGCAACTGCTTATTAATACATAACAGTATTTATGTACATTAATCTAATGTTCATCTGAAAACTATAGGATAAAAAGTCTGGCATTAATAAAATAGATCATTTCTAAAGGAATGTCATAATAGCCTAAGGTTTTGATTTGGGAAAATGAAATTAGTTCAAATTTTTAAAATACTATTTGATTTAAAAGCAGATACATATTCTCTTTAGAAAATTTGAAAAAAAAAGAAAAAGAAAAATGCAAAGAATAAAATAACAGTTATCCATGATCTCATCATCCGGTAATAACTCCTGTGAACATTTGGGTTTGGCTAATTTCAGCAACTTTTCTGTGCACACAGAGCTCTTTAAGTAGCTCTATACAAATCTGCCAATGTCAGTGGCTTTCAAAACAGGATTCTGTCCCGTCATTTCTCTTTACATACTATAATGAGACTATTTTCTAATTTCATTGTTCTTCCATCATTTACATTATAGTGTACTTCATCAGCTTTTTATTGTTGGCCGTTTAGTTTTATAATTTTTTTCATAGCAGGTACTTTAAATGGGAAGTTATCATCATGCTAACCACCGTGGGCTCCTGACAATGTAGCTGTGTTTGAGGGGCAGTTGGAGATTGAGGACAATACATTTTTAGACCTTTTTTGGAAAAACTCCTTTTGTCTTTCCTCCCCTTGTTTGTACCTAGAGCTCCACACTCTAGATTTCCTCGTTTAAAATTCTCTCACTGTTCTCTTCTATTAGCTAACATCAAACTGCTAGATTGATTTTGGAGTTTATACTTTGGAAAAAAATTAAACAATTGTCTTAGGTACTGCTATTTGGCTCATGTGGGCTTTTTAGAACCTAGATATTATTTTCATTCATTTTTAGGTGCATCATGTCAATACCTAAATATTATCATAGATGATCCTTGTGCAAATTTCCTCAGACACCCTGAATGCAGCTTCCTTCTCATTTGTAAAGGCCAATTTTGCACTTATCTGACAGGGCTAAGAAAGTTTCCTTTCCTGTTATTGCACTCGTTTTTGTCTTTATATGTTTTGTTGTTGTTGTTGTTTGTAAATAGAAGGTGGCGGTTTCATGCCAGGGTCTGAGAAGCCCGGCTGGTTGGGGACTGAGGCTATTTTCCTGTGAACAACTGGAAGGTTTGCTCTGTGTCCTCCTGGAATGTGCTCTCCAGGGAAACTTTCTGGTGTTCAGATCACTCCTGGCTGTGTGAATCTTTGTCCTCATACTTCCAACCACAGTTCATGCACGTAACCATTGAAACATGAAGCAGATTCCATGGTAAGCAAGAAATTCTGGAGGTTTTTTGAGTCTCATCCATAAAAGTTTTTCTGTTGTCCTCTGCATCACAACTTAGGCCAACGTGGCAGCAGTCTCAATGTCATCATTCTCCGTATGTATACTTCATTGGTTTACCACCTTTTATTTTGGGAAAGAGAAAATGAGGCGTCACTTACTACTCTTAGTTGCTTCCCCATGTTTCTTTTGCTTCAGAGCCAAAATCATTAATGAACAAGTTACAGAACATGGGGAAAAAACAAAGTACCTGACTTGGTTGAGGCTCTGACAAGTATTCCTTATGGGAAATCTGTGAATGCACTGGGTGGATTCTCACAGGTATCAGTCTGGGCCAGTGCATCGTTGCCAGAAGACAGTGAATCGACACCCAAGATCTGAGATTGCTGCCAGTGCACAAGAAAATAGAAAAAAAAGAAGCCCAGTGATAAAAGACATGTGGAATTTTGTTCATCTGAATGTAGTAAGTTAAACAAAGTCAACCGCAGTGATCACAGAGTGAAAAAACAACAAACAAAAAGCTACCCAAACTAATTAAAATTTTAACACTCTCCCCACCCCCACCCTCAACCCCAGCAGCTTTGATTGACACTGCATAGTTAAGCTTGTCCATTTGTTTTTAAGGCCAAAGTTCCCACAGCATAAAAATAACACAATAGCCCCTGCTTGGCAGCTTGTGGACAAGTGCAAGGAGCTTGGAGAAGCGCTGATGGTTCTATTGAAGAAGCAGCTGTTTGTGTCTTCACTTCTGACCCGTGGCCGCACTCCGGGCTGGCTGTGCTCAAATCTCTTTCACTCTCCCGCTCCAAGCGGCTTGCTATTCACAAAATAGAAGCCAGGCGTGTGTTGGTTTCAGCTACTTCCAGAAGCATATGCAGCAATTACCTTCAGAGGCAAGCATGAGATGAACTTTGAGTGGTGGCTGGCTTTTAGGATGGTGGTCCGTCCAGGGAGACTTTTATTGCTGGTAATCCTTTTAGATCTTCAGCATCAATTGATGGTCTGTACTTCAAGCTATTGTCAACACAGATGGCGCTGGGTTTGGAATGCCAGAGACAGACAAATCCTGCCTGTGTTTATCCAGTTTTAACTTTTGTGCTAAGCGATTGAACTATGAATGCTAGCAAAAAAAAAAAAAAAAAAAAAAAAAAAAAGAAAGAAAGAAAGAAAGAGAAAGAAAGAATATTTCCATCAGATGTTATCTGTTCATTGTGAAAACTAATTAGGACACCTACACAGACTCAGAGATAGGCTAATGTTAAATAATTATATATATCTATACATCCATATATATGCGTATAGTATATCCATGAAACAAAAATTTTAAAAATTAGATTTGTTTTGAAATCCATTACTCACCTCTTTATATAGTACTTACATTACCAATAGGGAGAGTTTGAAATAATTTATTTTTACAAATAAAAAATGTACCTTATAGAACTTGTCCTGTGGAGAAGGAAAAGAAGAAAGAAGGGAGGAAGGAAGGAAGGAAGAAAGGAAGGAAGGAAAAAGAAGAAAGAAAAGAAAAGAAAGAAAGGAAGGAAGGAAGGAAAAAGAAAACAGAAAGTAAAAGAAAAAAGAAAGAAGAAGAAAAGGAAAGAAAGAGAAAGAGAAAGAAAGAAAGAAAGAAAGAAAAGAAAGAAAGAGAGAGAGAAAGAAAATGTGCATGGTTCTATTATCTTAACAGGGTCTTGGGAGCAGTGGTTTTGGAATTTTGTACATAGGAGACTCACAGGACAGGTTTGTGAAAGATGTGAATTCTCTCAGACACAAGGACTTTGTGTCAGGCCAGGAGTTCCACGTTTGGTCAGGTGCCTGTGACTGTGATGCAGGGCTGAGGACCACACTTGGAGAGAGAAGCCCTGCATGGGTGTTTCTAGGCTCAGCTCCAGTAGGGGGTGGGGGGTGGGGTAAGGGTGGGGGGTAAAAGTGGGGAGGGGCGTGAAGGTGGGTGGGGAAGGGAGGAGTTCTCAGCCAGTTCCTTCCTCACTGAGTCTTTAATGTACACATCCTTCCTGCTGCCCAGACCAACTGTCTTCCAAACTCCTCGCCCTTCCCCAGCCAGCTCTTCTCACCTGGGACGCAGTATAGAGCCACTCTCCTCTCCCAGACCTTCAGTCTGCATCCCTTCCTTATGTTAGATGATGCTTCTTAGGATTTGTCTCCACCAAACACTTTGGGCCTTTTGAAAGTTTCTTTTTTGTCTGTCATTCTGTGAGCTACTTGAGGGCAGTGACTGTTTCTGTCCTCTCTGGCGTGCCTGAAGCTTCCCCTGGTCCCTGGCAGTAGCAGGTGCTGCATAAACGTGTGTTGAATGAAAGGTACGTATGAACGGGGATTCACCAAAGGACAGAGCCTACTTCATAAAGGAGCCCCGTTGAAGAAGACTTGCAACTGTGGGCTGGAGGACACTGAGAGTCACTCCTCAGGTCTCTCCTTTCAGAACCACAGTGCCTGCTCCAGCCTCTGGCGAGTGGCCTACAGGGCTCAGCACTCAGTGCTTTGCAGGACTTAGTTTCCTAGGGAAGTTATAACATTTACATTAGAAAAATAAACCACAGAAATGTATTGTTTCATCATTCTGGATGGCAGGGGTCCACGATCCAGGTGTGGCAGGGCAGTGCTCCCACTGCAGGCTTCAGGAGAGGGTGCTGCCTTCCCTCTTCCAGCTTCTGGTGGCTCCAAGCATATCTTGATTTGTGGCTGTCACTCCACTCTCTGCTTCTGCCTTCACAGCCTCTTTACTCCATGTTTCTCCTCCATGTGTCTCTCATAAGGACACTTCTTATTGGATTTAGTGCCCACCCAGATAATACAGGACAATCTCATCTCAAGATTCCTAATTACATCCATAGGACTCTTCTTTCAAATCAGGGCAGAGTTTCCAGGGTTGAGGATGTGGACATATCTTTTGGACCAGGATGTCATGAAGTTTGTGGCAGTTTCCTATGGTAGTTCTAGAAAATTATGCCCAGGTATTTCCCTGAGAAAGGGAGCTGCCTAGTGCAAGCCTATGCCCCATTCCTGTGTGCAGACCCTAGCCAGCGACTGTCTGATGGCAGGAGTGTATAGAGTCCAGCCCCTTTGCCTCAGTTGGTGACAACTCTGAAGGGTCATCTCACCCCAGAGCCCCATGGGAAAAGCTGAGAATC
Organism: Chlorocebus sabaeus; assembly: GCF_047675955.1. NCBI lineage: Eukaryota > Metazoa > Chordata > Mammalia > Primates > Cercopithecidae > Chlorocebus > Chlorocebus sabaeus. The sequence goes on from NC_132906.1 coordinate 88,543,570, forward strand.
CACTGCACTCTGTTACTCAGCTCTGAGCCCCTGTGGCATAGGCTGAGAGTCCACTGTGCTTTACCACTCAGCTCAGAGCCCTCTGGGACATGCTGAGGATCCACTGTGCTTTACTACTCAGCTCAGAGCCCTCGTGGGACAGTCTGAGAGTCCACTGTGCTCCGTTACTCAGCTCAGAGACCCTGTGGGACAGTCTGAGGGTTCACTCTGCTCCGTCACTCAGCTCAGAGACCCTGTGGGACAGTCTGAGGGTTCACTCTGCTCCATCACTCAGCTCAGAGACCCCGTGGGACAGTCTGAGGGTTCACTCTGCTCCATCACTCAGCTCAGAGCCCTCTGGGACACGCTGAGGGTCCACTGTGCTTTACTACTCAGCTCAAAGCCCTCGTGGGACAGTCTGAGAGTCCACTGTGCTCCGTCACTCAGCTCAGAGACCCCGTGGGACAGTCTGAGGGTTCACTCTGCTCCATCACTCAGCTCAGAGACCCTGTGGGACAGTCTGAGGGTCCACCGTGCTCCGTCACTCAGCTCAGAGGCCCTGTGGGACAGGATGAGGGTCCTCTGGGACTCCATCACTCAGCTGCCCTCTGTGCTGACTCTTGGGGAACACTCCAGAGGAGACCCCCTCCATCCGTTTCACAGGATGTTTGCTGCTAACTCGACCTAAGGCATGTAGCAACTTATTAAGCCCAGAAATTTTTTGGAAATATCATTTATTCTTCTACATTATCTTGTTGAATTCAACCAAGAAGATATATGCTCTATGCAAATTGATGACAGTTATATCATTGTAAGTTAATATTGCAATCGTTTCTACTTCTTCAGAAAACCATACATACTCATTTACACATGAGAGTTTCAAAGACCCTCTATTTATCATCCTTTTATCTGTACATTTAGGAAGCTCCCCAAAGTAAATTTTTTTCTAAGGATGAAAAATCCAGATCTTGGGATCAGACTGACCTGGGTTCCAATCCTGGCTTGGTTTTCTGTAGCCTTTCTAGGCTTCTACCCCTTCTACCCCTTCTCTGTGATATAAAGATAATGCCACCTGACATGTAGTGTTGGGGTGAGAATTCAAAGGACCACACAGGTTAATCCTTAGCTCAGAGCCTAGCATGTAGGCAGTACTCAGAAAAGACTGATTATTGTTGTTCCTTTGCACCCCTGCCTCCAGTGGCCCCTGAGTGTCTGTGATGATGGACTGTTGGGGGAAGCTGAGCTGAGATGCAGGGCCCGTTCATGCAGCAGTCTCCAAATCCTAGTTAAGTTCTGCTGCAGGGTGTGGAGTGGGAGGCAATGAACTCACTTTTTTCTCTTTTGATCTCCAAAAGGATTCTCTCTGGTTTCTGCCTGCAGGAGAGTTTTATCAGTGTGCCATCCTGGACACCCAGGGTATATGAACCTCCATGCGGGATGCTCATATCCCTCGGGGCCTGTTTTGAGACCAGGAGTTTTGTCTGTTTGGAAGTGTGATAACCTCTGGCACCAGGGTCTCCTCTGCGGCTAGGCAGTAGCCTGGCACCGGGGCTCCTCTGCAGCTAGGCGGTAGCCTGGCACCGGGGCTCCTCTGCGGCTAGGCGGTAGCCTGGCACCGGGGCTCCTCTGCGGCTAGGCGGCTGCCAGGAAAGCTGGGGGCCAAGTTCTGTAGTCCTGAAGTAATGATGCCCCTGGGAGGAGCGTCAGGAAGCAGAAAGCCTACCAGTTACTCTGCCTACCTGGGCGGGGGGTGTGTCTCCAACACTGGGACTCGAGTCACCATGTTTAATCTACACGGGAACAGTCTTTCAAATTCTAGCCCCTCCCCGGCTCCTATGTTAATTAATTTAAATGAATGATGGCCAAATTTCCTCTTTACTGTATGTAAATGTGGTATAGTCTAAGTTTCTGATGGTCGGCTTGTCTATATTCAGTAGTAAGAAAACTGAAAATATTTATTTATTCAAAAACAGTATAAGGCCTGTGTGATCTTCTCAGATATTTTGTTTGCGTCTGTGAGCTCTGTTATTGAAGAATAACGTTGATGTGGTAAAGAATGCAAGTTTTAAGTGTACACCTGGATGGATTTTTATAAATATACATACTTAATGTGACCAAACCGCAGATGGAGATAAACCCGGAGTCTAACGAGCCTCCATCTGTCCCTCCCTGCCAATATCTGCCCATCAACACACCCACAGTCCTGACTTCTATTATTTTTCCCATCATTTATTTTGATCCCTGAGAGCTTGTTACGTGTTATTGTTGAACTCTTTGATGTACATTATCTATGACAATTAGTACTATATTTTTTAACACAGAGAGAAAAGAAGGCTTGGGAAAAGTCAGTTTCTTGCTGAAGTTCATGGAGCTGGTGAGTGACAGGCCTGAAATGGAACGTGGGTCAGCTGATTCTGGAGGCCAGTTGAGCTACCCTGCTTCTCCCAGTAATTCAGATATTAAACAAGAAAGATAATAGGAGGCAAAAATTGTCAGTGAGTTATTCAAGGTGGTTAAAAGAATTATTTCCTAAATATAATATTCCTTGTACTTATGAGACCTTGAACTCCAAGGTGAATTGGAAGATGTTTAGCAGATCTATAATAAGAATATGATAATGATACTTAACCAGTGCTGTTCTAGGTACCATCTCACATGTGTTATCTTCCTTAATCATCCTGACACAGCCTTCACAGGCAAGCACTAATATCCGCCCTATTTCACAGGGGAAGTACAAAAGCACAGAGTCACTAAATAATTCACCCAAGGTCACGGAGCTAGGTAACTGGAGCATCCCAGGTTTTAACCTGCAGCTTGAACTCCTGAGCACTGTGCTATATATATTTTTTCTTTTCCATGTCAGTTAAAAATAGATAAAAACCATATGACTCAAGAATGAGAATTACAGAATATTCAACGAAAGTTGAAATACGAATTGTTTAGCTTTTTATCTTAGCATTAATATCTAGACATGCAGAAACTAGTTATTTGCTGGCCGGGCGTGGTGGCTCACGCCTGTAATCCCAGCACTTTGGGAGGCCGAGGCGGGCGGATCACAAGGTCAGGAGATGGAGACCACGGTGAAACCCCGTCTCTACTAAAAATACAAAAAAAAAAAAAAAAAAAATTAGCCCGGCGTGGTGGTGGGCGCCTGTAGTCCCAGCTACTCAGCAGGCTGAGGCAGGAGAATGGTGTGAACCCGGGAGGCAGAGCTTGCAGTGAGCTGAGATAGCGCCACTGCACTCCAGCCTGGGCGACAGAGCAAGATTCTGTCTCAAAAAAAACACTAGTTATTTGCTGAATCGTATGCGTACCCGTTAATATTCCTGATAATGTCAAGTAGATAAGAGTTCTAGAACTAGAAGAATTGAGTTAATACCTAAGGATCCAGGCTGTATTTACCATCAGGAATACCCTTGGAAATTAGGCAATTGTGGTCAGAAATTGCCCAAAGAAAGCATCCCAGAAGTCTGGGAATGAGTGGATGTACCTGGCGAGCTGACAGAGCTATGTGTAGAGGCTTATGCGAGGCAGGGTTTCCAGTGGGTATGCTGGGTAGTGCCAAGACATGATGCTAAGGCGGTCTCTTTCTGGTGTATAATCCAACCGTTATCACCCATGTCCATTTCGCTTGTGAACTCGTCTTCATTTCTTATGAAAGTCAGACTTACACATCCTCACCTCTCCCCACCCCTCTGAACTGAACCTCTTCCTGGACCTGGAAATCTTTCCCATCTAAACTGAAACACTATGGCTACAGGATAACCATGAAGGGATCTGTGTCCATTTTCATGATCAAATATAAAAATTTCAAGTGCGTGCCTTGTCCCTCGAACAATTTTCTTCCAATGAAACCTCTCTCAACTTAAAATAATTTATGTGTGTTGAAGGTGAGGGTGGGGGCCCCAATCATTCCCCAAAGATGTCAAAGAAAATGACAAAGAATAGGAAGCTAAGTCTGCACAAAACTTTCTGTGTATGCACAATACCCATTTCAACTAAATTTTCAAAATGTACATTAGCTAAGCCACTTCCTGAGGATCAATTACCCAACAAGCTGAGAATAAATTACTCCTGGGGCTCTGACTCATGTGGTAAAGATTCAGATTTTTAGATTTAAAGGGAGCATGCTAGAGTCAGAGAAGGAAACAGAGCTCCAGTTGATTTTTTTTTCCTGATCAATTTATTACCACACACACAGACACACAGACACTCTCTTTCTCTTTCTCTCTCTCTCTCTCTCTCTCTCTCTCTCTCTCTCTCTCAGTAAGCCCTAAGATGCACACCAGAAATGATATGGTTTGGCTGTGTCCCCACCCAAATCTTATCTTGAATTCCCACATGTTGTGGGAGGGACCCGGTAGGTGGTAACTGAATCACGGGGGCAGATCTTTTCCATGCTGTTCTTATGATAGCAGATAAGTCTCACGAGATCTGATGGTTTTGAAAAGGGGAGTTTCCTCTTCTCTTGCCTGCCGCCATGTGAGACATGCCTTTCACCTTCCACCATGACTGTAAAGACTCCCCTGCCACATAGAACTGTAAGTTCATTAAACCTCTTTCTTTTGTAAGTGTCCAGTCTTGGGTATATCTTTATCAGCAGCATGAAAACAAACTAATACAAGAACCGTACATAGGAAGTGATGAAATACAGTGTATGTGCTAAAGTGTGATAAAGAAATTCAGAGAAGAGCAGGCTCAATGTGATCTGGAATACTCAGGGACACCTTATGGGGAATATAGAATTTGTGTTCATCCTTGAAGAATAAGTAGGATTTGTGTGGGAAAAAAAAAAAAAAGCAGCAGTGAGGTATTTTGGTGAGAAACGGCATGAGCACAGATAGGAATATGGTTCTCGTTGGAAAGTATAAGACTAATTCAAAAATAGAAAGGTTTCACAGAGGGTTTATGTTGGACAATGTTGGGTTTATAAATCTGAAGCCAAGCTATATAGTTCCCAGGATTTTTAATGTCAGATGAGGAATGTAAACCTAATTGCAGGAACACAGAAATGTTTAAGTTGAGAATTAAGGAATGACTCGATGAAAGCAAACTTTCAGTATACTTTTCCTGGATCAGTCGCATAATAGACTTTAGGCAAAAAGATCACTTTGAAAGCTTTTGAAATAAAGGAGCAAATAGAAGTGGCACTGGAAATAGAAAAAACAGAGAATGTAAGAAATATTGTCCAATAATAAATGTTGGGGAAGGTATCAAACAGGATGGATGAATCTGATAAATCCCAAGATGTTAAGCCTCTCCATTGTTTGTGAATGCTACACACACACACACACACACACACACACACACACACAATGGCAGGGCTGGAAGCTTCATTGGTTGAAAGGTGGCAAATTCAACTGTATCCAAATTAATCTTGATATACCAGTTTTGATGTCCTGTATTCATGCCCTTAAGAACAGTAAATATTGGTAGCAAAGTGAGAGATGTCATGGCATTTTGAAGCAAAGGACAGTACCGGTTAGCTGGGGGCATATAGAAAGGTTCTGAGAGCTTTTGAGAACGCAAAGAAGAATCTTTCCTCATTCAGGGAACTTTCATTAGGTTCCAGCAATGTGCTAATCATGGTACTGGGTATTAGCGAATACAGATTCCTTCTCTTAAATGGCTCATCATGAGAGAAAATGACTTGAGTTGTACCAGTTGTAATCACGTGGCAAGCCCTTTTATAGCAAGTTCTGTAGAGAGAAAAAGTGCCTGTGTGTTTGTTAAGTAGGACATTTGAGAGAAGGTCTCACCATGGAGCATCCAGAAATTGGGTTTTAGTATTTCTCTGGAAAGGTAAGAGAAAAAAGCACTTTTTAAGAGGAAAGAATGGCAGATGTAAAGACTAAAGCGAATAAACAACTTGTTGATTTTGTAATTATCAATTGCTTGTGGCCGTTGACAAACTAACAAATATAGTGGCTAGGTCATGGGATGCGAGGCTAAAAATGAGCAGGAGTTTATGTGCTGTACAATGAATTTTAGATTTTAGTTTATAAGTGATAAGGAGGCATGGAAAATAGGTTAGTTCAAGAGTGAGTTGACTTTTTCTGAGTTCCAAAATGATCGATGTGGTGTTGGTATGAATGGTGACTTGGATGGGGCCCCACGATTATACTGTTAGGAAACTAATGTTATATAACTCATGGAAGGAAATGACATGATTTGAACTGGAAAAGTGGCTATTAGGAAGGACAGGAGGTGTCAGACTTTCAGTGTATTTGTGAAGTAGAATGGACAGGTGTCTGCCTCTTGTGACGGTTATAGGAAAAGGCAGAATCTAGCCCTTTGGTCATTGGCTCGGCCCTTTCGTCATTGGCTGTTCTGTGTGGTGAGACAAGGGACAGAGAATGAGAAGGCTTACCTGCCTAGGGCCAACATGGGGCAGTCATGAGTTCAGTGTGGGGCATGTCAAGTTTAATGGGTCAAGTTGGCGATGTCTAGAAGGCAACATTGTGTATTGGTCTGGAACTTAGAAGAGACATCTGAGTGGAGATGAAGCTTTAAAAGTCATCAGCAAATAGGTGATTGAAACAGGACCTGTGTGCATTCGTATGTAGCTTAAGAAGATAAGAGGGCTGTGTGCAGAGTCCTGGGGACACCAACATTCCAGGAGCTGGGAACCCAGCAGTCTTGGTGTTGGCCCTACAGATGATATTGTTCTAACCCATATTCCTGAGTTATATTCCCTAGCTCAGACTGACCTCAGGTAACACATCTATTTAAAATTTATACTTTATTTTTCCTTCACTTTTTTGTTTCTAATAATGTAATAAGTGGAACCAGGATATGGAAAAATTCATTCTCATATTGCTGATCTCAGCTTCTTAAATTTTATTCTTTTTGGGTATGGATCAGCCTCACAGATTTTATGAAAGCTGGCCTCACCACTTTTGGTGATCTGGCGGTGTCAACAGGTGGGGAGGTTTGCTTAGAATGAAGGAGAGGCGTTTAGGGAGTGAGAAAGAAGCAGCTGTTAGTTAAGTGCTCTTATTGTGCCAGATTCTTTGTGTTCATTGACTCACTTAGCTCCTATAACTACTTGTAAAGTGGATATTTTCCCCAGTTTTATGGATGAAAAAAATCAAGACTAAGTGTGTTGCTTGGGATCACATAGTTTGTAAGGACTGTAGCTGAGTTTCACTCCAGAATTGCCTCTTGCTCTTTCAGGGATAGATTGGGATTTTTTTTTTCCTGCCTTTCCTTGAACCTTTACCCTGTGAGTCTTAATTAAGCCAAGCTAATTTCTCATAACCTTCTCACCGGGTCGGTGAAAGGCTGTGAGATTGAACATAGCTAAGATAGGATTTGGAAACAAAGCTCAGACTGTGATTTCTATGCCACATTTTATGGCATAGAAGAGGACCTGGGGACCTCAGAACTATTACCCTCCAGGGGATCTGTTTTGTGTCCTGTGAAAGGATTGAGACATTTAGGAACAGGAGACTGAAATGAGCTAAAAGCCACAATCTCATTCCTCTAGCGTTCCTTTCTTCCTGATGTGGGGTTTAATTTTCAAGACATAGAATCATAACCTATAATATTAAATGTAGGAAGGAAGCACTTTTTTTTAACTTGGAGCAATAGCTAACTAGTACAAAAGGAACTATGGTGAAAAGTGAGTGCTGGCTTTGTCCCTGCTGGGTGAGGTTGCAGCTTTCTTCCAGGCTGAAGAATCATTCACCACTCAGTCTGGCTGCAGCATTTGTGGTTGCATCTCTTAATTTCTGTTGCCTCCTCTTTGGTTCTTTTTGCCTGTTTAGGTGTGTGTGTGTGTGTGTGTGTGTGTGCACATGCTTGTGTGTGAATTTCATTATAAATGTAGTGACATTCAGAGGAGAGGCAGAAATAAAGGCACTAATATAAAACACAAGTTTAACAGAATTTTTATCTTTAGAAATTCTTTTCTTTGGCCTCTTCCCTACTTTTCTAACTTCTTGAGTTCAGTTCTTATCTCATTTATTTTTATTCTTTCTTTGTGGCAAAGAAAGAAGTAAATACCTAAGGCAGGACTTTTTTCCTGAAAACCATTTTAGCAATACCATGTCTCCATTATCACTATTTTCAAGAGCCTTTACAGTGTGACAACTTCTGTTATCAATAGTTGTTTAAGAAACACCTTTAAAATTTTAAGTGGATGGGTTTTTTTATTTTGTCCTTTTCAAAATACATTTTTTTTCACATTATGGGTACAAAACATTGCTTCCTCTGTGTAAGTCCACTAGTGAGGCACCTTAGGATTTCAGATATTTGAACATAACATGACTAACAACTGTTGGCTCTAGCCCTTTTCCCAGCTCCAGTTTTCCACTGGAGTGAGCTTGTGTTTTTATCATCTATAGAGCAAAGGCCTAGGAAGTAGCCACCTCATGATTCTTTAAGATTTTCTCAGTTCAGGATATGGCAAATTCTGAAACATTACAAGTTTACTGTCTTTGTGACAATGCAGACCCAAATAGTGTTTCATTGATCTTACAATAATAATGTGATTCTCACATTTTGAAATTAAAAATTTTTATTTTGGCATTCAATCTCCTTCCTTTGTTGATTTTTGAAATCCAGTATTGTTATCAGGATATGTCCTATTGATGACAGTTCTTCGTCTTTTTGCTTCTAAGACATAGTACATCACTTCTTAGACAAATTATAGAAAGTTTATGGAGCCTCTTCTTTTGGGACAGGGGTACCAATTATTTATGTGTTGGATTTTCTTTGTCAGTCTTTCATTATCTATCATTACCTATTATTTCCTCTGTTGTCCTTTTTCAGTTCTTTGTTCATTTCATTTTTATTACTTTTTAAATAGTATTTTCCATGGCCTTTATTAAGTATGCGTAAGTGTCTATTCTCTATTTTGCTACCTCTAATGTGGCCTTCATTTCTGAGACAGTGTTTTAAATTTTTCACTTATTTCCTGATCTCTGCTAGCTTAGGTTTCAGCTTTCCCTGTTTTCCTGACACATTTCCCTGTACTTTTTTTTATTAATTATGTGGACCTTTTTTATAAATAGAAGCAGTGTCATGGTAAGATTTCTTAATGTGTGTGTGGCTGTATATAGTCATTCTTTTATTTTTCTTTTAATTTGCTTGTATTGTAAACAATGGGTGTTTGTTTGCTTCATTTTTTTTTCTTTTAATTGTATAGAGCAGTACTTCCTCCTTCTCCCCCTTTTCCTCCTCCTCCTCCTCATTTTTCGTTTTTGAACCAGGTGAGTTCAGGCTAGGAGAAATTCTCCTTAGAAAAGAGAATTGTATGTATAATTTAGTTATTAGCCTCTACATGTTCTCATTTGTCAGAGGCAGCAGCTAAAGGGCTGCCCACAATACAGGGAGTCTCTTCTCCCCTGGCACGCATCTCCAACTCCCCATTCAGCCTTCTGCCTCGCTCCTCATTTCTTGTTTTTCTCTTTTGAGATGGAGTCTTGCTCTGTTGCCCAGGCTGGAGGGCACTGGCAAGATCTTGGTTCACTGCAACCTCCACCTCCTGGGTTCAAACAATTCTCCTGCCTCAGCCTCCCGAGTAGCTGGGACTACAGGAGTGTACCACCATGCTCGGCTAATTTTTGTATTTTTAGCAGAGACAGGGTTTCACCATGTTCGCCAAGCTGGTCTTGAACTTCTGAACTCAAATGATCCATCTGCCTCAGCCTCCCAAAGTGCTGGTATTACAGGCATGAGCCACCGCACATGGCCCTGCCTTGCTCCTCTTTATAGCCAACCAGAACTGAAGCAACTCCTGCCATCAGCCCTTTCCTGTGGCTATAAATGAGAGTGTGTGATGTGAGGGTTACTTTGAAAGAATAGTGTTCTCCTGTCTGAGTCTGAAATTTGCATCTACAGACATTCCCTATATATATCTTCCAACACTCCTATTTGACCTTCACTGTATTTGGCAGTCTTTTCTCAGGTATTATTGATTTTCCAGGTATTACTACTTTCTATAGGAATGGAATGTGCATTTTTAAAAAAAATCCTCCTCATTGCTTTTGGGTGATCATGCCAGGAGAAGAGGCATATACTGTCCTGTCTTCTGTCTTATAAATTGGAGGTAAAAATGGAGCTTAAATCAAATAATTAACAAGGTGTATCGTTACATACTCAGAGGTAAGTAAGGATGAGCTAGACATTCTTTCTCTTCTTAGTAATCTTACAATTTGTTAAAGTGGCCAAGAAATGCAAATATGAATGGAAAACTAACCCAATAATAGGCAACATATGAGTGCTACCTAAAGGGACAATAAGAGTTTGGGAATTTGGACCAGGTAAAAGTGGCTGAGGTCTGCCGTGGTCACGCATGGAAGTTACTCTCCATTTCCTGCTTTACTCTCCTGGAGGAGGCTGCCAGAAGTCAGAACAAGCCTGGCTCTTTCCACCTCCACTCCCCGCCTTTCTGTCCAAGGCAGCAGCCACTGCAGATAGTGAAAGAGAATCCCCCTTTGAGAGAAAAAGGTGGAGCAACATGTTTTCATGAAGTGTTTCCCAAATAATGCTTGGCCCTGAGAATCACCTGGGAAGATGATCACGATGGATGCAGGATCTCCAGAGAAGACCTGGGATTTGTATCATTCACAAGGGCGCAGAGTAATTTGGATAATCAGGCAATTTTGGAAATCCCTAGCCTAGGAGACAGAGCACTACGCTGGAAGGGAAGAGACCTGTATTTTGTTTCTGGCTTTGCTGCTAACTAGGTGTAGAATTTGGATAAGTTTCAACATATCTGAGCCTCAATTTTCTTGTCTATAAAAGGAGGGAGCTTGGCTTGGTGATGTCTAAAAATCACTTCCAACTTTAATATTCCATGATTCTCTAAAACATACAGCATTTTTATAAAATTCTATAACTTCCTTATAAAAAGGAAAGGGAGAGAAGAAGGATCAGGGACAAGGGACTAAGGAAAGGAAATAGAGTTTTTCCTTATAGACAAAAGGAATGGAATGAAGCCCTTTCTCCTGCTATGTCTGAAAAAAGAACTTTTCAGAGCAGAGTTTCAGTAAAATTTCAGTTAAAAACAAAATTGCATCTCTTTACTGGCCCAGAAACCAAAAGTGCACATATGTTAGACATGGTTTGTACTGGAATGAGCTATGCATTCATAGAACATTGATTTTCTCAATAGAAATCATAAAGCGCCAATAGTATTATTTTCCCTCCCAGTGTTTGTGTATGCCAAAGGTAAGGGAAAGTCTTCCCTTGGTTGTTTTTTTGTAAGAATGACCTTTTTCTTACTTCAGGAGTTCGATTGGCAGGTCCCTACTAAGGAGGAAAAATGAATTTCAAAGCAGACCTAAAAAAAACCATTTTTTTTTTCTACTACTCTCTCTTGGCTTTTGTTGCTCCAGGTGTTACAGAAAAAGCACATTTCTCAACTGGTCTAGTCCCTAATAATGGTATTATTAAGATCCCCAAGCACATCTGATATCTCTCTTCCAGGGTCTAGGGAGCACCATTCATTTATTGATGCACAAGCCACAAAGGGATCGCATTTTGCTTTGTTTGAAGGCCCTGCATGTCCTTATTATTTTTGTTTGTAGAAACACTGGGGTACACATGAAAGGGGGAACAGGCAGACATGAAGAAGAAAACAACCCTGGAGTCCGGGTGCTGATTATCTTTTTTATTCGCTTGAAAAACCTCTCAGTGGATTGATTTGTGATTTGGATACCACTTCTCCAGCTCGGGACTCTGAAGTCTGTGCTCGTCATGCACTTCAGACAGTCAGCAGCCTGCTCGTAGGTGAATGATTATGATGGGGATACTAATTGGTTTGTTCCACCACCTTTTCCTTCAAAGTGTAGCAGGCTTGCAATTTTCAATGGCCATAGGGAACAGGAACAGCATGCGTAAGTGGAATCCACAAAAAATAAAATGACTTTACTGAATTGTCTCCAAATTCTCCTGGATCAAAAGTGGACTAATTCTAAAAGTGGGGACCAGCCAAAGTTGGGGTGAGAGGTGCAGTAGACAGAGGCGCAGGACCCTAGGGCTACTGTGCCACATATTTGTTGTCAGAACTGAAGGCGAGAGGCTGGGGAAGGCTGCGTTGCTCAGCCTGAGCTGTGTGATATCGATGTTTTGGACCAACTGGGAAACGTCCTATTTGGGAGGAAATTACACATCTGGAAAACTCAACTTGCTGCAAAAGCTATGGGCCTTTCCTAATCGAGCCCTGAGGAGCATGAACAATCACTGTCACCAATCAATTGCACTTCATCACAAAGGGAAATTATCATGCAACCGTGGATCATTTTTGTCAAAACAATAGATAACAAGCTTTGAGAGCAAAGCACAGCGGGGAGAAGAGATGGGTGGTATGAGACCACCATTCAGACACGGGTGTGGGTTACAGTAGGAGAAATAGTCATGAGTTATAAATGACCCACAGGAAGAGTGGATTACAGCACAGGCAGATAACTGGGGACACCACACATAAGATAAATCACAGTTAGTATTGTCCAAATTGATTTTGTCAACCTCATAGTCTCTCTTCCACTCCCATGGTAAAATGAAGCCCCATAAAAAAGGACTGGTTCTGGGGATCAGGGCCTTTGGGATTTTTGATATGCCTCTTGTTCACGCCACACCCCAACATTGGCTGGTTTCTCTGGTCCCAGACCCCCTTCCTCAGCATCTGTGAGCGTCTCACGTTTCCGCCCAGCCCACTGTGCACTGAGTCTTTGTCTGAACTGTTTTGGGTTTCCTAATTCTTTCCTCTGCCTGTGTTCTCCAGTTCTGCCTTTGTCCTAAGCCCCATCCCCACAGGACAGCCCTGGTGTAGCACCTCGGGGCTTCTGCTTGCCAGAAAGTTTTGTCTTTGTCAGAAGGACAAGCAGAATCTACAACAGGCGGTAAAATGTGGAAAGACTTATATTAATGGCACTGCTTTGCACAAATGTTGTGAACTCCAGGCTTCGAGGAATCATATGGAACCAAGGCCGACTTCATTCACCCTCCTCCCGCGACTGTTGCATGTGGCCTCTGCTTGTTTATCAGAGGAAGTTTCACAGCAGGGAATAAATTCAGGGTCACATGGACCCAGGACTGAATCCTTACTAGCTGTCTCTTCTGGCAAATCCTTCACCATCCCTGCACTCGGCTTTCTTATGGGTTCGTGGTAAGGGAGGAGTGTAGGTGCTAATAGTCACACCACCTGGGGAGTATGTGATGATGAATGTTGTCAGCTCTCAAAAAAAAAAAAAGTCATTTTTTATTATTCAGCCAGAAAATATTCCAGTCACTGAGGATATAAGAAGGAGTGATATGATTCCTTTTCGGACAACTTCCTGTTTTCTCAGGCACCTGCCCTTTGTACTTGGCTCACATGGAAGCAGTCATTGCCGATCTGTGAAAATCCCTGTTGCCCTTCAACTGTGGCTGAACCTGCTGTAGTAAGCCTGTGCTGAAGGATGACCTCTTCGACACACTCCAACAGCTCCTACTCAAATATTGCAGAGCACCGTCAGAGAAGCTCTGTCTCTGTCTTTCTCTCTCTCTGTAACACACACACACGTGCTCACACCACTTCCCCCAGTCTGCTCACAGCCTTCGTCGCCCCCAGTTAAATTCCTGTGTGCCTCCCCCACAGCTGTTACACATATTTTCCACAGCCAGTTCCTCGGCCTCACCTTGACTTTCTCCCACCAGCAGATGACCCTACTCTTCGGGTTTCTGATAAAATTTCTCACTCGATCCTCTAGGGTCTCAGTTTTCTCAGGACCATTTATAGACCCCATGTTTCTAACATCTGTGAATTAGACACATTCCATTTGTCGTAGCTTCAGAACCCCTTTCTGTTCTCCCTGCACACCAGTGTTTCCTGGTGCCTCCATGCATTTCCTCCTCCCCGGCCCCTGGAGAGAAATAGGCTTCCTCTTTCCTATCGGGTGAATCTTCCTACCTGGAGCTCCGTGAACCTTCCTCTCCCACCCTCTGCATTCTTATTGAGATGGCATCTCACTCACGGCCTGCTTCTGTGCCTTGTTCCTTCAGCCCCTCTCCCTCCACACCTTGTCTACAGACATGCCCAAGCCTTGCCAGATAGAATTGAACCACATCACACACACACACACACACACACACACACACACACACACACACACACAGCAATTGCATCTCTTTACTGGCCCAGAAACCAGAAGTGCACATATGTTAGACATAGTTTGTATTGATTATTCTGGAATGAGCTATGCATTCATAGAACTTTGATTTTCTCAATAGAAATCATAAAGCACTAATAGTATTATTTTCCCTCACCTTTGGCTTTATTTTTACTCTGTGATGCTATTATACTTCCATTCTAGCTTTTCCTTCAACCCCGTACAAAAACTTATTGAAAAATATTTCCAAGCATATGCATTTTATCAACTCATATGTAGTTGGTAAATACATAATTGTATATATATAAAAGATATAATAAAACTAAAAATCTTAAGCAAATTGCAAAATATTTTACTAATATCCATTTCCTTAGGATTTTCTTCTTAATATCTATTTTCTACTTTCACCATTTCAATAAAATATGTCTACCCAAAACTACCAAAGTCTAACTGTAAAATCTAATGGTATTTTGTAGGTTTTTCATCCACTGAAGTTCTCACCCTCACCTGTCTGCTGCTCAACTTTAAATTAAAACTTTATAATCTCCCTAGTACAATTTGCCACATTCTTGATCTAACCCAGGGATGGCCAAACTTTTTCTGCAAAGGGCCAGATAGTAAACATTTTCAGCTCTGAGGACCATATGGTTACTGTTACAACCACTCAACTCTTCCAGGTAGCAGGAAAGCAGCCATAAACAACATGCAAAAAAAAAAAAACAAAAAAAAAAAACAAAAAAAAAAAACTGGCATGGCCTGCTCCAATAAAACTTTATTTACAAAAACAGACACTGACTTGCAGGCTACAGATTGCAGACCCCTGGTCTGATTGAATTTTAGCTCCTCTTCTTCCACATCTACCATTTCCAACGGGCTGAAAAAATGGTGCCCTAGAGATATCCATGTTCTCATCTCTGAAATGTGTACATGTTAGCTCATATGATTAAAGAAAACAGAAGTTCTTTGCAGGTGTGATTATGTTAAGGGTCTTGAGATGGGGAGATTATTCTGAATTGTCCAGGTAGGTCCTAAATGCAGTCACATTCATATCCTTTTAAGACAGAGGGAAAGGGGGCCGGGCGCGGTGGCTCAAGCCTGTAATCCCAGCACTTTGGGAGGCTGAGGCGGGCGGATCATGAGGTCAGGAGATCGAGACCATCCTGGCTAACACAGTGAAACCCCGTCTCTACTAAAAATACAAAAAATTAGCCAGGCGTGGTGGCGGCACCTGTAGTCCCAGCTACTTGGGAGGCTGAGCCAGGAGAATGGCGTGAACCCGGGAGGCGGAGCTTGCAGTGAGCCGCGATCGTGCCACTGCACTCCAGCCTGGGTGGCAGAGCAGGATCTGTCTCAAAAAAAAAAAAAAAAAAAAAAAAGAGAGAGAGAGAGAAAGGGAGAGTTGATGATGCCCACGCAGGAGAGGAGAAGGCAATGGGGCCAAGGAGGAAGACATTGGGACGACAAGTCTACAACGCAAGGAACGCCAGCAACCACCAGGAATTGGAAGAGGTGAGCAAAGGAGTCTTTTGTAGGGCATCCAGATGAAGCCCAGCTCTGGTGTGGGCTTGATTTCAGCTCCATAAGACTCATTTCAAATTTCTGGGTTCCAGAACTGTAAGAGAGTAAATTGACATTGTTTTAAGCCATGAAATTTGTGGCTCTGGGAAACTTATCCCTTTGCTACTCATGACTATTGTCTCACTTTTTAAAAATTTTTTATAAAATCTATTTTTTCCTATATGGACATTATCTCTTATTGAAAAATGAACAAAATATATATAATCATGCATTTAAGACATGGAAAGACAAATCAACATCTTAAAGTATACGAAGACAAACTTCAGGAGACAAACATTAAATATATTCAAAAAGTAATCGGACCCGGACTTCGCTTACAAATTGTTTAAATGGAAATGGAATTCGTGTTTAAGAAATGTTTTCACTGATGGAAGAATAAATCTAACAAAACCATTATGTAAAAACAGAGATTTACAAAGCCAATGTGTCTCTTAGTTTTAATTTTTATGTATATCCTACATGATGTTCATATTAAATGAAAATAAAGTTTTAAAAGTCTATCAGTGTATAAAAAAGAAATTCAGTTGCTCAAGTACTAGTTAGAACTTCATATTCATCTTTCTCCTTCGAGGTGCAGCTCGCAGGTTACACCCTCATGTACTTTTTCTTTGCATTGTCAACGACCAAACTCTTGGACATGCCCTCAAGTCACTGTGGACTTCAGCTTCTGAGTCATGTTTTTCCATCCTAAATCCAGTCATTGTCTTGTGATTTTAACACCAAAGAGGAAGTCCACCCAGTTAAGACCTTCTATCCAAGTTCCTTGATTAGAATCCAACAAACTTGGTCTTCGCTTGACTGTGTTTCAGCAATCCACTTCCGTGACTGCATTCTTGGCCTTGGTACCACTCTTAAAATTATTATACATTTGGAATATTCAGCTGAAACACAAAAATCTCTGGTTTGCCCTGCCTGTTCCTCTACCTCCCACTCTCCTCCTCCCAGGACTCCAGAACTGTGGACTTCATTCATCAATCCCTTGCCTCATTTCCTCCCTGTCCTCCCCTCCTGGTTTCAGTTCCTCCACAGATGAACCCCAGGGAGAAGCACTCCCACCTTTCTTCTGTGGGTCCTTCAATTCTCTTGCCCCCTTGTCCTTCCACAGCACTCAGGGTGAAAATTCCCAACCTTGGATCAGTTGTACCAGATTCTTCCTTCACAGAACCCAAAAGCCGTGGTCTCCAGCCTCAATCGGCTACTCAGCCACCCACCCATCGTTCGCTCTTAGGACTTTGTGTCCAGTCTTTTTGCCATCTTGGCTATTCTTCCCTGAATAGTAAGTTCTGTCTGAATTTTAACTCTTTCCTGGAGATCCTGCCACCACTTCTACTGTTTGTGGTGAGCTGAAAAATAAGAGTTCCGTGCTTCCCCCACGGTGTCCTGCATCTAAATATCTTCCTCTTTAATGTAGGCATTGCCTGCTGTTGTTCCTGTTGGCTTGTTTGTTTTTTCCTAGCTGCGACATACCGCAACCTTCATGCATCCAGTTTACAGTCGCTAAACTTTTCTTCTTCTTTTGTATGTGTTTCACTGTAAAGCCATATTTCTTTCATTTTCTTGTTTTAACTTTAATTTAGGATCCTAGCACAGGGCTTCACATTGAACCTTACTAACAGAGTAGATGGCAAAGCACAGACAGGCATCTATGGTTTTCAATCTGCCTTTTCACTTGCTGTCCTCCATGCACCTGTCAACCAAGTCCTCCTTTCTTGTGTGTAAACATGCCATGTGGTTTAGTTACGACCTGATTTCTTTCTTACTCTCTTCATTGTTCACTACAAAGATGTTCTCTAGCTCTCAGCCTGGCCAATTGAAATATCCAATGGCTCTGGCCTCCATGATTGTAGGACATGGCCCAAATCAGGTCAATCAACACCTTCCACAGGACTTTTGCTGGGACCATGAAGAGAAACACTCTTCCTTCTCTAGTACCATGGATGGTAAAGGAAATACAAGACTAAGATAGCCAGTGGCAGTCTGTCACTCTAAGCCTGTCAGAGAAAAAGCAAAGCTAAAAGATGGAGAGAAACATAGAACCCCAATAATATAATTCAAACCCCATGAGCCAACCTTATGTATCTTCCAATTTACACAAGCCAATACATTTCATTTCTTATTTAAGTTCTTTTATATTGAGTTTCTAAAATGTACAATTGAAAGAAATTTGACTAAACACCTTCCAAGTTGCTTCTTTAAAATTCTATCATCCACCCAGTGTGGTGACTCTCGCCTGTAATCCTAGCACTTTGGGAGGCTGAGGAGGGAGAATCACTTGCGGTCAGGAGTTCAAGACCAGCCTGGCCAACATGGTGAAACCCTGTCTCTGGTAAAAGAGCAAAAATTAGCTGGGCATGGTGGTATGTGCCTGTAATTCCAGCTACTCAGGAGGCTGAGGCAGGAGAATCACTTGACCTGGGAGGTGGAGGTTGCAGTGAGTGAAGGCTGAAACAAGAGAATCGCTTGAACCAGGGAGGTGGAGGTCGCAGTGAGTTGAGATTGCACCATTACACTCCAGCCTGAGAGACACAGCGAGACTCTGTCTCAAAAAATAATAATAATACATATATATATGTATATATATCTGTGAGTTAGAATAGTGTTTAGCACATGTGTATACTTAGCACATATATACATATGTATATGTATATATATCTATGAGTTAGAATAGTGATCAGCACATAGTTACTGATCAATTAAAAACTAATTACAGATGTTCCCCGACTTAACAATGGTTTGACTTATGAGTGGGAAAGCAATACACATTCAGTAGAAACCGTGCTTTGAGCTCCCATATGACCATTTCATCTTTCACTTTCAGCATAGTATTTAATAAATTACATGAGATATTCAACACTATCATAACATAGGCTTCGTGTTAGAGAACTTTGCTGAACTGTAGGCTAATGTAAGTATTCTGAACACATGTAAGGTAGGCTAGGCTAAATTGTGATGTTTGGAGCAACACCCTGTCTCAAAAAAAAATTATTTCATCCAATATATTTGTCAAAAGATCTTAACTTCTTTTCATTTGAAAAATAAAAATCAGCAACACACAAGTGTGCCCGTCAGACAGCGACAAAAAATGGCTTCAGTTTTTCAGTGCAAATATCACCTTAGATTGAGAGCAATCAATTATTCCACATAGTTTAAGAATCGTCGTTCCATTAGCTGAGAACTTACCCCTCTTCTTTGTTTATAATGATACCATAGTAGATCTTTACAGAATTTTTGCAACAAAGTGTTTATGTCGTGTTTATCACATTCTGTTGATGGACTTTCCTCTAAGGAACATAAAGAAAATTATCTAACAAATCAACATTTTTTTTCTAACTCATTATTTACAATTATTTTAATAATCTATTTTGAGATTTGATATATAGCTTACCTGTTTATAGTTTATGGAGTTCACCTTCTCCCTCTTCTTCCTCCAGTGGCCATAGTTTCTCAAAGATTACAAAAATAATTCAGAGATTTAATTTTTAACTAATTGATAAAAAATACGTATATTCATTTGGAGTATCTGGATACTACATTATAATGCCTTCATCTACTTGAGGTTTCCTCTCACTAATATTTGTTCTACCTTTTATATTGTGAATCTAGTCTCATCCAGAGAGTCAAAACAGAATTTGAGACCTTCATCCTTCACAGTTCATGCTACTGATATATACACCAAGTCTATAATCTATGCATTTCTTATTTCTACTTTTTTCAAACATAATAAACAAAGTTTTAACATATACATAATCTCCAGTTGACTTTCTACAACTTTCCTTCATTTATTCGTGTTTCAATTGGTTAATAATTTAATTTTATATCTTAGTGTTTCCCAAAGTATGAGACTGTAATTCAGCAATTGACTACTAAAGTATCAGGGGATAAGATGTTTCCTGCATTAGATTTCTTTTTTTCGTGCAACTATGTTATATTTTTGACTCAAGTTGAGTTAAAATGAAATGTTTTCAAAAACCTAGCACTGTGTGAATTTAATCTATGTTTCACTTATCACTTTACATTGTATTAGTTATCTCCACATTTTATAAACTATATGAATTATAATATCTCTCACTGCAACATTGAAAATCACCTTTTTATATGCATAAAACACATGTATAACCCATTCATATTTTAAATATTTTTATATTGTTATATGTATAATTTTCCAGCAAGTACAATAATTTGAAATGAAGCAGCAAACTGTAAGCACTAGTTACAGGATTAAAATAATGTAATCCTTATTGCAGTTGCACACTTTTAATGCCATGTGTGAGCTCAAAGACATTTAGTGATAAATCCCAAATGAAATTGCTGGGCAACTCTGAAGGTTCTGGTGGAAAATGCATTTAGTAAATGTTAAAAGTTAGAAAACCATCAAGAATTGAAATTTACCTTTGGTGCTGCTCCACAGGGTGCTGGCAGTCAGGTAAAAGGCAAAGCAGAGCATGTGGTCGTCACATTCAGAGGGCTGCGTATCACAGAGCCATTACTGGACACTGACTCTGGTTTTGTTTTGTTTTTTTTTTCTCAATTAGATTTGCTTCAGTAGAACAACAAGAAATGTTTCTCAAATAAACTGAACGCTTTTATAAATTAAAACCTCATGTATAAGTCGTTCAAGAAGCTCAACTGTATTTCTTTTATTTTTTTTTTTTTATTTTTTGTTTTTGAGACAGGGTCTTGCTCTGTTGCCCAGGCTGGAGTACAGTAGTGTGATCACAGTTCACTTCAACCTTGACCTCTTGGACTCAGGTGATCCTCCCACCTCAGCCTCCTGAGTAGTTAGGACTACAGGTAGGTGCAGTACGCCTGGCTAATGTTTCGTATGTTTTGTAGAGATGGGGTTTCACCGTGTTGCTCAGGCTGATCTTGAACTCCTGACTTCAAGTGATTCACCTGCCTCGGCCTTCCAAGGTGATTATAGACGTGGTCTCTGCACTGGTCTCAACTTCCTTTATTTAATTGAATGTTTAGAGGGAGCAACTTAACTCCCAGCAAATTAAGATGTGCCAACATACAATAGTGTGTTATATATGTTTCTGGTCCAAACTTCTTTGTGGATCCCTTTTGGATGGTCAAGAAGTATTTTAAACCCTCAATTAAATTAAACAGTGTGTTTGTT
Organism: Chlorocebus sabaeus; assembly: GCF_047675955.1. NCBI lineage: Eukaryota > Metazoa > Chordata > Mammalia > Primates > Cercopithecidae > Chlorocebus > Chlorocebus sabaeus. Next base: position 88,564,345 of record NC_132906.1, read on the forward strand.
TTAAATTAGCTTCTTCTTGGTCAATTCAGTCTCTTTTGTCTAAATGCTCAGGTTTGTCTTTTTAATTGAAAAAAATTATTTTAATGTATATACACAATTATTCTTCTCAAGATAGCATTTCAGTACAAAGAAAAACTATTTGTCCTGTGTTAATGACTGAGTCTCAAGTCTAGGCTTGATTTTATGCTGTTTCCTGCACCCTTGAGTCATCCATGCCGTGCCAGGACTATCCCTTGCCATGCCTGGTCTCTCATAAGCTGGTATCAGCTGATGGAGTCACTTCTGGTAAACTTGTTTCTCTCAACATTGGCCATGAGCAACGTGTTCAATCTCCCCAACCAACGAGTCTCACTTTGCTCTTGCTGGAGTATAACATCTATGGGGCTGGGTGCAGTGGCTCACACCTGTAATCCCAGCACTTTGGGAGGCCGAGGCGAGTGCATCACCTGAGGTCAGGAGTTTGAGACCAGCCTGATTGACACGGTGAAACCCTGTCTCCACTAAACCTACAAAATTAGCTGAGTGTGGTGGTGCATGCCTGTAATCCCAACTACTTGGGAGACTGAGGCAGGAGAATCATTGGAACCAGGGAGGCAGAGTTTGCAGCGAGCCAAGATCGTGCCATTGCACTTCAGCCTAGGCAACAAGAGCGAAACTATGTTTCAAAAACAAAAAAACAAAACAACAACAACAGCTATGGGCCTCCGTGGAACTCCGTACCTGAACCCTGGCTTGGGTATTCTACCCTTTGGCTTCTAGGGGGCAATAGCACCCCTCATAAAGGAATCTTCTTACAGCCCTTCTGGGTCACTTGTTACTTTTCATATCCTCCATTAAGAATGCTCAGTAACTTCTAGATCGCAGTAGGTTCTCTCCTCATGTCCCTTGTGCTGGTGCAGGGAAGGGACATTGTGCAAGACACTTCCTTTCAGAGACCAAAACAGGAAGTGGGACAGGAGACCTCTGTGTTCAGCATCAGTCTCAACATAGCTGGGATGTCTCTATCTTAGTCCTTCAAGTTTTAGCTTTGTTTCATGCCCCTACTATTAATCGCCTTGCTTTCTTCTTTGATTTGCCTCACTGTTTCCTAACACGCTCTCTTTCCCTTTCCTGTCTGGTAGCAACAATCCTACATCATGTCCTCCTTCTCCTTACCCTATATACTTTCTGGGTTTTAGATAGTAGCTCCTTTTTTCTTTGCAGGAGCACTAAAATTCAAGCTTAGTTTTGTTGTTGTTGTTGTTGTTGTTTTTGTTTGGTTTGGTTTGGTTTGGTTTGAGATGGAGACTTGCTCTGTCACCCAGGCTGGAGTGCAGTAGTGCGATCTTGGCTCACTGCAACCTCCATCTCCCCCATTCAAGTGATTCTCCTGCCTCAGCCTCCCTCGTAGTTGGGATTACAGGTGCCTGCCGCCACACCCAGCTAATTTTTTGTGTTTTTAGTAGAGACGGGATTTCACTCTCTTGGCCAAGCTGGTCTCGAACTCCTGACCTCAGACAATCCATGAACCTCAGCCTCCCAAAATGCTGGGATTACAGGTATGAGCCACCATGCCCAGCTAATTTATAAGAATTACAATACGGCCGGTCACGGTGGCTCACACCTGTTAGTTATCCCAGCACTTTGGGAGGCCAAGGCGGGCGGATCACCTGAGGTCTGGAGTTTGAAATCAGCCTGACACTTTCCTAGGCAAGACCTTTCTGTTTTGGACATACAGCTGCCATATGAATATGAAAGGCGAAATAACAGGCTGGGCGCTGGAAAAAGATTTCCTGGTGTCAAATGAGGTAAGAGTTAAGTGTCAAATTACGTAAACATTATGGGAACTAAGACAAATCATTTAATGTCTCCGTGCTTCAGTTTTCTTAACTTTAGTCACGGATGTAATAACAGTTGTTGTGACAATTAAATGAGATAATGCATGTACAATGCTTAGAACAGGACCTGGCATGGGATTCGTGCCTTGTGCATTTTAGCTGTTGTTATGATAGAACCAAAGCATCTCAGGTGTGGAAAGATGGTAGGTACAACCTTGCAGTGTTTGAAACTGCCTTTAACATTCCCGTTAAATATTTATACAACTTCTCCTTGAATGCCTCAAGCAAAAGGAGACTCGATATCTTCTAAGGTAATTCGTTTTATCATCGGAGGGCTCTGGATATTGTAATGTTCTCCTTTACCTTAAGTAAATATCTGTCTCCCTGAAATATCCATTCATTATTCCTAGAAAGGTTTCTTGGGGCCATTTAAAATGAATCTAATTTTACTTTTATTTGAGAGTCCTTTTAATATTTGAGGATAGTCAGGTTGCCTATTTCTTTTTCATATTGCATTTCCTCATGCGCTAAACAGTCAGGTGTCTCTAATTGGTCATCTTACAATATGGTTTAAGTCCCTTGACCCTCTGGGCACGGGAGGTCACGTAAACTATCATGATTCCAGCAAGATCCTGTTATCCTGACAACAAATGCATGAGGAACAACTACATTTCTTAAAATCAGACTAGAAACATCCTTTGGCTCTTTGGAAATTATAGTCCACAGGCGAGAATGGTAATTCTCTTTTTATCCAACATTATGGAGAAATCTGCTGCTCTACAGCTGAGAGTTTTCCGAATATTAACCCTTTAAGCACCAAAGGCTTTTGGGGTAGCTTTTCATTCATTTCACAAGTGTGAAACTTCCCCACTTCTACAATCTTACGGTAGATTCTGTCAGTGCATACAAACTTATAGAATATATAGTAATGCCAAACTTGACAGTTTAAAAATCTGAAAGTCAGAGGTAACGCTTGCCTACAAATCACTGCAGAACTTGACAGTAGTGATCCATGTCAATTAGAATAACTGAGAATATACCACAAGTTTAGAGGCGGGGGAGACCACCTCCATCAGGTGCGGTCAGGAGTGGGGATCGGGTGTGGTCAGGAGTGGGGGTTGGGTGTGGTCAGGAGTGAGGATCAGGTGTGGTCAGGAATGAGGATCAGGTGTGGCCAGGAGTGGAGGTCGGGTACGGTCAGCAGTGGGGATCAGGTGTGGTCAGGAGTGGGGATAGGGTGTGGTCAGCAGTGAGGATCAGGTGTGGTCAGGAGTGGGGATCAGGTGCGGTCAGCAGTGAAGATCAGGTGTGGTCAGGAGTGGGGATCAGGTGCGGTCAGCAGTGAGGATCAGGTGTGGTCAGGAGTGAGTGGGAGGACTTCATGGTCAAGCGGGAAGACAGAATGACCCTTCAGAATGGCTAGAGTTTTAAGAGGTGGAAATGTCACGTGAAACATTACAGGAGGAATTGCACTGAAATGCTGAGGGAGGTATGTACAAGAAGTGAGGGAGCACAAAGTGAAATCAGGAAGTGGTGGAACAGCAGGCTTCCATTCAGCAATAAAAATTAAAGTGCACCTGTGCGGTCAGGTCTTGCAGTGATGAACATGGGCAACTCATTTCAGGCCTGGGGGTGTGTATAGACTGTTGGGACAGAGAAATAGAAAGCAAATAACACAAGTAAACGAAACAATTATAATTCTGATATCTCAGTAAAGAAAAGATGCAAAATGTGGTGAGAAGATATTACAATAAGTCCCTGTGAGTTCAGAGATGGCTTTCTGGGGTTGACATTTAAACTGAGAAGTAGTAGGAGTAGAAGTTCCCTGGGTGATATGGAAGCTGGAAATAAAACTTTACAAACACCAGGAATCGCATGGATAAAGCCCCTGAGGCAGGATGGGGTGTATATCATTGGAGGAACTTGGAGTGGTTAGAGTTCAGAGAGTGCGGAGGAGAAAAGCAAGAGACGTGGGAGGGAGGTCTGATGTTTCATGTTAATCCTGACAGCTATAGAATTGCCAGGCTTTGAGCACATGCTGACAGGGGCAGATTTGCATTTTTAAATGAAAGGCAATGAATTGAAGGGACATGATGGATTTGCCATCCGCGTCGATGAGCTTGCCTAGAGAATGAGTGTGGCACCAAGGAAAGATCACCTAACACTGAACCATTAAAAATGCCAGCATTCGAACATCAGAGAGTGGGAGAGAAGCTAATTAAGAAGATTCTCAGAGACTAGGGATCGTAAGGACCACACACTTCAATCGACAAGTCAAGAAGTAATTTTGACCTCTTGGTCCAACTCAAAGACAACTTTCCTAACAAAAACTTTCCAAATTTGTGGAGCGAAGAGTCACTTCTTCATCCCCCAAAATGCCATAATACTTATTTTTCTTTTCCTTCCTAAGGTTCTTGTCACTCTCTACCCTGAAACATAGTTATTTATTTATTTATTTACTTACTTACTTATTTATCTTTGAGACAGAGTCTCACTCTGTTGCCGGGGCTGGAGTGCAGTGGCACAATCTCAGCTCATCGCAACCTCCACCTCCCAAGTTCAAGCAATTCTCCTGCCTCAACCTTCTGAGTAGCTTGGATTACAAGTGCGCACTACCACACCCGGCTAATTTTTGTATTTTTAGTAGAGACAGGGTTTTGCCATGTTGACCAGGCTGGTCTCGAACTCCTGACCTCAGACGATCCACCTGCCTCGGCCTCCCAAAGTGCTGGGATTACAGGCATGAACCACCGCGCCTGACCAGAAATATAGTTTTTTACAAACACACCCTTTCTATAGACTACAAGCTTTCAATGTCAGAATCTATTTTTTGTTCATCTTTGAATCACCCAAAGAACCAAACAGAGATTTGTACATGAGTACTCAGTTTTTTATTGAATGTAAAAAAAATAGTCTAATTTGTGGAAGAGGAACATGAATGGTAGGCGTGGTTGTGTACAGGAGAGATTGCTGAGGAGAGAGACCGCAGGCCTGGTATAAAAGTACTGCAGTAGATCCTTTGGGAAACAAAGATTAATGGCAGCAGGAATAAGAGGAAGAAATAAATTTGAGGGAAAATGGAACAGAAATTGACAGAGTTCAGTGATCTCATCCTATTGTATGGTTTAAACACTTTTATACACTGATGACCCCCTTGTTTGTGTATCTCATCCTTGCCTCTCCTTTGAGATCCAAACTCACATATTCTACTGTTGACTCATCATCTCATGATTCTCTCATCCTCAATTCCACTCTTTCCCTAATCTTTCCCACATTCTCCAATGGCATCACCAATCAGGAATTGCTCAGGAATCCTGTTAGATTCATAACTTTCTCTTATCTTCCCTCACCTGGCTTCACACTGAGCCCATAACCAAGCCCAACTCTACATTCCAACCATATTCTAAATGTGTCTCTTCTTCCACCCCAGCCATGCTAGCCTTATCATCTTTCCTCTGCAGTAATACAAATGCCTCCTGACTGGCTGTCTTTCCTGTGTCTTTCTGCAGTCCGTTCTCCAAACGGCAGCCAGTGATCCTTCACAAACCTGTCAGAATGTGCCATTCCACAGTTTGAAACCTTCCGGTGCCTGCCACTGCACATAGAATCAAACCCCAAATGCTTATTGGCCCCTGCCTGCCTCTCTGACTTCATTGGAATCCCTTTCCAACCTGCCTCCCTGCAGTCAGCCCTTCTCAGCTGGGGTTCTTTTCGAGAATGAAACCAGAATGCCATAAAGCATGCATTGCACATAGTGGCTTCTCTCTTGTTCCTCTAGAATCATAATTTCATTCCATCCCAGACTTGAGAGAATTTGGGAAATAGTCTTACAGGTCCTTTCCTACAGAGTCTCGTTCTCTTGGGAACCCTGGTGGAGAGCTACTGCTGCACACATGGACATAGATATTCTTTCTTGTCACTTGAACATGAATCCCGGCCCCTAGACCTTTGCACTTGTGCTTTTCTTCACAAGGATTGCAATTTCCCCAGAACCTCACAGACCTGGCTCATTCCATCACTCAGGACTTAGCTCAAAAGTTTCATGAAAGTGTCTGTTCCCATAGAGGCTTTTCAAAACCCCCATTTCTGAGGTAGCTTCACCTCCCAAGCTGCCAATATCCTATAACCCTGTTACTTTCTCCTTATCATCTCTTATGATATATATATGATATATATGATCCTATCATATCATACATGATATGATATAATGATATATATATGATCATATCATATCATATATATCATATCACATATGATATATATGTATTTGATGCCCTTATCTAGATTTTTATAATTATAGGCACAAATTGGATGTATACATAGGTAGCTTTCTACATTTATCACTAACATGCTCCTGAGCATTCATTTGGCTTCTGTAGTAGACAACAGCAACAAAAAGTCTGATTGGAGGTGATATAGTCAATCATAATTTCATTCCATCCATTGTGTTTTTGAGATGAATGCTCAGTCTTTCCTGCCATCTTCATTCTCTGTCCTGAGATGGCAACCGGGGCTCACCTCTTCATGGCGTCAATGGAAAGGCCTCTCATTGATCTTTTGCCGAGCGGTTCTGTGCTACTTGGTTATTGAGCTTCACATGTACAGACTGGCTACAGTTATCTGTTGTGCCTGCTGTAACCTATGGTCATGACACCCACATTTTTAAAATTCTTTGAAAACAGTTTGCCTCTCAGTTTACTTATCTTCCCTGTTCTGCTGCTGCCCCTCCTTTCTTGGGAAGCCCAGTGTCTTAGTTCATTTTGTGTTGCTATAACAGTATACCTGAGATTTGGTAATTTATAAAGAAACGAGGTTTAGTTGGCACGTAATTTTGGTGACTGAAAAGCCCAAAGCTGGGTAGCTGCATGTAGTGAGGCCCTCAGGTTGCCTCAATTCACAGTGGAAAATGGAAGGTGAGTGGGTGTGTGCAAAGAGATTGCATGGAGAGAGAGGAAGCCAGAGAGAAATCGAGGAAACCAGGCTCTTTCTAACAAGCCACTCCTGAGGGAACTAATCCATCCAAGAGAGAAGGAACTTACCCTCAGGAAGGTATGAATCTATTCATGAGGGATCCATGCCCATTCCCCAAACATTTCTCACTAGGCCCCACCCCTCAACAACACCACATAGATGAACAAATTTTGACGTAAGTTCTGGTGCGGATAAACCATATCCAAACCATAGCACCCAGGAATGATCTAATGCTACACTGATAATGAAAATTGTGTCTAGAATGTATGTAGCATCATCAACTATATTGGTCGTTATGGTCTGGGGGGCAGTGCACACTCCTCCTCCCTATTGTATCAGTCAGGATGGACTAGGTTACATTATGATAACAAGCAACTCCCAAAAGTCAGTGGCTCAAAAAGCAATAGTTTATCTCATGCTTATGTTACGTCCTTCAGCTTCATCTGGGGCTTTGCTCTGTCTCACTCCAAGGCCCATCGGATGTGGCAGTTGTCATCTTGAACATGAAACATGCCATTTTCACTCACATTTTATTGGTCAAAGTAAATCACACAGCATGCCTAACTTTTAGGTGAAGGCAATATACTTCCACTGCAGGCCCAGCAACTATTTGGTAAAGAGTGCTAATTACGCATGATCCCTGCAATCATCCTACTTGACACCTTTTTTGGTCTTAAACTTGAGTGTGTGTGTGTGTGTGTGTGTGTGTGTGTGTATGTGTGTGTCAGAATCACCAGGAGGGCTTTTCAAAACACAAATTGCTGAGCCTCACCCAGAGTAGGTGTGAGGTGGGTCCAGGAATCTGCGTCTCACAGGTGAAGGCAATGCTGTTGGTGGTGAGAGCTGCTACTCTACAGCTCAGAAGCTGTGGGTTTGTGAGGCTTCTCTAAGAAGCTTGCTGCCTCTGGAGACTCACTCTGGGAACTAAAGCATGCATCCTGCATTCCCTTAAAGAAATCTGGCATTTCTCTTGGAGCTTATATTATTTCAGTGCTGTTCCACCACAAGCTCATGCTTGTGGGGAAAGTGCTGGTCACTTTTGAAGTTCAGGCAATAGATATTACCCATGTCCAGTCTTCTTTTTCATTAAGTGTTTATTTAATAAATCAATGTTGACAGTTTCTATCATGCAAAGTACACAAGCAGTGGCTCCAGCCTCTTTGCTGGGAATCTTTGAAGAGGTTTAACTAGCTAGCAACTAATATAACGTTCAAGGCTTTGTATGGTCATCTTATGGGTCTAATGTGAAGGTTCTATGTAAATGAATGACAATGCAAAAAACTACTATATTTGAAAGGAAAAACACAATTGATTACTGCTAAGAACATACAATTAAGTTTAGTCAATAAAGTATTCCATAAGGAACTTGCTTTAATAAATATAAAAATGATGCTGTTTGAAGAGATTTTCATGAATTTTAAACATTAGCCCTGGCATTCATTTGTAATGTAGGGAAAATTTTTGCTAAGGTCAAAATTTGGCTCATTCCTGGTTCAAACTTTAAGAAATCCCATATTATTGGAGTCACATTAGTAAAGTTCAGCTCTATTTACAAATCTCATTGGATACATTTGAGTTTGAATGTATATGGACAATTTTCCTGAAAGCAGAGCTATTTCGTCAGAGTAAGTTCCCACCCAGCTGATTCATCATATCCTGAAATGCCAGGCTATTTCTGAAACATTTGGTTAAGCCAGCTGATATTTTTAAGTAGATGCTATCACCTCTCCTCTAAGGCTAAACAAACATATCTGTCTCCACCTAGGCTAGAAGTTTAGGGGATGATATGTGTGCACATTAGACTCATAGATTTTACCAAATGAAATATTCTACTCTACGATAGCATTTCTTTTACAAAATATTAATCTAGTCTTCACCATTAAGACACAACATTCTTTACTTTCATAATAGGTTTTGTTTCTCACTATAAAAAAAGTACATATTCATCATAGTAAGTTTAAGTAAGTGAAAGAAAAGTCACCTCTGTTTCCATGGTTCAGAGATATTGCTAATGTATTCGTTTATATTCTTCTAGTCCTTTATTTTTCTTGTGCTTATAAAAACATCTTTTACAAACGATAATGCAGGGCCAGGTGCGGTGGCTCACGCCTGTAACTCCAGCACTTTGGGAAGCCAAGGCAGGCGGATCACCTGAGGTCAGGAGTTCAAGACCAGCCTGGCCAGTGTGGTGAAACCCTGTCTCTACTAAAAATGCAAAAATTAGCTGGTCATGGTGGTGGGTGCCTGTTCTCCCAGCTACTCAGGAGGCTGAGACAGGAGAATTGCTTGAACCTGGGAGGCAGAGGCTGCAGTGGGTCAAAATCGTGTCACTGCACTCCAGCCTGGGCGACAGGTTGAGACTCTGTCTCAAAAAAAAAAAAAAGAAAGAAAGATAATGTACTTGCTACTGGGTAACCTGCTTTTTAAAAACCAATGTATCATAAACTTTCCTCCAATCCATTAAATATTATTCTACATAATATTAATGGCTGCATTAAATTATATTTTAATAAACATTTTACATTAACAAAGGAAAACAAAGTGCACTAGCACTTTCTTGTTTAAATCATTGATTGGGAAAGCACTTTCTAGGTAATTCTTGATTTGTAGCACAAGGCATGCAATAAATTTAGGGGTCATAATAATTCACCAAATTATTTTATGATTGTGACTTCCTACAGAGAAAGGAGCTGTAATAATTGAACTTGAAATCAAGTTCCTAAGATTTGCAGAAGTTTAAAATAAGTCCATGTACCATATAACTTTCTTAATATTTGCATCTGTAGAATCAATGTAGTACTGAGAAATAAAAAGAGATCTCAACAGAGGACCTAGTTCACCCATTTCACCATAATCTGTTCACTTTAATTTGCATATCTTAATTTGAAACATCAGTATACAGAAATCTTCACAGATTTTTGTCTCATTTTTTTTTTTTAACATCTATGAATAAAATTCTACAATGGCCTTTACTAGCACTTGCCTGTGTTTAATAACTTCTACTGTCCATGTGTCAGAGGCGTTTGACCCAGAGCAACTCCATCTTGAGTTGCTGGGTAATAGGGGCTGGGTAAAAGAAGGCTGAGACCTACAGGATTGCATTCCCAGGAGGTCAGGCATTCTAAGTCATAGAATGAGATAGGAGGTCGCTACCAGATACTGGTCGTAAAGACCTTGCTGTTAAGACAGGTTGCAGTAAAGAAGCCAGCCAAAACCCACCACAACCTAGATAGTGAAGAAAGTGACCTATAGTCGTCCTCACGGCTTATTATATGCTAGTTATAAAGCATTAGCATGCTGAAAGACACTCCTACCAGCGCCATGACAGTTTACAAATGCCACACCAATGTCAGGAAGTTATCCTATATGGTCTAAAAAGGGGAGGAACCCTCAGTTCCTAGAATCGTCCACCCCTTTCCCAGAAAACTCATGAATAATCCACCCCTTGTTTAGCGAATAAGTATCATTGGTTGCCTAGCTGAAGCTGCTGCTCTGCCAATAGAGTGGCCGTTCTTTATTCCTTTACTTACCTAATAAACTTGCTTTCACTTTACTCTATGGACTCACCCCAAAATCTTTGTTGCAAGAGATTCAAGAACCGTCTCTTGGGGTCTGAATCAGGACCCCTTTCTGGTAACACATGAATTCATTGTATCTCCCTTATAACTTAAATCTCTCCCACGGCGTTTTGGCTACCTCCCCGCTGCCTCTTCCTCTGTTCATTTTGCTGTAGAGGAAGAACATCTGGTCGCTAATTCTTTCTTTCAAAGATGCTTTCCAAGGTGTTGATGAGTAACTTGCAGAGTAGAATAGACCTGCAGGTGGGCTGCCAGGCATTCCAGCTGAGATGACCGTCAACATGTCAGACACATGATACCTGACGGAGTGGTGTCATTTCCATTTAATATTTATTTTCACCCACGGGGTGTATGGCACTCTAAACAAAATGTTTACCGTGAAAGCCGTCTTGAGGTTCAGTGAAACCAGTGTCACTGAACGTGCTACTTAAGTCTCCATTGTAGAATATTTGACACCATTGAAAGTGATAAAATGCAAAAAACATTTAGAAGTAGCTACTTCCCCTCTGTGTTTTCTCAGCCAGTGAGAGCTAATTGTTGTGTTGACAACCCAGGGCTTCTACTTGGCTAATTCTGTGATCTTTTGAAATGTTAATTACAGTTTCCGAGTTATCATTGTTTCTCCTTCCACAGTTTTAGGTGAAATGGGTTACCTTAACTTTATCTTTTTTTAATGACCTAACCTGACTGAAATGAATTGGTTTTTTACCTCTTAGAGGGGAATCTTCTGTCTGAGACACATGTGTGGGTTTCTCCCGATCCCTCACAATACCATTAGCTACCTTAATGGAGCAGATGCCGCCGAATTAGCATTTCCACTCTGGATGTCTCCCTGCAGTTCTTCATTTCTATCATTCTGTTTTTAGATTTACAGTTACTTTTGTAAGTTTACAAAATAATGATTTGTTACCTTAACTTGAAAACGCAGTGATTTTTCCCCCTCCTGTTGTTTTTTTCTCTCCCTGTCCATTTAAGCTGTTAATAAATAAATTAATAATAACTGTCACTGGCTGGGCATGATGGCTCACGCCTGTAACCCCAGCACTTTGAGAGGCCGAGGCAGGCGGGTCACCTGAGGTCAGGAGTTCGAGACCAGCCTGGCCAACATGGTGAAATCACATCTCTACTAAAAATACACACACACACACACGCGCGCACACACACACACACACACAATAGCCAGGCGTGGTGGTGGGTGCTTATAATCCCAGCCACCCAGGAGGCTGAGGCAGGAGAATCTGTTTGAATCCAGGAGGCGCAGGTTGCAGTGAGCCGAGCTTGTGCCACTGCATTCCAGCCTGGGTAACAGAGCGAGACTCCATCCCAAGATAACAACAATAATAATAACTTCCACTATAGAGACTCTGTATGTGCCAGGCACAGTTCTATGCGTTGATACAGGTCAACTCAGTTAATTTATACCCCCTCTACAGAAAAAAAAAAAAAAAAAAGTCCTGTGAGGTGGATACTGTTTTTAATTCTTCCTTACCGAAGAGGGTAGTCTTTAATTAGAATAATTAACTTGTCCAAAGTTACTCAACCAGGTGTGTTTATTAGCTTAAAATATGACCTTGTGTTAAAAAAAAATCTTCAAAGGAACTTAGAAGATCTGAGGCTTAGACAAAACGATTGGGAGAATGATTGAGATAGAGTAAGATAGAGCTGTCCTCCCTCTCTGCTAGAAAAAGATTTCCCTGGGCTGGGCGGACTACCGAGAGCAAGGGGCTGGAATAAGAGCAGACGTGTCAAAGAGGCTCAGGCAGGGGACTCCACAGGGTGCCGCCCAGCAAGTTCTGGGCAGGTGGCAAAGCCCAAGAAAGGCTCTTTTGGTGAAAACCCAAGGCAGATATCAAAAAAGAAATGGCCTCAGTGATTCCAGGACTCTTAATGGTATAGAAGTCACAGGATGATTCTCGGGGTCTTCAGAAGTAGAGCTACAAGACCTGAGAGGCCGACGGACAGAAACTAGCATCATTTCACGGCACACAGGTCTATCGCCAGCCTAAAATCACAGAGGCCCATAGACATCCCAGCAGATACCTGCAAAGCCAGGTGACCTGAGAGAGCCACAAACCCTCTCTGGGGTCCCCTTTCCACGCTAAGACACAATTCCCAAGAAAAGTTGAAAGAAACACAAAATTGACTGAGATTAAGGTTCTCCTGTCCTCACGGAGTAATGGCTTAAAATAAGAAAGTGGATGCATTGTTGAGAAATACAGACGGTTACATTTCTTGTCCACGGCCTGATGCTATGCATGTCAGGAGGTTGACATGAATGTATCTGATGCATTCATTTAAAGTTTTACCACTTCCATAGAATGACTGCTGTATTGCAGTAAAGAAACTTTGCTTTCTTCTCTTTTGAAATAAGGGATTTTATGATAGATTATCTGACTTTTAAAACTATCTGCTGTTTATGTAGTAGATTGCTATTCAGGAATGTCAATGGTGAGACCCATTCAGGGAACCTGAGTGACTCCTAAAGTTTGGAAAGCCATCCTTAAAGATCACATTACAGTGCAAAGACTCGATATGCACGATTTAAATAAACTTAAAAGAAAAGAAATGTATGCTATCAGAAGTCAGAAGCGGCTGCCCTTAGGGGTGGGGGTGTTTACTGGAAGGGAGGATGGGGGAGTATCTGGAATAGTCATTATTATGAATTGAATTGTATTCCACCTCCTTTCCCCTGCCAAAAATATGTTGAAGTCTGATCCCTAGTACCTGAAAATGTGATCTCATTTGGACATGGGATCTTGGCAGATATCATCAAGTTTAATTCAATATGACCAGTAGAGAGGATACCCAGAGATGCAGACACACAGAAAGAAGGCCATGTGAAGCTGGAGGCCGAGATGCGGATATGCATCAATGAGACAAGGAACAGCATGCACTGCCAGCCATCACCAGAGCTCAGAGACAGGCACGGGACAGATTCTCCCCCATGTCCACCAGAAGGAACCAGTCCAGCCAACACCTTGACTTCAAACTTCTAGCCTCAGAACTGTGAGACAATAAATTCCTGTTGGTAGCCCCCCAGTTGGTGAGATTCTGTTTCAGCAGCCCTAGGAATCAAACGCACAAGTCTCCTGGGCTGAATGCTGGTTACACGAGAGCTTGTGAAAATTCGGTGAGCTGTGGACTTACCAATTGTGCATGTTTCTCTTGTATACAACACTTGAACAAAGGGGTCAAAAAATATATATCACAAAGCAGATGCTTGGAGGAAGTGTTGGAAAAAGCCGTTTCTTGTGCTCAGCTGGCAGGATGAATTCCACTCTTCTGTGGTCACTATCTTCCTGTGCTTTGGAAGGTACTTGGAGAGGAACCATGTGAAAACACGATGTTCAGAAACGGTCACAATAAAAGCCACACAGAGAAAGTGAGCGTCACTGAGAGGGCTCACATCTCACGGAGAACGATGGCCCTCTCTTAGAGGACAAATAAAGGGAAACAATGGTTTGTAAATTTGAGGGAAACTTGATTTCTCTTTGCTTGTACTTATCTGTTCACCTGATCACCACTGCTGAATCGGCTGTAATTGGAACTCGTTCTTTGCCAGGCCCTGCGGTTGGGGGGATTTGCTCACTTCTAGCAGCCCCCCCGCTTTGTTTCCTAACAGATGCCCCCTGTTTGTCATGGACGCTTCCATAGATAAGAGAAAAGGAAAGTGGAAGGAAGCGCAAAGAAGTCTGAGCCGCAGGGAGTCTCTTCAGGCCCTGGAAACACTTGGTAACTTTTCTTACAACTGTCACTGGTGTTAACTTCTAACCCATTAAACTCGCTTACAGGATAGCTTTAGGCAATGAAGCAGGATATGGCCTTTTCTTGGCCTCTCCCTTTCCAATTCCAGCAAAATGAATGAAACACAAAAAGTTCACAGGGGGATCGACTGGGGAGGCAGGGCTGGGAGTTGGTGTCGGAAAGAGCTTTTAACTGGCCTGACCATTACTGTCCTTTCCCATTTCAACTTTTATCTGCCCATTAACTCCTTAAGTTTGCTCATCCATCCATCAAAAATAAAAGAAAAAAAAATCCCAAATGATGTGTGAAAAGATCTTCAGGGTGTTGCTAGGTCTAGCGTGTCATCTCCTAAATTTGTCCAAACATGATTGGCTTCTCATCGGGACACAATGACTCTGTTTTATGAATGGTCATTTGTGATTTCTTAAAACTTTTATCTTTAAGATGTCTTTGAAGTATCTGAAATGATTTCTGTTTCTGACAAAATGAAGAGGTAACTTTCCCAAAATATTGCAGGGTCAATTTTTATAAATGAAGAGTGTTTATGATTAATTTTCAGCGACTATATAATGATTACTTACACAATCTCACATGCTTTTCTTTGAAATATGTCAAGTTAATGATTCTGTTTATGGTGTAGGAACAAAATAATAAAATATTTAGTGCTTTGATTTATAAAATAAAAACAAGTTGTTTATAGGCATCCGTATGTATTTGCTAAATTTACATGCGATAGGTCCTTGCTCAGATCTTTGCTAACAAAATTCTGTTGCGGTCCAAAAAAGAAAATTTTAATTCTTGACAGTAAAAGGGATCCAGCTGATAGGTTTTCTTAAATTTGGTGAATAGGATCAAAGTGAAGAAAAGTGAGAATAGCTAAGAAATTCAAATAGAAGTAGCACTCAATCTGGATCAAAGGTATTCATTCACTTCATTAATTCATATAACATTCAATGAAGTTATTAATATAAGAGATGTAAAAGATTAAGTCCCTGCACCAAAATCTCTACAGTCTTGGAAGGAATATGAATATAAGATTAAAGTAGCCTAAATACACTTCAAGACAGAATATGAAAATCTTGTAATCTGTACATAGTAATTGCTGAGATGATGAAGGTATACATAGACTATCCAAGAACTTGAGACAGATGCATTTCCTTCATGATAGTTGCACAGAGGCGACAACATCGATGTTTTACATCATTGGCCCTTCTCATTTATCCAGGCTCCATGTTCCCACCCACAAAATAAGATTTAACTTCTAGGTAATCTCTTTACAGTCATTATCTCCTTTTACTACTATTATCTCATAATTATTGTTTGGAGCATGAGAGCAATTTCTCATATAGAAAATAAAGAGGCCAGGCACAGTGGCTCAAGCCTGGAATCCCAACACTTTGGGAGGCTGAGGCAAGCAGATCACTTGAGGTCAGGAGTTCAAGACTAGCCTGGACAACATGGTGAAACCCTATCTCTACTAAAAATACAAAAATTATCTGGGCATCATGGCAGCCGCCTGTAATCCCAACTACTCAGGAGGCTGAGGCAGGAGAATGGCACTCCAGCCTAGGTGACATAGTGAAAGAAAGAAAGAAAGAGAGAGAGAGAGAGAGAGAGAGAGAGGGAGGGAGGGAGGAAGGGAGGAAGGGAGGCAGGGAGGGAGGGAGGGAGGGAGGAGAAAGGAAAGGGAAAAGAAAAGAAAAGCTTGGTCACATGCCTTTAGTACAGTGTCATTTTTTAGGATAAAGTTCATTTTTTACACTGAATCATCTGTTTACAATGTTAATAAACTGACATGTTAGGGCAGGGGCTGCCTAATGTATGACGAGCAGGATGTGGATAAGAATCAGAATCCAAATTCAATTTTAGACACAACCACTATTTAACTTAGCTCAGCAAACAGAATTCAGTATGTGCCAAGCACTGTGCTATGTTTTGGGATTTGAGGATCAGTATCCTCTACATGTATTTATGTGCCTGCTATGGCCTATATTTGCTGCCTGTGTCTAGTTCACTTTCTTACCTAGGATCTCCCTTACAGCAGGAAAAATGACATCATTTGAATGAAAGAGTGAATATTAGAGGAAGGCCTGGCTTTGGAAGAATCCAGTCTGATAAAGAAGATGAGTGTGGACACAACTATGACAGAACCAAACTGAGCACACTCATAGACACAGAAACACGTGCACACACAGTCTAGAGACGGTGAGATAATTCTGGCTCCAAAAGAGGGCTGGATGTGGGAGGGGAAGGGGATTCGGTTTAAGTGTGAGGTGGGGGGAGGGTAGAACCCTTTTACGTAGAAAAGTATGCTTTCCCAGTGAACTAATTACTCCTCAAAACTGTATTTCCCACCCTCAGCACAGCTCTGCAAGTGTTAATTGCCACCTTTCAAGTAAAGAAAGTAATGTCACACTCATGATGGAACAATGTCTGTCCGGGAGACTCTTCCGGAGCTAACAGAGGGCATGAATACGAGCAGCTTGCATAGCTAAGGCCAGGAGGTAGGTCAGGTGCGTGGTGACACTCTAGAAAGGTGAAAGCGCAGCAGACCGCCTTGCCTTAAAACTGTGCAGCAAAGCCTGAGCACAACCATAATGGAATGTGAAGATCCTGATATAAAACTTTGTGAACTCAATTGACTCCAAGTCCAGCATGCTGTCTACACAGCTTCCTTGTATTTAAATTGTTCAAAGACTTCTTTTCCCCTTAATCTGCTAATTCCTCAATTCCTCTGGTATTAAGATTACCAGAGAAGTCCTCTCAGGAGAGCTGATAACACCATCTACACTAAGGACAAGCAAGCACTTCCGTGTATGGGGAGTGGAGACAGGGTAGGGGAGGCAGGCTTCAACTCTATTTTGTGTCTTCTTTTTCATATATGGTTTTCCCTACTCAGGATTCCAGCAGGCAGCCATTGCTTTGGGAGCTTTTGCCTGAGGAAGTTGTTCAGAGCTGGAAAACAGAAGCTGCTTCTCCTCCAAACTCTGGTTTTCATTTGCAGAAGTGTACGTATGTGCAGAACGAGACTGCCCTGATCGCACCTGGTGGGCTTTGGAGAGCAGGCCTAGAGCCCAGCTGAAGGAAAGAGCTGTTCCCAGAGTTAGGAGTAGGAGGTCTTTGGTCCTTGACCTGCAGGAACCTGCGCCCTGGCTATGCGGGGGGCGGCTGAGCCTCTAGACCTGCAAGGACCACATGGGGCCTGGAAAGATCTCCACAAGCCCTGGGGACAGAGGATAACACAGTAATATCTAACATTGCATTCCCCAAAATGCTGGTGCCCTGGGGTGGGGGTCAAAGCCAGGGAAGCCAGTTTACAGAGAACGAAGTAACATTTTTTCCCCACTTCCTTCTGTTGGCTGAAAGTAATTCCTTCTACAATAATTATGTTATATTTACTGTTTTACATAAAACACAGTGAGTTCGAGTGATCAATTTTCAATTTACCAATTTATCAAAATAAACATGCTTATAAACGGATTTTAATTAAAGCCTAGTTATTGGGGGAAGTGGAAAAAAATACATATAGCTTCCAACAAATGTCTGTTCCTTCATTATTTAATATATTTCATATTTAATAATGTTAATTTACATTTCATAACAGAGCAACAAGGGAAAGAAACCAATTTTTTTAGTGCAAAATGCTGTAATTTTAAGATTGTAAGAGTTCCTTTTGAAAGTTATTTTGTAGCCTATTTTATATTTTGAGTTTTTTATGACAAGAACATGATATACAGAAAGGTCTCTTTAAGTATTTTTGTTGTATGGCTGATTTGATTAATGAAGGGAACTTACAGTTTATTGGAGTATACAATGGCACCAATTTGGGAAGGTGATTTGCAACATTAACAAGCAGCTTAAAATTATTCATAGCTTTTGATCCTGAAGTCCCATTTCCAGGTATTTATGCTAAGGAAATAATTACAGATATATGCAACAATGAACAGAATGCTCAGCTGAGTGGGGTTTAGAAAAAAATTTAAAAATTATAAAGAACTCTAATATCTCGAAATAAGACCCTGAGCAAATAAGAATGGCCCATAATATAATGAAATGCATGCAGCCATTATAAATTACGTTTCTATAAATTATTTGTTTGTTGTATATTCTTAAGATAAACTCAGGTATTCAAACAGATGAGATACCCTTTCTGTACTCAATCTATCTGACTTGTGTGTGTTTATGGGATTTTAATTTTCTCCTTTTTTACCTGTATGTTCTTAATTTTCCTCAATGGCAAATCATTACTCTTAAAATAAGAAAAAAATTATCAATAAAATACATAAGACTGTAAATATAAAAAAGAAAAATGTGAATATAAGTTGTCACATTTCTTTTTGCTCAACAAAAAGAAAAAATATATTGAAAAGGATAGTGATTATCACGTATCAGTCAGTTATCTTTATCTTGCTTAAGATTTAGTAACAGACTTTAATCTGAATAATACTTTTTTAAATTTGTAAAGAGTATTTTTCAGAGCACCTGTAGATATACCAAAAAATTGAGAAGATAGTATAGAGAGTTCCCATTCAGCCTCTCACATTTTTCCCTATTACTAACACTTTACATTAACATGGTACATTTGGCCGGGCGCGGTGGCTCAAGCCTGTAATCCCAGCACTTTGGGAGGCCGAGACGGGCGGATCATGAGGTCAGGAGATCGAGACCATCCTGGCTAAAACGGTGAAACCCCGTCTCTACTAAAAAATACAAAAAACTAGCCGGGCGAGGTGGCGGGCGCCTGTAGTCCCAGCTACTCGGGAGCCTGAGGCAGGAGAATGGTGAGAACCCGGGAGGCGGAGCTTGTAGTGAGCTGAGATCTGGCCACTGCACTCCAGCCTGGGCGGCAGAGCGAGACTCCGCCTCAAAAACAAAAAAAAACAAAAAAAAAACAAAACAAAACATGGTACATTTGTTACAATTAATTAACCAATGTTGATACATTGTTTTAATCAAAACTCCATAGTCTCTTTAGATTTCCTTAGCTGTCACCTAACGTCCTTTCTCTGTTTTGGAATCTCATCCAGGATCCTACATTACATTTGGCCATCACGTCTCCCTGGACTCTTCTTGGCTGCGACACTTTCTCAGACTTCCCTTGTTTTGATCCCCTTGACAATTTGAGGAGGACTGGCTAAGTATTTTTTAGGATGTCTCTGTATTAAAAATTGTCTAATGTTTTTCTCGTGATTGAACTGGAGTTTCAATAATATATTCAAAACAATCCTTCTCACATCCTGCCCTTCAAAAAAAAAAAATTCATACCCTCAAACATAACAAAATCCCCCAGCCTCAACTCAGGATGATGTTATGTATCTTGTAATTCATTGACAAATTTGCAAAATGACACTAAATACTGCAGGCTGCAGGCCTTTCCATTAGTAACCTCACCCTAGGTACAAATAAACATCATTTAATGGAATTTCCATCAATGGAGGAGGCTGATCTTTGGCCTCCTGGGTTACAGGACGCTCTTGTTAGTTCCCTCCAGCACCTCCTCCACATGCTGAATTTTAATGGGGCTGGGAAACCTGTGGGTTAGAAGTGTATTGGTGTTATTTCCTGTTTCCACTTCAGTAAGCCTCCCAACTTTCTGATTTGACATGAATTTCGGGAGGGAATGCAATGTACACAACGGGAAACAAACACCTAATTTTTTTCTTCTTTAATATGGCAACTTTTAAAAGACAGTGCAACTTTAAAAATAGCAAATATTATCACATTGTGAGGAAGGGAAGTTTTTATAATGTACTAAGAGGTCCAAGTCACATGATGCTTACTGCCTAGTTTTTGTAAGCACTTTATAAATGCTGAGTGCTGGTGTTCACATGCCTAATGCCTACCCTTTACCAGGCGAGATCAAACTCTTGTCTCTACTCCACGTGTTTCTCATGTCCTTTGAATACTCCACATTTTATAACTGAAATCTAGGACAACCCTTTGAGTTGAGAAAGAAAAATTAATTTTTTTTTTGTTTAACATAAAATAAACATAGGTGATTTCTTTCTTTTGTCATTACCCAGATAGGCTAGGTTCTGAGACCTAGTTGCATCTTAGCAGGAGGCCAGTGGGGAGGAATCTGGGGATGGATAGAAAACTTGCAGAGCTCATTCCCGAAGGAGAGTGTCCATCACATAACTCCTGTTGTCACCAAGAAAGTGGGACCAGGTCAGCCCTAATTCAGAGATGGTTCTAAGTGACCCACCAGATGTTTGTGTTGGACTGACCAGTTTATGCTGTTCTCTGCAGGTGTGTGATACGGTCCAGGTTGGGGAAGGAGCATTGTAAGAATTCCACTGGGTATAAAACCCAATACCAAGCAGTAGGGATTTGGGGAAAAAGTCTAAAACCAGTATTAGAACTTAAGCACACATCAGAGCACTTCAGCATTAATCCAGACCCTGGAGTAAAGCAGTCAGTGGCGGGATTGGTTATAAACTGACCACACGCTGGGCTTCCGAGACGCCTCTGTGTGGTTTTGAGCAGCAAGACAGATTCCAGATTGCTGACTTTTTCATATTTATTGTAAATATTTTCCTGGTTTGTTATTATCTTGATATTTTGATTCACACACATATCAATTTTGAGTTAATCTCATTGTATGATGTTCAATTTTTTTTTCTGAGCTTATTGGTTTGGAAAGATCTACTCCACCAATAAGCCAAATCATTCATTTATAGTTTACATTAGTTTTTTTCTACACTTAATTATTTTAGTCATCTGAAATTTAATTTTAATGTATGCCACAAGGTGAGAATCTAGATATATTCTCTATCCTTAGGTAATTAATCACTCCCCTGCACCAACCATTAAAGAAAGATTTTAGTTAAAAAGTAACTTGTCTCGCCTACCTTTGCATCATAAATGCCTACATCTAATATTGTGTCTGATCTATAGCAGTTGCTCAATTAAACATTTGTTGAGTAAATGTATGCTTATTGAACCTGTTGCCTGTCCCTGGCATCTAACATGGTGGAAAATTCATCTGAAATGACAGAAATTCTTGGGTAATGACAAATCCCCGAGGATTCCTGTGTCACAGCTAACTAACTGATATGTATGTGCAATTGTTTCTTTTGGAGATGGAGCTATAAATCAAAAGAGCGTAATGATTATGCTTAGTTAGGAAAGAAAAAACTACATTCTAAACAGTAGTCAGATGCTAGGAATTAATGCCTACCATCAAAGTCTCACAGGCTGCTTCCAAGTGAGACAAGCTTCTCAAAGTCATGACACCTGGGGTCTGTGGATCCCTGCCCTGCCACATTGCCGTCCTCCGGCATGGCTTCCACCTGTCCCTCCCTGGCCAGCTTGCCTTGGCAGCTGTACTGAGGGAGATGTGTTTCTACCATTCTTTCCCTCTAATAACACTTACTGATTACCTATGGTTGTTCTCTGTTTTTGGAATAAAAACATTTTTATACTTTACGTTTAAGGCAGTGTTGTAGATATAGCCTGTAAGAGTAAGATAAATTCTCTATTCACCACCTGTGACTTGGTTTCCCTAAGCCACAGTTTACTTATCAGCAAAATGGAAGGTAATACCAGCTAACATTTCTGTACCATCTATTCTGTGCCTGGCACTGCTCACAGTGCCACATACCTATTAAATTATTTAGTACGCATTAACTCTTTGAAGTAAGCACCATTTTTAGACCCATTTACAGACAACAAAATGGAGGCATGATGAAGTAATTGCCTTGCCTAAGGGTTAGAATCCAGGCCCTCTGGCTCTGAAGTCCCTGCTCCTAGCCACGGTATTAAGATGTCTCCGAGGCATCATAACTAGCAGCCACCTCAGAGAGTTGATGTGACATTGAGACACCATATGCAGGATACCCGGTGAGCATTTGATGCGTGTTTACTCTGTAACAGGAAACAGGCCCCGGCTCACTGATCTTACCTTCCATAGGGAAAACAGATGCTCACACAGTCACTTTCAGCAAAGAGACAAAGGTGATAGGAGAAGAGACAAAGGTGATAGGAGAGGAAGAAGTCCAGGAGGCTGGAGACCACATGACAGGGTCCCCAATCAGAACTGGGGGAAAGGAAAGGCTTCTCAGAGGGAATATTAGTTGTATTAAAGCCAAATTAAAGCATGTTCCTTTTCCTGTGAAAATCTCAGGGGTTTATTTCCCTCCACAGGACCTGTTTGTTTTGCTTCCCCTTCCTCCATTCTCTTCACCTACTCTCTGCCCTTCACCTTTTTCAGAATTCTTGGGGAAACAGGATGTGCCCAAGCAATCCAATCGTGTATATGCATTCCACAAACACTGGTGGGTTGGGGAAGCACCACAAGAGATATTAGTTGAGTTACACCCACATGCTGTAAGCTGAGGAAGAGACGATTGAAGCGGAAAAGGATTAAACGTTTTCAGGGACATTCAGAATGTCACATTTTACAAGATGTTTACTTAGTTACCTCTAGTATTAGCCTGGATGGGTCTCACGATTTTTTTTCCAAAAGCAGCTGAATCTGAGCATGGTTCCTCAAGTTATATGAATTCTGAGTAAATGTGTGCACACACATCTGAAATGATACCCCTTTGGCTTACTCATAATGTGTGTTGAATGTAATATACTGAGAGACCTTTGGGGTCATTTAGTTCAACTTCCAACTCATAAAGACTTTCCTTTTAGCAGAAAGGCAATTTATCTAGTTTATCCATTTTCTCTTAAATAATTGCAGTGATGTGAAGCTCGCCATGCCTCAACACAGCCATTTTGATGGTTGTATAGCTATAATTCTGAAAGTCTTGACTTACATTGACCTAAGTCTGTTGACCTTTGTTCTGTCCTCTGCAGGGAGACAGACACAAAAACAAGCAAACATGTTTTTCTTGTAAATTCAGACAACTTCCTGGTTTCTCTTTGTTCTTTGGATGAAATAATGTCAGTTGTTGAAGGTCTTATTCATATTCCAGCGGGCAAGCTCTTCTAAGTACGTTACCTAAACATTTATTTTTACATATTAATCCATTCGTTTATTTTAAGAATGTTGTTGCCAAGAAACTTTTGAATAATCTGAGAAAATTGAGCATATGATACTACAAATTACTTTTAAAAACAGAACCACCCAATAACAGCTAAGAATAAAACAAAACATATCTATGAGAAATGTATTTTTAACTATTGCTTTATAAATTGTGTTTATTTCAACTTACTCGGTGTAAAGATGATACCCTAGAACATGACAATAATTTAAGCAATAAGATCAAATATGACTTCACTAATAGGATTCAAGAGGAATCTCTTATAAACATACTTCCTTTTCGAATGCACCTGTTTGCTTTCAAACTCGTTTTTTAAACAATAGGAATAACAATGGTAGATACAAAATAACACTTAAGGTTTATTATAATTTTTATGTTATCTTTTTAGATTAAGATACGCTTTTTTAACTGGCAGATACATTTAATAATCTTTTGTAAGAAGGTTGTTTTCATATTCCATATAATACATTTTCATATTAACATTTCAAATTAGGAAAGGAAAATAAAAAAGTTGCCATTAGAAATAAAATCTGTCTTTTAGAAATATGAAAAATCACATAAAAACACTTTGTTGTGTTTAAGACAATTCTGATTTAACATTTTGGCAGTAACATTCTCTCCCCTTTCATACCTACCTATTCACCAAAAGGCCGTGCTATTACTTTTATTTGGTCTTAGTTATTTTGTTTTGGGATTTTTCCATTCATTCAGGTGTAATGCATGGCATAGTTTATGATTTATGTGACAGAGGCTCAGATTTAATCCATGGGGATTTTCATATAAGGGTGTGCTCAGTGACATGTTTGAAGTTATGCTATGGAATTCAAATAACATGGTTAGTTCTCAGAAATATTAATTTGATTTTAATATCCTGCCTCCCCACCCCAGGTTATGTTTGGTTTCTTACCTTAGGAAAATCCTAAGTGAATTTAATTAACTCATATTTTGAAAGTTTGTACATTTAGCTTTGCAAGGCAGAGATTTTGCAAATATGCGAAGCAAAGCCGTACACTTACATTTAATCATTTTCCTATAATCTCATTGATCTGACTTTATATTTCAGTTATAATAATGCAGAATATACAATTTTAAAACAAATTAATATTTCCAAGCACTATATTTACCTGTGATGATGAATCCACTGTGTTGTTTTTATCTTTTAACTTTTGGGATATTAAAATAGCATTTCTTCTCTGCTTCATAAAGTAATTATTGTAGCATCTGTTGAAAATACATTTTGGCTCTCAGGGACTTTTCAGTCTTAGGACAAATTCTGTGCTTTCTTAAGTATCTGTATTGTTATGCTCCTTTTGTTTTGTTGTTTGAGAGGAAAATGAAGATCTGTGACATCATTTATTCTGGAAACAAGCACAAGTGTGTTTAACAAGAAAAATCAAGGATGTAACTTTTGTCCCACTGGTTTGAAAATCCAAAATCTTCTTTGCAAATAGAGTCATTCATTGGGTACAACTGGATCAAAAGTAACAAGTTTTTGTCTGAGTCTTTAGCCTAAAACCTCTCCTACCCTCTTCCAGATTAACTCTGTTGTGCCTGGATTAACCTCTAAGAATCCTGGTATTGTTTCTCTTCATTACACTTATCCCCATGTCTCCTATTGTCTTTGCTTTTCATTAGGGGGAATAAACAGTAGACGGTTTAAGCCATGATAAACTTCTCCAGCTTGGAGTATCTATTTGAGCTTCATATTTGACACTTGTTTCCCCTTTCAATGTAAACATTCATTTTGAATCCAATAACCTTGTCAATGGAAATTGTGAATGCTAAGGGCTGGGCAGGCCGTGTGAGCAAATACCAGTGAAGTCTCATTAGTTGTACGGAACCTAGGACCAGATATGACAGTTCTGGACCTGAATTAATGCTCCTTTGACCCATTTTGCTGTAAACATAAGAAAGAGTCTAGCATTTGGGACCCATATCCATTTTAATAGAATTAAAACAAGAACAGTACGTCCCTAGAGCTTGTCAACAACAGAGTTATTCATAATACACTATTCTTTCACTTTATATCAAATCTTTTTAACAGATTGGAATATTACATGCATTTAACATAAATTTGTTGGCAGGGAAATGGACTAAAAGAGACAAACAGAACTGTATGCTGACTGTGGATAGAAAAACATTTTATTCTGATCTCCAGTTATTGTTTCAATTAAGACAGCTTTTTTGACCTTGTCCCAGTGGAAATTTGACATTGATTAGAAAGGCCATGACCATAAACCTCTGAACTAAATTCTGGGGAAGGATGAGTGATACTATTTTTCTCTGAAATGGCATGAAAAAAATCAATGGTGGTAGTATTCGACGGTGTCACAATTTGATTTACTAGCTGACCTCCTGGCCAATCAATGACTGTTTAAAATCCAAGAACGCTTCATTGGCTTCATCACACAAGCTTTGTTCTCCTATTTACAATGTGAATTTAATCCTGGCATGAGTTTAGAACCCCCAAACACTAGTCACTCTAAGTAAAAATATTTACAAAACTGGAATCTTGAGATCTGGATTATCAACAATTTTTCATTTTTTAGGAACTTCTATTCCATTCTTTCGATAACAGTGCAGACCACTTAGAGCTTTTACTTCACCTCTCTGAAAATGATTCTCAAATGCAAATCTATAGTCAGGTTCAAAAGGTAAGGACTCAGGTGGTTTTCTAGGAAGGAAAGAGACTTGTTCTTCTCACTGTTATTTGTACTAACTGGTAATCCAAAAAGAAAGGAATGTTCCTATGTTCTTTTCCCCAATATATAAATTTTGACCTTGTCACTTTTATTTTAAAGAAATTCAGTGTTTGGGGCGAGGGTTAGAACCAGCTACATAATTTGTGGGGCCCAGTGCCATTTGCTCAAAAAATTTTAAGGATTTCAAGATAGCAACAGCAGAACCAAGCCCAGGGCCCTTCTAAAGGTGGAAACTCTTTGTGACAACCCAGATCAAGGGCTCATGAAGCCAGCCCTGGCAGGGGCAAAATCCTAGTGTTATTCAGTGGTATTTGCTTAGGGGGTTGATGAATGCCTGGTCCTACCTCAAATCCTCATGACTTCTCCTTAGGGGACTCCTGAGGGAGTTACAGACCTAAGGAGACAATGGGAGAGAAATAAATTGAGTATACATTCGATTATTAGCTGTACTTGTACACAAAATCTGCAGAGCACTTTAGCAAGCATGGCTGGAGAATGGTGCCCGACCTAAAGCCACAAATATCCTCTTCACTACACTGAGCCCAAACTCAGTTTTGGGGTCTCCTGGCTCTGTTTCAGGCTTACCTACTGTGAGGGTGGAGAGGATGAAAGGGTCCAGACAGCAGAAACAGCATAGGGAGCACGCGGGCAGACCTGAGGCTTGGGAAGCATCCCTGGTCGAACAGAAGCAAGAAGGAAAAAGGATGCGTATCTATAAGTGTGATGTCTGCACACACAGCAGCCTCACCCGTGACGTGACGGGTCATGAAATGTGAGTGACCACGTGAACTCGCTAATCCTTCTGTACAGGGTGGGGCTGGGGGAGATAATGGGGCAGAAAATCAATAATTTCTGTGAAACATTTTTCCAATTAGAGGATATCTTGACTCTATAAAAATAACTTGTGTTCTCTGAAGAAAATATTTTAGAATTTTTTAAAAAGTAAAGTCAAGTTATATCTCCTGTTGCCTCACGAGTCAGATGTAAGTGATGTTGACATTTTGGGGTGTTTCTTTTCTGACCCTTTTCCCATGCA
Source organism: Chlorocebus sabaeus (assembly GCF_047675955.1). Lineage (NCBI taxonomy): Eukaryota > Metazoa > Chordata > Mammalia > Primates > Cercopithecidae > Chlorocebus > Chlorocebus sabaeus. Next base: position 88,591,186 of record NC_132906.1, read on the forward strand.
TTTACAATCCTATATTTAAGTTAATAAAAGTTGAGATTATGTTATGTGTAGCCTGTTCCTTTGGCTGAACAACATAGTATAGATGTCTTTCCACGCCAACTAATATTTATCTGTCTTTATTTTACATTAACTTTTATTTATTTATTTATTTATTTATTTATTTATTTATTTATTTTTGAGATGGAGTTTGGCTCCATCGCCCTGGTGGGAGTGCAGTGGCATGATATTGGCTCACTGCAACCTCTGCCTTCTGGGTTCAAGCAATTCACCAGTCTCAGCCTCAGCCTCCTGAGTAGCTGGGACACAGCCATGCACAACCATGCCTGGCTAATTTTTTTTTTTTTTCATATTTTCAGTAGAAATGGGCTTTCACCATGTTGGCTAGTCTGGTCTTGAACTGCTGACCTGAAGTGATTCACCTGCCTTGGCCTCCCAAAGTGCTGGGATTACAGGGGGGTGAGCCACACTGCACCACGTCTACATCTTTATTTTAAATGGTTACCTAGTATTTCTTCATAGACATTTCTTTAAATCTTTATTTCTGGGAGGGAAATATCACACACTGGGGCCTGCTGGGGGGGAGGGTGAGGGGAGGGAGAGCATCAGGACAGATAGCTAATGCATGCAGGACTTAATACCTAGGAAATGGGTTAATAAGCATGGCAAAGTCCCGTGCTACTTGGGAGGCTGAGATGAGAGACTCGCTTGAGCCTGGGAAGTTGAGGTTACAGTAAGCTATGATCGTGCCACTGCACTCCAGCCTGGGCAATAGAGCAAGACCCTGTCTCAAAAGAAAAAAGGAAGCAAGCCATGTGGACTAACATGCATTTAATATAAGGGTCTACCTCTAAAACAATGGTCAATGACCATCATTATTTAAACTCATTATAGAACATGAGTACTATTCAACAAATACTGCTTTCAACAGCACAGTTCTATGAAGGGAATTGGCTACCTAGGATCAAAGGAGAAGAAAACATATTTTTGGCATTAAAATAGGAGAAAAAAATATTTTAAATAATATGCCTTGGAAAGATATGTTGTAATGGGCGTGTGTGTGTGTGTCCATAAGTGTATTTTGTGTATTATGTTGAATTGGCAGAAATAGATTATATTGGGCCAGGCGTGGTGGCTCATGCCTGTAAGCCCACCATTTTGGGAAGCCAAGGCGGGCAAATCACTTGAGACCAGGAGTTTGAGACCAGTCTGGCCAACATGGTAAACCTTGTCTCTACTAAAAATTAGCCGGGCATGCTAGTGGGCGTCTGTAATTCCAGCTACTTGGGAGGCTGAGGCATGAGGATTGCCTGAGCCCAGAAGGTGGAAGTTGCAGTGAGCTGAGATCATGCCACTGCACTCCCGCCTGGTGATAAAACAAGACTCCGTCAGAAAGAAAGGAAGGAAGGAAGGAAGGAAGGAAAGAGAGGGAGGGAGGGAGGGAAGAAAAAGAAAGAAGGAAAGAAGGAGAGAAAGAAAGAAAAAGCAAGAAAGAAAGGAAGGAAGGAAGGAGAGACAGAGAGGGAGGAAAAAGAAAGAAGGAAAGAAGGAGAGAAAGAAAGAAAAAGCAAGAAAGAAAGGAAGGAAGGAAGGGGAAGAAAGAAAAAGAGAAAGAAAGAGAGAAAGAAAGAAAGAAAGAAAGAGAAAGAAAGAAAGAAAGAGAAAGAAAGGGTGAGGGAGGGAGGGAAAGAGAGAGAGGAAGGAAGGGAAAGAGAGAGAGAGGAAGGAAGGACGGAAAGAAAAACAGAGAGAGAGAGAAAGGAAGGAAGGAAAGAGAAAGGAAGGAAGGAAGGAAGGAAGGAAGGAAAGAAGGAAAGTAGAAAAAGAAAAGAGAGAAAGGAGAGAGAGAGAAAGCAAACAAGCAAGCAGAAGAAAGGAAGGAAGAAAGGAGCAGAATATGTTGAAGGACTGCAATTAGAAAGACACTTGGAAGGACCAGGAGGATTCAGGCACGAAAGGAAGAGTCTGCCCAGTTCTGACTCCTCTGTGACCACAGAAGGATCTAGGATGAAATAGGGCGGGATTATGCTTAGTGCAAAGGCTGAAGTCCTGTTGCAGAGGAGAGGAGAGGAAACACATGGAGGCCCCATTCCTGAGAGCATGTTGGCTTTGTGCCATTTCTTTCTTTGGTGGGATGATTAGACTGAATTTAAAGAAAATATTTGTGAATACATTTTGCTGTCCTTTCTTTCAACTCACCATTGCTTTATAGGAGAAAATTTCATAGGAATCGGGGAAGGATAAACAATATAATCAAGGAAGGGGAAAGAATATAATCAACATCTACTTTTAGGTTAATTATCCCAAATTCTTCTTCAAACTCTGGTATATTTTCCACTTCTCTTTGGAAATGTTAATATCTCTGACTAGCATGTCAAAAAGTGGTAATAAGAACAGTTTGACCTAATCGGTCTCATTTTGCACAGTAAAGAAATCTCAAAGGAGAATGTTTAATTTATTACCTTTGTGAAAAACAAAGCTCTGAATTATAGATTATAATTATTTTTATGTGATTCTTTCCCAAAGGTTTTAAAGATGTATTTGCTTTGTGTCTCTATTCAGAAAATTTTTGAAGATAAAATTGAGCTATTTTTGTTAAATTATTGAATATAGAACTTTATGGCTTAGATGGTTACACGATGCTATAGCACAGATTGCTTTGAAATCTGTTTATTTATTTAGTACATAGAAATGTGTCTTAGACAGCATATGAAGCTTTTAAGTTGGAATCAAGAGGAATTTCTAGCCCAGTTTTCATAATGCAAGGGTGGTAGTCAGAAGGATCCTTGGTGGTGGATATAAAGATCATAGAGGTTGAAATATGACTCGTAGCCGGGTGCGGTGGCTCAAGCCTGTAATCCCAGCACTTTGGGAGGCCGAGACGGGCGGATCACGAGGTCAGGAGATCGAGACCATCCTGGCTAACACAGTGAAACCCCGTCTCTACTAAAAATACAAAAAAAAATTAGCCGGGCGCAGTGGCGGGCGCCTGTAGTCCCAGCTACTCGGGAGGCTGAGGCAGGAGAATGGCGTAAACCCGGGAGGCGGAGCTTGCAGTGAGCTGAGATCGCGCAACTGCACTCCAGCCTGGGGCACAGAGCAAGACTCCGTCTCAAAAAAAAAAAAAAAAGAAAAAAAAAAAAAAAAGAAATATGACTCGTGGCTCTCACTTGGGAAATGATCAGAACAAAGATGGTCTTTTAAGTTTAAATTTATGGGGAGGGGACATCATACCAGCAGCAGCCATCCACCAGCCACTGGCATCTACTCAGTGGTGAACAATTGGCCCCCTACATGGTGAGAGTCACTGGCCTGACCACACCACAGTACGGTGACTTGGGTTCCTGCAGAGACATCCTCCATTCCCACCTTTCCCCCAAACATTTGCAACTTGCTTAGTGGAGAGGGGGTCTCTAGCCTCCTGCTTGGAGGTCATTGAGCTCTTACCCCACCTGGCAGTGTAGATGGACCAGGTGAAGGTACTGAAGTGGGGGTGGGGACTAAGGAGCTATTACTGCCATGTGGAAATACTTGCCTCTCCCAGATCCAGCTTTAACAGTTTTCTCCTGGTGATGTTAATAGCAGCTCCCGTGCAAAGGAGATGTCAGAGTTTATCTTTTGAGGAGACAAAATAATAAGAATAGTTTTACCAAAGAATGAAATATCACATAATGTCTGCATTTTACCATTAATTTGAGTGCATTTTTGGAAAACGGAATGTAACAAAAACCCAGGACATTTTTGGAAATTGTATGTTTTCTAGTCACTTTGTGTGAATTTTTATATAAGCATTGTTTTATGAGTTATATAAAATGTTATAAAATAAAATAATTGGTCAATAAATGTTAGCCATTGCTGAGTATAGGATTTAAAAATATATTTTTTCTTTTTTCCTCTAAATTCAATATTAAACTATTACTATGAAATTATAGACCTATGAAGTATTTATTAACAACCTGAAGTTATATTGGTAAGTTATAATTGGCATCCTGGGTACTTTGGAGTACTGTATCTTTATTTGTGTTCCAGTTTCTTATGACAGTATTTTGTTATTTTTTTCATGGTATCTTTGTGTTATGGCTGGGCAGAAAGTTCTGTTAGAGCAGAGCCTTTCTCTTCGTTTTCACGCTCCACCTTGAAATGTCTCTGATGGAAGACTCTTCAAGGTTAAGGCTGTATCTGTGCCTCCTGCAACTTCCCAGAGAGTTTAGCTGGCGCCCTGCAGCCTGCAAAATAAAAATAAAAATTTTTAAAAAAGCTTTATTTTATCTACTGACTGAATTAGATAATTAGGTTGTATATTTGAATGGGCCTCACAAAATGGTTTACTATCCCAGCAGTGCAGAGGTAATGTTAAATTCAAGAGAAACATATATTTTAAGTGTTTAGTTAACTGGAATCACTGCAATGTATTATGACCCACACCAGGAAATCTTTGATTACTTAGACAACTCTTAGGAGATAGATAACATTTTATAGATTGATTATTCCTACCTTCTATATTGCTGTTGCTTTTACATACAGATCATTAGGCAGAAATAGCTCTTGCTTCAGACCTACGTAAATCTTTCAATGGTACGCTGAAGCAGTCTGGTTTAAAATGTTACACCACAATATTAAATGGAATTACCTTCTAGGGTATGTAGTGAGAAATAAATTATTTGGGGAAATCTAATCAATGATGCTATAAAAATTAATTGCAAAAGACTGGGCTCATTTAACTTTTGTTCTATAAAAATAGTCAATGAAGAAAGATATGGTTAATGCTAGTGTAGGATAAATACGTCAATAATTGTCAGGCAATATGTAATACTGAGTCTCAAAGATCTAAAAGAAAGAGGCTCGGGTTTACTTTTATGGGCAATTGTAAATGTGGAATCATTTTACATGATGATAACCTAAATTAATATTTTTGCTACACTCCTTTTGTATTTTTCCCAATTTTTATTATGAAAATTTTCAGATATAGCAAAGTTAAAGGAATTTTTAGGTGAGAATCCATATACTCACCACTTCCATGCTACCATTAACATTTAACTAAACTTTTTCATGTCTATCCATTCTTCCAACCTTCTATCCAGCAATTAATTTTCATTTGTTTTCAGTGCGTTTGAAAGTAAATTGCAGACATCGTTAAAATTCCTACTAAATATTGAAGTATGCCTATCACAAATTAAAATTTTGCATTTACTTGTATTCTTTTCCTGTAAAACTTATGTGAAATGAATTGCACAAATTGAAAGTGTACACTCTCTAAATTTCAGCACAATCTCATCTTTCTAATTCAATGCTCTACCAGGATACAGAAACTTAACACCACCCCAGAAAGTTCCTCAAGCCTTTCCCAGTGAGTCTTCAATCCACTTTCTAAGGGGCAAGCACTCCTCTGATTTTCTTCCTCTCCCATGATTATTTTTTTCTCCTCCAGAATCTTCTATCAATACACTGTTTGCTTTTGTGCGGTGCTTCTTTCACTGGGCATGAGGTCTTTGAGATTCATCCCTGTCGTTGCCTGTATCAATAGTTCATTCCTTTTTATTGCTCAGTAGTATTCCATTGTATGACTATACTACAGATTTTTATTTTTATTATTATTTTTAAATTTTAATTTAATTTAATTTTAAGTTCCAGGATACATGTGCAGAATGTGCAGGTTTGTTACATAGGTAAACATGTGCCATGGTGATTTGCTGCACCTATCAACCCATCACCTAGGTATTAAGCCCAGCATGCATTAGCTATTTATCGTGATGCTCTCCCTCCCTCCAACCCTGAACAGACCCCAGTGTGTGTTGTTCCCCTCCCTGTGTCCATGTGTTCTCATTGTTCGGCTCCCACTTATAAGTGAGAACATGTGTTGTTTGGTTTTCTGTTCTTGTGTTAGTTTGCTGAGGACAATGGCTTCCAGCTTCATCCATGTCCCTGCAAGAAATATGATCTCATTGCTTTCTATGGGTGCACAGTATTCCATGGTGTATATGTACTACATTTTAGTACATTATTTATTTAGTACTTTATCTATTCTATCATTGATGGGCATTTGGGCTGATTCCATGTCTCGGCTATTGTGAACAGTGCCACAATGAAAATACGCATACATGTATCTCTATGATAGGAAGATTTATATCCCTTTGGATATACACCCAGTAATGGGATTGCTGGATCAAATGGTATTCTGCCTCTAGGTCTTTGAGGAATCGCCACACTGTCTTCCACAATGGTTGAACTAATTTACATTCCTAGCAACGGTGTAGAAGCGTTCCTGTTTCTCCACAGCCTTGCCAGCATCACTACAGATTTTTAAATCTGTTCTCCCATTCATGGACATGTAGGCTCTTCCCAATTTGGGGGCTATCATGGATAAAGCTGCTATGAAAATATGTCCAAGTCTCTTCGTAAACTGGTATTTTCGTTTCTCTTTGGTAAATCCCTAGGAATTGACCTGCTAGATCACTGTCTAGGTATGTATTTAGTAGGTTTTTTTTTTTTCCTTAAGTACTTTACATATTTTAACACACTTGTTTCTCAAAACACAAATTGCAAGATGGATACTATTATCATCCTCATTTTACTGCTGAGAAAACAAAACTGCAGAAATTTTATAAACACACAGGTAATAAGTGATGAGGACAATGTTTGAACCCAATAAATTAAGTTCCAAAATCCATACTTTTAACACGTGATAATTAAATAGTGGGAAATCAATCTGGAGATACACCCAAAAGGCAGATCATTAAAAATTCATTAAAAGTCTTATAAATTAGGTTAAGGAATTTGGACTCTGTCTTCCTGGGGGAGCCTCCTAAGTTACTCATGTCCCTGTTTGCTTTTGACATTACCAGTGCAGGGGATTGAGAAACCTGATCTTATCTGTGCTTTAGAAAGATGACCACATTCCTAGTTTGTGGAGGAGGATAGAAAACATGAAGTTTAGTGGAGTTTTAATTACATTAGAATTAAATAATTTATTCAATTATTCAGCACAGAATTACTGAGAATCTGCCATGTGGAAGAAAGTGCCCAGGAACTGGAAATCCAGCACTGAACGGAAAGACATCCCTCATGGAGCCTGCATTTTAGGAGGTAAGAAAAATAGCAAACAAGCAAACAAAAATATATATAGCCTGTCAAATGGCAACACATATTTGGAGAATAGTAAAATAAGTAAAGAGAAAGAGGAAGTGTCGCAAGGGGCAGGAGCGGGTATGATTTTACTGAGTGACTGGGGAAAGCCTCTAGTAGGAGAGATTTGTACAGCACCTGAGGAACTGAAGGAGGGAGTTTCGCAGATGCCTAGAGAGTGCTCGTGTGCAAGAGGAAACAGCATGTGCACTGGTCCTGGGGATGATGGGCTTGGCATTCAAGGATCAGAGTGAGGAAGGGAGGGGAGGAGATGAAGTCACTCTCAATGTGACCAGTAAAACAAAAACATGTTCCATTGTAGAGTAGTTGTTAACCACCATGGACGGTTTTAACAGTTTTATCTATCGTGGGGCTACTGTGTGGGGAGAGTAAGAAAAGATGCCTGGATATTTATGTTGGTGTGCATTTGGCTTCCGCCTCTCCCTCTGGTGTTGTTAAGATGAAATGACGAGTGGTGAAAGTAACAGAGAGTGTATGACTTGCAAAATACAGGCATGCATCACCTAATGACAGGGACCCATTCTGAGCAATGCATCATTAGGTGATTCAGTCATTGTGTGAACATGACAAAGGACTTATGCTAAACCTGGTGATATAGCCTCCTGCACACATTGGCTGTACGGTACGGCCTGGGGCTCCTAGGTTACAAACCTGGACGGCATGTTACCGTGAAAAATGCTGTAGGCAGCTGTAACACAATGGTAAGTATTTGTATATCTAAACACAGAAAAGATACGTTTTTGTAATCTGGTTGAAACATTGCTGTCTTCCACGCGGTTCAGCATTGACTGAAGCATCCTTACACAGTACATGACCGTATCTATGTATTTATGAATTTCCTATCATTTACTAGCAATCTATCATAGTCCAGGTATAGCCTTACTTCTTTGCTCTTTTTGAGGGCAGTCTGTGCTTGCAGGACTAATCTACTGAAATCAAGCGCCCTCATGCTGCCCATCTTGGCATGTTTTTCCAGTGTGGTACTTACAGTTGCAGACACACATTTGTGGGCTCACAGGTTGCTTGGGTGCTTCACCGTCTTCATTTCTGGCTACAAACATAACTACACGTGCTTCTTGAATAAATGGAGAAAAAAATCCTCAGCAGGAACTGGTCTTTTCAGGTCCTCTGCCATCGTCTTATCAAATCTCTCTTCGGTATTTGCATCGACTTTGTCTTGTGCCGCTATATCCTGGAAAGAACTTTCTGGGAGCAATCATCTGGTTGATATTTACAAGGGTTTTAATTTTGGAGATTAACTACGCTCTTCACTTTGATATACGGCCACTCGTCCTGTGATCTAACTTCAGGAGCACATTTCAGGGGAAGATAGCACACCGAGAAGGGTGGTCCTTTCACAGGAAACGTACCCTAGCACCAGAATAGCACTAACCATGCCCTTATCCATTTCAAAGCCTCAGACTACGTCACAGCAAATATTTGGTTATGTCAGAAGATATTGCAATTTTTACAGGAAATATATTTAAGTCATTTCATTTCCCCCCTTTTGCTTCACATTCTGCCTTTTTTCTTTTTTCTCTGATTTTATGGAGGTATAATTGCTATTAAAAACTGCACATAATGTATACAATTTGGGGAGTTTGGACATATGCGTACACTGGTGCTAACATATAATCCAGCAATTCCATGTTCTGCTTTTTCTATCAAAGTAAACTTTAAGCATGATTTCTATTCTGTACGTTATTAGATTTTTACAATCTAATAAATTAAAAAATACTCTAATCTCCATAGCTAAGGTATAGGGGATGCCTCCTGAAGGTCGGTTTATCAATGTAATTATAGGTTTAATGTTTTCATGTGCTCTGTACTGTGCAGCTAGATGGTGAAAAGAATTTTGGGGGAAAACTCAAGTCCAGATTAAATAGTTGAATCCTGAGAGTCTATGTTTGAGTGAGGTGATCCTGATATGTAGTAGCTTTCAGTGTGACACGTTTCAGAAAGGAAACAGTATTGTTGTTCTTTTTTTTTTTTTTTTGCACTGAAAATATTTGTAATACATCTTCTATAATTATTGCTTCTTCATACTAACCGATCTGCAGAACATTTCCAGTGTGAACCTCTTTTCACTCATATTTCACTTTGAGCGCAAATGGCTCCTCTCACTCCTGCAGTTTTCTCCAGGCTCTTTTTCTCATCTGCGTTCACATCTACCTTTCCGCTGGAGGCGATGGCTTGAAACACCGCCATCTGTTTTTGTCGGTGGAAGAACGCACGTCGCAGGTGTATGAGGCAAGGATGCTGAGGCTCAGAGGCTCTTGCAGCCTAGACGCCTGGATCCATTCCCAGATGCAGGACCGTGGAGTGTGGCAAACGGTTGTCCTCGAAAAGTGTCACTCTAGCAGCAGGTTAGAGGTGGAGCATAGGTGGCTCAGTGGCTGTTAGATGTTTTGTCTTCCATTCTCTTCTGGAAAGCTGTGATTACCCCCAAAGAAGTTAGCTAACTGCTGCACTGGCTCCCAGGGTGCCTCTTGCCTTCACACAGAATGTCCAGGGTGTGAGCGTCATGATTTAGTGAGCGCAATAACTCAACATCTTTCTGTGCTGCCGGAGGAAACTACTGAGATGGAGCACAAAACGTTGATGTAATCTACAGAGAAACAGCTCTATCAGAGAGAAGTAAACAGTCCCCTAGGATGGAGAAGGGGAAGCCGTGGGCAGCTTCCAAGGCAAGTGTACCCTTTGTCTCCTTTTTCCCCTCGCTGGGAAGTCCTGTAAGGGAAGAAAAAAGGATCCTATATTTTTATTTTTATCTTGTTTTGTTTGTTTGTTTGTTTGTTTTTTGAGACGGAGTCTCGCTCTGTCACCCAGGCTGGAGTGCAATGGCGCCATCTCGGCTCACTGCAACCTCTGCCTCCCGGGTGCAAGTGATTCTCCTGCCTCAGCCTCCCGAGTAGCTGGGATTACAAACACCTGCCACCGCACCAGGCTAATTTTTATATTTTTAGTAGCGACGGGGTTTCACCATGTTGGCCAGGCTGATCTCGAACTCCTGACCCCAGGTAATCCATCCGCCTCAGCCTCTCGAAGTGCTGGATTACAGGCATGAACCACCGCGCCCGGCCGTATCTTATGTTCTTAAAGTCTCCTTTCTTTCAGTAATCAACACAGAGCAGAGGTCAGGAAATAATATGTGTTTAATTTTCTTGCTAATTTTCTTCCTGTTTTCAGGGAGAAATATGTGTTTGTGCAGACGTAGCTCACCCAGATTACCGCAGGGCACTAGTTACATGAGAAGCAAGGTGAACACCATCTAGTTTCTTGTTCACTATTTTTCTTTCCATAGAACTCTTACATTTATGTGAAAAAACACCAAAAATCCATCTTATGAAATGAAAGAAATTAACTTCAAAATCTGAATTTTAATTTTTCTAGAGATTTAAAAGTTTGAATTTTACCCATTGCAAAGTCTTATTTCTCTGATGTCAACACAGTAGACCTGAACGTGATGTAGCAGATGCAGAGAAGATATTTTTTCCTGACGTTGTGAACACCACATGAATGATTTGTATATAATTTCAATTTAAAAACTAATGACAATGTTTAGAAATAAGAATAATTTATGTCCCTTCCTTTTTTATTCCTAGATTTTGTGTTTTATTTACCAGTCTACATTTTGACCAGAGTGCATTAAAACAGTCATTGAAAAAATAAATGGGCAATTCTCCCATTTATCATCTCATTTGTAATCACTGTACAGTAGGCTGTATCATATCCTGTGTTTAGTTACATTCTTTAAACTCATCTTTTTTTTTTTCCTCATTTTTAGATTTTTTTCACCCTGACACCGTAGCCTGCCTTGCAGGCTGGTCTGATTCTTTCCTTTTTATTCATCTGCTTATTTTATCCGCATTGCTCTTTTCCTCAGCATACATGGGGCATAATGTCCCACTCCTCCGCCATTAATCATTAAACAAATACCTTGGGGAAAAACTAGAAAAAATGGTGGGAAAATGAGTTTAATTCTGGAGTTTTCTCCTTCATGTTTTAAGTGAGCTTCAGTAAAACTAGTTAGTTTCTCTGTTGTGTATATGAAGATACTTTGCTTTGTATTATAGAGAGCTGTATATACTGCCGCCTTCTCCATGAGAGGTCAGAGCTTTGAAAACAACACTGAATGACTGAATCTAATACCAACGTATTGAATTGAAATAGGTATCATTTATTAAACGTATATGCGTATTGCTCAATTTTTATGTTTTCCAATGTTGACGTTTATTGAGAATATTTCATAGAATGTTAATCAGCTCTAACTTTGCTTCTGACTCATGCAAACAAGTACCTACCAAAATATCCAATTATTCAGTAATCCACAATGACTGTCTCAAAAGAAATACTGCACAGTCACATAGAAATGTGTGTGAAAGTGCTTTGGAAATTGTAAAGCACAATGTTTAAACTAGTTGGTATTACAGAGAATTTTATGTGTTGACCTCAGAAACCATACCCACCTCACCCACTTCTCCAGCCATGGAAATCACTTTATTTCATGCATTTTTAGTGGCCATTTCCTTTGATGGATAAGCATACTTAGTGCTTGTGAGACCAGGTCACTGGCCAGGTAAACAAGCACTCGACTTTTCCTAGATACCTGCCCCAGCTGGTCAACTGGTGAAAGTGTTGTTGAAGTACAAAGTGTACCCAGGGAACTGTCAGATCTAGCTAATAACATTTCCAGACAGACTGCTAAAGGCATCACATAGGTTTTACTTGTTGTTTATAGTAAGATGGAAAAGAAGAGATACAAACTAAAGGAAGGTCTATGAAGCATAAGAGAGATGAAAATTGCTACTTTTTAAAATACTAGACTTCCTAGATAGTAAAATGATGCTAAAGTTAAAAATGGCTCCAGGACAAAGATCAAATCTAGACTGCTGTCAACAAAACGTGGTAAGAAGAAGCAGTTGAGGGTGTGGCTGTAAACCTTTTGTTAAGAGCTTGGAAATATGTAATGTGTACCTCAGACAATCATTCAAACAGTGACACCTCTGAGAAGCTTAAAAAGTATTGTCCCTCACCACATGCAGTAGAAGCCCAAGACAGAGAAGGGCTAATTCCACATTTGTGTGTGTGGCTTTTTCTAATGGAGTGAATACCAACAGGAATCACAGGAGACTCACAAAGTTTTTAAGATAATTTTATTAACAAAAACATTGTTTGCTTGAACGGCAAGGTGCAGGAACTGTACAATTTAAAAAGAAGACTTTGAAATTCAAAGTTTCTACAGGTAAGGAGCAGGCTAAGAATACTATTCTGCTAAAAACACAAGCTATATTCCATGGAAAAGAAGAAATGACTCAGGTGAAGAACTTAGAGGACAGAGCAAAGAGTTACGAAGAATTATTCTCAGGCCTTGACTCCTGATCAAAGAAATGCTGATATGTGTCCTGCTAGATTTCATAATTGCTATGGACCAGTGATTCTTGTGTGTTTTCTTGCTCTACCCATTTTTGAAAGTATTTACACAGGTTATCTCCGGCTTGTCTCATCATTATATATAATAGGTGTATGATACAGACAATTTCTCTCTAGCTGACAAGTCTTCAGTTAGGAAGGAGCTGTACTCAAGAAACCACATTGAAGGACTTTCACTTAAAGCAGGATTTGATTTAGATACACAAATCCTTGAACTTGAGTCTGAGCTGTAATAAGTAAGATTTGGGGGGAGTTTTGAAGAGAATATATATATTTGGCATGCAAGAGGAAGGTTAATCATTTGTAGCCAGAGGGTGAACTCTGGTGGTCTTATAGTATGTACAAAAATTCTTTGATATTTTTCTTTTCAAAAGGTGGAATCTAAATCACCTCACCTAAAATATGTCTCAGATTTAGAAACTTATTTTTAATGAATAGAATGTCATAGAAGTAACAATGTGCATCTTTTGACACTAGGTTATTGTATTAGGCTTCTCCAGAAAAACAGGATGAATAGGAGATATATATGTGCATGTGTTCATAGATATAGGTGCCTATACGTAGAATTATATCACATATATAATTATATTATATATATACATATACATACATACACATATATGTGTGTGTATGTGTGTATATATAATCTCTTCTGGAAACACTCTCACAGATAGGCCCAAAAATAATGTTTTGCCAGCTACCTGAGCATCCCTTAACCCAATCAAGTTGACACATAAAATTAACCATCACATATCCACCTCTTGCCAACTTTGCACTCAAACACATCTCCTTAGTTTATCATATAATAAAACCGCATTTAATCTCCAAATAAAACAATAACATCATAATTCTAGCTAACATGATGCAATTATCCTGTGTATGATTGAAAATACACAATTATCCCTCCCTCAAAAGAGAAAGTAAAGTCCTTGAGAGATGTGTACTCTTCTCTTGATATTCTGTAACTTAAATACTATGATATAGAACTAACAATGCTTGAATATTGTTGTAAAATCAATACATCTAACATTATATAAGGGCATAAGAGATTAAAAAAACAGATATTTGCTTAATATATGCATATATATACACAGGCATATTTATAACAATAAAGGAAGAAATTCTCATGAAAATTACAGTTCTTAATTCTGTAACTGGTCATGTGATTATAGTTCATGTTGATAACTACCTTCTTCTATTTAATACTATCCATTCTATATTCTCTTTGCTTTCAGCAAGCACCTCAGTTAGTTTTTACCTGATGGGGTGACTCCAGTTGTTATTCCTAGGGCATCTGGGCTATTAGTTGGTATGCCTGATTGGGTTGTTGTAATTTTCCATCGACCTTAATCAGGACATGGCAGTACTAAGAGATTTCCTAAGGAATCTCCTGTATCCCAGACACACTCTTCCTTACCTCCTTTGTGGAACAGCAGTCACCTTTCCCTTTGGCAGTCTGGATCAATCACCCCAACCAGCATTGTAACTTCCTCCTCGGCCTGTTGACTCAGAAGCATAAGGAGCCCAGAGTGGCCTGGTGGCCATCTTCACTTTTAATCCAATAGTATCATTGTTTGTCTCCTGGTGGAAACATTCCTCCCCCTGGAATTGAGATGTCTAGCCAGGTGCCAGTGGCTCATTCCTGTAATCCCAGCACTTTGGGAGGCTGAGGCGGGTGGATCACCTGAGGTCAGGAGTTTGAGACCATTCTGGCCAACATAGTAAAACCCCATCTCTACTAAAGATACAAAAATTAGCCAGACATGGTGATATGTGCCTGTAATCCCAGCTACTTGGGAGGCTGAGGCATGAGCATCGCTTGAGCCTGAGAGGCAAAGGTTGCAATGAGCAGAGATTGCACCACTACACCCCAGCCTGGGTGACAGAGCGAGGCTCCATCTCAGGAAAAAAAAAAAAAAGATGTCTAGGCCAACAAGGCATAAATTCACAGGAAATGGGGCAAAAATTTGCTAGTGGGTCTCTAGTGGGGAATAGTGAGTGGAGCCACACCCATTTCCATCCCTTGATTCCTGGACCCATGAATCCTAGCTATCAGAGAAATGACACCACATATTAAACACTGACTCAGAGTATATATAGCCTCTGGAGAACATTGTCCCAGCCCTGAAAGATATTGCCACCTGGCTGGCACTGTAACTGATTCCTCAGAAGGCCATTCTGCCATTCTACCACGCCAGCAACTTCATGATAGAGAGGAGCGTACTATAACCAGTGAATAATTCCATGAGCATGGGCCCATTGCTGCACTTCTCTGCAAGTGAGTTCCTTGATCAGAAGCCACATTGTGTGTAATACCATAATGCTGAATAATAAGCCTTTCTGTAAATTCATGGATGGTAGTTTTAGCAGAAGCATTGCATACAGTACAGGCAAATTTATATCTAGAGTGAGCATCTTTTCTAGTAAGGACAAAGTACTGCTTTTTCCATGATGGAAGTGGTCCAATGTAATCAGCCTGCCACCAGGTAGTTGGTTGATTACCCTGAGGAAAGGTGCTGTTTGGGGCCTCAGTGTTGTTCTCTTCTGCTAGCAAAGACCACCCAGCAGTGGCCATAGTTGGGTCAACCTTGGAGAGTGGAAGTACATAGTGCTGAGCCCTAGCATAGCTCATCTCCGCTGCCATGGCCATTTTCCTCATGAACTTATCAGGCAATAACAGAGGTGGGAAAGGGGCTGACTGACATACACAGAAAGGTCATCCTATCCACTTTATTAAAATTCTTCTCTCGTGAGGTTACCGTTTGATGAGCATTCACATGAGACACAAATAGCTTCACATTTTTTGCCTTTTAAGAGAAATCTCTCCATACACCTCTTCCCCATATTTACTTGATATCAGTTTTCCAGTCATCTTTCTTTCAAGTCTCTGACCATTCTGTCAAACACCAGCCACAGCCCATTAATACCCAATTCAGAGGCTGTAGCCATTGCATCTAGGATCCACTGGTCATTTTTCACATCTTGCCATTTCTCCTTCCAAGTAAAGTTCACAACCAAGCACACTTGCCAAAGTTGTGCCCGCTGGGAGGATTTTCCTCACTGCTGTTTTTGAGGGATGTCCTGGAGAGTGGCCGAGTGCTACAGTTACCCACTTCTGGGTGGTGCCTGCATGTTGACCATCTCTCAATCAGGTCTGAATTTGTCTTCCTCTTTCAACTAATTGTAGGGAGCTCCCCATGAGGCCATATATGCAGACTGGGAGAGAAAGGGCAGTGTGGCAAGAGTGGGACCATGGGCATTCCAACTACTTATTCATGTAAATTTCTTGTGCCTTCAAGGTATGCTTGGCTTGCAATCATGTGTATACCGCTTCCATCTGATGATATAGTGTTGCTATGCATGTCCAACTTTATGGTTTGATGGGTCAGTTAACATTCAGTTCATGGAAAGCAGCTCATGTTACAGGTTAACTTGATGGACTGTGGTCAAGTGTTCCAATTCTACTATGGTCAAGTAGCAGGCCAAAAGCTCTCTCCAGAAAAGAAAGTAGTTATCTGCTGATGATGACAAGGCCTTCCTCCAAAATGCTAAAGGCCTGCACTGCTCCAAACAGCATCCCTTTCTGCCACTGACATTTCAAGTACCATTGGATCTGCTGGATAATAGGATCCAAATGGCAGAGCAGCTTGCACAGCAGCCTGGGCCCAACACAGAGCCTTCTTTTGTTCTGGGCTCTGCTCAAAACTAGCAGCTTTTTAGGTCACTTGGTAAACGGATGAGAGAGACACCCAAATGAGTAATACATCACCTCCAAGATACAAATAAGCGGACTAGACATTGTGCTTCTTTCTGAGTTATAGGAGGGGCCAGATTCAACAACTTTTCCTTCACTTTAGAAGGGATATTTTGACATGCTGTACATCACAAGACCCCTAAAAATTTTACTGAGCTGGAACATTCCTGAATTATCACTGGATTTTTCCCCACTGTCTAATGCTCAAATGTCTTACCTGTAAGTCTAAAGTAGTTACTACTTCTCACGCACAAGGTGCAATAGGCATAATATTATCAATGTAATAGACCAGCATGGTAACTTGCAGAAGGGATAGTCAGTCAAGATCTCTGTGGATTCAATTATGACCTAGGGTTGGAAAGGTGATGCATTCCTGAGGTAGGATGGTGAAGGAGTATTGCTGCCCTTGCCAGCTGAAAGCAAACTGTTCTGGTGGACCTCATGGACAAAGATGGGAAAAGAGGGCATTTTCCAAATCAATAGCTACATACCAGGTACCAGAGGATATGTTAATTTGCTCGTGCAATACAATCACGTCTGATACAACAACTCCTATAGGAGTCACCACTTGGGTGAGCACGTAGAAATTCACTGTCTTCTGCATAGGACAAATAGGACAGCTAGATGGAGACGTGATGAGAATCACCACACTTGCATTTTTCAAGTCCTTGATGGTGGCACTAATCTCTGCAATCCCTCCAGGGTACTGTTTTTTATTTACTCTTTTTGCAGGTGGAGGCAGTCATAATGACTTTCACTTGGCCATTCCCACCATAGTACCCCTAAGTCAACAGGTCAGAGGACCAGTGTGGGGATTCTGCCAGCTTTGGAATATGTCTATTCCAATGATCAATTCTGGAACTGGGGAAATAATGACTGGATGGGCTCAGGGATCCACTGGACCCACCGTGAAATGAACCTGAGCTAAAAGTAACTGATCACCACTAACCCCTACTGTGACTGGAGCGCCACAGCGATGTTTGGGGCTCTTCTGAAATCAGTTAACAGTTCAGAGCCAGTGTCCAGAAGTCCCCCAAAGTTCTGACATTTTTCTTTTTCCCACACACAGTTACCTTTTTAAAAGGCTGTAGGTTTCTGTGGGGAAGGCTGGGAGGAAGATGTACAGTCCCAGGGCTCTTCCTCAAGGGACCTAGCCTTTGCTTTATTAAAGTGGTTCTGGGTCTGCAAACTGGCTTGATTCTGAGACTTGATGGAGGGGCTGTGACTCTCTGTTTTTATGATTTGAGTTAGGCTTTTGTTCAGTTCATCTAGAATTTTTCTCCTTATACAGATCAAGTAAAATTTGGGTATGATTTCCATCTGTTTCTCCTCTAGCATCACCATGATGAACTAGCCAACACCACATATTTGCACAGATCTGACTGCTCTGTTTGCTGCTTTAACTTTGCTGTCCATTATGGTAGCCACTGCCCACCTTGGCACTGGCAACTGAGTCTTCCCCTTAGCCTCTGCCCTCCTAGGTTCCAATTACTCCCATTGCATTTACATTTTCTAATCAAGGTCTGTAGTTCCCACTGTCAGGTCTGGCCTATAGAGAACTTGCTGGGGCTCCCCTCACAAATTTATTTCTCAAAGAATTGGTGAAAGTAGTGTCCTCTGGACCCTCCCTGGGGGTCTAAGTCTCAAATGACAAATCCACTCTACATTCCAATATCCCTAAATCTTTGAATCCCTTTCTCTATATTAAACCAAGAGAGGTTGCATGTTTTCACTGTGTTCACTGTGGTTTGTCTTTTGTTCCATGTTCCAACTAGCCAACCAGCCAAACTTTAAGAGCTGTTTATAACTCCTTGAGTTGCAACATTTAATGCAAAATGTCTTCTTATTGAGTACATATTAATAAATTTGACCTCATCCAAATGTATGTTCCTCCCAATATTATTCTACTGTATTAATATCCATTTTCACACGTGTCCCATAAATTTCTACTTATAAAAATTAGAAAATTCAAGTAAGTTCTTTTGGAGTATAGTACAACTCCCCATGCATCACACTTTTCGCCTCACCTTTAGGGGTCTTCTGGGACTTGAGCCTGGTTATATGTCTACAAGCAACAAGGGGTGATGAGCGTAGGTCATGAAGAGTATCAGCACTGTCTTGCAGGGCAACTGCCTCAGGGGAGGACATTACCATTTCCTCAGGCAATACAAAATTAATATCCTCAAAGGGAAGTAGAAAGGCCAATCACTTGTGAATGGAGAAGCTTCTACCACTGTGAGTAGGGAGACCTCTTCCACTGGCAAAGAAGACTTATCGGAATTTAGGGGCTCAGGCAGGGCACCATAGCTCATGCCTGTAATTCCAGCACTTTGGGAGACCAAGGCAGGCAGATTACTTGAGGTCAGGAGTTCAAGACCAGCCTGGCCAACATGGCAAAATCCCATCTCTACTGAAAATACAGAAATTAGCCTGATGTGGTGGTGCACACCTGTAGTTCCAGCTACTTGGGAGGCTGAGGTGGGATAATCGCTTGACCCCAAGAGGCAGAGGCTGCAGTGAGCCGAGACTGTGCCACTTCACTCCAGCCTGGGTGACAGAGTGAGACTCTACAAAAAAAAAAAAAAAAAAAATTTAGGGGCTCAACGTTCCCAGTTTCATTATGTTCTCCTTACGCATCTTCATCTCAACTTACGGGATCTCATTCTTTCATTCTTTCCTAGTCAATGTTCTCACTTTAACAGTAGACACCCTACTTTAAGGCTGGGAGTTCAACTTGTGTTGTAATCCAGCCAATCACAGGATAAGATTCTGAGTTTGATTTCCAGTAATTTCAACCCTGTAGTAACAGAAGATAAGGATCTCCTTCAAGGAACATCTGGAAGTTCTTAGGTCATTTATGTGGTGCTTGAGGTGGAAATTTGAATTCCTGAACTCATACTTTTTTTTTCCCCCCATTTGCTCAGTGATGTTAGAAATAAGCAAACAATGCCATTGAATTGTGTCATTTTCAAAAAATGTGCTAAATTGTTATATAAAGTCACTTCACTCTGCTTTTTCTAAGTGTTTGATTAGTGATATCCAGTGCAGATATTTTGGATATCTTTATAAAGTTTACACCATGAACTATCATGCTCTCTTTATTACTTTAAAGAGTCCTTAGCAACTTGAAATCAGGTCAGATTACAAGAGCCAATTAGATACCACAAAACCAATTCATAAAACTCATCCTTAAAACTGTTTCCCTAGAACTACTTTCAGTAACAAAATCTGTATAAGTCAAGGATCTCTAGAGAAACAGAACAAATAATGTGTTATATATATTATATATGTGTATATATATACATTTTGTGTATATGTGTCTATATAACATACATGTATATACAAACACTCAGATACATATATTTGGAGAGACAGAGAGATCTATACATATATTTATCTGTATCTTTCTATCTATCTCTTTATCTATCTATCTGGAGAGAGAGGGAGAATCATTATGAAAACCAGCTCATGTGATTATGGAAGCAAAGGACTTCCACGA
This sequence comes from Chlorocebus sabaeus, assembly GCF_047675955.1. Classification (NCBI taxonomy): domain Eukaryota; kingdom Metazoa; phylum Chordata; class Mammalia; order Primates; family Cercopithecidae; genus Chlorocebus; species Chlorocebus sabaeus. Next base: position 88,611,012 of record NC_132906.1, read on the forward strand.
CTTGCAGTATTCTGGCTGAAGAATCAGGAAATCCAATGGTAATTGAGGCCAGGTCCAAAGGTCTGAGGACCAGGATTGCTGATGTTTGAAGGCAGAACATGCATGTCCCAGTTCAAATAGAACAAATTCACCCTTTCTGCTGTTGTTTTTCCTATTTGGGCCACAAATGGATTGGTTGATGCCTGGCCACCACATTGGTGAGGATGGGTCTTTCTTATTTAGTCTACTAATTGAAATGCTAATCTTTTCTGCAAGCACCCTCACACACCCATCTAGAAATCATGTCTTTCCAGTTATCAAGGCATTCTTTAGCCCAGTCAAGTTGCCACAAAATTAACCACCACAGTCCTAAAAGGCTGTACGAATTCCTCCTTGATCTCTTTCTCAGCTCAGTTACCCTGGGAGAAGCCAGCCTGCACGTTGTGAAGGCACCAAAGCTGACTGCACAGAGATGACAGGAAGAGAAACTGAGGTTTCCCATCAACAGCCAACACCAACTTGCCAGCCATATAAGTGAGACATAGTAAAAACAGATCCATCAGATGGTTAGGCCTTCAAAAAACTGCAGCTTTGCCAACCTTGCAAAAAAAAACCTGGATCAGAACCATTCAGATAAGCCACTCCCAAATATGCAGGCTACTATAGTAGTTACTCATTGATGCATACCCAATTATTCCAAAATGTAGTGGCTTAAAGAAATAAACACTTTCCCCTCAGTGTCTGTGAAACAGGAATTTATGAGGGGGTTAACTAGGTGTCACTGGCTAAGGTGTCTGATATCGCAGTTAAGATATTGGTTGGGGCTGTGGTCACCTGAAGGCTTGACTGGAACTGGGTGATCTGCTTCCAAGATGGCTGCCTCATGTGGATGTTAAGGAGACCTCAGTTCCTCACTGACTATTGGCAGGAAAACTTGATTTCTCCCTACGGATCCCTCTTCAGGCTGCTTGAGTGTCTCACAATATGGTAGCCAGCTTCTCCCAGGAGAAGGAATCCAAGAGAGGGGAAAATATGGAAACAATGACGTCTTTTATGACCTAACATTGGGAGTCACGTGTTGTCTTTTCCATATGATCTAACTGGCTGCACATGTCAGTCATAGTCAACGTAAGTGTGGACTGCAGAAGGGTGTGAAAACTAGGAAGTGGGAATCTCTGTAAGCCATCCTGGAAGCTGGATATCACAGTAGGGTAATGAATGGTTGTTATTGATTTATGCCACTAAGTTTTGTGGTAATTTATTATGCAATGACAGATGGCTAATATCCAAACAGACCAATATGGAATATTTGGTTATTCTTAATGATTCGAAGTGAAGAATGTTAGTGCTGCTGCCTCCTCTATCCATGAAGCCTCAGGAGATGTTGTGGACCAGAAGGGTGCACACTCGATCCTGTTTCCATACAGCTCTCTGAAGTAGTGTCCTGAGAACCCCAGCATCTCTGGAACTGGTTTGGAATCCCAGCAGCTGGTACTGGGACATAAATCTTGGCAATTCATTAGCTATTTTTATTCACTATTTTCTACTTTTTTATAATTCAGGTTTTACAGTTTTGCCTACGTTCCAATCTTGAGACGTAAACCTTTGTGTTCCTTCTGGTAAACAAATACCTTGTGTCCTTAGAAAAAGGTTTTTACACCCTGCCTTTTCATATATAAAAAATACTGGGTTTGTTTCCTACTCAGACTTTATTTGGAACACTATAATTTAAATCAGTCTCCCCAGATAGAAGCATAGAAAAAGAAGATTGGGGAAGTACAGCGTGTTGTTTCCAACAAGGTGGAAAATTCATCTGAAATGACAGAAATCCTGGGTAATGACGAATCTCTGAGGATTCCTGTGTCACAGCAAACTAGCTGATTGGTCTGTGCAATTGAGCTATAGCATAATATCAATACTTACACTCCCTTTTGAATTGAAAATGAGGCAATTAAAAGTTACTAAATCCCTTGTTTTGAATTGCTTCTGGTCCCTTTGGGTTTACCATAGCCCAGTTTTGTGCCTTTCATTTTGAGAAGTCCTGTCTTGCAAATTTGAAAGTCTGTAGACTCTATTTTGAAATGGGCTTTATTCCAAAAATAGGTTTTACTTTATTATTTTCCACTGCCTCTGGGGATATTTTGACAAAAATGGCAAAACCCAAAGACTTCCTGAAGGCTAATCTTTTTTCTGGGTCATATGATTCTTTTCAGTTTTCATCTGGAGAGGGTTTTATGATAACAATAGGTTTGACTGTTGGTGAACTGGAGAAAATCCTGTTGCTTTAGAGTTAACAATGAGTGGAATTTCAGTGCAGTATGGTTATTTGCTTAATACAATAGAAGTTGGTGCACACTGGACTTGCAAATGTCAAATAGACTGTGTGGGAAAATCTATATCACTGCAACTGAGTCAACAAACAGTTCTGAATGCAGAAATGCTGACAGGACTGTAGCAAGCAATTTGGTCAACTTCAATTCATGTCCAAAGTTAAGCTGGATTAAAAAGATGCCTGTGAAGAAATGGTTAAATATTAAAAACAGCAGGGATCTTAAAACCAAGAGGGGAAGAGAAAGAGGAGTCAGTGAAATGAAACATTAGAAACACAAAACAATATGCAATTAATAATACCTGTCTCAGAGGCAGGCTTATTATAAGGTGGAAGCCACAAAAGAACAAATGATCAAAGAAGCAGGTGAAGTCCTCCAGCTCATTACTCACATGCATCATGAAGTGTAAAACAGTGATTAGATGACAGAAAGATACTCTATCTTCCAATATTTTTAAACTTCTAGCTGTGTTGGGTAAACAGTTTCCAAATGGACATGAATTCACTTGAGCCTGATGCGTCTTAGTTTATTGGCCAGACATAGGATTTCAGATATGAATTGAATAAATCACTGCCTTACATCACATAGTTTTCCAGCCCAGCAATACTCAAGAGCATCTGGGTCAAGGGCAAGTTCTGGAGTAGGAGTTGGAAAGCAGAGGTTCTGGGTTGCCTGAGCAATCTGGGACAGGTCAATTTAATTCCATGAGCCCCAGTTTCCTTATTGACACAAAACAAGTATCAGTTCTTTACCTACCTGATTCACAAGGTTGTTGGGAAGGTGTCAAATGTAATTACACACACACACACACACACACACACACACACACACACGAAAGCACGTTAGCATCCTTAAAAAGCAGGATTCAGCATATTGTCTATGAGCAAAATGAATATAAATATAACAAATTCTAATGTTTACAGTAAGTAGTATTGCTGTCCTTATGAGTCAAATGATGTCATTATGTCAAATGATGTGATTTGTCAAAGGACAAGCAGGTAGAAAGGAGTGGATCCGAGTCGAATTAGATTTTGGGACTCCAAAGTGCAAGCTGTTAATCACCATTCTAAAACATGGGATGGAGGAAGGGAGTGAGGGTAGACGTATGAGGCATAAGGATCTGTTTAATACCTGAGCATGCATATTATATGATTTGCCTTAGAATTCCTAGGAGACACTTGGGAGACAAGGAAAATCTTGCCTACTCTACATACCAGGTGTTCTGGTCATTTAAAAATAATGATTAGTGTATGTCCTGTGCATTTGCATTTTGATTTTGGATAAAAACCAGCTAAAGTCATGGTGGAAATAAAGCTTAAGTGTTAGGTGCAGTCATTCGGAGCAATTCGTACTTTGATTCAAGCTAGTGATTCAACAGTGGATATCACTGGTCATAAGAGGAATGAGAGGAAGGCTGGAGGAGTGAAAATGCTTCAGTACAGATCTAAGATAGGATTTCTCACCCTCAGAGCTCTTGACATTCCGGGTCATGCAGCTCTTTGCGGTGGGTTTGTCTTGCACAGTGTAAAATGTTGAACAGCATCCCTGGCCTCTGCACGCTACGTGGCCCTAGCACACACCTTTCCCCACAGGTTGTGAAACCGAAAAATGTGTTTAGACATTGCTGAATGTCTCCTGGGGTATGAAATTGCTCCCATTTGAGAACCATTGTTCTAAAAACATCTCACAAAAGCATGGGTTGTTAGTAACTTCCAGTGTACATGTATAGCAATTGGCACAGCCCATATTTCATACGCAAATTCTATATTAGTAAATGATCGGTAGCACATTGAACTTTTGTTGTTGTTGTTTTGAGGGGGAGTCTCGCTTTGTCAACCAGGCTGGAGTGCAGTGGCGCAATCTCGGCTCACTGTCAGCTCCGCCTCCTGGGTTCACTCCATTCTCCTGTCTCAGCCTCCTGAGTAGCTGGAACTACAGGTGCCCAACACCACGCCCAGCTAATTTTTTGTATTTTTAGTAGAGACGGGGTTTCACCGGGTTAGCCAGGATGGTCTCGATCTCCAGACCTCATGATCTGCCCGCCTCGGTCTCCCAAAGTGCTGGGATTACAGGCGTGAGCCACCGCGCCTGGCACATTGAACTATTTTTAAAGCAATTTTCAAATTTGTGTATGCTTCAAGTAGTAAAAAGTGTTATCCAAATTGATGAGTGTTATCTTATTAAGACTATTTTAGAATTTAGTCAATGAGCAGAGCCATCCATTTATTCTTTACCCTTTTTTAGTTTAATTTGTTTTATTCCAAATAAGATTCTGAAAATAGTGTAGCAAGACATAAAGTAACACTACATAAAATCAAATACATTAAAATGTAATCGCTAAAATTCTTTCTTGAATTTTATGTATGTGAGAAGTTTTCTTTTGCCACGCTAGCAGGGTCCCTTAAAAAAGCAACAAAGGACAAAAATAGGATTTTTATTCTTTACATGTCTATGATCACAGGAATATATAATGTATACGTATGCACTTATAATATGCAGTGGGTTCAATAGTGTCCCCCAAAATTTATGTCCACTTGGAACCCTAGAATGTGACCTGTATGAAAATAAGGACATTTCAGATGTAATTAAATTATAGATCTAGAGATGAGATCATCCTGGATTTAGGCTGTGTCCTAAATCCAATTACTGGTGTCCTTTTAAAAAGAAGAGAGGGGCCTGGCGTGGTGGCTCACGACTGTAATCCCAGCACTTTGGGAGTCTGAAGTGGGTGGATTACCTGAGGTCAGGAGTTTGAAACCAGCCTGACCAAAATGACGAAATCTTGTCTCTACTAAAAATATAAAAATTAGCCCAGCATGCTGGCATGCGCCTGTAATCCCAGCTACTCGGTAGGCTGAGGCAGCAGAATCACTTGAACCTGGGAGGCAGAGGTTGCAGTGAGATAACCCCACTGCACTCCAGCCTCGGAGACAGAGCAAAATTCCGTCTAAAAAAAAAAAAAAAAAAAAAAAAAAAAACCAAGAGAGGTTACAGAGAAGCACATGAAGAAGGCCACTGCAGATGGAGGCGGAGATTGAAGTGAAGCATCTATAAGCCAAGAAATGCCACCTGTTGCCTGCAACCACCAGAAGCTCATGGCGTAAATTCTCTCCTCTAGCCTCCAGGAGAAACCAGCCCTGCCTTATTCCAGACTCCTGGCCCCCTTCACTGTGAAGGAATAAGTTTCTGTTATTTTAAGCCACTCAGTTTGTGGCCATTTGTTACAGCAGCCCTAGGAATCTAATATAGTATCTATATATCTATTAGTAGAAATCATATTCCCAAGACGTTGATTTCTTACGTTCTCGATCAGGCTAATGTAAGCGTATTGTGGCAAATCCATCTGCAGGACCAGCATACAGTGCAGTCTCCTGCAGAAGGGAGGGACAAACTTCTTTTTTCAAGCATGAAGAAATATGGAAACATCTTCTAAACATGTAGGATGTCCCGGTTATTTTTGGAGACCGTGCTAACATCTGCCAACTGTCATTGTAGGGCAAATATGTTTGCACTGTAGGTATGATAGGGAACATGACGTTGGGAAGTCATCATCTCTGACCTCTCTAGTTCAGTGGATTCCACTAACACAGGTGAGGAGCAGATAGTCACCAAGCCCTGTGAGATATGCTGTGGTCCAGCAAAGCATGAGAACTGGAAATCTAATTCACTGAGTTCTAACACCTTGGGACATTTTGTCTCGAAAGCAAAAAGATGATCATTTGAAGTCATGTGATTGTGGAATAGACAGAAGGCTGAGCAAACAAAGTTAGCCAGCGTACAATGGAGAAGACCCAAAAATAAAGAATGAAGGATTGTAGAAGAACACAGCAATGTCAGACTCAGCATTGAGGAAGAGGCAGCAGCTGCCCATGGGCTTTGGAGCACAGAACTCATGGGATTTGGAGGCAGACAGAGCTGGATTCAAATCTTCTTTCTATATCTTCTTCACTTTTGGTAGATGACGTGAAATCGTTATGCCTTGGTTTCACATCAACGCAAACGCGTACTTTATTGGCTTCCTGTTTGACCTGGCACGTGATGGGCACTCACAGGGGAAGTGGCAAGGATGTCAGAGCTACCGCCCCCTGTGCAAGCCCCCATTTTGTAAGGAAAATAAATCAGGAAAAACAATTGTTATAAAATTGGGTGGCAATCTGTTCAAAAACTGGTTTTAAGTTGATTGCTTGAAAGGCACAAGTGTGTGATGTGTGATAAGCCTTCCTCTAGCAATGCCACACTGACTTTGCATCAGAAACAACGTTTATGAAAATCCCAGGCTAGATGTTTGTCTTTGAGGGACTCAATTTTGGTTAAGAGAATTGGAGGAAAATAACACAAATTTTCTATTTATAAAGTAACACTCTCTCTTTTAAAGCGTTTGTGATCTTTATAAAATGGAATTTGATGTTTATGTGTTTATCCTTTCGACAGCCAGCAGTAAAGACTAGTTAAAATAATGAAATTTGCAGTTATGGTTTATTGCCATATTCTAACATCCAGAAATGGAAAGAAAATTTTAGAAGGATAAGTTAAGGTCTTTTATTGCCCTGTTCCCTATTGATATTGAGGAGATCTCAGCTATAAAGCAGAATCAACTTAGATATTTTTGAGGCATATATGTATTTATCTTTAAAACGTAGACTTATTTAAAAAGCAAATTGGCCGGGTGCGGTGGCTCACGCCTGTAATCCCAGCAGGTTGGGAGGCCAAGGCGGGTGGATCACGAGGTCAGGAGATTGAGACTATCCTTGCTAACACAGTGAAATCCTGTCTTCACTAAAAAAAAAAAAAAAAAATTAGCCGGGCATGGTGGCGGGCACCTGTAGTCCCAGCTACTCGGGAGGTTGAGGCAGGAAAATGGTGTGAACCCGGGAGGCAGAGCTTTCAGCGAGCCGAGATCTCACCATTGCACTCCAGCCTGGGAGACAGAGCGAGACTCCATCTCAAAAAAATAAATAAATAAATAAAAATAAATAAAAACCTTAGACTTAAATGGATCTACAGAAAACCTCGCTAACATTTTAAAACACGACAGCTGTAGTGAAAACATCAGAATACATTGGGTCAAATTAGATTAAATTGCATTACGTGACTCTTGTCAATAAAATGCATTCCAAAATCTATGCTATCTAGTAAAAATAAGATCAAGGAATTCCAGTGTTGTAGTGATGACAAAGTTTGCAAATAAAAGCCTTCATGTATCTTTGAAAAGAGATTTTAAAAAGCAAATTGCCCATTTTTAGTGGGGAGTTGATTTTTGATGAGGAAACGTCTCCCAAATACTAAAGGAAGGCCAACAAGAAAGCAGAAATGCTGTCAACTTTACAAGGGGAAAAATGTAAGCCATTTCTTTGCTCTCTCCTGATATATATATGTATTTTAAAATAACGTGTTCTCAACTAGCTTATTTTTTGGCACGCAAAGAAGGCTCTCAGTTTCTTTTCATTCTGTTCGTTAGTTGACAGGACCTCCAGGTAAAAGAAATGTTTTTAATAAAATATATTCCCTCACAGTGTGGAGGAGAAGGTAGCTAAGCAAGAATAAAGGTGTTATCGCTGGCTGCTCTGGGACATATATGATGTTCACTTTAATCTATTTGATCGTCCCTGAATTGCTGATTGCTGCTCTTTTCTCTCCAAGGCACACAAGAGAAGCTGAATATATTTATATATGTACATATGCAGGATATACAGGCTGCAGTAGGCATGCTCATTGGCTTTCTTTTTTACCTCTCTCTGTTTCTGCCTTTCTTCTCACTGTGAGCTGAAAAATGGAAGCAATTTGCTGGAGCCATTCCTAAAGCTCTCCCACCCGGCACCTTGACTTTTATAATTGCTGTGATATTTCACCCGAGCCAGCCGAAATGAGCGGAAACGGTGAGTGGGCTAGAGTGAGGGTGCTCATGTGCTGATGTGTCATGGCAGCATCCCATAAATATTTGTGTCCCATTTCTCGTCGGACACGGAGGAACCGCTCCAGCCGCCAGGCAGGGATGTGTAGGAGCGGTCACATGGTCCCCCATTTCCTCTGAGACCTGAGAGTTTAATGGGCATTGTTTAAATTACCCTTGAGACAAAGCTAGCATCTTCAGCAACAACCCTTCATCCCATCTCCTACTCTGCAGAAATTCACGCTCTGGGTAACCATATCTTGGCCTTCGTTTTAAAAATTAAGCATCCAAATGAACAATGAACCATCGATTTTAGGATAACAAGTTCTATCCCTATTTGTTTTTTGTTTTTGTTTTTGTTTTTAGAGGGAGTCTCGCTGCGATGCCCAGGCTGAAATGCAATGATGTGTTCTCGGCTCACTTTGATGTCCACCTCCTGGGTTCAAGGGATTCTCCTTCCCCAGCCTCCCAAGTAGCTGGGGCTATAGGTGCCTGCCACCATGCCCGGCTAATTTTTGTATTTTTAGTAGAGACGGGATTTCACCATATTGGCCAGGCTGGTCTTGAAACCCTGACCTTAGGTGATCCACCTGCCTCGGCCTCCCAAAGTGCTGGGATTTTTTAATGTTCTGGTTAAAGCCCCATCTTTCTTTGTGCATTATCTGAATTGGTGGTTAGATCCAAATTTCACAGTGCTTCTCACTCGCATCCAGGCTCGTGGCCACTCAACAGCCCTCCCTGACATGCCTTCCCCCAAGACAGATTTATTTTCTTCTAACTTCCAGAAGGATGGTTCCCTTCACTGTTTAATTAATACATTGACAACTTCCTCCAATTGCATTTTACCTCATAGATCAATCACTGCCCCATTGTCACTCTGTTATATGTAAATATATTTAATCAAAAAGATTGAATTACCTCTCCATCATTTATAGTGTTGTTCACACGAAAGCTGGAATCAAAGGCATCAGAGCGATGAAAAGTGCTTTTATCAGCCTCCCACCTAAGTCATTCCCCAAATCACCCTTTCTAGCTCCTGGCATCTTGCTTTATTTCTTATCTCTAGGACTCAGGAAAGTTCTGGATGCATTTGTCCACTATTTTCATGTCTCATGTGCTTTGGTTGGATAATAATGAACCAACAATAATTATAACAACTTTGAGGTCCTATGTTCACTCACTTTCAAGTCATTTGCCCTAATTTGATGTCAGTCCCATTCATTCATTCCATTATTGACAGGCACTTCGCTGGGCACAGAGGATAAAGCAGAAATGAGAAAGAGGAGCCTCTTGCTTTCAGGGAGCTCAGAGTCCGAAAGAGGAAACAGCCACATAAACAAGTAAATACAACCCCTGCCTTGCTGGCTTGTTGGCTAACAAGCTGCTCAGTTACCGCTAGGTTAGGTTCGAGAGCACAGTCAAGTCTTCCCAGCATTTGCATTTTCTCGAGTTCCTTTCAAGCTCTCTGATCTGCAGACTGGATGTTCAGGGTGCACGTGTTAGTGGAAGCCCTGACTAAACTGACCTTCACAAAATGAGGACATTTACTTCTGCCTCCAAATGTGTGGGAGTCTCCACCTGAGGGTATGGTCATCATTGCAACAAACATAAAAGCAAAAGGCACAGCTGACACAGGCAAGTGCCCTGTAGGAGAACCTATGCATTACTCCAAACTCTGCTCAGGTGTGTAACAAACTTACACTATTAACAAACTCTGCTCCAAACCCCACTCAGATATGTAGCAAACTTACATTTTAACAAGAGATTTAAGAGAAGTTATATTTGATCTTTACAACATTGAAATGTCAGTTCTTTGACATTTTATATTCTGATTGGAATAGAAAGGATATCATTTAAAAATATTGTTTCTTCTCCAATTTGTATATTATAGACAGGACAAGCTTCATATACTTAAACAAAGATATTTATAATGCATAGCGTGTAGTATTTCATGTACTAAGGTTCACTCTTTACAATGTCTTATGCTATGTTTTATTCACGTCAGGTGTTTACAATCATATTTTCTATTTGTTTTTAATTTTTGTTCTACAGATGGTGTTTTGCTTTAGCATGAACTTCTAAGACCTGCCCTCACATTCCTCCATTTCCAGTTAATAAAGCGGTGAGCATTTCCAAAACAAAGCAAAGAGACCACGTGACTTATGTAATGTAGTGGGACACATTTATTATGTAGATTATATTGAGGGATTTCAGTAGGTAATAGAAAGTGCATAGAATTGGAAATAAAAAAAAATTTGATTTCAGGCTTGTCTTGTTCATTTCCTGGCTGTGTGGTCTGAGGTGTTTACTAACCCCTCTGATTTTCAGTTTCTTCATTTCTAAGGAAGAATGGCAATGGCTACATTTTAGATTTATTATGAGGATTAAATGACATATTATATATAAAATGCATGGAGTGCAGTAGAAACATAGCGAATGGCACATATGTCTTGAAGAGAGGAAACTCAGACAGCATATTAAATCCAGTATAGAGACATGACAAATATCATTTTCAAAGCTTTTGTCAGGAATAGCTTAAAAAGTTAGATCTTTCTAGGACAATATCCTAAAAGAGTACTGAAAACACATTGGTTGATTTGCGGGCATTGCTTCTAATCTAGCAGATTTGCAACTTGATTATTTTTCACTGGAGGCATTAAAAGCAATTTATTTTTCAGCAAAAGGTCTATTTACCAAAAGAGGAGAAGAATAAAAAGGAGGAAAATGAAAGAATAGTAACAATGATACTCTCAATGAGATAAGTCACATAAAAATATGAAGGTATCTATATCGACTGATGTGTTGAGAGAGACAGAAATGGCAAGTGAAAATCTTTTAATGAAGAGGCTCTTTAGCAAATGTATTTTTATAGCTTGTATTTTTATCTCAAGATTTTCCTTCCAGCAACATCTATATGAAAAGAGAATTGCCACCGATTTCTTTAATTTGATTCAATTTTAGGATAAAAAAATCTACAAACAAAATATCATTCTGAGAGTGAGAGGTGGCTCATTCGGAGAAGAAATATTAATGATATTATTTTGATACTGACCAGTGTTTCTCAGGATACTGCTTTATTACTATTTTTAAGGTATTTTTTCTACCAAAATGGAAATATCTTATTTGTTGATTTTGTAAGTAATATATTCTCATTTTAAAAACTATGAACGAGAGCTGAGGCCAAGTGTAATGGCTCACGCCTGTAATTCCAGCCCTTTGGGAGGCTGAAGTGTGTGGATTCCATGAGCTAAGGAGTTCGAGACCAGCCTGGGCAACATGGTGAAACCCATCTCTGAAAAAAAAAAAAGAAATTAGCCTGGTGTGTTACATGCCTGTAGTTTCAGCTACCTGGGAGGCTGAAGTGGGATGATTATTCGAGCCCAGGAGGTCTGAGACTGCAGTGAGCCAAGATCATCCTACTGTGTTCCAGTCTGGATGACAGAGCAAGACCCTATCTCAAAAAAAAAAAAAAAAAAAAAAGAAAGAAAGAAAAGAAAAGTAAACAAGAGCTGAGTGTGGTGCCATGCATCTCTAGTCTCAGCTACTGAGGAAGCCAAGATGGGAGGCTCACCATGAGACCAGTAGTTCAAGTTCAGCCTGGGCAACATAGTCAGACTCTGCCTCTAAAAAAAAAGAAAAGAAAACTATATAAACAATACAGAAGCCTATCAAATAGAAAATATAAGACATGGCTAACAACTCGAGTTATATCTTTTTCTTTTTTCACATGCAGCTTTATTATTGTAATAAAATTACATATATGTTGCTATAGAACCAGGCATTTTCCCCTGATACATTGCAGCAGCTTTCTATATCCATCCACACAGATATATCTCATTGTTTCTACTGGGTTCATAGGGTCCCGCTATGCAGAGTTTTTATCATTATTTAATCAATTCGCATTGGTGGTCATTTGGGTAATTTCTTGATGTTAGTCTTGCACCAGTTGCCTAGAGCTGTGATAACAAAGTATCAAAACTGGGAAGTTAAAACAGAAATTTATTCTATCTGGAGGCCAGAAGACCAAAATCAAGGTGTTGGCAGGATCACGCTCCCTCTAAAAGTGCTAAGGGGGGACCCCTTCTTTGCTTATTCCTTCCTAGAAGTTGCCAGCAGTTCTTGGCATTCCTTTTAGATGCATCACTCCAATCTGTGTCTTTCCATGACCTTTGCCCATATGTCTGTGTCTTTGTGTCTCTTCTCTTCTTGTAGGAACACCCATAATGTTGGATTAAGGTCCCACACTGCTCCAATAAAACTGATTTTAACTAAATGACCCTATTTCCAGATAAATTCACCTTCTGAGATTCTGGGAAGGACATGAATGGGGTCAGGAAGTTGAGGAGAGAGTATCCAACTGACTGAAATTACCAAAAATAAAGCTCCAAAGAACAGATAATCTGCACATTTGGCTGATTGTTACCTAAAAAGGAAAATATATTTTTCTTTTTCTTTTGAGACAGTCTCACTCTGTGGCCCGGGCTGGAGTGCAGTGGTGCAATCTCAGCTCACCGCAACCTCCTGAGTAGCTGGGATTACAGGCGCCCATCACCACACCTGGCTAATTTTTGTATTTTTAGTAAGGACGGGGTTTCACCATGTTGACCAGGCTGGTCTTGCACTCCTGACCTCAAGTGATCCACCCACCTCGGCCTTCCAAAGTGCTGAGATTACAGGCATGAGCCACTGCGCTTGGCCCTAAAAAAGAAATTGATAGATTAAAATTTGTCACATTTCCAAGCCTTGTAGTACGGATTTCCAGGTTTTCCTCCTAAAAACTGGCGCTGCCACAGGAGTAGTGTTCCACATTCGTCAGCACTGGGTAGCGCCATGTTTGTTAAACTGCTCGGTTTAAAAACAGAGTTTATTGTTTTCCTTTAAATTCTTTTGATTGTTTATAAGTTGAGCATTAAAATAAAACAAAACACATTTATGCTCACTTGTATTCTTTTACAACTTACCATTTTGGTTATTGGCCATTATTCTATTGTGGTATTTGTATTTTTCTTAATGTTTCTTAAAACACTTTTTATATAATAAAAGTATTAAGCCTTTGTCTCTGTGTTGCAGAAATATTTTCCATTTGCTGTTATTGTTTGTATTTGTAGTTGTCAATGACTTCATTTTTGCCTCACAAAAGTTTTTACTTTTTATAAAGTCCATGTTGATCCTTTCCCTAAGATTGTAAGACCTCTCTCACTACCGATTTTTGGGACATTTTGGGGGGTTTTGTTGGCAAAGACATCCAGTGCCCCTTCAGGCCCAGCTTGCCCTGGCTTGTCTTGATTCCTGGGATTTTTTTCACTCATTAGTACTCCTTTTTAATCCCAGGTGCCTCGCATCTCTTAGAAACTCCCCAAAGTTCCTTGTCCATTGATGGGCCTAACCTGTGATTTCCAGGGTGTCACAGACTTTTCCCCCTTATTTTTATATGTCTTCTGTCATTGCCCTGGAATTTGGGGTGAGGTTTGGGGCTTACCATAGGCTCAATTTGCCATCTGGCAAACAGAAGCCAGTGCTCATTAAATAATAGATACTAGAAAATCCATTGATGAGGAAAATAAACCCATATGGGAGTGGTAGACTTTATATGTTCCAAAGGAATTAAATACATTCATCTCCTTCTATTTGTAGTTTTGGAATGCTTAGTGAGGCCTTATAAATCTAGACTCTTCTTTAAAAACAAAACATAAAAAGCAAACACTTAAGAATTCTGATTACAACAGTAATACAGGTTTTCAGTTGGGAAATATGAGCTCCCAGTTAGAACTTAAAATAATAGTTGGTTTTGCACAAAGTATGCTAGCTCCCTTTCCACCCCCTCACTTCTACTAAAAGTAGTTAACTGCTTAGCAGAATGCTGGTGTCACCTGCTTTCAATATGAACTAACTGAACCACTCTGGAGTTCATAGTTGAAGGGTTTATAGCCTAACCTAAGCAAGTTCTGCTTTTACTTTAATTGCAGCTTTGATTACATCATACTCTGCTTCACTCTTTAATGGTCTCCTCTGCTCTTAGGGCAAAGTACAAATACCAGAACATGACCTGCAAGAGCCTTTATGAGGGGGTTTCTGCTTGTGCTTTCAGCTTTCAAAGCTCCCAACCCAATGACCTTTCAGTTCTTGACTCCTTCTGCCTCAAAACCTTTGAGCATGGGGTTCCCTATACTTGGTGTACCTTTCTGCTCAGTGGTGGGCTTCATGTAGATAAATCCTAAGCATACTTTGCTTCTTAGGGATCTTTCTCTGGAAACTCCTTCAGGGAAACCTTGCCAGATGCCTCCAGGCTAGGTTAGATTGCTCATTACTCAAAGTCACTGATGTGGTTTGGCTGTGTTTCCCACCCCCACCCAAAATCTCATTTTAAATTGTAATCCTTATAATCCCCACCTGTCAAGGGAGCGAGCAGGTGGAGGTATTTGAATCAGGGAGCAAGCAGGTGGAGGTATTTGAATCATGGGGGCAGTACCCCCCCATGCTGTTCTCAGGATAGTGAGTGAGTTCTCACGAGATCTGATGGTTTTATAAGTGTTTGGTAGTTCCACCTGCATTCATTCTCCTTCCTGCTGCCTTGAGAAGAAGGTGTCTTGCCTCTCCTGCACCATCCGCCATGACTAAGTTTCCTGATGTCTCCCCAGCCAGGCTGAACTGTGAGTCAATTATACCTCTTTCCTTTGTAAATTACCCAGTCTTGGGCAGTTCTTTACAGCAGCACGAAAATGGATTAATACAGTCCTATATCTTCCTTTAATTCCATAACATTTATCAAAAATGTAAAAAAAAAAAAAATTACTTTTTGAACACCAGCTCTGTGAGAGCAGAAAACATTCAATATTCTGTCTTCGGTCTAGAAAAAATGCCTAGCAGGTAGTAGAAAATAGTTAAATTTGTGGTTTTTAATGAATGAGAGTAATCTAGGTCATCAAAGTGGTTGTGTGTATGTTGCGTAGGAGAGTGAAGGAGTTGAGTGTGGGATAATTCAGTGTGCCACCAGGCATTCTGTCTGGTTCAGAAGTCACCGAGAAATCCTTTTTTCTCCATAGTCAATCACTCTCCTGTCCAAAAAGATTTGCATTGGAATACATAAACACACAAAAATAAACAATGTGAGGTTGTTATCTCTCCCACCAACAGCTTTGCTTCTGTGTTTTCCATGGATATATTTTTCAGTATGAGTTACATATTTATACACTTTATTTTTAAATTTGTGACTTCTTTAAAAAACCTTCAAATCCTAGTCACTGTGTCTGGGAGGTGCTTCTGATTGGGATCCTCCTGTCTGTGCCCTGAGACACTGTAGCATGAGCAGACAGCTTGCTGTGTAAATGTGAACAGGTCACAAGGTAAGCAAGAAAAAAATGAAATTTCAAAACTATTATAAATGACTTAGTCTTACAGAAACAATTGACTCATAACATGGATCAGCCCCACAGAAACAGAGCTGCTTTTATGTATGTTCTTGATGTTTGCACAAGAATGAGATGTATTAATGGAAGGCATATTTTGCATTTTTCCACCTACTTTTCATTCTCTCTGTATTTTTTTTAAATAAACAAGATGCCATGGCCTTTGTAATTTTTTTTTAAATAAACAAGATGCCATGGCCTTTGTAATGTTAATTAAGTAATATGTTAGAGCCTGCTCAAAAGCTAACTAAATTTTTTTATGAATTTTGAGGCCGATGTCAATCAATCATATTGGTTGCTTGAAATTGGCCAAGGTGGGAACATTTCATCAAGAGAACAGGCAAATGCTGCAGGACCCTACCCACCTTCTGCAGAGAGCCAGTGGTCAAGTTTTCACCAGCACCATTGACTGGTATAGGAAAAACTTCCCCTTTTCAGCAATGCACAGGTTATTCTGTACCAGAGGCTGAAGAAGCCACATCAGTACATGCAGAGTTTCTTTGCCCACATTTATGCTATTCTAGGTAAGCTTTCATTTCAACCGTATCTTTCCATTTCTGGCTATGTGGGAACCTAAATTATTTCTTCAACATGCACCTGAAGGGATTACAATTAACTTGATTCTTATTAAAAGTCAGAAAAGAAACCTGGAGGAAGTCAGATGACCTTCAGATCTAGATGGCTTGGGTCCCAATCCTGGCTCTGGCCTTTCCTAATCTCTTCACTGGAGCAAGCTACCTAATCTCTTCGTGCCACAGTTTCTGCATTTCTGAAATGCGGGTAATACTATTCCCTATCTTTTCAGACTTTCCAAAGAGTAACTGAAAGCATATATATGAGATTACATATATATGAGTAAGAATAGTGTTTGGCACATGGTCATCAATAAAAATTAATTATGAATGGTCTCCAACTTAATGGATTGACTTATGATGGTGGGAAAGCAATATATATCCAGTAGAAACCATACTTTGAATTACCACATGACCATTTCATCTTTCACTTGAAGCATAGTATTTAATATATTACATGAGATATTCAACACTCTAACAGGCTTTGTGTTAGATAATTTTGTTGAACTGTAGGTTAAGGCAAGTGTTCTGAGCACATTTAAGGTAGATTAGGCTAAACTGTGATGTTTGGTCGGTGAGGTGTATTAAATGCAGCCTGGATTGGTCATATTTTCAACTTAGGATGGGTTTATTGGGATATAACACTATTGTAAGTTAAGGAGCATTTGTATTCTAATTTTTTCTTTTGAAATAATTCTAGACCTACAGAAAAGTTGTAAAAATAGTACAGAGTCCCTGCGTATCTTTCGCTCAGTTTCTTCTAGTGCTAACAACACTGCTCCGTTGTTATTAAGTAACCTACAGGCTTTACTCAGACTTTGGCAGCTTCCTCTGAACGGGTCTCTTTGCACTCTACAATCCCTCTTTACACTTAGTTGTAACACATTGCGCGCCTCTGGTCAAGTAGGGTTCCTTAGTCTGCCTTTCTTTTATGACCTGGACACTTTAAAGTCAGTTATATCTGTAGAAAGTCTCTCGATTTGAGTTTGTGTGAGTTTTCATGATTAGATTGAGGTTGTCCATTTTTGGAAAGACAGCCACAGAAGCATGAGGGTGTCCTTCTGAATGCATCATGTCATGGAGCCCATAGGGTGCTGATTGTGTCATCACCGAGGATGTAACCTTAATACAGGGTGACAATCTGATCGAGTTTGGATGTTTGCCCCACCCAAGTTTCATTGTGAACTCTAATCCCTAGCGCTGGAGGTAGGGGCTGGTGGGGGCCTGGTTTGGATCTTGGGAGAGGATCCCTCATGGTTTGGTGCTGTCTTCATGATAGTGAGTTTTTGCAAGATCTGGTCATTTACAAGTGTCACACCTCCCACCCCACACTCACTCTTGCTCCTGCTGTTGCCATGTGATGTGCCCACTCCCGCTTCAGCTATCATGATTGGAAGCTTCCTGAGGCCTCCCCAGAAGCGGATGCCACTTTGCTTCCTGTACAACCTGTAGAACCATGAACCAATTAAATCTTTTTTCTTATATAAATTACCAGCCTAGGCCAGGCACAGTGGCTCATGACTATAATCTCAGCACTTTGGGAGGCTGTGGCAGGTGGATCACGAGGTCAGGAGTTCGAGACCATCCTGGCTAACATAATGAAACCTGTCTCTACTAAAAACACAAAAATTAGCTGGACGTGGTTGTGTGCACCTGTAATCCCAGCTACTCGGGAGGCTGAGGCAGGAGAATCACTTGAACCTGGGAGGCAGAGGTTGCATTGAGCCAAGATCACGCCATTGCATTCCAACCTGGGCAATAGAGTGAGACTCTGTCTCAAAAAAATAAAGTAAAATAAAAATAAATTACCAGCCTCAGGCATTTCTTCATAACAATGCTAGAATGGCCTGATACAAAACCCATCTGCCATCTTTCTCCACCCTAGTAGTGCCATTTTTTCCTTCTGAAATGAAAGTATCTCATGTGGAGGTATTTGGAGAGAATGCATACATTCTGCTTTCCATAATTTTTTCACAAACTAATTTTACTATTAGTAACTTTTTATTCTTTGTTTCCTCATCCTTTTCTGAAACATGTATTTCACAATTGACTATGCCAGTTGACGCTTATGTGTATCATAGTAATTTTAAACATGACTTTAAAAAGTCCCTCTCTCAAACAAGTAATTATACCCCAGAGAGAGGAGTCTAACTATGCTTAGACTGCAAGGGTTAGAGAAGCGCCAACTATCTGATTCTACCAAGAGGCAGAGTGTGAACTGGGTTAGACACAAGGCAGGGAAGGGCAGAGGACCTCTCCTGGGAGAGGAAAGGTGAATGTCTTCTGGCCTGAGAACACATGTTCACAAATGTCTGACTATGATTGTGCTGAGCAGCTGATCAGAGCTGGGATTAGGGACATTGGTGCCTGGAAAGCATAGTTGAGCTGCCCTGTACTTCAGAAGTAGTCAAGGGAAGAGCACTTTGCTGGCCACAGTTGTCAGCAAAAGATTCTTCAATCAGATGTCAGCATCTGGGAGTGAAGGAAAGGGTTTTTATCCTGCCTTCCTTGCAGAAGTGCATTTGATTCATGGCTGCCACAGCAGCAGATGACTCAGCCCTCCTGGGCATTCCATGGCTATGCAGACCTGCTTATTAAGTAAACCCATTGATGCTCCAGGCACAAATGGCAGAGTTAAAGTCACCTATGAAACGTGAAGGGAATGTTTTAAAAAATTATTTGACTGTCTCCATCGGATCATGGTGTGAGCATTTGGGGCAATAGAGGGTGTAACAAATTATTGGAGAAAAAAGATCTATCTATACATCTATTTATAAATTTCTTTTCAACATAGCCCATATCCATGCGGTCTGCTTCAGCTTCCTAGTTCACATGAACATAAACTGATATGGCATCAATGCAGTTGGTGGGCTTGTGGTTCCCTTTTCTAATGGTATGGTGATTTCCATTGTCTTTCCCCTGTCATTAGAGAAAGACCACTCCTATTTAAATGCTGGTGGACAGATTCATACATATTAGCTTCTGGACACCACAGTAATTAAGACACCATCTGTCTCTGTTTAAATACGGTGCAGTTTGTACACAGAAAACCCTGGAATTATCTGTTCTTCTTTGAACAAAGAGAGTGGGTAACACACATTCGTGCCAAAACAAAACGAACAAGCATTTTGGTCAAATATGAGTCGTCCTATATCCACTTCAATTTGAACTCATACCCATTATGTATTTTGAGGTAGGGGAAAGGAGTCTATTTAATGTTGGATATCTTCTTTTTTTTTTTTTTTTTAAATCCATTCATAATGTACATAGTTATGGGGTACATGTGATATTTTAATACATTGATATAATTTGAAAAGATCAAATCGGTGTACTTCAGATATTCATCATCGTAAATATTTTTCTTTATGCTAGAACCATTAGAATTCTTGCTATTTTGAGGCATACAAAACAGATTATTGTAAGCTATAGTTACTCTACTAATGTTGGAATATCTTTAACTTAGGGTCCTGGCTGAAGGGAAACAGTGAAGTGCTAGCAGAAGAACAGAGGTGTTAGGAGAAATGCTTCTACCTCTCATCGTGTTTCTAGCCTTGGCTCTCAAGCCAGTACTAAGATAAAAAAAATTCGATATAAGATACATCAAGTACAATTTTCAACATAAAGGGAATTTCAGGGATAATTGTCATTCTCTTTACCACAGATGCAAGCAGACATTGACACACGCACAGACATGTGTACATTTCACAGGAACTTTGGAACACAAAGACCAGGACTGAAGAGATAAAATGAGAATTTCCTAGATTCAGCACATTCTTACATATAGGATTTCTAACCAAATTCTGCAGCTCCGAAAGGGTCAGAATGTTTGGAGAAGATCCCAATAAACATGTCAACCTGAGGTCCTTTATTCTGTTCATTACCTCCAAACCTCCCAATGCTCACCGGTCCCCTCCATCACTAATCAGAACAAGGATTGCTTTTTGTCCTACAATCTTCCCATTACAAGCTAACCAATTAAAAGTGAAAAATTGTGCTTCAACTGTGAAAAGGTTCCAGCTCCTAAAGAAGATGAACTGGAACGAAAGGGCTCCTTTGTTCATTTTTCTTTTCTCTGGGAAAGCTACCTTTAAGGGCTGCAAGAATATAGCACGCAATGATTCTAAAAGGATATGCTTTGAGACTTTTAATTCATTTGAATCTTCTTGTATTATGAAAGCGATACTTCTTTTTAAGGCTTTCAGACAACGAGCTTAATTTTCATATTGATTCATTCAGGGACAAAACAAAACTTTGTATAAACTGAATGGAAAATGACTCTTTTGTGGTGAAGAATCTGTGCTTGCATTTAATTATAATGCATGGAAGTGTTTCTTACTAATTAAACATTTAAATGAAGAGGGGGTATAAATAGAAATTTAAAAAGGAGAGTGAGCAAGACATAGTTCATCCATCCCAAGATGAAGGTCTTCAACAGTTCTTGTTTTTTTAACATACCCAAAGCTGATGTGATTGCCTGGGGTTTTAAAAGTGTCTCTGAACATTTTAGGGGAAATTTTTCACTGTATATGATTATTACTAAATTAGCAATATTATTCACTTACAGACTTATCAAGGAGGGGTCTTCAAGTGCTTTATTATCTAATTAAACCTCACAACATGCTGCAATTTTATTAATACATAAAATGAGATACAGTACAGTTAGTATCTGGCTTTATTGTATACAATGAGAAAAGGGATGAGAATATAAATTTGAAATTGAACACGCTTCAGTCACTGAACCATCCAGACTGCTACCGAACACATATTTCTGTTCATTAGAAAATTTTGGCAAAACAGGAAAGTCTATTCATATAGATACTCAGTTTTCAACTTTAAAAAATAAAGTAGCTTTATCTTATGGAGTCAGTGTGTTGATGATAACTGTGAGACCTTATTTGTCCATGCTTTTCTCTTGTCCTATATTTATTTCCAACCACACCTCGAGCAGGAGGGAGTGATCATCTGCCTCTGGTGAAACGAGGGATCTATGCTTTGTTCTAGGAGAGAATGACATAAATTGTTTTTACTTTCTTCAGCACACGGTTATTCAGCACCTAAGTGTGGTGACATCTTGTGCAATCCGGCATACTATTTCATGCTCGTCCTCTTACCTCCTAGAGAACTTAGCATGACACCATGAACATAGAAGGTGTCGAGTAGACATTTACGAAAGGAAACAGCAAGCCCTTGCCAGAAGTATTTAGGGGATGTGGTACAGTCTGTCACATGCCAAGCAGAGGACTGTCACTCACTACACCTCTTGCTGCACACACCTAAGCACTGGGCAGAAAACGCCCAGCAGAATGGCAATAGGGACATGCATGCTGCAGGAACATGCCTAGAACTGATAGAGCAGAACGTCTGGAAAGAGTGTATGTATCAAACTTTGGCGTATCTATGTGAGGCTTTGATGTTGAATAAAACCTCAGTGGTTTAAAATAAACATTTGCTATTTTTCATGAATGTACAAGCCAGTGGGGCAGTTCTGGTCTTGGTTGGGTGGGCTCTCTCATGTTTGAGGGTGGTCCAACTGTAAACTGTTCTAGGCTGGGGAATGCAGGCTCCCTTCAGATGGCCTCTCATCCTCCACCAGGCTAGAGTAGGCTTGTCGGGAAAGAGAGCATCAACAGTCGTGGCCTTTTGAGACTGGCACATTGTCACTTCTGCTGCATTCTTGTGGCCAAAGTAGCAAGGCTAGCCCAAATTAAAGGTGGGGAAGTGAAGGTCAGCTCCTGATGGACTCAGGAGACCGTGAATTGTGGCAACAGCAGAATGACGCTGCCACAGCACTGACACTCAAACGGGGGTTTCAAATCAGCATAGAGGGAAGTGTGCACGCAGTGGAGGAAAACAACTGAACGTCTAAACCCCGATTAATAAAACCACAAGTATAATAGAAAAAAGTGAGATATTATCTCTATAAACTTGAAGCTGAAAAGTCTTGCTTTATTTATTTTTTGAGATAGAATCTTGCTCTGTTGCCCAGGCTGGAGTGCAGTGGCATGATTCTGGCTCACTGCAACCTCCACCTCCTGGGTTCAAGAGTTTCTCCTGCCTCAGCCTTGCAAGTAGCTGGGAGTACAGGTACACACCACCACACCCAGCTAATTTTTGTGTTTTTAGTAGAGAGGGGGCTTTACCGTATTGGCCATACTGGTCTCGAACTTCTGACCTCGTGATCCACCCACCTTAGCCTCCCAAAGTGTTAGGATTATAGGCGTGAGCCACTGTGCCTGGCCAAAAAGACTTTCTTTAGAAAGATACATATCTTAGAATTTATACCAAAGAGGATCGACTGTATTGCTACATATAAAACTTAAAGCATCTATGACATATATGACAGCATCAAAAGTAAAAGACAAATTTCAAATTTGACAATATATGCAACTATATCCATAAGATCAGTATCTTTGATAGTCTTAACTCATACAAATCAGTTTTTTGTAAAGACAGTATCAACACTAGAGAAAAAAATTTAAGGGAAATGCAGAGGCAGTATGATGGAGAAACATAAATTGGCTATTAACATGGGAAGAGAGAAATAGTAATTAAAATGATAGACTAGGACGGTCCCAGTGGCTCACATCTGTAATCCCAGCACTTTGGGAGGCCAAGGCAGGCGGATCACCTGAGGTCAAGAGTTTGAGACCAGCCTGACCAATATGGTGAAACCCCATCTCTACTAAAAATACAAAAATTAGCTGGGCGTGGTGGCGGGCACCTGTAGTCCCAGCTACTTGGGAGGCTGAGACAGGAGAATGGCTTGAACCTAGAAGGAGGAAGTTGCAGTTAGCAGAGACAGTGCCACTGCACTCCAGCCTGGGTGACAGAGCAACACTGTCTCAAAAAAACAAAAAACAAAAACTACAAAGTTTTAATCATTGTGTTGTTAAAATGTCAATATTGCCAAAGGTTGTTACTTTGGCCCTCTCATACTTTGTTGGTAGAAGTGTAAATTGAAACTGAGTTTTCATCTATAAGTCATATAGATACAGGAATATTACTTTAGTAATTATTGGAATTAAATATGATAAAAACTTCAGCCATATTACATTTAAAGGCATTTAATTTAGCAATGAACAATTTGAGAATTGGTCAGCCCCCAGAATCATAGCAGATTCACAGAAACTCCAGGGGTGCCTCATGGTTAGAACAAATTTATAGACAAAAAGGTAAAATGACATACGGGAATCAGCAGTATGGTACAGAAGCAGTGAGATTGGTTACAGTTTGGCATTTGCCTTGTTGGAACACAGTTTGAACACTCAGCAGGCTATGAGTGGTTGAAGTACGGCCACTGGGATTGGCCAACACTCAGCCGTTGTTGCAGGTGCATTCTATTAG
Organism: Chlorocebus sabaeus; assembly: GCF_047675955.1. NCBI lineage: Eukaryota > Metazoa > Chordata > Mammalia > Primates > Cercopithecidae > Chlorocebus > Chlorocebus sabaeus. The sequence continues at coordinate 88,634,533 of NC_132906.1, forward strand.
GTTTTCAATTTTGTCTGACTATTAAGCTAGGTTACAGTTCATCCACAAGGACTCAAATATAGAAGTATGGAGTCCTTCTCAGGCCATATTTAGTTTGCTTGAACAAGCATCATTCTTACATGTAATTTTGCTTGTTCTCATAACCGTTACATCATCCCTACATGCTAGTTTCCAGATGGCAAAACAAAAGTAAATTAAACTTTTTCCAAAATGGGGATTGTAAGTTGTACCTGTACGTTATAGACTTGATCTTAAATAGCCTTGTGGCATTGTAAAACGTTCACAAACTTTTCAACATCACTGTTTTCGTCTGTAAAATTAGAAAAAAAAAATCTTGCCATATTTCTCCTTTAAAAGTTAAAGATGAGTTAATATGCCCAAATTAGTGAAATCTGATTATCTTCTGGGCAAAGTTGCTTATTAGTACTGGATGGCCCTGTAAATTGATCCAAAAGGAGATGAATGGAAATTAGTATATCTTATAATAACTACTGTTATTTTTTGAGACTTATGTTTCAGACATGGTCTTTGGTAATTGGTAAATACTCAACAGCATTTGATTGAATCTTATTGAATGATTACCTCATTTAATTCTTACTTGAGTGAGGCTTTATCAATCCAGCTCTGTATAGGAAAGAACTAAGCAGAAGCTAAACACTATGCCTAAGGTGACATGCGTAGAAAAGGGCAGAGCTGGATTCACACCAAGGTCCCTCTTTCTCCATGGTTTGTGCTAGTAGCCATGTTCAAAGTAAACTCAAACACTGAGTTCATGTATTATTTGCACGTTCACCTTGTGATGTGCATAGGAACTGTGATCTGAGATCCTAAAATAGACACCCCTTTATCCACTGAGATGGACCCAAAGATAAAGAAAACAAAGTCACCTACGGGTGGAGGGTTCAGGGCCCAGCTGGCTTGGGTAATTTCTAAATTCTTAGGGCTAAACTTCCTAACAATGGGATCTGTCCGCTCTGATTTCAAACCTAGACCAGTGTAACTCTGATTGGACAGAGGCCCGGCCTTATCTGAACGCCCTCTTCCGATAAGCTGTTACAGACCTCAGGTTTCAGCAGCTCACAGAGGCTGCGCACAAACCATCTTTGTGTCCCATAGTTCACCTGTTGGTATAAAAAGCCAAATTCCACCTCATTTTAATGCTAAAAGCCAAAGTGAATATGGATGTATGTTACACCTATGTCTATCCATTATACATGCACCCAGCTCCCCTCATAAATATGTATAGCTTTCCCCCAAAACCTGTCGAATATGATACAGGCCCTGTGAGACAAAAACTCAACCTGTCCCTTCCCCTCTTGCAAGAGAGCACCTTTATTCCGTGCTAGAGACTTTCATGTTCCAGCTTGCAAATAAAGCTTCCCTTTCTACTCTTTAGCCATTTTGGTGCTCTTTTGGATGATAGAACTCAGAACCATCTTTTCCAAACCAAAATATAACATTTATAATAAATTTGAATGTAATGCAATTTTTGTGCTATCCTTTAAAAATGTAGCGCGGGTTGGTGGCAGTGGCTCACGCCTGTGTAATCTTAGCATTTTGGGAAGCTGAGGTGGGAGGATCACCTGAGCCCAGGAGTTCGAGACCAGTCTAGGCAACAGAGTGAGACCCTGCCTCTCCAAAAAAAAAAAAAAAAAAAAAAAAAAAAAAAAAAAAAAAAAAGCCAGGCAAGATCATGTGTACATGTGGTCCCAGCTACCTGGAAGGCTGAGGCAGGAGGATTGCTTGAGCCCAGGAGGTTGAAGATGCAGTGAGCCAAGATGGCACCACTACACTCCAGCCTGGGTCACACAGCAAGACCCAGCCTCAAAAAAAAAAAAAAAAAGTGCTAAGGTGAAATTTTTTACAAAGCCAACGTGGACTTAGAAAGTGCAAAAGCCTTGGGGCATTTTCAGATTGTTAAGTAAAAGAAATCAGAGTTTGAAAATCAACCAAACCAGGCTTACCTGGAGCAACAATGAAAAGGCAGAAGTAAAATTCTTTTTACCATCATTCATATCTATTTAAATGATTATTTCATCAGTGAGTGAAACGGCATGAAACAACTTGATTCCTAAGTGATAAATTCATATGATTCTGACACTTTATCAAATTAGAAATCATTTCTGGCATGGTTGGGAATAAGCCAGAACTCATTATAATTTTTATTGTTTCTTCGCCGGTTTTCTAGTACATATGAAGATGGTTTTCTCTGTGTTGGATGGGATGGGTGCTTCCAATATTATCCCTACCCAACTGGTATCAGGAACCTTTGACAATCTGAGATCCACCCCAGAGACCACAACCTTTTCTCTGAGCAGAAACTTTACCAGGCCTTTCTCTGCTAACATTTCAAGCAAAAGACAACTGTATATACCTTTTATTTGTTTTTTTTATTTTCCTTTGAGATGTCTCTCCTTATGTTGGAGATATATGTGGAAGAGACACTGAAGACTTTTAATTTTTATATCCACTGAGTAGTATGAGGTTCATACAATGATTTTTTTTTTTTTTTTTTTTTTTTTGAGACGAAGTTTCATTCTTGTTGCCCAGGCTGGAGTGTAATGGCACGATCTTGGCTCACTGCAACCTCCGCCTCCCAGGTTCAAGTGATTCTCCTGCCTCAGCCTCCCTAGTAGCTGGGATTACAGGCATGCGCCACTACACCCGGCTAATTTTGTATTTTAGTAGAGACGAGGTTTCTCCATGTTGGTCAGGCTGGTCTTGAACTCCTGACCTCAGGTGATCCGCCCACCTCGGCCTCCCAAAGTGCTGGGATTACAGGCATGAGCCACCACGCCCGGCCTACAGTGATTTTTAAAATACTAGATTAAACTTTGCTTCTTTATATGAAAATGTGATTCCTCTGAAGGCTCAGTTCTTCTACACTCACAAATATTTATTTTCCAAAACTCAGTATAGTAGCATATCAAAGTAGCTTATAATCAACCCAACAAATATTCTTTTTTTTTTTTTTTGAGATGGAGCCTCACTCTGTGGCCCAGGCTGGAGTGCACTGGTGCAACCTCAGCTCAGTGCAAGCTCCACCTCCTGGGTTCACGCCATTCTCCTGCCTCAGCCTCCCCAGTAGCTGGGACTACAGGCACTCACCACCACACCTGGCTCATTTTTTTGTATTTCTTTTTAGTAGAGACGGGGTTTCACCGTGTTAGCCAGGATGGTCTCGATCTCTTGACCTCGTGATCCACCCGCCTCAGCCTCCCAAAGTGCTGGGATTACAGGCGTGAGCCACTGCGCCTGGCCCAACCCAACAAATACTATTTTGGAGACTTCCCGGCTAGAAGGGCTGAAATGTTTTCTTTAGGAGGAGGAGATTCACTCATCCGTGAATCTGTTTCTAGGTAGTGAAAAATCTGTGCATTTGCATAAATAACCGCTAAAGAAATGTAAATGACTAAAGGAGGGTTTCATTATCGTAAACCTCTCAGACTACCTGTAGGGCTTGGAATGCAGGCGGATCTGGTTTCAAGTATCTTCTTACCTTTAAAAGACAATTATCTTAGGCATTTCTAGAGAGAAAAAGAATACTACAATGTTTCTTGGCAACGGTCCTCACGTATTAACTAGTTGGATCCTCAAAATAAATGCATTTGAACAGCTCCTTTGGACTATTTGTATATTAAATATCTACCTGCAGAATCCTCCCGTGTCTCATGGTGCATGTGGGAATTAGATATATGAACATTTCCTGAATTACTCTTGCAAAACCAATGATTATAACAGGACTAGGACAGTCAGAAAGCTTCTCTGTAGCATGGTACGTTTTGCAAGCACTAGCACGCAGGTTTCAATTCGCTCACATCATGAAAAAGGGAAACTCATGGATTTAAAAGGAAGAATGTGGGATCCATGATGACAGCCCTGACTGATGCAGAACATTAGCCCCAGAATGTTGAAAATGAGAGGGCATTCCCTTTCAGAGCTGTATATACAGGAACAAGGTGTTTAGCAAACACAGAATTTGCTAAGGGTGAGGTTGTGCAGCTGATAAGCATGCTAGGATTTCATCCTTGGGCTCTGCCACTAGGCCTGCTCAGGTTTCAAGGGTTGGGGACCTGTGCTTCAGCCCAACTGCTTCAGGAGACTACTTCATTTTAGAAAGGGCCCTGGAAATCCTCAGCCTAACCACGTGCGCGTATGAGAAAGCCGAGTACTGTACACGCACTCTTGTATTTACCTCCTGAGGCAAGCGTCCCCCTCTTATCAAATTTCCAAGAATGTTTCTCCCCTCCCATCTCTTCCACTGCTTTGCTCAATACTTGAAATAGTTTCCTGAAGCTCAGCTGCTGATTTGATTGCCTTCTCATTTCATCTCTTGCCCTGTTTTTCTCCCCCTCACTTCTGTCTAAGCAACAGCATCTATGGAGAAAAAAAAAAATAAGTCATTTCCATTCTGGTGAAAGCAAACAAAGCAAACCTCCACATTGTCCTCATTAAAAAAAGAAGTTAAAACGTAAGTTAAAATGCTCAAAAAGTCAGGTGTTTTTAAGCCACAAATTACTCAGCTCAGTTTTTCAGCAGAATTCTTATGTAATCACGTTGCTTCTGGTATGTCACAGATATCGGTCAGTCTTGTTTTCCACTGAGATAGCCAGTGTGGGCCAGTTTAGACGTGTACATTTATCTGAGAAAATGTGTTAAGGTGGATGGTCACAATAGTACTGTCTCATCAATCCTTTTACATTTTCTTTCTTTAAAACTCTTCAAAATAAGTTTTTCATGTCAATCCTTTAAAAAAAGTTATATGAATACAAATATTGAAAGAAATTATGAAATTATAATATCCATTATTTGACTCAGAATAACAACATTAATAGATAATGTCTCTTGGATCTATGTAACTGACATTGTATTAAGCTTTTTTACATGTATTGTCTCATTAAATTCTTCAATAAAGTTTATAGGTTTGATTTTTGTCCATAGCTTACAAACAAAAACTAAACCCTAAGAACTTAAATAATTTCCTCCAAATCGCACAGCTTTGTGACCTGTGATGATGGAGGTGGTCTATTTGATGCCTGTCCATCATTTGATGCTACCATATTGTCCAGTAGTTGCAGAAGTAAAACGGTAGTAGAAGCAAGGATTATACACCTAGCCAATTGTCCAGTGATAAAGTTCAGGACATGCCACCTCAAAATATAGCACCTTGGCATTTGAGAAAACAGCAGGAGCAGAAGGACCTGTCTCACCTTTCCCTCACCCTTCTTACCTGAAGCTGAAGCAAACTATAAAACCTAGGAAAGTCATTCTAACTTTTCTCCCGCCCTTCAGCCCTGAAGCAAGTCATAAGATCTTCATGCTAGAGGTGACCATCTACACCTGGAGGAAAGAAAAGAAATGTCTTTCTCTCTCTTTCTCTTTTTTTTTTTTTTTTTTTTTTTTGAGACAGAGTCTCATTTTGTCACCCAGGCTGGAGTCAGTGGTGCATTCTCAGCTCACTGCAACCTCTGTCTCCCAGATTCAAGTGATTCTCCTGCTTCAGCCTCCCAAGTAGCTGGGAGTACAGGCATGCAACACCACTCCTGGCTAAGTTTTGTATTTTTAGTAGAGACGGGATTTCACCATATTTGCCAGGTTGCTCTCGCACTTCTGACCTCGTGATCCACCTGTCTTGACCTCCCAAAGTGCTGGGATTACAGGCATGAGCCACCGCACCCGGTGCCTTTATCTCTGAAAACACAATGACATAGAGAAAAATCTGAACAAACAGGTCTCACTAACTTTCTCCCAGTTTATCACCATTAGGTCACACACTTTTGGTCCAATCATATTTCTCCACAACTGTCTACTCTTTATCCAACATAAGCACCAAAATGCATGATTACCTGTTTATTTTGGGTCTTCCTTTCCTTATGCAGACTCCCATGTCGTGTAGTACTTAAATCAATCTGTATGCTTTTTTCTTGTTAATCTGCCTTTTGTTATAGGGGCCTCAGCCATGAACCTAGGGTTGCAAAAAAGATACTTATTTTTAACTCTTACACCAGCCATCTGTGACTCTTTAATATTAGTGCGGGGCAACTTGGGAGAAGATGGGGTGATGTCAGGGGGCAGGCATATAAAAATAGAAGAGATTATATTATTAGCAAATGTAGCAGAGAAAAAGATTTCTCACCCATTACAAGAGTCATGGCTGAGATTCCTGATAACAAAAGAAAGATTAAAAGAGAAAAGTGTACAACTTTATCTATTGTTTTAATCACACAGGCTTCCTTAAAAAGGAAGACCCAAAGGAAAGAGGAGAAGTGTATTTTTATGGACAGTCATGCAGAAGTATGATGAGAGGACAAAAGGCGTGGTCTACTGGTAATAAACTGGGGGGAACTTAGCCCTGTTTGTTCTGATTTGTCTGGGTGTCATTGTGTCTTTGAGAATAAGAACATCCTTTCCCTGTGGGTATAGGGAGGAAAATGACCTACTTCAAGGAAAGGTCAACGGGTTTTATGACCTGCTTCAGGACAGTAGGGGCAAGACAAGATCAGAGCACTCTTCCGGCTTCTGCAGTTTTCTCAGCTTTCTTCAGCTTAAGACACTCAGTATGCCAGGGTCCCATACACTGGGGTAGTGTGTCCAGAACCCATCACATACATTACTGAAAAGCTATGTACTAGGCAGTATGATAGAAGTCACTGGGTTTTTCTTTGATTCTACCTTGGAGTAATTCAAGGTCTAATTGGAGAGAGAGACACTTCATGAGAAATATACCACAATGGTGTAAATGTTACAATGCGGTCGGTTGAACACAGTGTATCCTGGGGTTGGTTCAGCAACAGTCTTGGACATAAGAGAGACTGGACAATTCGTAATTGCAAAAATGTGGAATCAATCCAAATGCCCATCTATCAATGAGTGGATAAAGAAACTGTGGTATATCTATCCAATGGAATACTACTCAGCCATAAAAAAGGAATGAATTAATGGCATTTGCAGCAACTTGGATGAGATTGGAGACTATTATTCTAAGTAAAGTAACTCAGAAATGAAAAACCAAACATCGTATGTTCTCACTCATAAGTGGGAGCTAAGCTATGAGGATGCGAAGGCGTAAGAATGAGACGATGGACTTTGGGGACTCAAGGGGAAAGGGCAGGAAGTGGGTAAGGGATAAAATACTACAAATTGGGTGCAGTGTATACTACTTGGGTGATGGATGCACCAAAATCTTGCAAATCACCACTAAAGAACCTACTCATATAACCAACTACCACCTGTTCCTCAAAAACCTATGGAAATAATAATTTTTTTAAAAAAGACAGAAGGCTGGGATTAACACTTCTCACATTCTCCTGCAGTAGCCAGACCACCATGCTGTACTCTAGTGGGAAAAAGTGGCTTAAGTCGACCTGGGTAGGTCAGGTTTCTATGTGTCTTTTTATTAGTTATATTTGTTATCTGTACCCTACGTGAGATCAAATACTAGTTCAAAGCCCTTAATAGTTGTATGGTTTTGAGCAAAGTATTTAAATCTCTGAGTATCTGAGTCACCAACTAATAAATATAGTTACTGTGAGGCTTCATTAAATAATGTCTAGATTATGAAGCCTCAAGTTACTTTAATCCCTTTGAGCCTCTCCTAAACTAATAAATGGGGCCAAGTTATTGTGAGGATTCAATTCGATAATATACATAAATTGCGAAAACCCACTTAGGTAATTCAGGTAAACTGATACAATGCCTGGCATATCATTGGTACTCAATAAATACTAGCCATTATTCTTTCAGAGTCCCTGCTCTATGTCATCATTGCCATTGCTTATTTTGTTTCATCAGGAAAAATAATCAAAGACTTGGAAATGGGCAGAGGAGCTTACTGGGTATCCTTTTAATGGAATATTGGCTATTGTTTTATGCAGTGCTGTTCAGTAGAACTTTCTGTAATCTCAGAAAGGTACAGTAGCCACTAGACACAAGTGGCTTTTGAGCATTTGAAATGTGGTTACTGTCACTGAGGAACTGATTTTCTTTTTTGACAAATTGTTATTTAGTTTTTATTTCATAATTATAAACTTAACTCTGCAATCCAGCTAGGCATGGAAGGGAATAAGGAAAACATGGAACCTAAAGGGAACTGCAGTGAGAGTACTAAGATTCTAGGATACTGCAAGCAAATGGGGTGGAGGGGCGCTCTCTGGAGCTCCAGAAGGAATGGTCTGCTGGTTAAGACAAACACAAATCAAACATATGAGGGTTGCCCACAGTCAGCAACAGCGATTTTCTTACTGGTCTTCCCTTTCCTGGACCCAAAGCGCTCCACGGCCTCCACAATAATCACGCCTTCTTTCACCTTGCCAAACCACTCAGTCATGGCAGTGTAGGTGAAAAACTGGGAACCATTTGTACTGGGTCCAGCATTTGCCCTGGACAAGATGCCAGGACCTGTCCGCTTCAGGATGAAGTTCTTGTCATCAAATTTCTCCCAGTAGATGGACTTGCCACCAGTGCTATTATGGCGTGTGAAGTCACCACCCCGACACATAAACCCTGGAATAATTCTGTGAAAGCGGGAGCTTCTATAACCAAATCCTTTCTCTCCAGTGCTCAGAAGACGAAAGTTTTCTTCTGTCTTTGGAAACTTGTCTGCAAACAGCTCGAAGGAGACAGGGCTCAAGGGCTCACCTTGGACGGTGATGTCGAAGAACATGGTGGGGTTGACCATGGCTGGCAGGATGAGGTGCCCAGTTGCGGCAGCATCTGCAGAGCCTAATGTTTTCATTTTATTTGATTTTAATTAATTTAACTTTATTTTATTTTATTTACTTTGAGACTGAGTCTCACTCTGTCACCCAGGCTGGAGTGCAGTGGCATGATCTCGACTCACTGAGACCTCCGCCTCTCAGGTTCAATGATTCTCTTGCCTCAGCTTCCTGAGTAGCTGGGATTACAGGCACATGCCACCACACCCAGCTAATTTTTCTTATTTTTAGTAGAGACAGGGTTTCACTATGTTGGTCAGGCTGGTCTCGAACTCCTGAGCTCTGGTGATCCGCCTGCCTCAACCTTCCAAAGTATTGGGATTACAGGTGTGAGCCACCGTGCCCGGCCTAATTAATTTAACTTTAAATGGCCATAGGTAAGTAGTGGCTATAGTATTGAACAGTGTAGGTCTAGCTAACCCTCTGGGCACTGATTTTATAGGACTTTGAACATTTCCTTGCCTTTCTATGGACTAGGCCATTTTAAAAGCCTTCAGAGGTGGAAGTTAAGATATTAGTGCAAATGATTCTTGTTGGTAGCAAAGCAAGTGAACTTTGTTCGGCAGAAATGTAGCTGATTCCTACCTTATAGATAAAAGGATCCAAATACTGCATTTCATTTCCCTGTTGTACATTAATTCATCTTGTGTCTGTTAGTAAATTCATGTTGGCATTACTGGTTGCCTACATATATATCTATTATTTAAATTCTTTTTGAACTGGTTTTAACATTTTACTGTTTTCCTCCTCTATTATTGAGTTAAATAAAATCCTTACTGTGTTCATTTCACGCTCCTATGAAAGTGATGATTTTACCTTGAAAAATCAAGTAGGCAGGGCGTGGTGGCTCACACCTGTAATCCCAGCACTTTGGGAGGTGAAGGTGGGCAGATCACTTTGAGCTCAGGAATAACATGACGAAACCCTGTCTCTACTAAAAATACAAAAATTAGTAACATGGCAAAACTGTGTCTCTACTAAAAATACAAAAATTAGCCAGGTGTGGTGATACACGCCTGGAATCTCAGCTACTCAGGAGGCTGAGGCTAGAGAATCCTTTGAACCAAGGAGGCAGAGGTTGCAGTGAGCTAAGATCATGCCATTGCACCCCAGCCTGGGTGACAAAGCAAGACTCCATCTCAAAAAAAAAAAAAAAAAAAAAAAAAAAAAAAGAAAAAGAAAAATCAAATAGTATCACACTCTTATTTTCTAATGCTTTCGTTTTGGAACAGTTAAATGGGGCGATGGGAAACTTTTTCAATGCAACTTGTGTTTCTAGTTCTTTATATTACTGTATCTACTTTTCACTTGAGGGTAGGGGTTGTGGGAAATTACATAATGTGTTTATTACAGGGTTGAGGGTTAGTCCTGGGAAATAAAACAAAATACAATAAGAAATAAATTATATGCCTGGTGTGTGAGTTGGCCATTTTTTCCCCTCTAGAAACCTGTCTTCATGGATTAGAGATTGCAGAGCTTCAACTACAATGTCACTGCTCATTTTGTTGGCTTATATTTCATTGCGGTAAGAATAGAACAACTTGTGTCTTGGGTTTACTCACAATATCAGGCGAAACGTGAGAGCATTATTAGATAGCATTGCATGGCACACAGAAACACAGGAAATACTGGTTCATGATGAGAGAAGGAGATAAAATGCTTATCACAAGGTCCAGTTTATTCTTGTTTGGCCTTCTGTTTCCAGGCAAGTTGTACAAATAAATATACAGTTTCATTTAACGAAGAAAATTATTCAAGAATTGAAACCAGAAGCATTTCCGCAGATTAAGAAAAACTAGAGTTGAATTATGTCATGAGCATCCTGAAAGCAGAGGGAAAGTTTGAGAAATGGCAAAAGCTTTTAAAATAACTGACATAACACATAGCTCACATTTTCTATATCTGACCAGACGAAATGAACCATAGCCCTTATCAGCCTCTGCCTAGTATCATTTTGTGGGCAAAAAATAGGAACTGTCGGTGAGTAGCCAAATAGTGTTTAAGGTGAAGATTGTCATGGTTTTATGTTTGCCACATTACATACCACGGATCCTTTTCAAAATGCCCCCCAGTAGCTTGTGAATAGAAATAGGTGTACTTCATTCAGGGGTAGTTAAAATCAGCTTTCAAACACAGCTAGAGCAAAGTTACACTAGAATTTTCCACCACCTGCCAGCAGGGCAAATGGAACATGCAGCAGAGTTTCGAGCATGTAAAAAGGAAGGGGATAAGAAAAGGTAAGAGGCGTGTGAATGCAATAGATATGACATAATTATTAATACAACAAGAGAATCACGTTAAAGGAAAAGTGTTCACGAAAGAACGCTGAGTGTGAAAGCGGATCACAAGTTAATCGACACTTTATAGGTACTACGACCACTGATATATTTCTATGGATTAAGAATGAGAAGAAAGCATAAAAAGGGAGCCAGAATGAAAAGAAGAAAGCTTAAATTAGAAATAAAAGTGAGAGAATCAAACAGAAAGGGGTACCCGGAGTCCCTGGAGCTGCTGCCAGGGACTGCGGCTGGCAATTCTTCTGTTTTTAGTTTTCTCGCTCCTGGCAGAGGGACACAAACTCCTTTTGCTTCATGCAGTGAAAGAGAGTTAGGGTTCCTCAGGTAACCTTCATTGTAGTAAATTAAATTTTCTGAGCAGACGCGTGCAGAGACGTACCTGCTGGCCTGCTGCAAACAGGCAGTCATCAAAGGTGATGAGGAAGCCCAGAGGAGCTGCAAAGGGTAGCGTTCTTTTATATTGAAGAAGTTTCAGCAAAACTGTAACTCTGCGTGGGAGAGCAAAGATCTCCCTTGTGAGGTTTCTAAACACAACCAGAAAAAAATGTTAGACTAACATAAGTCAAAGAAGGCGTTTATTGCATTTTTAATTTAGGAGGCTCCAAGCAGACAGATCCGTGGATGTGGAGGTGATAGTATTTTACCTCCTCCATTCCCAGCACTTGGCACAACTACAGATGATTGACATGACAATTCTAATATTTAGAATTCTTAAACACAGCTCTTATTTTTATTTGGATTGCATCTTGGCAGAGCTAATCTTTTTATGATCATTCAGGGCCGCAGTCTGAACTCTTACCTGTGCAACCCTTGCCATTTTTGTGAAAGATAATGCCTTGCAAGTTTTAGATGCTCAGTTAGGAAACCACGTCATAGGAAGATGTCTTTGGGGCCAGAAAAAGTTAAGATTTCAGCTCAGCTTCTTAGCAGTTTATGACCTTGCATGAGTCACCTAACCTCTCTAATACTTGGTTTCTTTCTATAAATAGAATGTACCTCCCTTACAGTGATGTGATGAGGATTTAGTGGTATGACCCACCAAGCAGGGTGTCCAACACACAGCAACAGTTTCCTAGTTAGGCATTGTTTTGGTGAGGGCATTGAGCTGGGCTTTTCCTAAATATTCTGTAGTCCAGGTTTTCATGGTCTTGTATCAGACACATATACGTATAATCGTGTATCAACGCATAGAATATGACTAGGTACTATTAAAAGTAATATGAAGGCGGGGCACATTGGCTCACGCCTGTCATCCCGGCACTTTGGGAGGCCCAGGCGGGCAGATCACAAGGTCAGGAGTTCAAGATCAGCCTGGCCAACATGGTGAAACCCTGTCTCTACTAAAAATACAAAAAAATTAGCTAGGCATAGTGGCACGCACCTGTAACACCAGCTACTTGGGAGACTGAGGCAGGAGAATCAGGAGAATCGCTTGAACCTGGGAGGCAGAGGTTGCAGTGAGCTGAGATCATGGCACTGCACTCCAGCCTGGGCAACAGAGCCAGACTCCGTCTCAAAAAATAAAATAAAATAATATGAACTCCTTTTTCACCTATAGTAAAATAATATTTAATAAGAATATTGAGAAACTAAATGTAAAAGGGAGTAAATTTTATTTAAAAAGTTTAACATTAATAGAACTTGTGATAAGAAATTAACATAATCCTCATATTAAATAATTTTGCCAAAGAAGATACTGAGTTAATCAGATGGTTTACCCAACATGACACACCAGTGGGAAAGTGGAGGAACTCTAGAGTTAGAAATTCAATTTTCTAGGCCAGGCAAGGTGGCTAACACCTGTAATCTAACACCTGTAAGCTAGCACTGTGGGAGACTGAGGTGGGCAGATCACCTGAGGTCAGGAGTTTGAGACCAGTCTGGCCAACATAGTGAAACCCCATCTCTACTAAAAATACAAACATTAGCCCGGCGTGGTGGCATGAGCCTGTAATCCCAGCTACTCCAGAGGCTGAGGCAGGAGAATCGCTTGAACCCAGTAGGCTGAGGTTGCAGTGAGCCAAGATCCATTCCATTCAATGTAATGTGAAATGGAGGAAGGTGGAATTAGGGGGTACAAAACTCGATGCCGAGGAGCAGCTGGGATGCTAATGGAGGATCGATGGGATGAAGATACAAAGGAGCGGTTGAATTTGAAAAATACTTTGGAAATAAGTTACAGAAGTTGAGGGAGAAAAGTCAAGGATCCTGAGGTCTAGGTTTATTACTCGGGATGATGAACAGATAGTTGTACTACAAAATGAGATGGAGAATAAAGGTTTGGGAGGAAGTTCAATGATTAATACATTTAAATACTATGCAGAATTGAGGTCATAGGCATTAATTATGTTAAGTTCTAAGCAATGATGTGGCAGACATTTTGTTTCTAAGACAGAATGCTGGCTTCTACAGTGCTTTGTTCTCCTGTGTAATTATAGATGACTTTAAAAGTATATTTAAAATATGAGTTTTTATTTAAATCTTCTCAGTAACATGTTCAAAGAATACCAGTTTCATTAAGGAAACATGGTTTTCTTTATTATCATGTTCTTTCATACAAATACTGGATTGTGAGTGCCTTAAATTCACTCTCAAATGCAACTATTCAACATTTATTTTTGCTTTGCTCTACTTATTACTTACGATTTTGTCAGTTAATAAGATTAAATTTGCAAGGCATGCCTTCCAGAAGGTGTTTCTTTTTTGGCACTATGTTGATAATTCAATAGCTGCCACATTAGTTGTATGTATTAAAATAACTCAGAAGTTTCAGTTAAGGTGAATTGCCAGCCATGGATGATTTAGAACCATTATTAGCTGATTATTTTAATGTTACTTTTAAAAAATATTTAAAAATGCTTACTAATTGTACCATTTGTGAAGAATCAGTTTTTTAACAGTGTGATGTTTCACTATACAAAGGTAAATGTTTAAAAGTAAGAAATTAGCCAGACAGATATAAGGACTTCCTTGCTCTAGACTCAGCCATTACTGGAACAAATTTCTCTATTGCTGTTTCTTTAACCTTTGTAAGATCACAATCCACTGTTTTCTGGGACCGTGTTTTGGATTCACGTCCTGCTTTGGTGATACATTGAGACGGAGAAAAAGTGCTTCCTTACTTCCGGCAAGAAATGCTTTAATTGGATGTTTACCCTAATTACTCCATAGAACATAACATATTTTGGCTAGTTTTAGGGACCTTTAAGCACTTCCTAGGACCTGGCAAAATCCTTCCTGTCCTGTCTTTTCTTGTCACTGGGGAGAACACTGCAGGGATTATTGATACAGAGTCATGTGCACGCCGTGATCCTCCAAAACAGATTCCCCACCACCCCGACCCCAATTAGCAAAACTGGACAGAATCACTCTGCTAAGATTCCACCTTTCGTATTTTGATTCAGGTGGTTGAAGAGTAGCACTTTTGCTGAATAGCTCTAGTGTATGGCCACCAGAAAAAAAAAAAAAAAAGGTTACAACACCTTGAATTATTCACATCCAATACAGACATTATTCTGGCAAATAATTTAGTATATGGAAAAGTATAGAAAATTATAATCTCCTCATCACATGATTCAGAGGACAGCCTAGTCGATGGAAACATATTCCTGGCCAGTTTTTTTTTTTTTTTTTTTGTCTGAAAAGATAGAGCTATTTTCTTTTCATGAGGCTGCAGTTTATGATTACCAATGAAGTGGAAACTAAGGAGTTTTGGCTTCCAGACAACCCTGTCTTTTGTATGGAGGAGTGACCTACAAAGGTACAATTAAGTCTACTTTCAGAGAGCCCTATTAATAAAACAAAAACAACAAACAAACAAGAAAGCTCCTATTGAAATTTAGCTGCAAGGTTTGACCGGGGCAGTGGCTCTTGCCTGTAATCCCAGCACTTTGGGAGGCTGAGGCAGGTGGATCATCTGAGGTCAGGAGTTCGAGACCAGCCTGGCCAACATGGTGAAACCCCGTCTCTACTAAAAATACAAAAATTAGCCTGGCATGGTGGCATGTACCTGTAGTCCATGCTACTTGGAAGACTGAGAAACAAGAATCGCTTGAACCAAGGAGGCGGAGGTTACAGTGAGCCAAGGTCATGCCACTGCACTCCAGCCTGGGTAAGAGAGCACGACTCTATCTCAAAAAAGAATTAAAAAAAGAAACTTAGCTGCAAGGTTTAGGCACTTGTCTTTAAGGTTCATGAGGAACCAAAATTAGGAGGCTTGTTGACATATAACCTTAAGTGCTGTCTTCACGGACGTGGGTCCATTTAGCCATGTTTTTAAACTAATATTGAATTTCAAAAGGATTTTGGCAAACTAATTATGGTTTCTCAGTTTTATCAAATTGAAAAGAGATGTAAGAACTTCAGAACTTCAGGGTGATTAAGCTGGACCTGATGCCTTATGTGGAGCTGAGACCCATCCCTTTGCATCTTCCTTCAGTTATGATGTAAGCTGAATAAGCATAAAGCAACTGCAATAAGAGAAAATTTTAAAATGTATGTTTTTATGAAACGCTTAGACGGTTTGAGGTGCAGTGAGACAGTATGACTATACCATCTCAGCTGACGTCTTTGGCAATGACTTCATTGTCATTTGGGTTTGAAGAAAGTGGCTAAGTAGAGAAAAGTGAAATTTGATATGTACATCTTCTGAATTGCTCAAGTCAACTGATTTTTACAGAAATAAGTTTCTTAGCATTTTGATTTTATTGTCAAGTAATCTAAACACGAAAGGGAAGATGAGCTGGGCGTGGTGGCTCACGCCTGTAATCTCAGCACTTTGGGAGGCTGAGGTGGGCTGATCACCTGAGGTTAGGAGTTCGAGACCAGCCTGGCCAACATGATGAAAGCCCATCTCTACTAAAAATATGAAATTAGCTGGGTGTGATGGCACGTGCCTGTAATCCCAGTTACCCAGGAGGCTGATGCAGGAGAATCACTGAAACCCAGGAGGTGGAGGCTGCAGTGAGCTGAGATGGTGCCACTGCATTCCACAGTGCAGCCTAGATGACAGAGTAAGACTTTGTCTCAAAAAATAAAATAAAATAAAATAAAATGGAAAAAAAGAAAGGAAAGATGGAAAGAAAGGAGAGTCTTTGAATTAAGGTAACCCTGCTGAGCCCTCCAGATCCCACAGGGCTGCCTACACCAGGACACTGTCTCTAGAATTCCCCATGTGGACACCCAGTGCTCCGAGAAGAGTCCCAGGAAGGTACTGCTCATTGGCTGAATTTTCTGCATCTGCTTCCCTTCCCTGCTTTATGCCCTGTCCTAACCCACACTAGCTCCAATAAGAACAAACTAGCCGGTAGACCTTCCATTCAACAGAAGCCAAAATTCCTTATCAAAGTCTTCATTGAACTGCTTTGTTTCAGGCCCTGTAATTTCATGCCCAACTTTGTTGACGTCTCTCTTAAAAGCACCAGAGAACTGAAGAATGATTTGGGCTTGAGCCTGCTGGTGAAGGGCAGTTCTTGGAAGGAAGGAGCTCCTCTTGGTGAGGACTTAGGTGAAGAAGGGTGATTGTTTTGCTCTATTTACAAGATCATCTCTCTACTGTCTTTAAAAGCTTATTAAAAACAACCTGAGGAGGTTTCCCAGCATGCTGCTTTAATTTAGGCTGTTTTTAATTTTAGAAGAATGAAAATTCCCTATTTGGTAATTTCCTTTCTTGCTCAAGGTTTGTTCCTTTACAAGGTTTTCTCTTCTTATCAGCTTGGCCCCTGTTGCAACTATTGTAACTCAAATGTGGACAAAGGGGGAAAAAATACCCCTCTCCAAAACAAAACCACAAAAACAAATTAAACAAGATTTTTTATTTCTGGCAAGTTGCCTTGAAAAGGGTGTAGTTCCGGGTAACAGAGTGCAGCAAGTCTCTGGAGTCTAAACGGAGACTGAAATCAAGGAGCTGACTTTAATCTTTCTTGGAAAATAAACAATTTGAACATAACCCAAAATGTTTTCCAAGGAACCACTCTACCCTGAGGTCCTTATGCCCTGCAAGAGTGGGTTATTTACTCACAGCGTCACTATTTAAAACTTTTAAACATTTTTAAATATCTTTCTTGCCATCTACCCATAAGTTACAAAGTGGCATTGGCAAGCATGGCCTCACAGCCTATACAATATATGTGGGCCGCGTGTTGGAGTCTTCGTGTAGATAGAGGCATATTGAGTAGAATCGGAAGTAGAGTCTAGAAAAAGCTTAGTGAGATATCCAGCAGCTTCTCTTATGAAACATGCTGTATTTTGGAAACTCATTAACTTTGATTAATATTAATTTAGTCTTTTATCACATGTCAGGGGCCACGCTGAGCTCTGACAATACAAAAGCGAGTAAGACACCACCCCCACATCTGGAGTTTATGGAGGAAAGACAGGCAAACCAGGGAGGGGCAGGGAGACCTGTGTTGATGGACAGGAAACACACCGTACTCTCTGCCAACACGGAGGGATGCGTCTCTCAACTCAGATGAGGGCGAGGGGTGGGCCAGGTCCTGTCTGTCAAGCTGGCCAGAGAAGAGGACATGAAACATACGATATGGTTGGGAATGATGTTTTCCCCTGAAATAACCTTAATGGCAGTGAGGAATGAACACAAAACCCTAAAGTTTTTCAATCACTGCCCACAGCAACTTTTGGTATGCAAAAAGGATATGTGAGGTCTCATATTTTAGCTTGAAAATTAGTGGGACATTTGTATTCTAGTCCGTCATATTAGATTGCTCCTTACAGAATTGCTGATTTTGAAGGCCTAGACGTTAAAATAATGGTAATTGCACAGGGTGCAGACATCCGAAAAGAATGCAGCCGGGTGCAGTGGCTCAAGCCTGTAATCCCAGCACTTTGGGAGGCCGAGGCGGGCGGATCACGAGGTCAGGAGTTCGAGAGCAGCCTGGATAACCCAGTGAAACCCTGTCTCTACTAAAAAATACAAAAAAACTAGCTGGGCGAGGTGGGGGGCGCCTGTAGTCCCGGCTACTCGGGAGGCTGAACCCGGGAGGTGGAGCTTGCAGTGAGCTGAGATCCGGCCACTGCACTCCAGCCTGGGCGACAGAGCGAGACTCCATCTCAAAAAAAAAAAAAAAAAAAGAATGCCTTGCAGGAGTTGCCAGTTGTATTTCACTCTATCCTTCCATGTGCCCACTGCTGGGGACAGGCATGTGACAAAACACAGAAGACCTTTGGGACAAATGGGGAGTTGTGACTGTTTGGAATGGCAAAGTTGGAGAGGTTGGCTGTCAGGTGGACTGGTGTCGGTGCAAACGTCTCCTGAACTGTTCCCTTGGTACAAGTGAGAGGAAGCCTGTGGAGGGTTGGGAGCAGGAAGTGGCGTGACTGTGCTTCCTGAGCTCGTCCTAGTGGGGAGCTGAGGATGCCCTGGAAACCCAAAGTCTGGGATCAAGATCACTTGAGGTCAGGAGTTTGAGACCAGCCTGGTCAAACTGGTGAAACCCCATCTCTACTAAAAATACAAAAGTTGGCAAGGTGTGGTGGCGCGCACCTGTAGTTCCAGTTACTCAGGAGGTGGAGGCAGGAGAATCACTTGAACCCAGGAGTGGTTGCAGTGAGCTGAGATTGCACCACTGCACTCCAGCCTGGGCGACAGAGTGAGACTCCATCTCAAAGAAAAAAAGAAAAGAAACGACACCGTTAGGATATGAAAGGCGCTAAATGGTGAGAGACATGGTAAGGAAGAGAGGGGAGATTTGGGAGATTTTAAGGGCTACAGCAACAAGACTTGGAAAGTAATGAGGGGTGAGAACTGAGGAGGAGGAAGAACAATGGCCCTGATGGTGATTGGCGATCTTTGCTGAGCGCTCCCTACATGCCAGACATCAGATTTGGGTGGGGACACAGATCCAAACCATATTATTCCCCATCTTACGGATGAAGAAACCTAGGCACAGAGAGAGTAGGTCATTTGACCAAGGTCACACAGCTCATAATGTGGAAGAGTCGGGATTTGAACCGAGACACTCTGACTCTAGAGCCCATACTTTTAAAGACTTTATTATATTATAATTTTTGAAACATAATTTAAGGTACCTGCCCATATCCTAAGGAAATGTCTTTCAGAGAGTCAGATTTATTGGCTAAAACTCAGAAGAGAGATGTTGTCTAGGGATGAAGATGCAGGAGTCATTGTCTAATCGGTAAAATTTGAATCTTGGATGTGCATGGGATCACCCACATATCACAGTGATCAGATGACCATATCCACTTTTTGGGTTTTGGTCAAACCCCCAAAAGGGTTTGTGGGGTCCTTTAATCTCCTCTAGATGGGACAGCGTGATTTAGATACCTGTTCTACAGCATAAAGCACAGCTAGCCACTCAGTCCATTCCAAACGCTTGCCACCATCATCACTGATGTATTCATCTCACATACATGAATACTTGTTTACTTGCAAAAACATCATAATTGAGGACCCTGGCAATGCATTTATTTTGTCATAGGTTTTTTATTTTGTCTACCGCCCAGATTTTTGGTGGATATAAAAATCATAGTATTTTTCTTCTCTGAGGCTGGGATGTTTATAATCAGAAAGAAATGAAGAACGGAGGCAATTAATTACATAATTAGAAGAAAAGTATCATTTGAGATAGTGGAAGGGAAGAGTAATTATTTTTAATATTGAATTATCTCTCAAGTTGTCTCAGTTCTCCAGCCTGTGTGAATACGCCTGTAGCAGCAGTGTAATCCCTAAGACCAAAATCCAACCACTCAATAAAATGTGCACACTACAATGGAAATGAAATCCACAGAAATTATTCCCCAAAGTGAGACTTTTTCTCAGAAAGGAAAGGTTTAAGAGTATGCTGAAAATACGAATATTGTCAGAGGACATTTCTGACATTTAAAGGCAAACATCTGTTATTTTGTATTTTTATTTATTTATTTTGAGATAGAATCTCCTCTGTTGCACAGGCTGGAGTGCAGTGGCACGATCTTGGCTCACTGCAACCTCTGCCTCCTGGGTTCAAGCAATTCTCCCACCTCAGCCTCCCAAGTAGCTGTGTCTACAGGCACATGCCACCATGCCTGGCTAATTTTTATATTTTTAGTAGAGATAGGGTTTCACCATGTTGCCGAGGCTAGTTTTGAACTCCTGGACTCAAGCAATCTGCCCATCTTGGCCTCCCAAAGTGTTGGGATTATAGGTGTGAGCACTGGGCCTTGCATCTGTTACTTTTTAGATCCTTCAGGATTGTGCCTAAACAATGCAGAAATAATTAGCTAGGAAGTCATGTAACCAATGAACTGGTTATTTCGTTTGTGGAAAATCGAACCTGGTGAAGCGACTGAATCCCATTGATAGGGTTTGGCTCTGTGTCCCCACCCAAATCTCATCTCAAATTGTAATCCCCACAATCCCCACCATCTCCATGTGTCGAGGGAGGGAGGTGACTGGATGTGGGTGGTTTCCTCCATGCTGTTCTCATGATAGTGAGTTCTCACAAGATCTGAGGGTTTTTTAAGTGTTTGGAAGTTCCTCCTTCATTCTTCTCTCCCATAGTGCGAGAAAGAAGGTCTGTGCCTCCATGTGGAGAAGGTCCTTGCTTCCCCTTCCCCTTCCACCATGATTGTAAGTTTCCTGAGGCCTCCCCAGACACGAGGAACTGTGATTCAATTAAACCTCTTTCCTTCATAGATTACCCAGTCTCAGGTATTTACAGTAGTGTGAAAACAGACTAATACACCCATTCTATTTTCTTTCTCTTGTGGAATCATTCAAATATTTTTGGAGTTTAGGCATATTCTTTTTTTTTTTTTTTTTTTTTTTTTTTTTTGAGACAGAGTCTCGCTCTGTCGCCCAGGCTGGAGTGCAGTGGCCGGATCTCAGCTCACTGGAAGCTCCGCCTCCCGGGTTTATGCCATTCTCCTGCCTCAGCCTCCCGAGTAGCTGGGACTACAGGCGCCCCCCACCTCGCCCAGCTAGTTTTTTTGTATTTTTTAGTAGAGACGGGGTTTCACCGTGTTAGCCAGGGTGGTCTCGATCTCCTGACCTCGTGATCCGCCCGTCTCAGCCTCCCAAAGTGCTGGGATTACAGGCTTGAGCCACTGCGCCCGGTCGGAGTTTAGGCACATTCTAAATGAAAGTGAGAATCTCAGAATTTGAGAGGTTCCCATGATATTTTAACATAGCCCCATGGGCCTTTATTTTATTCATGTTTTAGCTCATGTAATGTTTATCACCACTGGGTGGAATAGATGTTATTATTCACACTCTGAGGAAGACAGACCAGGTTTCCAAACGTTGAGGTGACTCTCTCCAGGTTATATAGCCCTCAGGGATACAGACAAGATTTTGAACAAAGTTTTCAAGGAGAAATCTAACTTTCTTTACTCTATCAGATTCATCTAGCTAAACACTTTCTTTTTTTTTGTTTGTTTTTGTTTTTTTGAGACTGAGTCTTGCTGTGTCACCCAGGCTGGAGTGCAGTGGTGTGATCTCTGCTCACTGCAAGCTCTGCCTCCCAGGTTCAAGGCATTCTCCTGTGTCAGCCTCCCAAGTAGATAGGACTACAGGCGCTCACCACCACACCCAGTTAATTTTTTGTAATTTTAGTAGAGACGGGGTTTCACTGTGTTAACCAGGATGCTCTTGATCTCCTGACCTCGTGATTCGCCCACCTCAGCCTCCCAAAGTGCTGGGATTATAAGCATGAGCCACCACGCCCAGCCTTAGGTAAACACTTTCTAAATCACAGTCCAATTCTGGTATTATCTTGTTAGTTTTAGTTGTTGGTGACTTCATAGCATAAAAGGCAAATTGTTACCATGATGGCAACTGGTTAGCTACTAGGAAAAATGCCTTGTGTTTATACTCAAGGAGCATAAAGTGCCTCTAAAAATATGCAGTGCTGTAACTGATAAGGATATGCTCAGCCTGTGGTGGGAAGTCTGCAACAGAAGAGGAAAGACCTTTTTATTTTTGAGATGGAGTGTCGCTCTTGTCATCTAGGCTGGCGTGCAGTGGCATGATCTGGGTTCACTGCCACTTCCGCTTCCTGGGTTCAGGCGATTCTCCTGCCTCAGCCTCCCGAGAAGCTGGGAATACAGGTGCCCGCCGCCACACCCGGCTAAGTTTTTGTATTTTTAGTAGAGATGGGGTTTCACCATGTTGGCTGGGCTGGTCTCAAACTTCTGACCTCAGGTGATCCGCCCACCTCGGCCTCCCGAAGTGCTGGGATTACAGGTGTGAGCCACCGCGCACAGCTGGAAAGACCTTTTATTGGTCTGTCGTTTATGTCAGAGAATCCACCGACCCCCTTCTGAAATTGGCTACTGCCACTTAAAGAGAAAATGGAGGTCCTAGGATGGAAACAGGCCTTAGGAGACACAACTCTGTGATGGAGCTGGGATCAACCTTCAAAGCTTCCGACAAGCTCCTTTTTATGTGAGACTCTGGGAGGACCTCATTTTCTAAGCTGGTTCAGCTCATCATATGCAACAGATGTCCACACTGTTTAAACCTGTGCTAACACTTCCTCTTGGTTTTTTTTCTTCCTCCCACTGAAAAAAATACTGAAAAGAACAAAAATAAATGAATCTTAGCTAAGCAAATTCCACCTTAAACCAAATCCAGGTGAAGTTTATAATTGGCATTATGAGATACCACCAATATGTCATATATTCATAATATATAAAGAAATTTTCCTATAAATAAACTCACTGTTAAGCAAGTAGAAATCAATTTATGGCATATGATGATTACAATATCATTTCCCCCACACAATGCCATGGTTTGAAAAATCACAGAAGGAAAAATATAAATGTGTCTAGTGGTAACATCTGTGTTATGGTTGAAGACTTTTTTTCCAATTGAGAAAAGCAGGGTGGCCTTCTGTGATTTTCAGTGACCTAATTGAACATGATTTCTTCTGCTGAAGAGGGTCCTCATTGCCTGAATTGTGACTTTGTTATTACATTTGAACTCCTTTCACCGTCGGTTCTTGTCTCTAGGATAGCTTAGTTGGCTACTCTATCAGAGTTGTGTACATGTAGTCACAGTGGTTCAGAAATAGAAATTTGTTGATGTCTCTGCTTTGATGGGTAAATGTATCATAAATCAGCATTCAATAAAGTTATTTTTTTAAAAAGCCCGATTTTCCTGATTTTGTGATAATGGCATTTATGCATAACAGATTTGGAACAGATAATGTGGATTTTACTGCAGACAAGGTCAGAAAAATGACGGTGAACAGAGTCCAAGTCTCCTCCAAGACTCTCACGCTCTGACTTGTCTGAAGTGCCAGGAGTTCAAGGGCCTCTTAATATGAAATACAACGTGGATGGAAACAGATGCAAAGGTTTCTTGTCATTTTCTTTTTGTCAGGGATTAGAGATCATATGTATCTCTATATCTATATGTCTGTCTCTGTTTCTACCTTTGTCTCTATCATCTCTGTAACCACGCCTGAGGTACTCAATCTACATCTGCTTGGATGTGGGCAGACAGGTCAGTTATACATTTGTTATTGTTTTTCCCTGCTTAAGTAGTGTTATAAAACATGCCAGAAAAATACTTGATTGTTATGTTGGTTCTCAAATCAAAACTGTTTAGACTTTGCCATATCTCAGGACTGCTGAGAGTATTTTAAGATCATACAAATAATCCCAAGGTTTCCAAGAATAAGTCCTGGGAACCACTCAGCAAACCCAGCTATTTCGGGTCTCATCCATCTACACTTTTCTATTTCTATTTCCAAAACCATGCTGGTTTTTTACCCTCTTTCTTAAAGATGGCTTGCACGACTTCTTAATAGGCTCACTAAGATAAAACACTGTATTTAAAAAAAAGTTATCACTTTGTAAGTGCAGAGAATAATGTGATTGTTGTTAGCATATACTAATTTTGGCTAAATTGAGGTTTTAACTAAAGCTCTGGCCCAAATCCTGAAGACCATTAGCAAACACGAACAAGTGGTGGCTTATGTGTATTTGTGTTAAATCCAAAGCTGGCTGTCTGTTTACAAAATAGACTTGGTTCCTGAAGACGACTTCCTGGAGCCTCCGCGTTGGTGTAGGGTTTCTTAGCCAGCACATACAATGCCCTGGAATTTTAAAAGTCCTGGATTATCCAGTCAGCCAAGCAAAAGGGTATGGGTTAAAACAAAGTAGAAAGAAAAAGGATTTCAATGAGGATCGTTTTGGTTTTCTGTGCCTCGGCCTTCCCCGAAGGACTGCTAGATGGACTTCATTATTGGGAGAGGCCAGAGGTCACATTCCTGGTTTTTAAGGCAATACTGATAGCAGTTGGTTACTGAGGACATTACCTTCCCTCCAGTTTCAAAACCGACTTTGATTTCCAACTGGTTTGCGGCCGATGGTGCTGCATACACGTGTGACAGGGCATGACTTGGACCCGATTTGACGTCTGTGACAGCCTCCTTGGGCTTTCCTGATCCTCCAAAATGTTTTTGTTTTTTAATGTGCTAAACCTCACCCATATTCAGGTGGAAATCAATCAATTAGGCTTAAATCTGATTATTCAAGGCAGCAATATTGGTATATTATTTAGTGACATAAAGATAACCCAGAGAAAAATCAAAGAGATCAAATATTCACAAGCCGTTGCCTGCAGGAAGCCGCGCTGGGGAGGGCTGGAGTGGCGGTATCAGGGAAAGATGGTTTTTCTTCGTAAGCCTTTAAATACCTGCTTTCTGTTTGTTTGTTTTTGTTATTACAAACATTTTGTGTATTACTTTCACTGAAAACCAACCTATTTAAGTTAAAACATTGTTTTCTGTTCATAAAAATTTTTCCACATGACTCATTCTATTCTTTAAATGTAACATAAATTTTACCCATAATTTAAATGTCCAAATTAAGGTATTTTCTCCATTAGCAAATGTTTAGTATCTGGACCCCAGGGGGAAAAAAAAGACATGTCAGAAGCACTTTGTTATAATACATTTTGCAGCAAAGCTGTATTTGAAGGAAGGAGAACTGGGAGCGTGTGATAGAGAATGGGAGGTACTGAGCTTTTGGCTTAAGGGTTTTTTTTCCTTTTTACTTCTATACGGGAAATTCAGAATACAGTGTAATAGAATTGTTGGAATATATGTTTTTCCAACTTTTACTGTCTATTTAAAGCACTGTAATAATCTTTAGCTGTAGTCAGATCATAAACCTAGTTAAATGTACCCACTTTGAAGACAAACTTGGGTTTAAACACTGACTCCCTTGGCTCTGTAATTTCACTCTCCCTTTGCATAAAATGCATCTAACAATAGCGCCTACCTACAGGGTTGTCATAAGAATTAAATGGAGGATCAATGTAAAGGAATTAGCACATAATACACTTGCAATACATTTTTAAATTATTTGATGAGAAAATATAATAAACGCAATACACATATACACATACAGGATATGAGACAGGCATAGAACAAGTACGTACAACACAGCTGATGATTACTATAATGTAAGTTGGATACATTTTCATCTTTGTCCTGGTATCATAGAGGATAACATTTTCTCACTTCTGAATGTAGGCAGTACTCACAAATTCCATGTTCATATCAATGCTTGAAGCTGCCGGAGCAAAGTGATTTAGTAAGAGATATTAGTTTCTGCTAACGTAACATCACGAAAGAATTTCTCCTGCTTTATACTTTTCCAGGGGTGGTTTCATTTTCTCAGAAAATGGAGTATACTTGGTTCTTGTTCAAATCAATGCCCCATAAATCATTCAGAGATTATGTCCCTAAGGAAAAAAACTCCAAAAGTTAGGACCCGGGGTAGATCATTTTCTCTCTGAGGTACTTTTATCATTCCTGTTTCACAGGAAAGAGCCAGATGTTCCCTGTAGCCAGGTAGACAGCTGGGAAAGGAAAACATTGGCGTTGTTAGTCTTTCTATTTGAATTGGTTCATAACTTGGCCTGTCCTTTTCTCCCAGCTAAGCAATACTTTCAAATGTGCTCTCTAACAAATTTCAGAGGATTAGGTTCAGGATGTGCTCTGCAACTGCAGGGACCATCTCTACGTTAAACACATCCACATTCACACACACACGCACACACCACACACGTCTCTGTAACAATAAAGCAGATGCATGTTGGTGACTTAACACTGAAATGGGAAGGTTAATTTTGGCATTTTTTGATTTGCTTATAGGTTTCCAAACCGTAACAGTTTTTTTTTTTTTTAATAAATATTCATTATTAAAAGAAAGCAAAAGCAAATTAAAAAATTAGGGAAAACAATAGTGGGTTCTCATCAGAGACACTGGGGAGTGTCCATGCATTTCTTAGGTCTTCTTTGACTACGTGAATACTGACTGTTGGAAGTTGGTGGTGAAAATAGTCTGAAAGAGCAATCGCAACTTTACCCATCTGTGGTGCTTTAAATAATCTGAGTACCTAATCAATAATAGCAATAGTGACTCACGTCTAAAAGGTTATAGGTTAAAACAAAGTAGAAAGAAAAAGGATTTCAGTGAGGATCGTTTTGGTTTTCTGTGACTCGGCCTTCCCTGAAGGACTGCTAGAAGGACTTCATTATTGGGAGAGGCCAGAGGTCACATTCCTGGTTTTTAAGGCAATACCGATAGCAGTTGGTTACTGAGGACATTACCTTCCCTCCAGTTTCAAAACCGACTTTGATTTCCAACTGGTTTGCGGCCAATGGTGCTGCATACACGTGTGACAGGGCATGACTTGGACCCGATTTGACGTCTGCGACAGCCTCCTTGGGCTTTCCTGATCCTCCAAAATGTTTGTGTTTTTTAACGTGCTAAACCTCACCCATATTCAGGTGGAAATCAATCAATTAGGCTTAAATCTGATTATTCAAGGCAGCAATATTGGTATATTATTTAGTGACATAAAGATAACCCAGAGAAAAATCAAAGAGATCAAATATTCACAAGCCGTTGCCTGCAGGAAGCCGCGCTGGGGAGGGCTGGAGTGGCGGTATCAGTAACAGAATATATTACTCTTATTACCCAAAAGTTGATTTCACATAGAATGCATTCGAGAGGATTTCTGCAGCACTGGGAGCCTGTCCACCCTCTTCACTGACCCTCCCATCACCACCCTTTCTATAGCCTCCTCCACTCTGGGTGTCCTGAGCTCCTCCTACTCCAATCCCTAAGCCGACTTCACTCTCACTACCCATCTCATTATTTTTGGAAGTAAACAGTGAATAAAACAGGCTTTAACTCTACTGTGAACAGGACCAGCTGTATCTTTACTGGGCCCCGGTGGAATTTGGAGCTCAACCTACTCTTCTCATCATGTTCAGGGCCCCCAGGGGTGAAGCCAGTTCCCCTTCCTGTGACTTACCACCGTCCATGCTGACAATCTACCCCTGGACACTCTCAGCACCTGGAGCAGGGTGGGAACCCCTGAGCCACCTGCTGAACGTGCCGTGGACAGCCAGTCCTCTGCCCACCTGAGGCTCTCTGGGAATCCTGCCTGATCCCAGCTTCCCCACACCACGCCCAGAGTCCTGGCCAGAGCAGATAGCGATGGGGAAACCTGAGCCTCCGCACATCAACGTGACCCAGTTGCTGTCCAGGCAGGAGTGGCAGGGGTCTCAGGATACAGGTGGGGAGGGAGACGCTGGGCAGGGATGAGGCACCAGGGAGCGCCAGGCAGACCCATCCAGGAACACTGGGAGGCGGCGGGGAGGGGTGGGAGGTGGTGAGAGGTGGAAGGTTCCACACCTCAGTGCATGCTCCACTGTCCCCATGGACTTCATTTCAACACAGTTCCAAAGCTAAAGTGATGAAGAATTTTGAGAGAGTGACTGCAGAACATTGTGAAATGGGGCAACTTCATTCCTGGAGCCTGTCTCTAGACAGGATTTTATCTTCTTCTTTTTCTTTGACTACTTCAAATCTAAACTGAAGTCCTTCCCTTTGACTAACTGGCCTCTCCCCGACTCTTGCTGTCCACCTCACTTTGCCCCAGAGGAAACTGTGTTGCTTGACAGCTGGTTTTGTTCTGTCTTCAGATGTCCCCCTCTTCCTGCATGTACTCCTTCTGGCCCTTGAGACTCTGGAACATTCCAGTCAGAATCCTGTCATCCGGCCTTGGTTCAATGCCGCGCTACACCACCATCCATTCTCTCGTGTGCGCCCGTCCTGCATTCTAAGTCTGAAACCAAGAAACACA
Organism: Chlorocebus sabaeus; assembly: GCF_047675955.1. Taxonomy (NCBI): domain Eukaryota; kingdom Metazoa; phylum Chordata; class Mammalia; order Primates; family Cercopithecidae; genus Chlorocebus; species Chlorocebus sabaeus. The sequence continues at coordinate 88,662,672 of NC_132906.1, forward strand.
TATTTTTTTCCCTAAATCTCCCTCACACTTTAATAAGATACTGTGAGATTCTGTGTTCAATAAATGCTGGCCAATATCTTGATTAATAATGAAGTTACATGTATGGCTTTGTGCTGTGTCCCCAACATGAGGAGTAAAAAAAGGAAAGCCAGGGTGACTCTGGAGATTCTCATGCTGTAGAGAACTGAGTGATTCCCCAGGAATGTTCTGGAATTATATTTGCACATGCTCCTTGTCAGAGGGGTTGGGGTCACTGGGAAGAAACAGAAGAGCTAAGGGTACAGAAGAGAAAAAGGAAGATGATGTGACACTGTCAAATGCCCAGTTCCCCTGTTTCTGAAGGATTAAAATTCTTGAAGGTCCCATATTAGTTTCCCATGCTGCCATGAGATAGTGCCATAAACTCATTGGCTTAAAATAAAAATAGTTTATTCTCACAATTCTGGAGGCCAGAAGTCGGAAATCAAGATTTCCGCAGGACCATGCTCCTGCTGAGGCTCTGGGGAAACTCCTCGGCCTTGTCTTAGCTGCTGGTGGTGGCCACCAATTCCCGGCATTCCCCAGCATCCAGCTGCAGCACTCTCATCTCTGCTGCTCTTATCCCGTGGGGTTTTCCTCTTTTTCTCTAAT